>NC_136417.1:150227098-151427098 GCF_052625555.1 Lactuca saligna
ATGGCAAGGCATGACACCGAGACATCACAAAAATCTGATGGTTCATGTTATAGATGTAGCACATGCGATTGGTCAAGGACCTGTCGCACACCTGCACATCTTTGTCAACTTTATCGAGAGTCCATTAAAGGAAAACGAAAAGAAACAAACCTCATTGATAATGTTGAATTCACTCCGCTAAATGTTGTTGATTTCTGCAATGACAAGGAAGACATAAAGTAAAAAAATCTATTATTATTCTAGTAAAACTGTTTTTCCTTCGTTTGTTTTTCATGTAATGTCTTTCCTACAATAAATATGTAACGTCCCAAAAAAATTTCTTTAAATCATTACCCAAGCCATATTTATAAAAACATATCATAAGTCATAACATAAATTCAGAGTATCATTTCCAAAACACATGTTCATTATCAGAGTAAAACATCCCAGGCTGAATAATCTATGGTGTGTGCCATACGATCACCCCGAGCTCTTCCCTCCGCTACCAGAAGTACCTGAAACCAAAATTGAAAACCGTAAGCACGAAGCATAGTAAGTTCCCCAACCTACCACATACCCTTCATAAACACATACAACACATACTGGGCCACGCCCGCTATTTCGGGCCTCGCCCACTACAACGGCACGACACAGTGCAACGTAAATAGTGAATTTATGTTAGAGCAATATTTAGCCTTAGCAATCTAAACGAAAGTCGTAGATTTCATTAAACAATGAGCGTGCATAAAAAGAACGTCCAAATCTGACTTCGTATGAGGAAGTTATGATTTTTCTAAGTTTCGACTCAGCGGTATGCAGCCCGAATACTCGATTTGAGATCGAGCGGTTTTTAGCCAAAACAATCTAAACGAGAATCGAAGATCTCGTTAATTGTAGTGAAACGATGAAAATATAGGCGAAAACGAACGTCGGATAAAGAAGTTATGATTTTATAACGGAGTTTTTCCTGTCCCGGCCTACTAAAAATAAATAATAAAAATAAAGTCAAAATTAGCCGACGGAGTCTAAACGAATGTTGTAGAGCGTAGTCTCATTTACGCGGGGATATAAATAACGTCGAAAACGGAGTTCGTATGAGGAAGATATGAATTTTTGAAGTTTATTAAATATTTTCGATATTTAATTTAAATATAAATTCGATATTATCTGGAAGGGGGGGGAGTTAACGTTCTTATCCCCATT
This sequence comes from Lactuca saligna, assembly GCF_052625555.1. Lineage (NCBI taxonomy): Eukaryota > Viridiplantae > Streptophyta > Magnoliopsida > Asterales > Asteraceae > Lactuca > Lactuca saligna. Next base: position 150,228,281 of record NC_136417.1, read on the forward strand.
ACGCCCAGCATAATTTAGAATTACGCCAAGTGTAATTCGTGTTCTAGCCCCCTATAAAAGGGTGTCGAGGGCAACCGACTTCTTTGCTCATTTCTTCCTGTTTTTTCGCGTTTTTGCATCGTTTTTCGTGCAAGAAATATCCCAAAGCCCCGGTATCATTCCCGATCCCCGAAGCAAGTCCCGAGGCCCCGAAGATCTCGAGAAGTGCAATTCCCCAGCCGAATCTCTGCCCGCGAGGAGCCCGGTTTTTGTGAAGATCTTCCAGATCTACCGAAGAATACTACTTCTACAAGTCGTAGTGTTGTCCGATCATCCTCTAATCAAGTGAGTGTGTGGTTACTTTCTTCTAACGCATAATTATTAAGTATTTAATATAAAATATGTGTTATGTGTATATTTTGTTGTTATATGCATGAATGTATATTCACTTTCTTCTATCTCATAGATCTGATTTATTCTCTATGAAATACATGTTATGTGGGTGTGCCTCATCTGTTATGTGGAATAGGTATTGAATGAGAATGCTATACATGTTTTAAACTATGTATAAAAATATATATTTTTATCTACTAATATGTTGGGTAGAACATGGGTAGATAGTTGATATGTGATAAACAGATGAGAGGCCTCGATGTTGTTGTTGTTGATCTAGTTATTCAGCGGAGTATGGATTAGACCAAGAGGTTAGTTTTAGATCCGGGAGTATGGATCAGGTAAAGAGATAAAACTTGTTATTAGTCCGGGAGTATGGATTAAGACTAAGTTAACTTTCCCTAGTCCGGGAGTATGGATTGGGCACAGTTATTGATCCGGGAGTATGGATTAGATCAAGATTAGGGTATAGTTAATTATCCTTATTCCGGGAGTATGTATTGGGTACAATTATTGATCCGGGAGTATGGATCACATCAGGAGGTTAGTTTTAGATCTGTGAGTATGGATCAGGTAGTTTAAGATCCGTGAGTATGGATCAGGTGAAAAAGGTTAGTTTTAGATCCGTGAGTAGGGATCAGGTAAAGAGGAAAATTTTAGATACGAGAGTTTAGATCGTGTCGTTGTGAGGATCGATGGGGTGGGATAAGAGTTGCCTTTATATGGTGAAATTGTACAAGTTTGAATGTTCTATATTTATAAATATATGATATAACATTGTGGGATGAAAACCCTATATGCTCACCAGGCTCCCAAGCATGACCCACTCAGTTTTTTTTGTATCACAGGTATTAATACGAAGACATATTTCACAAAGAGATTTAAAGGAGATATAAATCAATTGTCTAATTAAATGTAATTTCTGTTTATGCTTATATGTCTATATCGGAACATGACATCCTGAGATTTTGTTATATAATGAAAATACATTTCTTTAAAGAAATGCTTTGATAATTTTTATCATATTTTGTTTTGGGAACAAATTCCGCAACTATTTTCTTTAAAAGAGTACTTTAATTTTAAAAACAAGCATAAACAAATCGGTCTTTTCTGGCCGTGATTTTGGGGATGTCACAACCTCGCCCGCTAACATATACTAACACATAAATATATCACAACACATAAACTAAAAAATACTACTGAATCCTATTTAAGGCCTTGCCCCTTACCTGCTACTGTTGAGTCATGGAACCCCGTCCACGCTCCTACGGATAGTAAGGTATGGGCTCGGCCCACACTCACTCTTTTCCTAACTTGGGCCTCGCCCCTGCTCTGCTAGTACTAAGATATGGAACCCCATCCACACTCTACTACTGGTGAGATAAGGGACCTCGCCCACACTCACCTTCCTACCAGGCACATACATGTATCACACAAACAAAAAATATAACTATCATGAAAACCATTCCTTGGGATCCCGCCCACTACACTGGACCTCGTCCTGGATATCATACTAGCATACTGTGCCTAGGGCTAACCCCAGGTCTTCCTACTCATAACTACATGGGCTGGCATTGTGGTTGTAGACCCATTCACACAACGGGAAACTCACCTGCACTTGCTGAACTTGCTTATAACCCCTCTAGCTGCTGCCCGACAACTCTCTGAACTCCTGCTCCACTAGCTCCCCGAGCTACCAATATCAATGCAACACTTAGTCTAACTGTCCTCCGCAAGTCAACTCTGGTCAAAGTCAAAGTCCTGGTCAAAGTCAACCTTCCAGGTCAACCCTACTCACCGAGTCTGCCTACTGACTCGCTGAGTTCATATACTCAGAGTCCTTCCATTCATGACTCGACTCACCGATTCAGCCCATGAATCGTCGAGTCCACCGATTTCCGAGTCATATCTTGTCCAACTCACTGAGTCTCCACCCAACTCACTGATTCGAGTCTTAACTCGAAGGGTTCGGGGTTTTGCGACCTGACTCGCCGAGTCCAAGAACAGAATCGTCGAGTCCAAGGAAAACTTCAACAAACTCTCCGCGTTGTTCATCCAACTCGTCGAGTTCCTCCTAATCTTCATACTACTCGACGAGTCCACTCGAAGGACTCGCCGAGTCTATTTAGTCCTTCATACATTCAGAAGCTTTTTGAGTCATGCAGGGACTCCAAACTGTAGATCCACTCTTCCAAGGTTCAATCCTTACGTAAAGTTGCAAACTTTACATATAACTAAAGAGATCTAGGCTCAAAACACTCTAGGGCTAGGTTTTAGGACAAAAGGGCTTCACCAACTACTTAATATCTGATGCTTTACGACATATTGGACCATCCCAACACTAGATCTGAAGTGGAAACCTCATATCTAAGCCCCAAACCCGAAATAGATCTCAAACAACCATAAAACCCCCAAATCTCATAACAAAATAGATCTAGATGCAAAGGAGGGAAGATAACAACTTATTACCTCCAAGATGAGCACAAACTGAAGTAGATATCGGATCTACACCTCTCCTTTGAAGCAACCCTCTTGATCTTCAAGTTCCTTTCAAAGGTTCCCTCTTCCAAAGCTATTTCTCTCAAATGATGGAAGCTCACACGAAATCTAGGGTTTACAGGCTCTCTAGGATGATATGGAGGCTGAGGAAGGGACATAACACCCTTTATATAGGGTAGAACTCCCGGGATTAGGGGTTTCTCCTTTCAGCACCAACTCGTCGAGTCCAAGCTTCTGACTCGGCAAGTTGGTCACTTAATCTGCGACCCAACCTCGCTCCGACTCGGCGAGTAAGCGAGCCTACTCGTCGAGTCCCTTCTTCAAATTGCACTTTCATTCCTTAATCATACTTCTGAAATTTGAGATGTTACAAAGTAAACTTTCTTTTTGATAATAATTTATGATTATGTTAATTCACTTATTATTCCTTTTATATGTGAAGTTTAATATGAGTCCAACTGGAGCACGACACCAAGAAAAGATTGGAGATCTTTGTATAGCAGATAGTGGTAGTACACATACTATTCTGAAATCAAAGAAATATTTTTTAGAATTAATACCAACAAAAACATGATGGGTTTTGAGCATTCTAACACTTCCTAAGTGTACATGCAACCCTAATAACCTTAGATCTATGTTTGTCTAATTATCATGCAAAGTTGAATTCCAAGGTTATATTCCTATCTAGCATACATGGGGAACAATTTTAACTTAAAGTATAGATAGAATAACTTACCTTGTTGTTGTTTGTGTTCGTTGAAACCTTGTGAGCCTAGCACCCCAAGTGTGATGCCTCAAATGCTTCACACAACACCAAATGCTCTTGGAAGAACTTATGAGAGAACACATACTTCTCAAAAATCGGCCAAGCCCTCTTGTTTCCTTAGTGTAGCCGATTTTGGTGGAGAACATGTTTCTTATATAGTGTTGACACATCTAGGGTTAAACCCTAATGTGTCATGACTCTTCATTTCCATGACCCATGGGTTTGTAACTCCCATGGAGCATCCTATGGGTGGAACCCAACTTGGTAATCCATGCAGCCTCTTAGCCCACTATACAAGATATGGATGATTTACATAATCAACCCATATATTTAATTAGTTATCTTTTGATCACATAATTAATTCTAAATTAATTCTTGATCAAACTAATCAAATAATATTATTAATATATTAGAACTTATAATATATTAATAATCTCCAAGTGTTATTTCTCTCATTTAGTCTATCCAATTGCATGGTGCCATGCAACCCAAATGGACCATGCCGGGTCGGGTCAAGTACATACCAGAAATAGTTATGGACTTAGACACCTTATCCAACAGTCTCCCACTTGGATAAGTCTAATAACTATTACTGCAAGTATGACTTCAGGAACCGATCGGCAATCGTAGCTCTTTACAAGGTTTCTCGGAACTGAGAAGATGATGATACGCCATTTAAGATAAGTGATCATATAATCCTCTGTTCTAGATATCAGTCGGACAAATACACGGAACAATGTCTTACTTATTGTCCAACAGTTTGTTTCCCGATTTCCGATTTGTTTGACAAAGAACTTCATTGAACACATCAATTTAGTTCTGACCGGGCCCGACACATAGGTCAAAACAAAATCATCGAGGGGCCCAGATATCAGCTTCTAATCCAAGAAGGAACAGATAAACTTCGACTCATATATTTGTTCTACCACTCATTGAATTACACACAAGAGCGCGATGTATAACATCGAGTTACCAATGCATTTTTCGTACAATCAATGCATAACCAACTTGTAAGTAACAAATCATATCTCTAGGTTTGAAGACTTATACGATATTACCGTCTCACGATCACTCGAGATAGAATTCCATGAAGTGATTCCAGTGAGCGTGGGTTGAGTCCAATGCTCAGAACTTATGAGCACTCATGATTGCTATAGCCTTGTCCAAGACCTCTACAACCAAACATGACAGTCTTGATTCATACCTACTTCCGACATATGACCGACTGTGGAGGTTTGAATAATATGTTATACCAAACAAAAATTATTCTGGAAGTCAAAACATGCAAAAGAAATATAGTAAACGATCGACAAGAGATAGCAACACTTTACTCATAAATAAAACACTTTTATTCATCATCAGATGTCAATTACACTTTACAAATTTTGAGGTTATCTAACTACTAAATCTAATATCATCCTTCAGCCCTATGCTCCGAGCATGCTGGAGATGCTTAACCCGAGTCAGTCCCTTCGTGAGGGGATCTGCCGGATTCTCATCTGATGATACCCTCTTTGCCACGAGGAGTCCTTCTTCGATCCGATGTCTGATGAAATGGTATTTTCTGTCGATGTGTCTGGATCTCCCGTGATCCCTTGGTTCCTTGGCTAAGGCAACAGCACTTTCACTATCACAGAAAATTTCCATTGGCTCTTTAATAGCTGGTACAACTCCAAGGTCTCCAATGAAGTTCCTCAGCCATAACACCTCCTTTGCCGCCTCGCTAGCTGCAATATACTCTGATTCACAAGTAGAATTTGCCATTGTCTCTTGCTTGGAACTCTTCCAAGAAATTGCTCCTCCATTTAGGGTAAAGACCCAGCCCGACTGAGAGCGGAAGTTATCCCTATCAGTCTGGAAGCTAGCATCACTATACCCTACAACTCTCAAGTCATCACTCCCACCGAGGGTAAGGACCCAGTCCTTAGTCCTTCGTAGGTACTTGAGAATATTCTTTACCGCAGTCCAGTGTGCCTTGCTAGGGTTCCCCTGAAACCTACTAACCATGCTCAGGGCAAAAGCTACATCAGGTCGAGTACACGTCATAGCATACATGATCGATCCTACAGCCGAAGCATAAGGTACTCGACTCATTTGTGCTATCTCAGCCTCAGTGCTAGGGCTTTGTGTCTTACTCAATTTGGCGTTACTCTGGATGGGCAACTCTCCTTTCTTGGAGTCTTGCATTCTGAATCTCTTTAGCACCTTATCCAAGTAGGTACTTTGACTAAGTCCAATTAGTCTTTTACTCCGATCTCTCAAGATCCTTATCCCTAAAATATAGGCAGCTTCACCAAGATCCTTCATAGCGAAACACTTTCCAAGCCAGGACTTTACTTCCTGCAGGGTTGGAATGTCGTTTCCTATGAGTAGTATGTCATCCACATACAATACCAAGAAGCTAACTATACTCCTACTAGCCTTGACATACACACAAGATTCATCTTCACTCCTAGAAAAGCCAAATTCCTTGACCTTTTCATCAAAGCAAAGATTCCATCTGCGAGGTGCTTGCTTTAACCCATAAATGGATTTCTCAAGCTTACACACTCTATTGGGGTACTCGTTGCTGACAAAACCCTCTGGCTGACTCATGTAAACATCTTCAGCCAACTTTCCATTAAGGAAAGCGGTTTTGACATCCATTTGCCAAATTTCATAGTCATGAAATGCGGCTATGGCTAACAGAACCTGAATAGACTTAATCTTGGCTACCGGAGAAAAGGTGTCATCATAATCCACTCCAGGAATTTGAGAGAAGCCCTTTGCAACCAGTCTAGCCTTATAAGTGTGTACTTTACCATCCATGTTGGTCTTCTTCTTGAAGACCCATTTGCACCCTACAGTCTTTCGACCTGGTACATTCTCAACCAAGTTCCAAACTTGATTATCATACATGGATTGTATCTCGCTATCCATAGCCTCTTTCCATTTAGCAGACTCGGGGCCTGCCATGGCTTCCTCGTAGCTGTTAGGGTCATCTTGACTTACTAGTGTTCCATCACTAATAAGTGTCTCACCTTCTGCAGTAATATGGAATCCATAGTAATGCTCAGGTGCACTCCTAACTCTCATGGAACGCCTCAGAGGTACAGATTTGTCAATTGGCTCAACAGGAGTTTCCTCCTCAAGTTGAGGGTTAGAGTTTGAAGTTCCTTCACCACTTGACTCTTGAATTTCTTCAAGATCAATTTGCCTCCCACTGTCTCCTTGGCTTATAAACTCTCTTTCTCGAAAGACTCCTCTTCTTGCTACAAAGACCACATTGTCACTAGGTCTGTAGAAGAGGTAACCAAAGGATTGCTGTGGGTAGTCGATGAAAATACACCTCTCGCTTTGGGGTTCGAGCTTATCATGAGTCTCGCGTCTCACGAAAGCCTCGCAACCCCAAATCTTGATGTGGTCTAGTTTAGGTAATTTACCAGTCCACATCTCGTGAGGAGTTTTGGCAACTTTCTTTGTAGGGACTAGATTAAGGATATGGGCGGCAGTCTCTAAGGCATACCCCCATAATGAGATTGGTAGCGAAGCTCGACTCATCATGGAACGAACCATGTCCAACAAGGTTCGATTACGTCTCTCAGCCACACCATTCAACTGCGGTGTCCTGGGAGGTGTCAATTGTGAGACAATCCCACATTCCCTTAGATAGTCGAGGAACTCTGAACTAAGATACTCACCACCTCGATCGGATCGAAGCATCGTAATGTTCCTGCCCAATTGATTCTCGACTTCCTGTTTAAATTCCTTAAACTTCTCGAAAGTCTCTGACTTATGCTTGATTAAGTAGACATATCCATATCTACTGTAATCATCAGTAAAATTCAAATAATAACGATTAGCATCCCTTGTGGCATGTTTGAATGGTCCACACACATCCGTGTGTATAAGGCCCAACAAACCTTCACCCCTTTCACACGAGCCTGTGAAGGGTGACTTTGTCATTTTTCCAAGTAAGCATGATTCGCAATTATCATCTGAATTTAGGTCATACGGTTCCAAGACTCCATCCTTTTGGAGTTGGCCTATGCGTTTCTTGCTTATATGTCCAAGACGACAATGCCATAATGATGCTTTATCCAAGTTATTATTATTAGTAGAATCAACACACAAAACATTATTTCCTAAGTTATCTACAACAGACACAGCTTCATACACACCATCACAAGGTAATGCTTTAAAATAAAGAACATTATTAAAGAAAGCATCAATAGAACCAACTTCATTATTAAACGAAAAGGTAAACCCTTGTTTGTACAAAGCATGAAAGGAAATAATATTTCTTGCCATTCCTGGCGAGTAACAACACTTATTCAAATCTAAACTAAACCCACTACTTAGCGATAAAGTATAAACTCCAATCTTGGTGACAGGTGAAGCTTTCCTGTTCCCCATGATCAAGTTTATTCTTCCTTGCTCCACATCCTCACTTCTTCTTAGTCCCTGCAAGTCACAACAAATATGAATACCACAACCGGTATTAAGGACTCAAGATTTCGAATGGGGTGAGTTATTAGAAATGATAGTGTAAATACCTGCATGGTTGGGTTTGACTTTCCCATCCTTCACATCCTGCTGGTACTTTGGGCAGTTCCGCTTCCAATGAGCTTTTTCATGGCAATAGAAGCATTCAGCCACTTTTGGGTCAGAAGAAGGAGTAATGAAACCTTTCTTGGTTCCACTTGAAGAAGAGCCATCAAGGGTCCGAGCCTTGGTACCCTTCGAAGATCTCTTTCTCTTCCTCCCTCGACTTTTCCCGATTGCCAAAACTGGAGTTGAGTTTGGAGTAGGAGTGATAGCAACCGACTTCCCCTTAAGACCTGATTCTGCAGTCTTGAGAAGTCCCTGAAGTTTGCTGAGTGTGACCTCTTCCTTATTCATGTGATATGTCATGCGGAATTGATCATAGCACGATGGTAAGGAGCGCAAAATTATATCTATTGCAAGCTCCTCAGGGAAGTTCACATTAAGCTTCAGCAATCGATCCACATATCTTTGCATTTTCTGCATGTGGCTCGTGATGGAATCCCCGTCCTTCATCATGGTTGTTATCATGGAGCAGATGATTTCGTACCTCTCTTGTCGTGCACTTTGATGGTATCTTTCCATCAAATCTTGGTGCATTTATAAGGTTAGAAATCCTCATAAGACTTTTGGAGTTCTGCTGTCATTGTGGCCATCATGATGCATGCTACTTTCATAGCATCCCTTTCATGTGCCTGAAAGTCAGCGATCTCCTGTGGGGTTGCAGTGGTCTCATCAATCTCCTTAAGCTCCTTGTCAAGGACATATTCTTTGTCCTCGTAGCGAGTAATCATCCTGATGTTTCTGATCCATTCATTGAAGTTGGATCCATCGAAGGTGACTTTCCCACACAAACTCATAAGAGTAAAGGAGCCATTAGGATTCGAGCCAGAAGCATTATTTGAAGACATCTGAAAGAGAAGAACAAGTTTAGTGTAGATATAAGAGAGTCCTTAATAAAACACTCAAATGTAATATTAAGGCTAGGATCCAATCACAATATAATATAACTTAGAAGAGGTATGCCGTAATCTAAGCTATACCATATTTGAAAGGTAGGTGAATGACGATTCACCAATTTCCACCACGAAAACCGAAATATTAGATATTAGGTTTTATTGGTTTTTAGAAATTCCTAGATTCTTTGAGATTCAATGAACTTTTCAAAGGCATGTTTCAATCTCGAGAGTGCCCTCCAAGTTTTGTGACTGGGATACCGAGGATCACAAAATGAGGTGTGAAATAACCATGCAAATCACTTGGTACCCTTAAAGTTTATCACTCAATCGATGTGCCGGTAAACCACACACGGTCCACCGATACTATAATAAACCTTAAGTCACCCTTTACCTACCTTGTTAAGTCCAAGTTAGTGTACCGGTTAACCACACACGCTCCACCAACGACTTAGACAAAGTGTAAAGTGTAATTTCATGGATTAGCACCTTATTCACATTTTCCTAAAGTAACTAAGATTGGGAATTTAATAAAACATTTAGTTACTTTATAATATTCATCATACTTTGAATGAGAGTTTATAAGTCCTTGTCTTACCCGTTCGGCTAACGACCCTCCACCAGTCAAGCAAGCGGTGGGTGAGAGTAGATACCCATTAAGTCACCATTTTATAGGCAACAACCTTATACCCACCTTATAGACCGGCTTCGTGAATGAGGCATACTAGCGGTAAGACGACTTTATTCTTATACATACATATATATATATATATATATATATATATATATATATATATATATATATATATATATATATATATATATATATAATTATTAAATCATCATAATATAAGTATAAGGGTTGAATTTTAACTTTTAAAATTCTAGGGGTTGGAACTTAAAGTTTTAACTTAACTTTACTTGTTCCAAAACTTGAGGGCAAGTTTTGTAACTTTCAAAACTTTTCATTTCTTGTAACTTATGAGTTTAATAGAGTAATAAAATGAAGACTCTTCATTTTTCTAACTCTTGTGTTCTTTTAATGGTTTTAATTCAAGTGTGACTCTTGGTTTTCCATAACTTGAGGACAAGTTATGGACTCCATTAAAACACATTATGATCAAGAATTAATCTACCACATAGGTTACAAATAATTCCTATGATCATCTAAAACATCATAAGAACAAGAACATGAATATGAACACATTCATAAATTACACTTAAAACTTTGTAATTTTGATAACTAGTTGTTGTAAATGAATTAGCAAAGACATTACACCACCAAAAACAAGTTTTCAATTACCAAAACAGTTTAGGGTAATGTTTCTAATTCATTTCCAACAACTAAATCGAAATTCTGCAATCAGTCGACCCTACTCGCCGAGTGCATGAACTCACTCACCGAGTTGGTTGAAGATACACATGAACTCGACGACACCCCTACAGACTCGACGAGTCCACTCGCAGACAACAAGATTTTCGACTTTTTTTTCAACTTTTAAACACAAATAAAAAACAAACAAACCTGGCTCTGATACCACTGATGGGTTTTGAGCATTCTAACACTTCCTAAGTGTACATGCAACCCTAATAACCTTGGATCTATGTTTGTCTAATTATCATGCAAAGTTGAATTCCAAGGTTATATTCCTATCTAGCATACATGGGGAACAATTTTAACTTAAAGTATAGATAGAATAACTTACCTTGTTGTTGTTTGTGTTCCTTGAAACCTTGTGAGCCTAGAAGCCCAAGTGTGATGCCTCAAATGCTTCACACAACACCAAATGCTCTTGGAAGAACTTATGAGAGAACACACACTTCTCAAAAATCGGCCAAGCCCTCTTGTTTCCTTAGTGTAGCCGATTTTGGTGGAGAACATGTTTCTTATATAGTGTTGACACATCTAGGGTTAAACCCTAATGGGTCATGACTCTTCATTTCCATGACCCATGGGTTTGTAACTCCCATGGAGCATCCATGGAGCATCCTGTGGGTGGAACCCAACTTGATAATCCATGGAGCCTCTTAGCCCACTATACAAGATATGGATGATTTACATAATCAACCCATATATTTAATTAGTTATCTTTTGATCACATAATTAATTCTAAATTAATTCTTGATCAAACTAATCAAATAATATTATTAATATATTAGAACTTATAATATATTAATAATCTCCAAGTGTTACTTCTCTCATTTAGTCTATCCAATTGCATGGTGCCATGCAACCCAAATGGACCATGCCGGGTCGGGTCAAGTACATACCAGAAATAGTTATGGACTTAGACACCTTATCCAACAAAACAGTCATACATACAATATCAAGTCCTGTAGACTTGATAGAGGGAACCGAGAAAGCCCATTTTATATTACCAAATGGTACAAGCTTTTGTATATAAAATGCCTTATTTTCTCCAAAGTCTAATAGAAACTTATTAAGTTTTAGTGACATATATTTCAAAGGATATGACACAAAAACTGTGACCATTGAAAAAGAGAAATATATGTATATTATAGACAAAAACATGTGGTTGAAAACTACCAACACTTGATTATGGTCTGCATTATACATACATACATATGATTGAATCAAATATGGTAGTCGAAAGAAAACATTGTGATCCTGGGACATTCATTTTATGGCATGATAGGTTGGGCCACCCAGGATTAACAATGATGCGAAGGATAATTGAGAATGCACACGGGCATCCATTAAAGGATCAAAAGTTCCCTCAATCCAATAGCATAAAACCATGTACATCTTGTTCCCTTGGAAAGTTAATTATAAAACATTCTCCAACGAATGTTGAAAGGGAGTCACCTAGATTTCTAGAAAGAATTCAAGGTGATATATGTGGACCGATTCACCCACCATCTGGACCATTTAGATACTTTATGGTCTTAATTGATGCATCCAGCAAATGGTCTCATGTTTGCCTATTATCAACTTGTAATATGGCATTTGCAAAGTTTCTTGCCCAAATTATTAAATTAAGGGCACATTTCCCTGATTATACTATCAAAAGAGTGACACTTGATAATGCTGGTGAATTTACTTCACAAGCATTTAATGACTATTGTATGTCTGTAGGAATTGTTGTTGAGCATCTAGTTGCTTATGTACACACACAAAATGGTTTAGATGAATCACTGATTAAATGTATCCAACTAATAACTAGACCATTGATAATGAGGACCAAACTTCCTGTTTCTGTTTGGGGCCATGCAATCTTACATGCTGGATCATTGATATACATGAGACCAAGTTCATATCATGTATATTCTCCACTACAACTTGCTTTCGGTCAAGAGCAAAATATATCCCATTTGAGAATTTTTGGGTGTCCAATATATGTCCCTATTGCACCACCTCACCGAACAAAAATGGGTCCTCAAAGAAGGTTGGGAATATATGTTGGTTATGAGTCAGTCTCTATTATAAGATATCTTGAACCATTAACAGGTGATGTTTTCACAGCACGCCTAGAAGATTGTCAATTTGATGAGGCAAATTTCCCATCATTAGGTGGAGAAAAGAAGATTCTGAAAAAGGATGTGTCATGGCATGAGCCTTATTTATCATATCTTAACCCTCGCACAAAGCAATGTGACATTGAAGTTCAAAAGATAATGCATTTCCAAGAAATGGCAAATCAATTACCTGATGCATTTATTGACACAAAAAGGGTGACTAAATCATATATACCAGTTGTCAATGTTCCAGCTCGAATTGACATTCCACATGGACAATCTGATGATAAAATCACTCAAGAGTCTAAAACACGCCTGAAGTGTGGAAGGCCATTTGGTTCTAAGGATAAGAAACCACGAAAAAGAAGAGGAGCAGAAAATGCACTAGATCACGAGGAAAGTGTTCCTGGAGAAACACGAATTATTGAAATTCCCCCAGGAAAGGAGGATGATGCACTAAATTATGGTCAGACAAATAGAATATGTGACCAAAATGAAACTGATAATATAGGTGCAATATTTTCTTATTTAGTTGCATGTTATATTATGAATGATGATCCCGAACCACAGTCTGTCATTGAATGTCAAATAAGAAATGATTGGGCTAAATGGAAGGAAGTTATGCAAGTTGAATTAAATTCTATTAACAAGAGAAAGGTTTTTGGGAGCATTATCCTCACACCTGAAGTTGTGAAACCATTAGGATATAGACGGATCTTCGTATGAAAAAGAAATGAGAAAGACGAAATTGTAAGATACAAGGCCAGGCTTGTTGCTCAAGGTTTCTCTTAAAGACCTGGAATTGATTATGAAGAAACTTATTCACCGGTAATGGATGCAACCACCTTCAGTTATTTAATCAGCTTGGCAGTATCTAAAAATTTAGAGATGCGTCTTATGGATGTTGTTATAGCTTACTTGTATGGATCACTTGATAGTGATATCTATATGAAAATCCCTAAAGGATTTAAAATGCCAGAAGCGTTAAGTGCAAAACCCAAAGAAATGTATTCTATAAAATTACAAAGATCTTTGTATGGTTTAAAGTAATCTGGGCGCATGTGGTACAATCGTTTAATCGATTATTTGACAAGTAAAGGTTATAAAACTAACACTATTTGTCCATGTGTATTTATTAAGAAAACAACATTTGGATATGTGATCATAGCAGTCTATGTTGATGATCTAAACATCATTGGAACGAATAAATAAATCCTTGAAGTGATTGAACTTTTAAAGAAAGAATTTGAAATGAAAGATCTTTGAAAAAACAAATATTGTCTTGGTTTACAGATTGAGCATATTCCTAACATAATACTTGTGCATTAATCAAATTACACAGAAAGAGTCTTGAAACATTTCAATATGGAAAATGCAAATCCTTTATGCATTCCAATGGTTGTTAGATCATTAAATATTGACAAGGATCCATTTCGTCCATGCGAAGAAAATGAAGAAGTCCTTGGTTCAGAAGTACCATGTCAAAATGCAAATGGAGCTCTTATGTATCTTACCAATTGTACTAGACCTGGCATTTCTTTCGCTGTAAACTTGCTAGCAAGATTTAGTTCAGCCCCAACAAAAAGACATTGGAATGAAATCAAACATATTTTTCGATACATTCATGGAACTAGTGATTTAGGGTTATTTTACCCTAACAATTCAAAACAAGGCTTGATTGGTTATGCATATGCAGGTTATTTGTCTGATCCTCATAAAGCTAGATCTCAAACTGGATATGTATTCATGAATGGAGGTACTGCGATTTCCTGGCGTTCTCAAAAGCAAACACTTGTTGTCACATCGTCAAATCATGCTGAAGTAATTGCACTAAATGAAGCTAGTAGAGAATGTACATGGTTAAGATCGATGGCACAACTAGTTTTAACTTCATGTTGACTTGAAAAGGATATATGTCCAATATTAATTTATGCAGATAACTCAGCATGTTTCACTCAAATGAAAGAGGGATATAATAAGCGACAGGACAAAACATATACCTCCAAAGTTTTTTGAGTACACTCAAGACCTTAAAAAGAACCATCAAGTTGAAATCAAATATGTTCAATCCAATAACACTGCAGAAGACCTTTTTACGAAGGCACTCCCTACTGCAATCTTCAGGAAACATGTCCATGGCATCGGAATGCGACATGTGCATAGAATATAATGTGACGGATATCTAAATAAGGGGGAGTCAATAATACACTGCACTCTTTTTCCCTTTGCTAAAGTTTTTTTTCCTACTAGATTTTCTTTAGCAAGGTTTTTAATGAGTAAGTAAGTCAAAGTTGAACGCTAAAATGATGTCATCCAACGGGGAGTGTTGTAAATAATTGGTGGATGACATAATAATTGGTGCATGGTAAATTTGTCAACATTTCTAACTATTTACAATTATATGATAGTAAAATTTGTAGTATAAATACCCCTCCATTATAAAGGATGTTGTGACAACCCGATATTTCAACTCTTTGTAATGGCCTAATAGGTCAAGTATTGTAAACATTTTTGAGTTAATAAAATTAACTTTGATAATAAAATATCCAAAAAGTTTCTATTTAAATTCTTCTATGTTTAAATATCATTAAACCATGACCGTACGTAAAAAGAACGCCCAAATCCGACTTCGTATATTGAAGTTATGATTTTTCCAAGTTCAGCTTAGCAACAGACAACTAAAAACTCAAATCGGAGATCGAGCGACATTTGGCCGAAATGACCTAAACGAGAATCGAAGGTCTCGACAATGGTATTTCAACGGTAAAAAGTCTGGCAAAAATCGACGTCAGATAAAGAAGTTATGAATTTTTAAAGAAATTCCTTAATCACGTCATTTTAATAAATAAATAATAAAAATAATTTCGGAATTTGCCAACAGAATCTAAAGGAAAGTTGTAGATCGTAGTCTCACCTTCGCGGGGATATAAAGAACGTCGAAAACGGAGTTCGTATGAACGAGATGTGAATTTATGAAGTTTGATAAATAATTTATATATAATTTTTATTAAAAATGTTGGTAATATCCGAAGGGGAGTCAGCCTATGGCCGAAGTACGCGCCGCGTACCTTCGTACGCCCCGCGTACTCGAGGCCACGGCCTCGGATCGTCCATGTCGCCCTATGCGAAGCTACCCGACCCGCCGTCCCATCCGAAATACATAAGCGATGACGTCGCGTACGCGCTGCGTACGCCAGTACGCCCCGCGTACGGATGCAGTTCAGCCCCCTATAAAAGGGATGCGAGCCTTTCCGAAAAATTTGTTCATTTTCTCTCTTTCTCTCACGATCTTGCCTCGATTTCCGTGCCCGTTCAAACTCGAAGCTCTGGTCTTTTTGCTCAAGTCCCGAGAGTCGATTTTACTCCCGGGATTCCCAAGAATCCCGAGAAAAATCCATTTCCCGAGACGAAACTTTGCCCGGTTTTCGATCTCGCTATCTTCAAGCTTCCAAGTGAGTTCATACCCCTTTATTCAACCTTTGAAATGCTTTAAAATGTTTTAAATACTTTATGGGGGGGAATACAAGTTAAACACTTATAGTTATTGCTTCGATCACATGTGATTGCATTAATCACATGTGATTAATAACTAGGAAACCAATGATTTTATCACTGTTCAAACTGTTTTACTTCAAAATGTTTCACAAACTCTTTGACTTATCAAATGCTTTTATTTAAACTTTGTTTTACTACTTATAAATTGCATGCCCATATATGTATAGATATATAAGTAATGTTTAAAGGGCTTAGGAAGGCCATCCGCCCTATTTCCTTTTCGCGCACTGAGATGTGGTCTGGTGGGAATTCGGGTGACCATCCGAGGGTCGTTACAATATTAGTTATATATCATATATACATGTATAGACATAAAAGTACTTCTATATTCATACTTATCAGCACATCATTAGTAAGTTACCATCGGGGTAACACAGGATCATACTACTACAATTTCTAGATCAACGAATCAGTTCATTCAGGAGTCAATACTTATTACTAAGAGAACATATACAACGATACTAGAACAAGTAACATTATATTACATATACACAAATACGTTAGCAATTGCGATCCATTGTATGGGAGCATGTCTTAATTGTCATGACCCGAGTTGTAGCGAGAGTCTCTTGGAGGGAGAGCGTGAGTTTGTGTATAGATCTATACTAGATTGACTATCCTACACCTCGCTGCTAGCTACAGTGGGACCGACAGGTCTGCGGGTGCCAAACGTCATACCTTATTTTTCGACTATACGTTGTCGTTGTTACCAGTCGATAGTATGGTGCAATTTATCACATGATACCTTAATATAAACCCGGTTTAAGGTAGTTAGTACAGCAGTAGTTCCTATAAAACAAAACTACAGTACTACAATAATTTACCCATTACATTTTGGTGATAACCTCACTTAAACTTTAATGTACAAACTATATTTTGTTAAAAGATAGTTACACTTGGGAAATTACACACTTTTACATCAAACGAGCATACAAAACAGTTAAGCCTTGGTAGAGGGCTACTTTAATAGAAAATATAGGTTTTTCTGAGAGATTCAAACTTTTACAAACACTTACATACATTTACAACTCATACTTGCGACAGAATCAAACATTTTGATAACAAACATCGACACTAAAATACTTATGAATTCACCAACTTAATGTTGACAAACTCTTTCAAAATAACTTGTATTCTCAGGTCATCAGTAGACAGGTACCGATGCTAGCTTTTGAGAAGATGGAGCGCATTCAAGACTCATCATATTATTTTGATTTACATTATATTTTTGGTGTCTAAAACTGTACAGAACACTCTTGTATTAAAATTTTAGATTTAATGCAATGGATGATGTTGTTTGCTTATTTACATTTACTGTGTTGTGATACTTTACATGACGTCCTCCGCCCCAGAACGTTTCCGCCATTCTTGGTTTTGGGGTGTGACAGATTGGTATCAGAGCATTGTTTATAGTGAATTAAGTATATCAACCCATAAAAAATATATATACTAAACTATAAACCTATTTGGGATAAAAACACTCTGACCAAGAGTCTATACTTTAAATACTAAAATAGTTAATTAAGTATACTAGTCTGCATTCATACTAAAACCAGTGTCACAACGACAAGAACAAAAGTATTACGATTGTTAAATATCACAGGTAAGGTAGGGGATGTATGGTCGGTCCTGGGAATGACATAGCCTGATCAACTATGCTGGTCCGAGGAGTGATTAGCAGATGCCCTAGAATGGTTGTGATAGCTTAACAAGTCTAAAAACTTACCAACAATACCACAGGAAGAGTAATAGAACTTAAACTTTAAAATACTATAGGTGTATTTTGTACTACTAATTACACGTATACTATATTCTTATACCTCTCTTCTCGCGTAGATCTAAATGGCTGGATTCCAACATGGCGACCCATACTTTCCAAATTCCGTTGGTTGATCATCAAGCTGAAGGCTTCACGGATGGATCGGACTTTGAGCCGAAGTCAACAACCTACCTCCAGTAGGTCAACCCCCGAACAACAACCCTCGATCAACTTTTCCAGGTCCTACTCCCTTGTGGGCAAACAACTGGAATCGCTGGAGTAATGAACAGAGTCAACCCTTACCATACTTTCGGGACCGAAACTTTTACAACGTCAGCAATGGTGGCTCTGCTGACCGAGCTCTGCCTGTCATTATCCGCAGAATAGCTGGTAATGTCGAGCAAGGTCGAGCCGCCATCGACCGGATTGTAGAAATTGATGCCAACTCTGGTGTCAACACAGTCCGTATTCGCCGTCTTGAAGAACACATGGAACAGACCCGGAGAACCAATGAAACCCTACCGCAACATCTGGTTGCCTCTCAAGCAAAAGTAATGGAACTTCGAGCTCGTCAAAGGGCTCATGAGCGACACCTTCAAGAGGTGGTCCATCAAATGAGAGACCTTAGGGTTCTCCCGATGAATATTCATCGCCGATAGATGATGTCTAGTACATCATTATCTTTAGGGTTAAGGATTAGCCTTTAACATCTGTGCTCTAAGTAGCACTTGTCTGTAAAAATATTCCTAACTTTCAGTACTCTAATTAGGAATCTAAGAACTGTCAAACTTTTCTATATGGTATGATGTAAGACCTACAGTTAGGTCGATTTTTCCTGGAACTTATTACATCAATAATACCAGTATTATTGAAATCTATCTAATCTGTGGGAAAAATCTATACACTTGTGCTTTCCTACTAATATTTCTTATTGTGATTTCAAACACTCATTCAACTGTTGGGCTATGGTTAGTTAGTCCATGTGTCACTCTCACGTTGCTTACGAATTGATTCTTACCATTTTCTTATCTTTATAAACTTATAGCTGAAAGATGCCTCCTCGCAAATCTCCCAGGAATAATCCTGCACCACCACCTCATCCACCTCAGGTCATCGATACAGCAGCCCTAAATGCTGCCGTAGCTGCAGCAGTGGCAACTGCCATGGCACAGTATCACTCTACTGAAGCCAGCAGAGGTGGAACCCCTGTTAACTCCATTCCGGTTGAAACCCCTGTGCGCTCGAGAGAGTGCTCTTACAAGGATTTCACCAACTGCAAGCCGAAGTCCTTTCATGGGACCGGCGGAGTCATTGCTCTCTCGCAATGGTTCGAGAAGACTGAAGCGGTCTTCGAAATTTGTTCATGCCCTACTGCGAGCAAAGTGAAATACGCCGCATGCACCTTTGAAGGAAAGGCCCTAACGTGGTGGAACGGCCACGTTAAATCTCTAACTCTCGTCGTAGCCAACGACATAGGCTGGGAAACGATGAAAGACCTCATGATTGAGGAATACTGCCCGAGGGGCGAGATCCAAAAACTAGAGCAGGAGCTTTGGAGCCTGACCATGAAGGGCACCAACATTGTCGCTTACACCGCCAGATTCAGCGAACTGGTGGCCCTCTGCCCTAATATGGTTCCCACTGAAGGGAAAAACATCGAAAGGTACATATGGGGGCTAGTGCCTCCATATCAGGGGAACGTCCTATCATCAAACCCCGCTACCTTCGACAGTGCCAAACAACTGGCACAATGACTCATTGACCATGGGGACAAACCCTCCACAACAACAACAAGGCTATCCATCTCAGAACCCTCTAAACCCGCTGACACAAAGTGGAAACTCTGGGAGGAAAGGAAGAAGACGAATCGAGCGTCCAAAAAGCAGCAAATTGTGGCGGTACATGCTGCAATAACCCCTGTTGTTGCTGCTACTACTGCTCCGATAGGACAGTATGCTGGAGGTTTGCCCAAGTGCAACAAATGCAACTACCACCACAATGGCCCCTACCATGAAATGCAGTGCTCTAACTGCCACAGGAGAGGACACACAGTCCGTTTCTGTAAATCTCCGGCGAGACCGATCGCCCAAGTCCCCGGCTCTGGCGCGAGCCCGACCTGCTATGGATGTGGCGAAACAGGCCACTATAAGAGGGACTGCCCCAAGGCGAAAAATGTTGGCGGAGTAGGGAGGGTACTAGCGATAGGCCACGGGGAAGCAGTTGCTGACCCGACAGTGGTGACTAGTACGTTCCTCCTCGATAACTCCTATGCATGCATTCTATTCGACAGTGGAGCGGAGCGAAGCTTCGTAAACCATAAATTTGCTCGCATGCTTAAACAACCACCGCACGCATTCAAAGAACTATTCACAGTAGAAATGGCTAATGGAAAAACTGAAAGTACGAGTATCTATACTTAGATTGTACCCTAACTCTAGATAACCATTCATTCCCAATCGACCTCATGCCAGTCTCAATAAAAAGTTTCGACGTTATCATTGGCATGGATTGGTTAAGCCTTCATCGTGCCGACATCATGTGCTACGAGAAAGCAGTCCATCTAAACCTTCCGTCTAATGAAACTCTTATAGTCTACGGCGACAAACCCGGTGCAAGTCTTCGCATCATATCTAGTATTCAAGCACAGAAGTATCTGCGTAAGGAATACCATGCATTCCTTGCTCACGTCGTCGACACGAGCCTCGAAACGAAAGAACTAAAGAACATCCCTGTAGTGAGCGACTTCCCCGACATTTTCCCAGAAGAGCTACCCGGGTTACCTCTGCAACGATAGGTCGAGTTCAGAATCGACTTAGTCCCAGGAGCTACCCTAGTAGCCAAGTCGCCCTACCGCTTAGCACCAGCTGAGATGCAGGAACTCTCTGGTCAACTTAACGAACTGCTCAGCAAGGGGTTTATAAGACCGAGTTTCTCACCTTGGGGAGCACCGATCTAGTTCGTTAAGAACAAAGACGGATCATTCCGTATGTGTATTGACTACAGAGAACTCAACAAACTGACGGTCAAGAATCGTTACCCTCTGCCTCGCATAGACGATCTATTTGACCAACTGCAAGGGGCGAACTATTTTTCTAAAATAGATCTGAGATCCAGATATCACCAGGTACGAGTGCTAGAGGAGGATGTGCCGAAGACAACCTTCCGAACTCGTTACGGACATTACAAATTCGTGGTGAGGCCATTCAGATTGACCAATGCGCCTGCAGTCTTCATGGATCTGATGAATAGAGTATGCCGACCTTATTTGGATCAGTTCGTCATCGTTTTCATTGACGACATCCTGATCTACTCCCAAAGTAAGAAAGAGCATGGCGATCACCTGCGACAAGTTCTAGAGACATTACGAAAAGAGAAGCTTTATGCGAAGTTCTCGAAATGTGAATTTTGGATCCGGAGAGTCGAATTCTTAGGACACGTGGTAAGCGAAGAGGGAATCCACGTGGACCCAGCCAAAATTAAAGCCATTAAGAACTGGTCAGCACCCAAGACGCCTACAGAAATTCGCCAATTTCTAGGTCTCGCTGGCTACTACCGCAGATTCATTCAGAAATTCTCTTGAATAGCGAAACCTTTTACAACCATAACCCAGAAAGGCGTGGCCTTTAACTGGGAAGAGAAACAAGAAAGAGCGTTCCAAACGCTCAAATGAGCCTTGTGCACCGCACCAATACTATCCCTTCCCGAAGGAATAGAAGACTTCGTAGTCTATTGCGATGCATCAAATCAAGGGCTCGGATGTGTCCTAATGCAGCGAGGTAAGGTCATCGCCTACGCCTCGAGACAGTTGAAGACACACGAGGTTAACTACACGACCCACGATCTTGAACTAGGAGCAGTGGTGTTTGCTCTGAAGATCTGGAGACATTACTTGTATGGAACGAAGAGCACTATCTTTACCGACCACAAGAGTTTACAACACATACTCGATCAGAAGGAGCTCAACATGAGACAACGACGGTGGGTCGAGCTACTCAGTGATTACGAATGTGATATTCGTTATCATCTGGGTAAAGCCAGCATAGTAGCAGACGCCCTAAGTCAGAAGGAACATTCTGGTCGCAAAGTGAAGTCATTGTCAATAACCATCCATTCACACTTGTCTAATCAAATTCAGGCGGCCCAACTTAAAGCCATGAAACCTGAAAATGTGACGAGTGAATCCCTCAGAGGAATGGAAAAGAATTTAGAAGCCAAGGGTGACGGAGCCTTATATTTCATGGACCGGATCTGGACACCAAAACACGGTGGTTTCCGAGACTTGGTCATGACCGAGGCGCACAACACTCGGTATTCCATCCACCCAGGTTCAGATAAGATGTATCTGGATCTTAAAAAGCTATATTGGTGGCCTAATATGAAAGCATAGATTGCTACCTTCGTGAGTAAATGCCTTACTTGCGCAAAGGTTATGGTCGAGTACCAGAAGCCTTCTGGTTTATTGCAACAACCAGAGATCCCGGAATGGAAGTGGGAGCGGATCACTATGGATTTTCATAACTAAGTTGCCCAAGACAGCGGGTGGACTTGATACCATATGGGTCATCGTTGATAGATTGACCAAGTCTGCACACTTCCTGGCTATCAAAGAACTGACAAGATGGAGAAACTTACGAGAACATACATTAGGAAAATCGTACGACTACATGGTGTACCTATGTCCATTATCTCCGATAGAGATAGTAGGTTCACCTCAAGATTCTGGCAATCACTGCAACATTCCCTAGGAACAAGGCTGGACATGAGCACAGCCTACCATCCGCAGACCGACGGACAAAGTGAGAGGACCATCCAAACTCTGGAAGATATGTTGCGAGCCTGCGTGATTGACTTTGGGAAGGCATGGGATACTCATTTACCCCTTGTCGAGTTTTCCTATAATAACAGTTATCACACTAGCATTAAGGCTGCTCCATTTGAAGCTCTCTATGGCCGAAAGTGCAGATCCCCTCTGTGCTGGGTTGAGGTGGGTGATACCCAATTAGCCAGGGGGCAAGCTTCCGACAGTATTCTCACCAGTCCGGAGATCATTCGGGAAATGACAGAGAAAATCGTTCAAATCCGTGAACGATTGAAAGCCTCTAGAGACCGACAGAAGAGCTACGCAGATAAACGAAGGAAACCTTTGGAATTTCAGGTGGGATACCGAGTCCTTCTCAAAGTTTCACCCTGGAAGGGCTTGATACGCTTCGGCAAGCGTGGGAAGCTTAATCCGAGGTACATAGGGCCTTTCGAGATTCTTGCAAGAGTCGGCCCCGTAGCTTACAAACTCGATCTACCAGGCGCACTTCGTAACTTACATTCTACATTCCACGTATCTAACTTGAAAAAGTGTCTATCCGACGAGACTCTCGTAATCCCACTCGACGGGGTCGAGATCAACGAGAGCCTCAATTTTGTGGAAGAACCAGTAGAAATCATGGACCGAGAGGTCAAGCAAGCAAAACAAAGTCGCATACCCATCGTGAAGGTTTGCTGGAACGCTAAGCGGGGACCTGAATTCACATGGGAACGCGAAGATCATATGCAACGCAAGTACGCACATCTGTTTCCCTAATCCACGAGTGTTTTCTTACTCCGAATTTCGGGACAAAATTTCCACTAACAGGGGGATGATGTGACAACCCGATATTTCAACTCTTTGTAATGGCCTAATAGGTCAAGTATTGTAAACATTTTTGAGTTAATAAAATTAACTTTGATAATAAAATATCCAAAAAGTTTCTATTTAAATTCTTCTATGTTTAAATATCATTAAACCAGGACCGTACGTAAAAAGAACGCCCAAATCCGACTTCGTATATTGAAGTTATGATTTTTCCAAGTTCAGCTTAGCAACAGACAGCTAAAAACTCGAATCAGAGATCGAGCGACATTTGGCCGGAATGACCTAAACGAGAATCGAAGGTCTCGACAATGGTATTTCAACGGTAAAAAGTCTGGCAAAAACCGACGTCAGATAAAGAAGTTATGAATTTTTAAAGAAATTCCTTAATCACGTCATTTTAATAAATAAATAATAAAAATAATTTCGGAATTTGCCAATGGAATCTAAACGAAAGTTGTAGATCGTAGTCTCACCTTCGCGGGGATATAAAGAACGTCGAAAACGGAGTTCGTATGAAGGAGATATGAATTTTTGAAGTTTGATAAATAATTTATATATAATTTTTATTAAAAATGTTGGTAATATCCGAAGGGGAGTCAGCCTAGGGCCGAAGTACGCGCCGCGTACCTTCGTACGCCCCGCGTACTCGAGGCCACGACCTTGGATCGTCCACGTCGCCCTATGCGAAGCTACCCGACCCGCCGTCCCATCCAACGCTCCCCATCCGAAATACGTAAGCGATGACATCGCGTACGCGCTGCGTACGCCAGTACGCCCCGCGTACGGAGGCAGTTAAGCCCCCTATAAAAGGGATGCGAGCCTTTCCGAAAAATTTGTTCATTTTCTCTCTTTCTCTCACGATCTTGCCTCGATTTCCATGCCCGTTCAAACCCGAAGCTATGGTCTTTTTGCTCAAGTCCCGAGAGTTGATTTTACTCCCGAGATTCCTGAGAATCCTAAGAAAAATCCATTGCCCGAGACGAAACTCTGCCCGGTTTTCGATCTCGCTATCTTCAAGCTTCCAAGTGAGTTCATACCCCTTTATTCAACCTTTGAAATGCTTTAAAATGTTTTAAATACTTTATGGGGGGGGGGGGGGGGGAATACAAGTTAAACACTTATAGTTATTGCTTCGATCACATGTGATTGCATTAATCACATGTGATTAATAACTAGGAAACCAATGATTTTATCACTGTTCAAACTGTTTTACTTCAAAATGTTTCACAAACTCTTTGACTTATCAAATGCTTTTATTTAAACTTTGTTTTACTACTTATAAATTGCATGCCCATATATGTATAGATATATAAGTAATGTTTAAAGGGCTTAGGAAGGCCATCCGCCCTATTTCCTTTTCGCGCACTGAGATGTGGTCTGGTGGGATTTCGGGTGACCATCCGAGGGTCGTTACAATATTAGTTATATATCATATATACATGTATAGACATAAAAGTACTTCCATATTCATACTTATCAGCACATCATTAGTAAGTTACCATCGGGGTAACACAGGATCATACTACTACAATTTCTAGATCAACGAGTCAGTTCATTCAGGAGTCAATACTTATTACTAAGAGAACATATACAACGATACTAGAACAAGTAACATTATATTACATATACACGAATACGTTAACAATTGTGATCCACTGTATGGGAGCATGTCTTAATTGTCATGACCCGAGTTGTAGCCAGAGTCTCTTGGAGGGAGAGCGTGAGTTTGCGTATAGATCTATACTGGATTGACTATCCTACACCTCGTTGCTAGCTACAGTGAGACCGACAGGTCTGCGAGTGCCAAACGTCATGCCTTATTTTTCGACTATACGTTGTCGTTGTTACCAGTCGATAGTATGGTGCAATTTATCACATGATACCTTAATATAAACCCGGTTTAAGGTAGTTAGTACAGCAGTAGTTCCTATAAAACAAAACTACAGTACTACAATAATTTACCCATTACATTTTGGTGATAACCTCACTTAAACTTTAATGTACAAACTATATTTTGTTAAAAGATAGTTACACTTGGGAAATTACACACTTTTACATCAAATGAGCATACAAAACAGTTAAGCCTTGGTAGAGGGCTACTTTAACAGAAAATATAGGTTTTTCTGAGAGATTCAAACTTTTACAAACACTTACATACATTTACAACTCATACTTGCGATAGGCTCAAACGTTTTGATAACAAACATCGACACTAAAATACTTATGAATTCACCAGCTTAATGCTGATAAACTCTTTCAAAATAACTTGTATTCTCAGGTCATTAGTAGACAGGTACCGATGCTAACTTTTGAGAAGATGGAGCGCATTCAAGACTCATCATATTATTTTGATTTACATTATATTTTTGGTGTCTAAAACTATACAGAACACGCTTGTATTAAAATTTTATATTTAATGCAATGGATGATGTTGTTTGCTTATTTACATTTACTGTGTTGTGATACTTTACATGACGTCCTTCGCCCCAGAACGTTTCTGCCATTCTTGGTTTTGGGGTGTGACAAATGTGATACACCAGAAGTTATAAGAGATATAACTTTCATATTCTCTCTAAATATTCTTTCTTCTCAATTAAAGTTCTTATCAAAGTTTACTAGTTTGGTTTGATTTATAGTTACATTATTTACGCTTAATTCATAACTATATATATATATATATATATATATATATATATATATATATATATATATATATATATATATGTATTTCTTTACTATCTTATAAAAATAAATTAAGTATAATAATAATATTTTTGTAAGACGTTCAAATATTTAAGATTAGAGTACAAACGACCACCAATAAAATAATATTATCTATATATTTTTCAAATTAGATTTTTTAAAATCGTCAAAATTATAGAGCTTTAAGTAGTATTATTCTTGCATAAGAGATTTTATACTCATCTTTTGCTGAAAATAAGGAGATTCATTAACATCAAAACACTTTCCAAAAAGGAGTCAATTTCAAATTTTGAAATCCATAATTGATGCCGTCCGTTTCGTCAAACTCTCATCCCCATTTCGTCTATTCATTAGATTCGCTCCCACCTTTCTCTATTAAGCTAAACTCAAATGACGCCACCCACTTAATCAGCCATCGGTCACCGCATCACTAGCAAATCATATTGTCGCTAACTAGCACAACTACAAACTCTACCACTCACTTCTACCTCTATGCTGGCGATCTACACCTAAGAATCATCGCCTCAGTACTCCACCTTCAACCACTTGATAACCTCTTACCCTTCTTAATAACCCTAAATTTCCGTTTTCAAACACCATAGAAAACCCTCATCCATCGTTGTACCATCCTCTGCCACCACCACAATGCTACCTTACACTTTCTTCACTCACCTCTATCTTTTCCATCGCCGTTGACGACGTTCCCAGCACAGCCGTATGTCGCCGTTGCGTACAACCACATTACTCAGTTTAAGGTTATATTCCCGTTCGAGGTTTTGTCATTTTCTGTTAAAATCTTTTCTAATCTTTTTTGATAACAGACCTTCTTATGGTTGGATCTTCATGTGTGCATGGGTTTTTGTCTTAGATCAAGTTGAAGCCGAACACACGCTGCTTACAACCACAATACTCACTTTAAGGTCATATATGGGTTACAAGTTTTGTCATTTTTTGTTAAAATCTTTACTAATCTTTTTTATAACAGATCTTCTTATGGTTGGATCTTCATGTGTGTTCGAGTTTTTTTCTTAGATCAAGTTGAAGGTCATGTCTTTGTATGGAATTTGAAGGTAAACTATTAGTTTTACCAATGATCCTAATTTTGTGGGTTAGATATGAAGGCCTGATCCTAGATAAATTATGTTCTTGGACTTTCTGTGGCATGGGTTGAAAGAGCATCACATACTCCACTATTTCTAAGGAAAGAGAGGTCTTTAAGGTATTATTTCTGGTTTAAGAAAGGAACAACCCAATAAGTTGAACCCTTTTATATATTTTTGCTCCCCAACTCAAATGTTTTGTTTTCGTTTTCTTTAGGTATAGAGAACTTGGTGATGCTACGATTTGATGAGGAAAGCCATGAATCCGACAAAAAGCTTTGAAAATCATATAGACAATATCAACTTTCTATGATAATTATACGTATTTATGATGTTTAGATAGTACATTGTAGCAGATCCAACCATATTCATTAGTGGGGTGCATAGGTAAGGCGGCTATAATCTCCTTGGTTCAATGAATTAAAAATAAAAAATATCTACAGATTATCTATATGAATTTTAAGTTAATTGTACGTCAAGTGGGGTGCATGCAGCCCACTAAAACCCTCTGCATGTAATCCGTTTTTGGATTTGATGAAATGGAAACATGCTTCAGTTTTATGTGTAAATAGATTTGCTTATTGAAAATAATGATTATGGTTTTAGTTTGAAAATTCCATATAAGCCCAAGTGTTAGTTAAAATGCATGAGTCAAATCTTGAAACATTGGTTGAGTTGATTTTTCTATATAATCCTTTTATTGGCAAATGTTCTTTAATTCTTGACTGTTTGGTACATTGATTATCTTGTATTATAACCATGTAATGTTTTTCTCTTTTTCGCATGTAATGTAGATCTATTGTACACAAAGTTCCAAGCTCTTATTCTTCTGGATAGTATCTAATTTGAACAAGGTAAGTTGTCCTGCTGTTGAGAAGGATTACGAGAAGCCAAATCTAGAAGTCGAAATTGCCTTTGTCGTTGGGTAAAGTTCTCAAGCATTGATATGTAAACCAAACCCTTTCTATCTCTCTTTATCTATGTGTTTGCAAAAATAAAACCCTTTCTATCTCTCTTCCTGATTAATTTTTTGTTATCTGCCAGTTTTTGTTATTTATGGAATCTTCAGTTATTTTTCTATGCTCTAACATTTGTTTATTTTCTCACTTTAGATTAATATTAATTAGCCATTGATATACATTTCTATCTTGTTTAATTAACTATGGGTAAAGGTTTATATATCTTGAGCACTTGGTGATTATGCTTAACATGGAAGTGAGCATCTAACAAATTATATGTTTTCTGTATTTTAATTTGCATCAAGGTTTTTTGTTGTGATAATTTGCAGAATAAGAAACTTTGTAAGATGAGGTGTGTCAACGTTGAGTGCAAAAGTAGAATCATCTTCAACCACTAAAGAAAACATCATGGGTCGGGATAAACTTGGAATGTTTCTCGTTAATCGTTTGTGTAATAACTGGAATTTGGTTGTAAGATTTGGGTTCATATATTCAAGGTGCTATTACTTGCCATTGCCATACTCAATATAGGAGTAATAGGACACTATGATTGTCGTTCCAACTCCAATATAGTGATGTTGGTAGCATTGGTTCTTTTTGAACTGTATTTCCTTTTCTTGTAACTACTTTTTAAAAGTACATTATTGGAAGGATGATGGAATTACGAGCCTCAACTGATTCATGCTTTAGCTCAAAGATGGAACTGTAATCCACCATAGGTTGGGCAGACACTAAGATGTTTTATTTAAAGATGCTTAAAAGCATTTAGCAATAAATATATTTTGACACTAGTTTCAAGTACTTAGGATTTGCGCGTCTCTACCTATGTCTATGGATCATAAAACCCATTCTTAAAAGGACTAAATTGAATTTACATGTACTTAGCTACAATTACAGGGTTATTATTAAAAAGATTCTTCTATCTTAGAATACAAAACATGAATATTGTTGCGTCATAATATATATAATTTGCAATTAAAAAATTATTTTAACATAATCATCAATAAATGTCTAACTTTAAGCTCTTTCATAACCTTGGATATAACAAACTCTAATGTAAAGACAAACATACAAAATGTAAAAACAAAATGAAGAATAATGAGCCATTCCAGGAAACATGATTTAGCAATAAACTCAACAACACAAAAAATATATTCTTTATCGATGTTTCACAAGATTCATTGAATCCATAAGAATTGTAATATTAATATTTCCAAATGGAAGCAATTGGAACAACAAGACTAGTGTTGGTGATTTTATATCATCAAATATTATTTAAGTGCAATAGGATTAAATTTGTTGACCAAAAGTGATCTTATTGAATATTGAACAAGTTAGGATGGTGTAGGAGTGAACACTTGTTCAAGTTTTTCAAGATTTAAAGTACATTGCTATTTAGGGGCAAAGCCCCTAAACGAACGGGGGTCCGGGGGCAGCGCCGCTGGGAGCGGAGTCCCAGGGGCAGCAGCCCCTGGCGGGGTCCAAGGGGCAGAGCCCTTGGCTGGGATCGAGCTGACCCTTTATTCCATGAGATCCGTTTAATGACAGTTTGGTAGTTTTATGATAGTTTGTAACTGTCTGTTGACAGTTTTCAGATATGATTGATATATCCATTTTTTGGTCAATATTCTGGTACATGTTGAAGAACATTTTCATATACATTCTCAAATTTCATTCTCTGAATTTCATCCAATTGAGTGTTCGATCTGTACCATCGAAATACTTCAATTTGATAGTGAATCACGACTTTCAGAGAATCCAATCAATCTATTCATCCCTTTTTTTTCTAACAAAAATTGAAGTTTTCTGTAATCATGGCAAGTGGTGATTCTGTGAAGGATATGACAAGCAAGTTTGACAAATTGAATAAGTTTAAAGGGTAATATTTTCGTAGATGGCAGAAGAAGATGCACTTTCTCCTTACCACTCTGAAAGTGGTGTATGTTCTTAGTACACCCATGCCAGTCTTACTAGAATCAATTGAAGATGAACCTTTGGAGGCAAGAAGAAGGAGATCAAAGTGGGAAAATGATGATTACATATGTCGTGGTCATATTCTCAATGGTATGTCTGACTCTCTTTTTGATATCTATCAAAATTTCGAATCTGCAAAAGAACTTTGGGATTCTCTTGAATCCAAATACATGGCTGAAGATGCTTCTAGCAAGAAGTTTCTTGTCAGTAATTTTATGGGTTACAAGATGATTGACTCCAGGCCTGTTATGGAACAATTCCATGAAATGTTAAGTATCCTAGGACAGTTTGTTCAACACAATCTGAAAATGGATGAAGCCATTGTTGTGGCTGTGATAATTGACAAACTGCCCCCTTCCTGGAAAGATTTTAAACATAATCTAAAACATAACAAAGAGGAATTAACTTTGACTCAACTTGGAAGTCATTTACGGATTGAAGAGTCCTTAAGGACTCAAGAACTTGATAACAATCCTAAAGGCAAGAACCAAGTTGGTTCCTCTTCTGTGAACATGGTGGAAGGAGAAAGTTCAAAGAATCCCAAGAAGTCTAATGGAAAAAGGAAGTTTAAAGGAAAGGATGACAAGTCTTCCAACAAGAAGGCTAAGTTGGTTTGTTGGAATTGTAACAAACCGGGTCACTTCAAGAAAGATTGTCGTCTTCGCAAAGTGAATAAGGATGGTGCTGGACCCAGTGGATCCAAGGATCCAAAAAAGCAATAAGGTCAGATATCTGTTTCATTGCAAAATTCTAAATATATTCAGAATTATATTTCTGAGATTTCTGAAGCATTTTATGTGCAGGATGATAAATTTGCATGGTTGGTTGATTCAGGAGCAACAAGTCATGTTTGCAAAGATCTATATTGGTTCAAGAACTTTCAACCAATTGAAGATGGATCTGTTGTTAAGATGGGAAATCTTGCAACTGAACCAATCAAGGGCATAGGATCTGTTTTACTTACTTTTACTTCTGGGAAATGTTTGTGTTTGAACAATGTTTTATATGTTCTAGGGATTCGTAAGATTCTCTTGTCTGAAATTGTATTAAATATTTCTGGTTACAAACAAGTGTTAGAAAGTGACAAGTATATCTTGTCAAGACATGGTTCTTTTATGGGATTTGGATATATATGTAATGGAATGATTAGGCTTAATATTAATTATCCTTCTAGTGATAATTCTATTTTCATGGCTTCTAGTAGTACTAGCAATAATTTTCATAAATCTAATTTATGGCATGCTAGACTAGGACACATTAATTACAAGAGATTAAAAGACATGTCTAAAATGAGTTTGATTCCTGCTTTTCATATTCAAAATAATGAAAAATGTGAAACATGCATGCATACTAACTAAAATCACTAGACAACCTTTCAAAGATGTTTTTAGGGAAAGCAAGGTGTTGGATCTTATACATAGTGATTTATGTGATTTCCATGCAACACCTTCCCTTGGAAACAAGAAGTATGTTGTTACTTTCATTGATGATGCATCTAGATATTGTTATATCTATTTTGTACATTCTAAGGATGAAGCACTTGATAAATTTAAAATTTATAAACAACAAGTTGAGCTTCATAAAAATGAATTAATAAAAGTATTGCGTACTGATAGAGGTGGTGAGTATTATGATCCAATTTATTTTGAATCAACTGGAATAATACATCAAACCACAACTCCATATACACAACAACAAAATGGTGTAGCTGAAAGGAAGAATAGGACTTTGAAAGAAATGGTTAATTACATGTTGTCATATTCTGGTTTAAGTGAAGGGTTTTGAGGTGAGGCAATGTTAACTGCATGTTACATCTTGAATAGAACTCCAAATAAAAGGAGTAAGAATACTCCTTATGAACTTTGGTGTAAAAAGGTACCAAATTTGAATTATCTCAAAATTTGGGGTTGTAGAGCAGTTGTAAGGCTCACTGAACCCAAAAGGAAAACACTGGGTGAGAGAGGTATAGATTGTATCTTTATTGGATATGCTGAGCATTTCAAAGCATATAGATTCTATGTCTTAGAATCTAATGACTCTGTGTCTATAAACACAATGATAGACTCAAGAGATGCTATCTTTGATGAAGAAAGATTTACATCTATACCTAGACCAAGGGACATGATTCATCAATCTTCCAACAAGAGTATTACTCAAGCTGAAGATGTTTCTGGTGGTGCAACTTCGTTACCTGAACCTAGGAAAAGCACCAGAGCTAGAAAAGCTAAGTCATTTGGATCTGATTTTCAACTATATTTAGTTGAAGGAACAAGGAATGAAACTATTTCTCAACATCAATATTGTTTTAATATTGAAGAGGATCCAAAGACTTTCAATGAAGCTATGGCTTCTAGGGATGTTCATTTCTGGAAAGAGGCAATTCATGATGAGATTGATTCTATTATGCATAACAATACTTGGGTATTGGCTGATTTACCTCCTGGTTGCAAGGCATTAGGATGTAAATGGATCCTCAAAAGAAAAATGAAGGTGGATGGCACAATTGATAAGTATAAAGCCAGATTGGTTATTCAAGGCTTCAGACAAAAGGAAGGTATTGATTTCTTTCACACTTATGCTCCTGTTGCCAGAATTTCTACTATTAGATTATTATTAGCTCTTGCAGCTATACATAATCTTGTGATTCACCAAATGGATGTGAAAACTGCATTCTTGAATGGTGACTTGGATGAGGAAATATACATGAAACAACCTGAAGGGTTTGTGATGCCTGGAAATGAACACAAAGTGTGCAAGTTAAAGAAATCATTATATTGTTTGAAACAAGCACCAAAACAATTGCATCAAAAGTTTGATGATGTTGTCTTGTCTAATGGTTTTGCATTAAACCAAGCTGACAAGTGTGTATATAGCAAATTTGATACTTCTGGAAAACGAGTCATGATTTGTTGATATGTGGATGATATGTTAATTTTTGGTACTGATTTAGAAGAAGTTAATAAAACCAAGAAATTCTTATCATCCAGTTTTGAAATGAAAGACATGGGGGAGGCTGAGGTAATTCTTGGTATAAGAATTAAACAAGGAAACAATGGGATTTCAATTTCTCAATCTCATTACATTGAGAAGATATTGAAAAAGTTTAACTTTGAGAATTGTTCTCCTGTTAGCACTCCTATAGATCCTAGTCTCAAGCTTTTGCCAAATAAAGGATCTCCAGTGTCTCAGCTTGAATATTCTAGGACTATTGGTTGTTTAATGTATGACATGATTAGTACTAGGCCTGATATAGCATATGTTGTGGGAAGGCTTAGTAGATATACTAGTAATCCTAGTTCACATCATTGGCAAGCTGTGAGTAGAGTATTCAAGTACTTGAAAAGGACCATTAATTATGGTTTAACTTATAGTGGATATCCTTCTATTTTGGAAGGTTATTCAGATGCCAGCTGGATTAACAACTTAGAGGATCACTCCTCTACAAGTGGTTGGGTGTTTCTTCTTGGAGGAGGTGCCATTTCTTGGGCATCTAAGAAACAAACTTGTATTACTAACTCAACCATGGAGTCTGAGTTTGTTGCATTGTCTGCTACTGGTAAAGAAGCTGAGTGGTTAAGGAATTTGATTTATGAAATTCCATTATGGCCCAAACAGATATCTACCATTTCTATCAGATGTGATAGTGCCGCAACCTTGGCTAAGGCTTATAGTCAAGTGTACAATGGAAAGTCTAGACATTTAGGTGTTACACATAGTATGATTCGTGAGCTCATCATGACTGGTGTGATATCTGTGGAGTTTGTAAGAACTCAGTTGAATTTAGCCGATCATCTAACCAAAGGGTTAGCAAGAGATCTTGTGCACAAGGCGGCTATAGGGATGGGTTTAAAGTCCACTTAAAATCTTTTATATTAAGATACCAAATTCCCATCTAATGCAATATTAGATGTTGAATTCAATGTGGAAAGCTTAATACTTGAAGATTGGAACACATTTTTATGATCATCCCAAGGTATGTGTTCAGTACTGCAAGTTAAGGAGGTTGAAAATTTATTTCTTAATAGTTCTTTGAAAAATTGCATTTGCAGGTGCAAGAATAAAAGAACTACATATATAAGCATGAAGTTTAGCTGCTTCAAAAAGTTGGGACTTGGCTTTGATATGCTTATTGAAGGATGGGACACAAGCTAGTTAAATATAGTGTCCAGTTAGAAATGATAAGAATGTATCCTGGTGTGTGTATTATCTTCATGTATTCACTTTGAATAGAAAGGGTTCAATCCTTAGAGACACCCTGATATTCAAATATTTGGATTGAGTAATATACTAATATGAAATTCAATCGTCACGAAATTTCATTTATGCATCAGTTTGTTATTGTTTTATGTTTTGTTTTTAAGTTTAATTAGGATTGCACTTAAACGGGGGAGGTTTGTTGGTGATTTTATATCATCAAATATTATTTAAGTGTAATAGGATTAAATTTGTTGACCAAAAGTGATCTTGTTGAATATTGAACAAGTTAGGATGGTGTAGGAGTGCACACTTGTTCAAGTTTTTCAAGATTTAAAATACATTGCTATTTAGGGGCGAAGCCCCTAAACGAACGGGGGTCCGGGGGCAGCGCCGCTGGGAGCGGAGTCCCAGGGGCGGCAGCCCCTGGCGGGGTCTAAGGGGCAGAGCCCCTGGCTGGTTAATGAGATCCGTTGGACTATGTTACTATATTAAAAGTTGCATCAAAAATGCAATTTTAGAAAGTTGACCTTTTATTCCATGAGATCCGTTTAATGATAGTTTGGTAGTTTTATGACAGTTTGTAACTATCTGTTGATAGTTTTCAGACAGGATTGATATATCTGTTTTTTGGTCAATATTCTAGTACATGTTGAAGAACATTTTCATATACATTCTCAAATTTCGTTCTCTGAATTTCATCCAATTGAGTGTTCGATCTGTACCATCGAAATACTTCAATTTGATAGTGAATCACGACTTTCAGAGAATCCAAGCAATCTATTCATCCCTTTTTTTTCTAACAACTACAGATGTTATTCGGTTCGGAATCGGTCCGAAACGGATTGGAACAGAAAGAACTGATAATTGAATTTGAACAATAATAGGAACCGACTATTACACCAATTCGAGACTGGTTCCGGTTCGGGTGTAGTCGGTTCCAGTTTGGGTATTAACCAAAGGCCGCCAAAACATGCACAACTTGCTCTGGAACCGAATAGAACTGGAAAAACCAAAAAGACTCGAAAAGAACAAGTTGTTTTATAAAAAAATGTATTCAGTGGCTGTTTGATAGTATTCTTAATTATTCATGGGTTATTTGGTATTATTCTTACACCAAAGCGACAAGTTACCGTTTGTTTGGCAGGTGGTTATAGAGATACCATTTCAAACTAATTATTATGGTGTCAAAATGGATGATCAAAATATTAATCGTAAGGTAAACTTAAAGATAAGAAGGATGTGATAAATTCCTAAAAAAGAGACCTAATGGATAGATATATGGAGTTTGGTATTGTTTATATTTAAACAAAATTTTAAATCTCAACTACACATTGATTAACAAAAGTGTAGTAAATTTAAAAAGTTTGAAAATTCATATATCTATTGTGAGTCCTTTCGTAACCAAACTAATCGTCAAAAAATCATAAAGACTAATTTGGTAATAAAAAAAAGGAATAATTATAGGTTTAAGATATTTTGAACAACCCTAACGAAAATTATAAAGGTGATGGAGTGTATACAAACAAAGAGTGTATAAATAAGTGTTGTACGATTAATAATGTATAACCAATCATGTGTTATTACATATTTTCATATTTTGTGTATTTATTTTTAATTGTATTATTTTTGTTTGAAAGGCTAATACATTTTATATTTTGTGCCGCCTAGAACAGTTTATTTTTATTAGTTATTTGATGTATCTTGTCACAAATAACATCAAAGTTGGATTCAATTATTTAAGACATCTACTATCTTTGGAACATAACATTTTTGTAAAAGAAACACATCGCTTGAAAAAATTATTCGTCGCCGTCGCTTTGCGCGGGTCTACCACTAGTTTCTATATATATATATATATATATATATATATATATATATATATATTATTTGGCTATATGCAAAAAAAAAATATTTACATATAGGCAAATCACAAATTTGCTTACACACTAACAATTACACATACTCATATATATATATATATATATATATATATATATATATATATATATATATATATATTTTGAAGTATTCGAGAACATTTTATCTTGTTTTTTTCTTTCAAAAAAATGATGTAAACCCTAAAGACGCTGCTATAAAAGCTTAATTCCTCGAAAATATTCAAAAAATATGAAATTTTGTTGGGTGCAATATATTTTCATATATGAAAATTTATGATTTGGTTATATGCAAAACACATATGTTGGATTTATATATAAAAATGGTCTCATAACTACGAGTTTAGCGTTAGAAACATTTTAAAGAATATCATAAAACTAGTTTTATTTTCCATTAAAAGGATCATCATGCAAGGCACTGAAGATTAAAACAACGATAGAATGAAAAAAACTGCAGCCGTTGAATACTTTGAGTCCTCTTTGGAGGTTGGAAGTTGATAAAGATGTAAAAGTTTAAGGTCACATCTTATGATTTGATGACTTAAACACTACACGCTGACCACCAACACCAGCACCATATCTTATAAGCATCGGCGTGAAACAATGATATTGGTGATCATATGTATATTAGGCAGTTATACGTATATATAGAAAATATATATATCTGATCCGTAATCTTAGTGATTAGGATCAGACCTTTACTTAGATATGTATACATCACTTGATTAGTGGGATATTTGTTATTGTAATCGTATATAATCAGCATTAGGGTGAAATTCTAATGTAGTCTTTGTGACCTCATTCCCTTTGTGAGAACATTTTTCCTTAGTGAAAGTATCTTTGTGATTATTCATGTTCTTCCATTTTTTGTTTAATCTTTGCTTTGTGTGTTTATTCTTTGGTACTCTTACTTGAGTGTATTCGATAGCTACCTTCAATTGATATCAGAGCAGGTTTAGGATACACTCAAGGTTTCATGTCTACCTCTTATAACGCCAAGTCGTATTCTCTCAACAAGATCCCTCCTTTCGACGAACTCAACTTTGCTGCTTGGAAATCAAAGGCCATGGCTGTTCTCGATATCATGGACTCTGACATGCTTGATGTCATCAAATGTTGGATTATGTGTCTAAGCCCATAACTATAATTGGTATGTACTTGATCCGATAGTAACATGGTCCATTTTGGGTTGCCTTCACCAGAGCAAATTGATAGGATGGATATTTGAGAAAGAGATTATTTGTGATTTATTAATATATTATAAGTATAATATATTAGTTGAAAAATCATATTATTTAATTAGTATTGATCAAGAATTAATTTAGTGATCAAAAGAGACTGATTAAATTAACGGGGACTGATTAGGTAATTCAGTGATATTTATAGATTTGGATAATGATCCATATTGATTAGGATGGACTAATTCTATGTGGGAGTCCATGAAGAGTTAGTCCAAAGGCTTATCATATGGATTATTGGCTTAAAGGCTCAAGGAAGTGAATTAGGGTTTACAAGTTAGACCCTAGGAATTCCACAATATAAAAGTAACCCCTAGACTCCCAAAATCGGCACTTGTGATCATAGATGAAACCCTAGCTGAATTTGGAGCTTCATAACCTTTATCTCAAAGTCCTCCTCTTGTTTTTGTTGTTCTGGAACCATTTGAGGCATCACACTTGAGGTGCTAAGCTCTATAAATGCCAATTTCTACAAGCTACATAAAAGTGGTATTAATCTAAATAGTTTTTATGTTATATATCGCCAATTGCATGCTAGCTAGGGTATATGATTTGGATAATATGAAGTTGCATGTATAATTAGAGAAAACATAGATCCAATGCACTACGTTTGTATATGCACCATAGGAGTGTTATAGTACCTAAAACCTAACATCAACAAGGGTCCCATCGTCTCTATGCATCGATTCTGCAATGACAATGTATCCGGTAGTGAACTAAATCAGAAATCTTTGCTGGGATACAAAAAGGAAGAGAAAAGAGTTCTAAATCTTGATGTGTAGGAGAGGAGTGTTATTGCAAACTCTCTTCCATATCATGTCTATCGTTTGGTTCAAAACAGCTTAATTGCACAAGAGATGACAATCACCCTATCAGCATGTTTTGATACAGAATGACTTTCCGATGATGAAGTTACAAAATGTAAGTGTTTCATGGCTCAAATCATCGAGTCTCAGGTTGAAGCAACAAGGGACAACTTCAGTTCTTTTGATGTTGACCTTTCTCAAGCTGCTATAGACTCTAAGTCTCAGGACCAGGAGTCAGCCTCAATGTATCAGGTAAATAATTTCATTAACTATTCATCTATTGAAAAGGATAACATGTTTGATCATATACGTTTCGATATCTCTATTTTCAATAAAGAAAAACATTCTCTCAAAATTGAGTTAAAAAATCTTAAAGAAAAACTCTCATTTTCTGAGGACTCACTTTCCCGTTTAAAAAAAAGGAAAACTCTTGTATCTTACTGACCAACAATTCTCATCATCCTAAAAGGAGAAATTTGTTGATGATTCAAGAAGAATTCAACTTATTTTAAATAATTGGGCTTCTTCACACAATAATTTCACGAGAATTATTAATGATCAATTCTTGATCGGTGTGAGAAAATCCTTGGGGTGATGTTGAAGGTGTTATTCTCGTAATAAAAAAGGTTGAGGCTGAACAAACTTTTTATAATGTTGATAGTATCGAGAAAGATTTTAAAAATAGATTTGTAAGTACCTATTACATAAATGAAACTATAATTAATAAACATTGTACTACTGACTCTAATGGTAATACCACATGTGTATCTCGTTTATCTTCTCTTGATCCTTCTCTTCATCCTCGTCATCATGAGTATGATTTGTCATCCATTAAGATCCTGCTGGAATTTCCTATTCCTACTGGTGAAATTGATTCTGTAAATGAAATTCTCAACATGTTTCCTCAGTGCTATATTAGCAACACTGAATCTGGAGATCGTTCAAAGCTTTCTATTTTAGATGATTCTCTAATCTCAAATTTTAAGATAATTACTTGATTTTGTGAAAAACTAATTATTTTTAGAATTTGAATTGTCTTGCTATATGACTTGCATTAGGTCAAATTGGTGAAAGATATATATATATATATATATATATATATATATATATATATATATATATATATATATGTGTGTGTGTGTGTGTGTGTGTATATATATATATATATATTAGTTTAAAATTTGATCTAAATGTTTTTGAAGAGTTAGAAAACTTGTCATCAAGTTTTGGAACTCAAAAGTTTTTAAGGAGTTACAAAACTTACCATTAAGTTTGGAATCCAAAAGTTTTGAAGAGTTTCAAAACTTGCCCTCAAGTTTTAGAATTTTAAAAGTCTCATTAAATTCTAGAACTCTAGTAATTGAATGTTTTCAAAAGGTGAACTCTTGGTTTCGTAACTTAAAAATTAATTGAATAGTTTTAATTTTGAATTTTATATTTGGAACCTTGATGTTTTTTTTTGAATAGTTTAAATTACACCCTTATGGTTTTATTAAATTAATTAAGTGTTTAATTAAAAGACAAAATTAATAAATCCATAATTACATGGTTTACGTTTAATTAAATTAAAAGTCTACTTTATTTATAGATTAAACCACTTAATATTTTAAATGTGTAAAATATACCTTTATACTATGTAAAATTAAAAGTCTAATATATTATATATGTATAAGTTAAAAGTTAGTATTACCGTTAGTAGACCTCATTCACAAAGCTGGTATATAAGGGGTGTTTAAGGAAGCGGCCTGTAAAATGACCGCCATTGGGTATACACTCTTACCGACCACACCCTTGACCAGTGGAGGGTCGTTAGCCGAACGGGTTTAATAGGACATTGAAATCCTCATTAAAAGTATAATAAAATATAAAGTAACTAAACCTTTTATAAATTCCTAATCTTAGTTACTTTAAGAAAATGTGAATTTGATGTTAACCCATGAAATTGGTCATTGCACCTTATTGTTCAGTTAGTGGAGCATGTGTGGTTAACCGACACACTAATATGGAATAATGAAGGATGGAAACGGGTTTCTCGTGAATGATCATTGATCAATGGAGCGTGTGTGCTTAATCGGCACATTGATTAGGTGATTAATGACATCCAAAGTACCAAGCTAATTTGCATGGTTATTCACACATTGTTTGTGATCCTTGGTATCCCAATTACAAACTTGAGAGGGCGTAATCGAGATTAAAACATGCCATTGAAAAGTTCAATGTATCTCAAAAGATGTAGGAATTTCATTTAAAACCTAATTGGTTTAAAATTTCGTTTTCGCAGTGGAATTGGTAAATCATCATTTACCTACTAACAAATAGTTTGCAACTGGATTATGGCATCCCTCTTCTGAATTTTAAATTATTGTGTTGGGTCCTAGCCTTGATATTTCATTTGGTTTTTGTATTAAAGATTAAATCAATCAACTTGAATTTCTCCTTTTTATAGATGTCTAGTTCTGACAACTATGGTCTTCCCAAATCTTTTGGAAAAAACTTTTCTGATGAAGATGATTTTCCACGTTTCGATCAAGGAACTAGAAATCATACTTCACTTCCTCCACCTCCTTCAATAGTTCTCCCTGACCAACATGTTCGAAGACTTGAAAAGTTCAAGGTCACTCATTCCCTATTGACAAGCAAACATGAAGATGGAAAGTCTGTGTGTGCTCACGTTTGGGAATGTTGTGTGACAACCCGATATTTCGAGACAATATGATTAATCACAAGTCAAATTTAGGTCAAAATTTAAGTTTCCTAAAATCTTATTTGGGTTAAATACTGTAGTAGGAATCGTATCAAGGTTTTCGTACATATAAAGAACCCTAGAATCCGAGTTATAACGAAGAAGTTATGACCAACCGAAGATTCTCGGCAAAACCGACAACACCGATTAAACGAAAAACGCGAAGTTTTAATACAATAGTTTTTAGCCTTAAATATCTAAATGAAAGTTTTAGATAACATTAAACCGTAAACATACGTAAAAAGAACGTCCAAATCTGACTTCATATGAAGAAGTTATGATTTTTCCAAGATCCGGATATAGCAATAGACAGCTAAAAACTCGAAATAGTGATCGAGAGACTTTTGGCCAAAACAACCTAAATGAGAATCAAAGGGCTCAACAATATTAGTACAACGATGAAAAGTCTGACAAAAACGGACATCGGATGAAGAAGTTATGGACTTTTAACGGAATTTTCGTGTCCCGACCCGTTAAAAATAAATAATTAAAAATAAAGTCAAAATTAGCCGATGAAGTCTAAACGAGAGTTGTAGATCATGTTTTCAGCTACGCGTGCATATAAAGAACGTCAAAAACGGATCTCGTACGCGAAAGTTATGGATTTTACAAGTTTGGGGTCCAAAATCTGAGGTTGTCAGGCCCCCACGACGTGGCACAAGCTTACTGCGACCCGACAAGTAACTGAGGGCGTCCAATAAATGGAAGAGGATAATTTCGACTCCCCAAAACGTGGCCATACCTTGCCACGACGTGGCACACAACAGAAAAGCCCCGATAAATAGATTTCAAGGGCTCCAAGTTTCATTGCTCAGTTCCCTTCTTTCTCGCGCCGAAACTCTGCGTTTAAACTCCCGAGACCCTCCCAAAGCCCCGGTTTTCACCTTCAAGTCCCGAGGGAAGGTTTTGTGTTCCCGAGATTCCCGAGAATCCCGAGATTTTCCCGCGTTTTCAACTCTTCCTGTCGAAGTTCTGCTCGATTCTTCTCTCGACTACTTCAAATCAACCATTTCAATCAAGTGAGTTCATACCCCTATAAGTCACACTTTTAAATGTTTTATAAATACTTTTATATGCTTTTAAGGGGGGGGGGGAATACAAGTAAAACACTCGATTATTACCGTGTGTTATATAATAAAGTTTTATTGTACGCTTTTTATCAACGGAATCATATGTGATTTATAACTATTATAGGAAAACTTTTGTATGCAAAATATATCGCGATAACATCATAACTTTTGAAATGAAAAATGTTGTTATATATATATGAATCAAACACCTTGTGTATATGGTATGTATAAGTGTCTATCTTTGGTACCACAAACATACGATTAATTTGGCACGAAAAACATCAATTTTTTGCTATAATTACTGTTAATAAATCAATCATATGGGATTTATAACTAGTATACAAATGATTTACTATAGGTTTAGCAGTTTTACCAAACATCTTACTTAAAAGGACTTTCTTAAAACATTTTTACATGCTTAAAGCTCTTTGTCAAACTGTCTTACACACTGTAAGCTTCCTTTCAAACTCTGTTACAAAGGTGTTTTCAAACAAAGGTTTTCCGTTTACATAAACT
Organism: Lactuca saligna; assembly: GCF_052625555.1. NCBI lineage: Eukaryota > Viridiplantae > Streptophyta > Magnoliopsida > Asterales > Asteraceae > Lactuca > Lactuca saligna. The sequence goes on from NC_136417.1 coordinate 150,271,016, forward strand.
GTATTATCAAACAAAATACTTTCAATCGTTTTATAAACTGACATCAGGTCATCGTTTCTTATTATTAAACTTTTCAAAGGTTTTAGAAAACTTCTGCTACGCTTTTATATTATAAATTGCATGCCTTTATATGTATAGTTATATAAGAAATGTTTAAAAGACTTAGGAAGGCTATCCACGCTGTTTCGTTTTCCTTGATTTGGATGTCATCTGGTGGGATATCGGGTACCCGTCCGAAGGTCGTCTAAATATTATTTATATATCATGTATACATATATAGGTATCAAGGTTCCATTAGTCAGTTCAGTAGCATTGAGTAGAAAAGGTATACTTCCGGTTATACTCGTACATTACTAGGAACTATAATAGGTATAGTTAGGAGATACCACTTACTATTCCAAGTACAGGGAATCACACGAGAGTCAGTTGATTCATGAGTCTATACGAGTACATTACATGATACATGAGTACATTTACATAGGTACACTTACATGAGTACGTTTACATGAATACTTTTACATATATATTATATGGCGAATTACTATTATATATTATATGTCTAGATACCATTATAGGTATACTTTAAGGGACTAACTATTCCTACACCCAGCTGTTAGCAACAGAGGTAAATGCACATCTACAGATGTCTATGGTTGATACAATTATAGGTATACTTTAAGGGACTAACTATTCCGACACCTAGCTGTTAGCAACAGAGGTAAATGTACATCTACGGATGTCTAAAGTTAACACTGTTAGTTATCCTAGTATAAAGGGATAATATGTAACTTAGTTATATTATTACCATTATCTTGTGACTCATTCACATAACTGATGAGGTGAATTGTATTTGAGTATCCTAGTACCAAAGGATACAATTTCTTATATTAATAATAATTGTCGAACAGTCGGGTCTTGGTAGAAGGCTACTTCCAAAACAGTCGGGTCTTGGTAGAAGACTACTTGAAAATAGCTAGGTCTTGGTAGAAGACTACTTTTAAAACAGTCGGGTCTTGGTAGAAGACTACTTTCAAAACAGCTAGGTCTTGGTAGAAGATTTCATCTATACTAATAGGAATCATAAGGATTTCTAGGGTTTACCAAACGGTTTCAATTACTTACAAACATTTCCACACTTATACGAACTTTCTTTCATAACAATATCAAGTCTTTTATTACAAGTTTTAAAAATAAAAAGCACATTAATACTTATGAATTCACCAGCTTTTTGGCTGATACTCGCTTTCAAAATAACTTGTATTCTCAGGTCATAAATAGACAAGTACGACAACCAGGTTTTAGACGGAGCAGTCCAGACTTGTCTTATTTTATGATTATTCATTTTATTGTTGTATATTATGAAAGAACACACTTGTAATTAAAATTATACTATTAATGCAATGGATGATGTTGTTGCTTGTTTACTACTTTACATTGTTGTGATACATTACATGACGTCCTCCGCCCCAGAACGTTTCCGCCGTTCTCGGTTTTGGGGTGTGACATGTTGGGTGTCATGTTCCCAAGGAGGCTGGTTGTTGACTTGGTTCTTTATTCATTTCCTAAGTCATATAATAAGTTTGTTAAAGACTAATATGTGACAGATCATGACGTGACCCTTATCGATCTTACATATTTGCTTATTGTTGTTGTATCAGCAATGATTTGACGCACTGGTCAAGCAAATTTGTTGGAAGATCTACTTCCCAAACTTCCATGGACATTAACAATGGCAACATTGGAAGTCCTGGAACAGATTTATCTTCCCAATGGAAAGGGATTGGCAAGGTCAAACCATTTGACCAAATGGTAAAGAGAAAGGCTAAGTCTGAGATAATCCCATGTACCATTCCCAAAGAGTCCATGTGTTTCTATTGCCAAGAAAAGGGGCATTGGATGCAAAGCTTCCATATCTACTTGAAGGATCACAAGGATGGTAAAGTCAAAATGTATGACTCTACTTTAGGTAAATTTACTATCTAACTCTATTAAGTTCATATTTAAAGATTCTTAATACATGATGTGATAAGATTGCATTTTGATGTTTTGTAGGATAAAAGAAAAGAAAGGAAGGTTGAAAAGAAGAGTGAGCTGATTCTGATCGCAAAGAGATGGATTTCGATCGCTTGGTATGATGATCAGATTTTTGAGTTGCTTCTTAGAAGTTATGATAGATTGCTTATGAATATTTAGAAACGTAGTTTTCATTTGTATTTGCATTGTAAGGACAAGTTTTTTGCATTTTATAAATAAATAAAAATTTTGGTTTTATCTTATTTATGTTTCCTTGCAATGACATTTGTGAAAATTGTTGTTCGTATGTTTCTATTAATAGCAATGTTGAAAATGATTTGATTCTTAGTCATATCAATTGTGGCAGTGTCGTAATTTTCTTATTAAGGAAAGATTCTCATCGCCCAAGTTTTAATTGCATAGAAACCTGGAATCATATGATGTATGAAAATCTTGGTACTTGGGAAATTATGACCATTTCCTTGTTTACACATGTATGTAAGTCAAGTAAAAGATGAAAGGATCTAGTACACATTGATGTGTACTGGTCAGGTCCATCACAAAGAATGATGAAGGCTATTCGTCATGATTTACTAATGGTTCATTAAAAAGGGTTATGATTACAAGATTAAGTGAAATTATAATACCTTGAAAAGTTTTAATGTATATCAGAATGAATAAGAAGTATCAAATAGGTAGAAAGATAAAAGTTTTTCCAATCTGAAAGGAAAGGAGAGTACATTAGTGTTGTGTTTATGATCATCTTAGTGATTATGAAACCATATCACAATTGATCCTCTAAGGACACATTAGTACATTTGTATGGCTAAGAAGAGGAATCTAGAATTGTTGAAATGGTTAAATCAAGAAGGTGTTTTGTACTTCGTTCCAAAATCGAGTCTTAGAGTCATACTCCAAGATGGTGCCTTGAGTGACATATCTTAAATAGGTTTCTAAAAACATCATGAAATGTAGAGTAGAAAAGTTTTCTTACTCATGTACATTTGAAATTGGTAGTTGTGATGTTTTGGATAAAAAAAACAAAGACCAACTAAGACCAATTGTATAAAGTGTTTTTCCTTGATAAGAACCCGCACTAACTCTTGAATATTTGTTTTTCAATGAATGTTTGTTAACAAAAGAATATTACATATCAAGAGCTCAATGTGAGTCTTAATGATCTTGAATAGTTTCATGAACTAATCAAGAACAAACCTTTAGTTATCACTAGCACATGACTTGAGGTTTATAACCTATCGTGTTGACATATTCTTGTCTAGTGTCTATTATAGTTAAGTTGACTATGCATATGAGTTCTATGAGTTCTCATTTGAATGCAGAAGGAAAAGCACATTTGATCAATGGAAAGTACATTGATCTGTAGGGGTGAGCTGCTCAATAACTTAGAAGCAATGGCAGGAACCTTGTGCTACTAGATGGCATGAAATTTAGATTAAACAAGTTCAATCCATATGAGTTTGGATTTGTCACAAACCTTGTCTTGTGATTATGGTTATGAAAAATTCACATGGATAGGAACACATGCACCATTAAAATCTAAGTGTAAAATGTTTGTCTCCGCTTCATGAATATGATTGTGAGGAAAGGCTTTCACTAAGTGAATTTTAAGGTATTAGCAGTTGTGATTGTGTTCTCAAATCCGAGTATGATTACGACATCCCTCTTCATAGTTCGAATTGTGAGAAATGAAAATAGTTTGAACATTCGGGACTTACTGCTGTAAGTTCTGAAACAGTTTAGACACACATATAAGTTGTCTAAAGAAAGGTGTATGAGTTTGAGAAGCCTAGATAAAGTCTTATCGAAGCATCTTGTATCAGAAATCTAAACTTTGGTAAGAAAGTCAATAAGTATTGATTTCTAGAAGTCCATCTGATCTTTGGATACATGTCAAAGCTAGTAGGAGCATAAGTAAGAAGTAATTATTGTGCTAGTGGGAGCACAATTATTACCTTAAGTGTTGCAAGTTAGCGATACTAATTATAGGAAATGAAGGTTACAATTTTGCAAAGTTGCAGAGTTTGAAAAATTGTTTCGCTATAATTAAGGGAGAGAAACTTATACTTTATTTCAAATCTAAAAGATTAGATTTAAATATTAATGGAACTTAGTCATGGAAATATATATGAATGTTACGTTGAAATGCTTCAACATTGGAAATTATATATATGGAAATATTGTAGTGAGAGACTGGTAAAGTATCATGTATTTATGTAAGACATTATGAATTGTATCCCATAAGCCTCAGGCATAGGATTGATTACATATGCTATAATATTTAATTGTTCTAATTTTCCAAATGCCTAGGGCTTTAAGAGGGAAAAGGGACTAGAACGGTAATGACTAAAGCTATTAAACAACTGCCAAGGACAATCCAAGGTTCGCCAATGATTGGTTGCTTATTGACAGTTGGAAGTATAGTAATGGATGGACCATACTGACATAATTATGATTAGGTAGGAGGACTCTATTAAGAATGGATTGTCATATGGAAAATATGGAACTGTTTCAATATTGGGAGTTGGATATTAATAATCTATGTGTAAGTTAGAAGCTTTCATGCAAGAAGGATATTCAAAGGAATGTAGTTTGAATGTGAGACTTCGTGTCTGTGGAATTGTCTTGTAACAATCTCCAGTGGAGTACTTTGTAATATCATTGTCCAAGTCTCTGTGACTTTGGTGCATTGAAATTACAAAAGGATCATTGCATGATAGTTTAGAATCCAACACATTCTAATAGTGGCAAGAATTTCGTATTCTTACACTTACGATCTGGAATTGTGAAATGAGCGACATTGGAAATATTTTCAATTAATCTATTTCACAAAGAAAGGACCATAAGTTAACATAGTGTGCATACAGGGAGCAAGAAAAAATGATTGTTTTAATTCAAGTATTAAGTTGATTAGTCGAAACATTATACAATGAATAATGTGTAATCCATATGGTGATTAAATAATAAAGTTTTATTTATATTCAAAAGTTTTGAGACCATATTGTAGTCGATTATTCTTGTGTTTCACTTTGCATGTTTTACTTCCCGAATAACTAGGTTATTCAAACATCCACAGTCAATCATACTTTGGAAGTAAGTAATGAGGTAAGGCTGTCATGAATCCGACTGTAGATTTTCTAAGTGCTTAGACATAGCACAAGTTTGCTGCAGTGTTCATGAGTACTCCTGTAATAAGATTTGAGTATTGGATTAAAACCATGCTCATCTGAATCACTTCATGGATTTTATCACGAGTGATTATGAGACGATAATATCTTATATTCTTGAAGAAGAGACATATGAGTTGTACTTTACAAGTCGGTTGCACATTGATGATACGTAAACACACCGGTAACTTGGTGTTATAAAACGTATTGTTGTGTGTGATTTGATGAGTAAATTGAGCAAGCATATGAGTTTACGTTTATCCGTTCTTTTTACCCAATGTGGTATAAAAGCGATATCTGTGGGCACCTCGATAATTTAGTGATGACACCCTAAGCGCTTGGCTAAGTCTGGACTAATTTGATTTGTTCAATTAGTTAGTCGTCATAAATTGGAAATCGGGAAACAACACATGAACAGAGAGAATGATTATAATCCATGTCTCAGTTCATATGATATCTTGTAGAATGGAGGAATATATGATCCCTTATCTAATGGGCGCGTCAGAGTTCGACGAAAACTTTTGAGAGCTACGATTGCTAGTCGGTTTTTAAGTCGTATTTGCAGTTATAGTTATTAGACTTATCCAAGTGGAAGACTATTGGACTAGATGTCTAAGCCCATAACTATAGTTGGTATGTACTTGACCTGATAGTAGCATGGTCAATTTTGGGTTTCTGTCACTAGAGCCATTTGATAGGATGGATATTTGAGAAAGAGGTTATTTGTGATTTATTAGTATATTATAAGTATAACATATTAATTGAAAAATCATATTATTTAAATAGTATTGATCAAGAATTAATTTGGAATTATTTTAGTGATCAAAATAGACTGACTAATTAACAGGGACTAATTAGGTAAATCAGTGATATTTATAGTTTTCGCTAATGATCCATATTGATTAGGATGGACTAATTCTATGTGGGATTCCATGAAGAGTTAGTACAAAGGGCTTATCATATGGATTATTGGATTACTATCCTAAGGAAGTGAATTAGGCTTTACAAGTTAGACCTTAGGAATTCCACACTATAAAAGTAACTCCTAGACTCCCAAAATCGGCACTGGTGTTCATAGATGAAACCTTAGCCGAATTTGGAGCTTCATAGCCTCAATCTCAAAGTCCTCCTCTTGGTTTTGGTGTTTGTGAACCATTTAAGGCATCATACTTGAGGTGCTAAGCTCTAGAAATGCCAAGTTCTACAAGCTACATAAAATAGGTATTCATCTAAATAGTTTTTATGTTGTATATCTCCAATTGCATGCTAGCTAGGGTATATGCTTTGGTTAATACGAAGTTCTATGTATAATTAGATAAAGCTTTGATCCAAGGCACTAGGGTTGTATGTAAACCATAGAAGTGTTATAGTACCTAAAACCTAACATCAACAAGGGTCCCATTGTCTCTATGCATCGATTCTCCAATGAAAATGCATCCGGTAGTGAACTAAATCATAAATCTTTGCTAGGATACAACAAGGAAGAGAAAAGAGTTATAAATCTCAATGTGTAGGAGATGATTGCTATTGCAAACTCTCTTCCATATCATGTCTATCGTTTGGTTCAAAACTGCTTAGTTGCACAAGAGATGATGATTACCCTATCAGCCTGTTTTGATAGATAATGACTTTACGATGATGAAGTTACAAAAGGTAAGTGTTTCTTGGCTCAAATCATCGAGTCTCAGGCTGAAGCAACAAGGGAAAACATTAGTACTTTTGAAGCTGACCTTTCTCAAGCTGCTACAGACTCTAAGTCTCAGGAATAGGACTTAGCCTCAATGTATCAGGTAAAGAATTTCATTAACTATTCATCTATTGAAAGGGATAACATGTTTGATCATTTACGTTTCGATATCTCTACTTTCAATAAAGAAAAACATTCTCTCAAAATTGAGTTAAAAAATCTTAAAGAAAAACTCTCATTTTCTGAGGACTCACTTTCCCGTTTAAAAAAGGAAAACTCTTGTATCTCACTGACCAACAATTTTCACCCCATTTAAAAAAGGGAAACTCTTGTATCTTAAAATTGGTGTGAGAAAATCCTTAAGGTGATGTTGAAGGCGTTATTATCTTAATAAAAAAAGGTTGAGGCTGCACAAACTTTTTATAACGTTGATAGTATCGAGAAATATTTTAAATATAGATTTGTAAGTACCTATTACATAAATAAAACTATGATTAATAAACATTGTACTACTGACTCTAATGGTAATAGAAAATGCATATCTGGTTTAGCTTCTCTTGATACTTCTCGTCGTTCTCCTTATCATGAGTATGATTTCCCCTCCATTAAGATCCTGCTGAAATTTCCTATTCATAATGGTGAAATTGATTCTGTAAATGAAATTTTTAACATGTTTCCTCAGTGCTATGTTAGCAACACTAAATCTGGAGATCAATCAAAGCTTTGTATTTTAGATGATTCTCTAATATCATATGTGTCCCATGAAAATACGTCATTTGAGTATACCATCGATTACAATCCTTGGTCCAAAACTACAGAAATAGTTTTTAAATCTAATGATCAAGATTCTTCAGGAATCGTTGTTAAAAGAAAACAAAGTTCTAATGTTAAAAGAAAAAATTATGGAACCCGAGTTAGTTATCGGTGTTGTGATACTTCTTAAAGAGTAAATGAATGTACATTTGAAGAGAGGTCGGTTTGTGTTGAGAACATCATGATTCGAAATGATAAATGGATTAAAAAGGGAAACTCATTAAATTGTATCCATGATGCTTGTTATCACATTTTTTCATAAGTGACCCATTACAAGATGGGTTAGTGTATACTAATTGTAAGTTTTAGTTTTTCAGGGTTAAGAACCTATTTTTTACTTAGATATTGGTTATTCAAGACACATAACAGAATTCAAGTCACTATTGGATGACTTTCGAAGAAATGATAGTCCAGCTGTTACATATGGAGACAATGGAAGGGAGCTACAAAAGTATATGGAACCATCAAATGCAATTTTGTTGTATTTAGGAATGTTTCATACGTTAAAGGTCGCCATCACAATCTCATCTCAATCAGCCAACTGTGTGACGCTGACTATGAAGTTTATTTTAAAAAGATGGAAGGAAAAGTTGTTGATCAAAAGAATGTCACTGTACCGAATGCAAACCAACAGAATGGCATCTATGTTTTGCACATGTTTTCTGTTGACAACTCTCTTCGATGTTGTTTCTTCTCTCATGCTCAGTCTCATTTGAATTGGTTGTGGAACTAGAAACTATCTCACTTGAACTTCAAGAACATATCAAAGATTTCTAGGAATCATCTTGTGTGAGGAATTCCTAAGATGCAGTTTCTCAAAGATAAACTATGTTCAACATGTGAAAAAGGAAAGAAAACCAAGTCATATTTGAAACCAAAGTCTTGTTCCTCCATCATCAAATCATTTCATCTCCTCCATATGGACATGTTTGAATGGTCCTAATTAAGTCAAAATCATGGAAGAAGTTCACTCTCGTAATTGTAGATAAATATTGAAGATTTACATGGATAATCTTTTTGAGAAAGAAAAGTCATGTTGCTGATGAAATCATATCACTCATTAAGAAGCGGGAAGTTCTTTATGATCATAAAGTCAGACAATTATGTAGTGATCATGGCACTAAATTTAGGAATCTCTCAAAACTTCTCTATTGTTAGACCCCCCCCCCCCCCCCCAACAAAATGGCATTGCTGAAAGACAGAATCGAACTCTCATTAAAGTTGGAAGAACTATGGTTGTTGAAGTTGGTCTTCCTCTATCCTTTTGTGCTGAAGCTGTCAACACAACATGTTACTCAAAACCGTTCCATCGTTATAAATCATCATGGGAAGACTATCCATGAGCTTCTTAAGGGGAGAAAACCTGACATCTCTTACTTTCATGTGTTTGGGTATGTCTACTAAATCTTGAATCAAAGAGATCAACACTCAGAGTTAGAAGCTAAAGGTGATGAAGGAGTGTTTCTGGGATAGTCTAGTGTGTCCAAGGCTTTTAGGGTATTCAATATTTCAAGGAAAACTATTGTGGAAACTGCTCATGACACGTTCGATTAAGACTCATTCATCCATGATCGGATTGATCATATCCTTCTTCCATTTTAATCAAGCTTACCTTCAGTCCTTCAGACATTGATCCTGATTTTTTGCTAAATATCTCTGAGCCTATTGTTCCTAATATTGATCCAATTGTCAACTCTCATTCGGATTCTGAAGATCAGGCTGTCGTCTTTGAGGAAGCTGAGCCATCTAACTCCTCAAATCAGGAAGATTCAATCCCAAATAACATAAATGAAAGTACTAATATTAGAATTCTTCAAGATCATCTTGAATCTCAAATCATTGTAGATTTCAATTATGGGATTGTCACTCGTATCAGAGTCGAAAACAGCTTCTGTATGTTTGTGAATTTTGTCTCGATGATCGAACCAAAGAATGTTAGTGACGCCCTCAAGGTAGTTAATTGGATTTAAGCTATTCAAGACGGGGTAAATGAGTTTGTAGTTAATTGGATTAAAGCTATTTACGACGAGCTGAATGAGTTTGAACACCATCGTGTGTTAACTCTAGTTCCTAGGGCTCAAAGAAAAACCATTATTGGTACTCGTTGGGTGTTCAGGAACAAGATGGAATCATCATTAGAAACAAGGAAAGACTTGTGGCTCAAGGATTTTGCCAACTAGATGGGTTAGACTATGAAAAAACCTTTGCACATGTTTCTAGACTTAAAACAATTCGTTTGTTCCTTGCTTTTGCTTCATTCAAGAACTTCAAAGTCTATCAAATGGACATAAATACTGCCTTCCTACATGGGCATCTTCAAGAAAAAGTATTTTCTAAAACAACCCCCAGGGTTTGAAAGTGAAGAATTACCCAATCATGTATATCATCTTGATAAAGTTATGCATGTTTTGAAGCTGGCACCCGGGGCATGGTAAGTCACATTGGGTACTTATCATCTAGAGAGTGGATACATATAAGGAAAAATTGACAACACTTTGTTTATTAAGCATTCATGTTCTCCCAGTATCCTTGCTTAAGTGTATGTTGATGATATTATTTTTGGATCCACTGATGAGAATCTGAGTTATGAGTTCGTTGAGGTTATGTACAAGAACTTTGAAATGAGCATGATAGGTGAACTAAATTTATTTGTAGGTTTGCAGGTTAAACAACTAACTGATGGAATCTTTTTCTGTCAAGATAAATATATTGCATACATACTGAACAAGTTTGGCTTTTCTGATACCAAACCAACAAAGACTCTAATGTCTTCATCATCGCCTATTTCCACTGATCCAACTGACACTGATGTGAGTGCAACCTTGTATCGAGGAATGATAGGATCATTGATCTATCTTACTGTTAGTAGCATTGAAATTATGTTTTCCACCATATTGTGTGCTCGATATCAAGCATATCCTAAGGAATCTCATCTTTTCACTATAAAAAAGGATCTTTCGTTACTTGAAACATACACACAATCTTGGGTTATGGCATCATCACAATTATGAGTTCAAGCTAGTGGGGTATACTAATTCAGATCATGGTGGATGTGGTATTGATAGAAAAAGTACTTCAGAAGGGGCTCAAATGCTGGGAGATAGACTGGTGAGTTGGTCCAGCAAGAAGCAAACATCAGTGGCTTGATCTACCAGTGAAGATGAAGATGTAGCCATTGGAAAATGTTGTGCTCAAATTCTATCGTTTTAGAATCAACTCTTAGACTATGGTATCAACTTCTCAAAGACTCATATGTGTTGTGACAACACTAACGCTATTCAGATGATACCAAACCCGGTGCAACAATCTAAGACCCGGCACATCAACATTCGTCATCACTTCATTAGGGACATTGTTCAAAAGGGAAAAGTGGAGTTGTTCTACCTTCCATCCACTGATCAACTGGATGACATTTTCACTTAGGCGTTGGATGAGAAGACCCTGAATAAATTGATTGTTGATCTTGGCATTCTTTCATTGACTTAGTCCTCATCTAGTTTTCTTGAAAAAAATGCTTTTATTTGCTTTATTAAAACACAAAAAACACAAAAACAAGTGCTTCATTTATCATGCTTTCATCAAAGAAGTTTACATAGTTTGCTTAATATTGTATTTAATGTTTACAAGTGTTTTATTTTCTCTCTATTCTCTCTTTCAGGTATATCAATCTTCTGTCTACACTTGATCTGTATCTCTTCTATCTAGAGTTAGAAAGAGTTTGGGCCGTGTGTAACTATTGGGTTTTGAGCATTCTAACACTCCTAAGTGTACATACAACCCTAAATACCTTGAATCTATGTTTTCTATATTATACATGCAAATATGAATATTCCAAGGTATTACCCTAACTAGCATACAATTTTTTGATACTTGAATAATAAACTAGATAGAAATCCATACCTTGTTGATGTACCTTAACTCCATGAAGCTCGAGAGCCTAGTGCCCCAAGTGTGGCACCTCAAATGGTTCACACAACATCATCAACACTTGGAATAACCATGAAAAGAAGACACTTCATGCTCAAATTGGCTAGCCCTCATATAAGTATCGCTAGTTCCAATTTCTTGAGCTAAAGGGGTCTTTATATATTGTGGCTATTAGGGTTACACTATGTAACTCATGAATTTACCCATTCCTTATGCTCCATGGGTTTTAACCTCCATGGAGTATCCATGGGTCACCACATGGGTTAAACCCAACATAAGGAATCTTGGATCATATGCCCACATATATAAGAATTTACGATTTTCACAATCAATCTCCATATATTTAATTAGTCTCTTTTGATCACTAAATTAAGTCTAAATTAATTCTTGATAAATACTAATTAAATAACATGATTTCATATTAATATATTAGAACTTATAATATATTCACATGTCACAAATCTCCTCTTCTCAGAAACAGTATATCCAAATGTTCCAATGCCATGCAACCCAAATGGACCATGCCGAGTCAGGTCAAGTACATACCAATTATAGTTATGGACTTAGACACTAATCGAACAGTAACACTCTAAATTTTCAAATAAAATTTTCATTTTAAAAACCACACAAATCACAGTCTCACATTTCTCAAACGAAAATTATAATTTGTTCAAAACACAAGTCAATAAAAATGTTTGACAATATACCATAATCCTGAAAACATAATCTCTAGCTAGTGTGTACAATCATGCTGGTGCCTTCCCGCGATCTTGAGAGGTACCTGAAACACATTTCATACAACACTATAAGCATGAATCTTAGTGAGTTCCCCAAAATAAAATGCACAAATAAATAGCCTTTCATGGCTATATCTCGATAAGGACCCCCCCCCCCCATCTCACAGCTCAGGTCGAACCCTCTAGTCCGGTATCTCAGTGAAGACCCTACGGTCTCACAACTCGGTTTGGACCCTCCGGTCCTAACTCAATAATGCACAAGAATAATATACAGCATAAATCATAAAGACAAAATGCATGATATCACATAACTCAGTATAAGCATATAAGACCCTCCGGTCGATAACTGAAGTAAGACCCTCCGGTCATAAAGTATTGCCACTCAGGTAAGTATAGTGAGGAGACTCACCCCGTAGGTAGCACATGAATGTCTCGTACTCAACGATAGGTCTAGACTCTGCGTGTGTGTATATATATATATATATATATATATATATATATACATATATATATATATATATATATATATATATATATATATATCATAATCATTTCTAATTAACAATTTATAATTACAACTCAAAGATTTTAAACTAACTCCTTTTTCTCGGAAGGGGTGAAAGACCATTTTACCTCTCCATGGTCTCTAAAATGCCTAACTTGACCCAACCCTAAAAATCAATGGAAGTCAACACTCAAGTCAACAGTCCATGTTGACCCAACTCGTCAAGTGCATCTATGCAACTCATCGAGTTCCTTTGTTTCCATGAAAAATCAGGAAAATCCAACTCAACTCGCCGAGTTATCTCACCAGCTCGTCAAGTTCGTAACGCGTCCAGACTATCAGGGAAAAACCTAACCAAGTCGTCGAGTTGGTTCACCAACTCGTTGAGTCCCTTCAAGCTATTCTCTCATTCATACATCCTTAAGCGAGACTTCGGTCCCCAATACTAGATCTAGCCTCCTAAAGCTAAAATACCACGTAAAGTTGCACGATTTACATCCATGTATGGCAACTAGGGCTAAATTTGCCAAACCAAAGCTCAACAAAGTGGTCAAGGCATGGAAGTTGGCCAAAGCTTGATAAAGCTTGTATCTTTAGGCCTAAGGGACCTAATATTTTCTAGATGAAGCCTCATCTTCGAGGCATGCTCAAACAACTAAATAAATGAAAAGAAGGTAGAAATGGCCATAAACTCTCTAATGGAGAGATCTAACAAACAAGTGGTCAAGGTAATAGCTTTTTACCTCCAAATTGCAGGTAACACTAAAAGAATGCTGGATCCAAGGACTGCTTCTCGTTCCAAGCCTTTTTCTCCTCAACTCCTTCAAAGAATGCACTAAAACATACAATCTTAGCCCCCTTTCTCTCTCTCTCTCTCACACACACACAAAAATGATAATAGCTCGCTTTGGGTTTCTCTCAGGGTGTTAAGGTGGTGAGGGAGGCGGGGTAAAGGACTTAAAGTCCTTTAAATAAGATGAAAACCCTGAAAATTAGGGTTTTCATGCTCAGCTCCTACTCGTCGATTTGGGTCCTCCACCTCATCGAGTTGACTCTAAAAATCACGCGGCTATCTCAATCTCTACTCAACGAGTTGGGGCCTCTAACTCGTTGAGTTTCCTTCCCAAAATGAATATAAAATGATTTAAATTTATACCTGGGATTCGGGATGTTACAATTATCCCCTACTAGAATCAGAATTCACCCTTGAAGTCATTCTCCGCAAACAACTCTGGCTACTGCTCACACATCTCGGACTCCGGCTCCCAAGTCCACTCGGACCCTTCGATGCTGCCACTGAATCTGAACCCAGGGCACCTCTTTATTCCCCAAGACCCTCACCTTCTTATCCCAAATTGCCACCGGCTTCTTAATGTAGTTCAGTTGAACATCAACCTGAATGTCCTCTAAAGGGACCACTATCGTCTCTTCAGCTATACACTTTCTCAGCTGGGATACATGGAAGGTGTTATGAATCTGGATCAACTCTGCATGTAGCTTTAACTGATAAGCTAGCTTAACTACCTGAGCAATCACTTTGAGTGGGCCAGTGTATATAGGACCTATCTTGCCCCGCTTCCTGAATCGGGTCACCCCATTCCATGAGGATACCTCCAGGAGGACAAAATCGCCAACTTGGAACTCTAGCTCTGACATTGCTGGTCTACGTAACGCTTCTGATGACTTTAGGCCGTCAGTAATCTCTGTCTGACCTGTTGGATTTTCTCTGTCGTCTTGAGCATATCTTAATGCTCCACATTTGTCACACCCCCAAACCAGAACAGTGGAATCGTTCGAGGGCGGATGACTTCATGTAGTATCGTAACAGTTGAATACATAGTAAAGAAAGTAAACACAACCATCATATATATAATGTAAAAGTTACATTGTTGAATGATACTTGTTTCAAAAACAAATTACAATATGATGACAAAATGAGTTTTGAAAACTGACGCCTTAACATCACTTCTCTAAAAGCTGAATCTTACCTATATTACTGAATCCCTGAGAAATACATGTAGATTTGAAAGAGTAGATCAGCATTTAAGCTGGTGAATTCATAAGTATTTAATGTCAATGTTTGTATAAAATCGAATGAAATTTGTTTGTAGATATTTGAAAACTCCTAGAAAATCCCATATTTCCTACTAGTATAAAAGTAGTCTTCTACCAAGACTCGACTGTTTTGAATGTTTACTTTTAGAAATCCAAAATTTGTTCATAAGTGTGTGGTAGTTTAAAGGTTCCAAAACTGAAATACAATAGTGTTTATCATACCTAGAATAGTAGATTTGTGTATGTATAAAGTCGCTAAGGCATTTGATAACCCCGAAAATCAATGTGTTCTTAATACTCCTTGTGAGTTTTACAACCATACTGTTGATCCAGACTGCCTGTAACAACGTTCTTCAGGCGTTGGAATGTTATGACGTTTGTCACCCCAGACCTACAGGTCTAACTGTAGCTAACAGTTCAGGTGCGGGATTGTCAATCCCATATAGATCTATATATAAGTATCATGCTCTCCCTATAAGAGATTATGGTATATAATACAAGACTTTAACTGCATACTTGAAAGTACGTGAAGTTGAATGTCACACAAAACTTAGTATTAAATAGATTTACGTATGAAAAGTCCATTTGTTCTTGTATATGAAAGTATTTCCTTGATATAGAACTTGTACTATGTAAAATTTCATGAATATCAAACTATACCTATTATAGTTTTGCCAAATGTGTGATTCGTTTGTATAGTAAACCCTAGTGCAATATCCTTTTTTATACAAGTATAACATTTGTAATAATATTATTGAACATTCGTATTCAAAATATAAATAAAGTGTTTGATATTTATATAACAACATGTTTTATTCCAAAAGGACAAAGTATTATCGTGATATGTTGTATAAGAACCTTTTCGTATGATAGTTATAAATCACGTATGATTGATTTTAACAATAAGTATAGAAAAAGATTTATGTTAATCACACGAGGGTAATCGTGTGTCTACTTGTATCCGCCCCCCCAAAGTTGTATAAAAGCATTTGAAAATGTAACGATAGGGGTATGAACTAACTTGATAGATTGAAGGAAGCGAGACGAAAACCGAGTAGAACTTTGATAGGAGAAAGCGGATTTCTCGGGATTCTCGGGAATCTCGAGAGTGTAAATCCTTCCTTCAGAACTTGGATGTGAAGATCGGGGCTTTGGGATATTTCTAGCACGCAAAACGGAGTAAAAATGCAAGAAAAGGAGAGAAAATGAGCACTAATGCCCGGAACCCTCGCATCCCTTTTATAGGGGGCTGGTAACCCTCGGTATGCGGGGTGTACCTCTGGGTTACGCGGGGCATACCGGATGTAATGCATGACCGCATCATCGTCTGTTGGACTTTGGATGGGACAGGGCATAGAGGCGTAGAGGGGCGACGTGGACGATCTGAAGCCTAGCATCCAAGTAAGCTGGGCGTACGAGGGTACGCTGGGCGTAAATCGTCTCGGTTTGTGCACCTCGAACTTGTAAAATCCATAACTTTCGCATACGAGCTCCGATTGTGACATTCTTTATATGCACGTGTAGGTGAAAATATACTCTACAACTTTCATTTAGACTTCGTTGGCTAGTTTTGACATTGTTTTTAATTATATAATTTTAATAGGCCGGGACATGAAAAGTCTGTTTAAAATCCATAACTTCTTCATCCGATGTCCGTTTCTGTCAGAATTTTTACCGTTGCACTACTATTGTTGAGATATTTGATTCTCATTTAGGTTGTTTCGGCTAGAAATCGTTCGATCACTATTTTGAGTTTTTAGCTGTCTACCGCCATCCCGAAACTTCGAAAAATCATAACTTCCTCATACGAAGTCAGATTTGGGTGTTCTTTTTATGTATGTTCATGGTTTAATGATATCTAAGAATTTTATTTAGATACCTAAGGTTAATAAGTATTTTATTGAAATTTCTCATTTTACGTTTAACCGTGATGATGGTTTTTGCTGTGAATCTTAGGTTGGTCATAACTTATTTGTTATAACTCGGATTTTAGTGTTCTTTAAAATATCGGGTTGTCACACCATCACTCTCTGCCCGACCTCTCCCCAACAGATGGGAGTCTGGCACCTGCTCCGATACAAAAGCTCAAAGGGAGGGATACTGATACTGTAGTGATGGCTGTTGTTGTATGAAAACTCAACCAAGGTCAAGTATTTGTCCCAACTCTCACCGAAGTCCATAACACATGCACATAGCATGTCCTCGAGCGTCTGAATCATCCACTCATTCTGTCCTTTTGTCTGTGGGTGGTATGTGGTGCTGAAATGCAACTAGGTACCTAAATCCTCATGAAATTTCTTCCAGATGTTGGAAGTAAAATGCACATCCCGATCTAAAACTATTGATGTTGGCACCCCATGTCGTGCCACCACCTCTCGAACGTAGACCTCAGACAATTTCTCCGCAGAAGAGCCCTCATTTATAGCCAGAAAGTGAGCACTCTTCATCAACCGAACTACAATAACACATATCGCATCGACACCCCCATGCAGTCCTCGATAACTTGGTAATAAAATCTATGGAGATCTGTTCCCATTTCCACAAGGGACTCTCCAAAGGCTGCAACTGGCCATGGGGACGTTGGTGCTCTACCTTGACCTGATGACAGGTCAATCATCTCTCGACTAACCATGCCACATCTCTCTTCATAAAGGGACACCAATAATCCTTTTTCAAGTCCAATTACCTCTTGGTGGCCCCAGGATGGATCGAGAATCTTGACGTACGAGCCTCCTCCATCGAAATACGTCGAACTCCACCCGTATATGGCACCTATACTTTCCCATGGAAGGTCATAAGCCCCCAACTATCAGTCTCAAACTCAGAAATATGCCTGATCACTAGCTCTCTCTTACGGTTCTCTGGTCTCATGCCCACCGCTTGGGCCTCTCGGATGGTATCTAATACTGGAGTCATCACCGTCATCCTGAGGCACACGTCTCGGATTTGAGTACTCACTGCTCTTCGACTCATGGCATCGGCTACCACATTAGCCTTGCCAGGGTGATACAAAATCTCACCTTCATAATCTTTCACCACATCCAGCCACCTCCTCTGTCTCATATTCAGGTTAGGCTGATCCATAAGGTACTTTAGGCTCTTATGGTCCGTGTATATGGTACATAGGACACCATAAAGATAGTGGCGCCAAATCTTGAGGGCGAACACCACTACCCCAACTCCAAATCATGGGTGGGATACCTCATATCGTGAGGCTTCAGCTGCCTCGATGCATATGCTATCACGTGTCCGCTCTGCATCAACACGACACCCATTCCAGATATAGATGCATCACTATAGACTACAAAGTCCTCCACTCCCCCCGGAAGGACTAACACTGGAGCTTCACACAATCTCTAGAGAAGAGTCTTGAATGATACCTACTGTTGAGGCCCCGAAGCAAAAGTAACACCCTTCCTAGTCAATCTGGTAAGAGGAACAACAATCTTAGAGAAATCTCTGATAAACCTCCGGTAGCAGCCTACCAAGCCCAGAAAACTCTTGATCTCAGATGGGGATCTCGACACCTCCCATCGCATAACTGCCTCAATCTAGGCCGGGTCGACCAAAATCCCATTCTGGTTAACGAGGTGTCCCAAAAACTGGACCTCTCGTAGCCAGAAATCACACTTGGAGAATTTGGCATAAAGCCTCTCCATCCTTGACACTCCAAGAATCTCCCGAATATGCTCCTCATGTTGTTCCCTAGACCTCGAGTACACCAAAATGTCGTTGATGAACATGATCACAGACCGATCCAACATGGGCCTGCACACTCGGTTCATGAGGTCCATGAACGCTGCCGGTGCATTGGTGAGCCCGAAAGGCATTACCAAAAACTCATAATGCCTATAACAAGTTTGAAAGGCTGTCTTCTGGATATCCTCCTCGCAGACTCTCATCTGATGATACCCAGATCCCAAATCAATCTTGGAAAACCAAGACGCCCCCTGCAACCGATCAAACAAATCGTTGATCCTCGATAGTGGATAACAGTTCTTGACCGTCAGCTTGTTCAACTCCCGATAGTCGATGCACATCCGGTGTTAACCATCCTTTTTCTTGACAATAAGGATCTGTGCTCCCCATAGCAAGCTACTAGGTCTAATGAATTCCTTCCCCAGCAGCTCCTGGAGCTGCAAGGATAACTCCTACATCTCGGTCGATGCAAGGCGATAAGGTGCCTTGGCAATAGGCGCCGCCCCCGGAATCAGATCGATTCGGAACTCCACCTGTCTCTCAGGAGGCACAACCCACAATTCCCCGGGGAAAACATCTGGGAATTCACATACTACTAGAACATCAGAAATAAAACTCAACCACTCAGTGGCAACTCACGTATCCATCACGTACGCTAAAAATACCATACATCCTTGCTGTAGACTCTACCTTGGCTTGGCGGCAGAGCAGAAAGCTGATTCCGATCAGGTTCCCTCACCATAAATAGTAAGTACTCCCCCACCAGGGTCTCGTATGGTCACCATTTGACGCTCACAGTCAATCACGGCTCCAAACCGGCTCAACCAATCCATGCCCACTATGACACAGACATCACCCATCGCTATCGGCACCAGATCTATCAGAAACTCAACACCGAAAATATCTAAAACACATCCCCAGAATACATCTGTGTCAAAAACCGCATGCTCATTGGCTATAGAAACCCTTAGTGGTCGACTCAATGCCTCGCGTCTAACACTAATGTGACGACTAAAGGATGAAGACAAGAAAGATCGACTCTCACTCAAGTCAAATAACACCAAGGCAGACACATAACTTACAAGAGAAGTACATATTTGCAACATAGTATAAGCATAAACAAATCTCAAAATAATGTTAGGATTAAAACCCTAATTGTGATTTGATGAACAAGATGCGGAAAATAAGAACAAACACAAATATGAAGATTAGGTCGAATGATCACTCGATTTATTGAATTTTGAGGAACAAATTACACTTAAGAAATAAGAATCTAACTCTATAAGAAACCTCACAACGTGGCGGTTACATTTTGCCTAACTCTTAACCCTAATTGTGAATAATACATGACTATTTATAGGGAAAAGACAAGTCTTGGGCTTTTAACCTACACTTTATCAAAGGGGCCCATTGCCATCATCCATGGAGTGATTTGAAACCCTACAATCTCCCCCTCAAAGTATGGAATGGATGACAATGCTTTAACTTCCAAAACAAGCATCTAGCAAATAAAAAGATCTTGCAACGAGGAATAGATGAAGCAATCCACGAATCTTGATTCTTCAACAGTCTTCAAACACGGGCTCTAGGATATGTAAATCAAGCATTGAAGTAATGTCTTTAAACTTCATTTTCGAATGTAATCCCAAAGAATCTTCATGAAAACCAAACCCGCCATAAAAACCCATTTCAGAACAAAGAAACCGAATCACTTCTTGTCTTTGAAGAGCTCCCCCTCCAAGTCACAATGATCTTTAAATAAGCTAATGATATAATCCATGAAAAATATCATGTAACAACCCAAACATTAAGATTCGTAATGCCACTTGATCGAGAAAATACAAGAAGTCGGAGATATAACAAGTCCTTAGCAGAGCTCGATAAAGAACTTCCGCTGTAAAGGATACTTCTCTGTAAAAGCTTTAGTAGAGCTCGATGAAGAACTTCCACTGTAAAAGCTACCTTCATAATTCTACCACAAGCTTTATAAAAAATCTTCAACTTTGAAAAGTCACAAATCCAATTTCGAATGGCCAAATGTTCATGAGAATGATCTTGAATGGATAAAAATTAACTAAGCTCCCCCACGACAAAATGATATACACAATGAAGTATAAAATCCGAAAAACTCGTGAAAAATTTGACGTTATCAAGAAAACGACTTTTCGAACCGCCAAGACTTGATGGAATCTTTATTTTTCTGTTCACAAAAAAAATATGTGCGTTAAAGAGTTCAAAACTGGTCACCAGCCCTTAAAATTGTAATCTTTTTCGAAAAATGGGCTGAAATTATCACTTGCTGAAATTCAGGGGCTGGAATGATAATTCTGCATCAATATACCCTTTATTTCAAACAAAATCTGGAAATGATCCAAAAATGCTAAACTGTGAAAATAATAGGGACCAAAAGTGTCAATTTGCTGAAGTTGCAAGGATTAAAAATGAAACTTTACTATCTTCTTCCCAATTTGTTTGATGAACATGAGACACGACAAAAGATTTAGTACCGATTCCTTCATTTTGATTGCGAGATCAAAACAGATCAATCGAAAAGTCAATCAACTGAGATGCCAAAAGTTCCGATTATGTGACCAAATAATTCTGATTACGAGGCCCATTACATTTGTTCCGATTGTAATTACCAAATCATGATTCCGATTCCGAGCGGCAATTCAAAATCCGAAACCATTTGCAAAGATTGATTCTGTACAAGACCAAATTAATTCCTTCTGTTCCGATCAATACCAAACACGATTCAAGATCCGACTTTAACGCCTTATCTCCTTAGATCAGATTTTTGTTCCAACGAAGTGATTTTACAGTTCCAATTTCAACTTTAAACCTTTTGATCTGATTTTGACTTTCGGTTTTGACCAGCCAAATCGAGATTCAATCTTGTTTACCCGTTCGTCATCTGTTAAACATAAGTCTTCAAAATTTGCAATCAACAAACACCCAATCGATTCTCCAAAGATCGATTTCATTCACAAATAGAACAAGATCATCAGACATATTCCAAGTTCAACACGAATCAAATCAATCGAAAAATCAGATCGATTATATGAATAGGAATGAGAAAATCAATAAAAATTGATATTGGATAAAACGGGAAGGAATCGATTCATGAGAATTGATGAACACACGATAACAAACGATAACCTCAGATAATTAATAAATAATCATCAATTGTTGATTTCAACAAACCCATAATGATTGAACAAGATGAATATAATATAAAATAGGGGACGCAAACGGTATTTTAAAGAAAATAAGGCTTAGGTAGTGGATCAAGAACAGTAAAGAATCGAATCAATGGCTCAAAACAAAGGAAACTGATCTATCGACAGTATATTGATTTTGGATTAAACTAATGTCATATCCAATTAGAAAACACGAACAAGATACGAATTGGATTAAAAAAAATTCCCAGATGAACAGTAGAAAAACCATAAATTCATGAACAGTAGGTTGAATTAGAAACTTGATTCCAAAACGCCAAAACATCAATAATCTTCAATAATTTGTGCATAAAGTTATCAAATCAAGAACCAATACTTCAAAAATCAATAGATTTTCAAATACCTGCTCTGATACCACTTGTTAGGATTAAAACCCTAATTGTGATTTGATGAACAAGATGCGGAAAATAAGAACAAACACAAATATGAAGATTAGGTCGAATGATCACTCGATTTATTGAATTGTGAGGAACAAATTACACTTAAGAAATAAGAATCTAACTCTACAAAAAACCTCACAACGTGGCGGTTACATTTTGCCTAACTCTTAACCCTAATTGTGAATAATACATGACTATTTATAGGGAAAAGACAAGTCTTGGCTTTTAACCTACACTTTATCAAAGGGGCCCATTGCCATCATCCATGGAGTGCTTTGAAACCCTACAAATAACATGAATAAGAAGATACGTACCAACAACAACATCAGGCGCTGCGCAAACCTCCTTCGCAGTCAGCTGAAATGCTCTCCCACGAGCTCTCGGGGTCTCGGCTTTCCCTGGCCGGCTATCAGTAACGTGCAAAGCAGCAGGAGCAGAAGACTGGGCTGGCTCCTGAGTGAGCTGAGGACACTCGGCCTTCCGGTGGCCATTCTGGTTGCAATGAAATAAAACCGAAAATCCCTTTGGGCAGTCCTTCACCATATGACCTCCTTGCCACATTTGTAGCAAATCCCTGCTCGACAAGATCCCTCATGACTCTTTCCGCACTTACCACAAGTGCGGCCCTTCTGGCCTCCTACTCTCATATTAGCGGGTTTGGACCGCTTCGTCGTCGACTGTGATTGCACTGGTCTCCTGTCTCTCCCCTGAGACTCTCCCTCCTTTCTGGTCTAAATCTCTAACTCAATCTCTCTCCTCTTGGCATTGGTCTGTAACTCAGCCAATGTCCGATATGACGAGTTCACCATGAAGTCTCGAATATGTCTCCTCAATATGCTCATATACTCGCTCACACGTGCCCGCTCTATAGACACGTACTCAGGGCAGAACATCACCCTCTCATGAAACACCCTCGTAATCTCTGTTACTGTTTCTGTCTACTGCTTGAGATACAAAAACTCTTGTGCCAAACGTTCCCTCTCCAGATGGAGAACATAATCATTGCTGAACAACTTCGTAAACCTCTCCAAAGTCATTGCATGATGATCTGCAGGAGTAAAATCATCTGTAACGAACTTCCACCAGTCCTTCGCTTAAGCGAAGCTGGTTTAGTGCAAACCGGACTCTTAGGTGCTTCGGGCATGAACATGTATAGAAAAACCCCTCAATGTCGGAGATCCATCTCATGGCAGAAATCAGGTCCAAGGTCACGTCAAACTCTGGTGGCTTCGTGTTGCTGAACTCTTAGAACATATAGATCCGGTGCTTTCAGTAGTACGGGCCAATACTACCTTCCACGCCAACCCATACTCACCCCAAGTCCTCATCATTGGATCCTAATTCACTAGTACTCTATCCCTCACGAATATCAAACTACTCTCTCAATAGATTCCTCAATGCACATCTAGGTATCTCTCCTAGATTACTCCTCGACTCAAAGCTCTCTCTGAAAGATTCCTGCTATGTACCCTTACTCGGCACACACACATAGAGCAAATAAGATATAATATCAATCAATAGCATCCCCCTAGGCTAAGGCATCACGAATCTGGAAACTCTAGCTCTAAATTCCTGAAGTACCTAGTCTATCATCTAGCATGCAACTCTAATATCTCATAAGTATCTCATATCATAATATAAACAAGTAATCGTATTTTGGGATATCACCGTTTGGGCTCTGGCTGATTATAAAAACTGCTTCATCTCGTTTTCTCTTAACAACTCTTACTTATTTTAGAAAAATAATTTCTTTTTAGAAAATTTTCTCAAATCCTCAGTTTGAGTCCAAAAAAACCTGAGGGTACATCCGAATCCCTCAAACCAAGGCTCTGATACCAACTTGTAACAATCTAGATTTTCAAATAAAATTTTCATTTTAAAAACCACACAAATCACAATCTGACATTTCTCAAACTCAAGTTATAATTTGTTCATAACACAAGTCAATAATAATGTTTGACAATATCCCATAATCCTCAAAACACAATCTCTAGCTGGTGTGTACAATAATGTCGGCGTCTTCCCGCGATCCTGAGAGGTACCTGAAACACATTTCACACAACATTGTAAGCATGAAGCTTACTGAGTTCGCCAAAATACCATGCACAAATAAGGAACCTCCAGTTATATGTCTTAGTGAAGACCCTCTGGTTTCACAGCTTGGGTTGGACCCTCCAGTCCGGTATCTCACTGAAGACCCTCCGATCTCACAACTTAGTTTGGACCCTTCGGTCCTAACTCAATAAAGCACAAAAATAATATACAACATAAATCACAAAGCCAAAATGCATGATATCACATAACTCAGTATAAGCACATAAGACCCTTCGATCGATAACTCAAGTAAGACCCTTCGATCACACAATATTACGACTTAAGTAAGTATAGTGAGAAGACTCACCTCGTAGGTAGAACAAGAATGTCTCGTACTCAACGGTAGGTCTAGACTCCGCCTGCATATATCATAATCATTTCTAATTAACAATTTATAATAACAACTCCAAGATGTTAAACTAACTCCTTTTTCTCAGAAAGGGTGAAAGATCATTTTACCCCTCTATGGTCTCCAAAATCCATAACTTGACCCAACCCTAAAAGGCAATAGAAATCAACAATTGAGTCAACAATCCATGTTGATGCAACTCATCGAGTGCATCTATGCGACTCGTCAAGTTCCTTTATATCTCGGAAAAATTGGGAAAATCTAACTCAACTCGCCGAGTTGTCTCACTAACTCGTCGAGTTCGTAACACGTCCATAATATTGGGGAATACCCTAACCAACTCGTCAAGTTGGCTCACCAAGTCGTCAAGTCCCTTTAAGCTATTCTCTCATTCAGACGTCTTTAAGCGTGACTCAGGCCCTAAACTCTAGATCTAGCCTCCTAAGGCTGAAATACCATGTAAAGCTGCAAGCTTTACGGTGATGCATGGTAACTAGTGCTAAGTTTGCCAAACCAAAGCTCAACAAAGGGGTTCAAGGCATGGAAGTTGGTCAAAGCTTGATAAAGCTTGTATCTTTAGGCCTAAGGGACCTAATATTGTCTAGATATGAAGTCTCATCTTCCAAGAATGCTCAAACAACTAAATGACTCACAAGATTGTAGAAATGGCCATAAACTCTCTAATGAAGAGATCTAATAATCAAGTGGTCAAGGTAATAGCTTTTTACCTCCAAATGGCAGCTAACACTGAAAGAATGCTGGATCCAAGGACTCCTCATTCCAAGCCTTTTTCTCCTCATGCTCCTTCAAAGAATGCACTAAAACACACACTCTTATCCTCTCTCTCTCTCTCTCTCACACACACACACACACTCACACACATATGATAATAGCTCGCTTAGGGTTTCTCTCAAGGTGTTAAAGTGGTGAGGGAGGCAGGGTAAATGACTTAAGGTCCTTTAAATAGGGTGCAAACCTTGAAAATTGGGGTTTTCATGCTCAGCTCCTACTAGTTGAGTTGGGTCCTTCTGCTCATCGAGTTGACTCTAAAAACCACGTGGCTATCTTAATCACTACTCGACGAGTTGGGGCCTCCAACTCGTCGAGTTGCCTTGCAAAAATGAATATAAAATGGTTTAAATTTATACTTGGAATTTAGGATGTTACACCGTGCTGAATGTCATGAATGCTCTGGTTGTTGAGGATAATTTTGGCATCATGTCTTCCTCTTGGTAGTAATACCCTCTTTCTCTTCCACTCATTATTATTGATGCAAATATCCATCATTAATAAATTGAGTCTTACTTTCATTTACTGACTCATAATTCGATAAAACCTTGAGTGCCCTCGTGTTGATCTTTTCAACTCGATGATTACACGGATCAAAGCCCATTAACTCAGTAGTTACAAAAATTGGTTCATCTCCTTCTCTTTCTCTTGCTGAGCATGAATCTTTGAATTAATATGCAATACTTGAACAAATAAAGGCATCTTCATTCTTGGCATGATGTGATTTGTTTTTTATAGTGATGTATTTGTTCTTGCTTGTGTACTCTTTTTGATACTATATATTGAGGGGGAGGTATCTTAAAGAAAGGAAATTGATTGAAGAGCATTTAAATCAAAAGATTTTCTAGCATCTGGTTTATGATTCTCCTGAAAATGGCTACGTAAAGGATCTCTGAAAAAGCTGTATATTCCTTTTTTTAACTATTCAGTTGCTTACCATCTCTTACACTGTTATCTTCTTACCATTTTTGTCTTGTACCATATTAAATAAATTGATGGTAAATTCTAAATTATAAACTCGAACTTAACTTTATAATACAAAAGCTAAACCACTTCTCATTGACAAGTGTTGAGTCCGTTAGTATTGCGTCTTGGGCCTTATGTTTTGTATCCGGATTGGGCCTGTCCATCTGTGGTTTTCGAGATTAGTTAGTAGGGTTGTTATATATATATATATATATATATATATATATATATATATATATATATATATATATATATATATATATGCATGTATGCATTATATAGAGTTGATTTTCACGTTCTTATTTTGTAACCCTAGAACACCTCTACAGTCGAAGTTCTTAGTTGAGCTCTTATAAGGTGTTAAAGTATTAATCATACGACTTATTCAAAGCCATACTTGTGTTCTTCATTACGTTCTTAATTATTAGATTGCTCAGAATCTATCGATCTTGATAGAACATTGTTCCAATAATTGGTATCAGAGCGGGAGACTGTGTGATCAATACACTTTCCTTCTGTATTCAGAATTCGTTAGGGTTTCCTCTTTTATCGTATAAATAATAAGTCGTCTTCTTTGTTTTGACAGCAACTAAGTTTTAGATAAAACCCTGATCTCAAGTTTACAGGTTTGATTCTAGCAGCTCACCATGTCTCACGATGATTCGCAAACAAACCCAATCAACATCTCAAACAACATTGGATCTACAACCTGGATACCCATTCTCTACACTCAAGACTACGAAGTATGGGCACATCACTTCGAAGACTACGTGGTTGGATCTGAAGATGACGACTATTTTATCTGGGAAGCTATCACACTTGGGCCGTTTTTTCACTCAGGAATGAACACTACTGTTAATCCCAAAAGGAATATAACAAGCTGGTAGCAGATGTAGACAAGATGACGCAGAACGAGAAAGACAAATTGCTATGTAATGTGAAAGCCATGAGGATAATCAGATTCGCCTTACAATCTGACACCTTTAGGTTGGTTGGTTCATGCACGATGGCCAAAGAAATTTGGCATAGGTTGAAAGAACTATATTCGACTGATGAAGCTCTACAACACTCCATTCAAACCTTACTACTATCAGAATTTGGAGTATTTGAACAACAACTTGACGAAGAGCTCATACAGACTTTCGATCGGTTCAATCATCTCCTAAGTAAGATGATTAAGCATGGAATAGAGAGGAAATTGATTGAGAAAAAAGTGACTTTCATGAATGGGCTCAGACCAGAATGGATGGCTGTTGTTTCTACAATAAAAGCGCATGAACAGTTCAAGTCTTACTCACTAGAAAAACTTGTGGGAATACTTAAGTCCCATGAAAGTGTAGTAACCAAAGAAGCGAAAGTTGTTTTGTCACACCCCCAAACCAGAATGGCGGAAACATTCGGGGGTGGATAACTTCACGTAGTATCATATCAATTGAATATTGTAAAGAAAGTAACACAACCATCATATATATATAATAAAAACGAATATTGTTGCGTTATACATATTTGCAAAAGAATATTACAATATGATGACGTAAATGTTTAATAATAAACGTCCTTAGCGTTCCTTCTTCAAAAGTTGGTGGTTACCTGTATTACTGATTCCCTAAGAAATACAAGTGGTTTCGAAAAAGTGTCAACAATTAAGTTGGTGAGTTCATAAGTGTTTTGTATTGAAAAGTATGTCCCTTTGGTAGCAAATCGATGAACGCAGTTTTTTAGAAAATCCAATATTTTCTATAAATAGTTTGAAAAGATCCCAAAGTTAAGTGTGTTAGTATTTTTCGTACTTGAATGATAAAGATAAAATTTGTGCTCAAATTAATGTAGAAAACTGAATGCATATATGAATCTCGTAAATCAAACTTGTTTTTATACTTTTATGTGAGTTTTCTAACCATACTATTGACACTGACTGCCTATAACAACATTCTTCAGGTGTTGTAGTGTTATGACATTTGTCACCCCAGACCTGCCGGTCTAACTATAGCTAACAGTTTAGGTGCGGGGTTGTCAATCCCGTGTAGATCTATACACAAGTATCACGCTCTCCCTCCAAGAGATTATGGTATAATATAGGTCTTGAAATGCATACATAAGAGTATGTTGAAGTTTGAATATCTCACATCACTTAGTATAAATAGATTTACGATAAGAAAGACTTTACTTCATTTTGTTTGAAAGTATTTCATTTTTCAAGATGTGTACGTAAGAATGTATGAATAACTTGCTAACTATACCCATTATAGTTTTTCAGAAAGTATGTTCCATTTGGTGAAAATAACTTGATGATATACTAGCCCTTTATACGTAAAGTAAGTTTTGGTATCGATAATCAATAAGATAGATGTTACATTTATGTTTATAAAACGATACTTTTACTTGTGTTGTACTTGTATTCCCCCCCCCACAAAGATGAAAAGATTTGAAAGGTAGGGTTATGAACTCACTTGTTTGGTTTGAAGAGAGTGGGGCTAGAGTCGAGCAGAACTTCCACCGCGGAAAGCTGCGTCTTCGAGCACTTCGGGGATGTCGGTAGCGTAGAACCTTCGTCGGGGGCTCGGGTGTGGAAACCAAGGGCATCGGGACAACTTCTGGTGCTTGAAAGTATGTGAGAGTGATTGGGAGTTTTGAGAAGGTGTGCCAAAATCCATAGCTCATAGCTTCTATTTATAGGGCTGGAGGGTCGCGTACGCTGGGCGTACCACCGGAGTACGCTGGGTGTACTTCGGTTATGCTGGGCGTAACTTTGCATCACGGCTTACGACTCGAGTCTAGCTAGGCATAGAGCTACAACCGATGGGACTCGACCCTGCCCCTGAGTACGCTGGGCGTACCTCTACATTACGCTGGGTGTAATCCCGACTTCCGTCTTCTAAATTCCGTAACTTTCGCGTACGGGGTCCGTTTTTCGCGTTCTTTATATCCACGTGTAGGTGAGATTATGCTCTACAACTTTCATTTAGACTCCGTAGGCTAGTTTTGATTTATTTTTAATGATATATTTTTAATAGGCCGAGACTGCTAAAGTTCGTTAAAAATTCATAGCTTCTTTATTCGACGTCGGTTTTCATTTATCCTTTTATCATTTTACTCCTAATGTGGAGGCCTTCAACTTTCGTTTAGGTTGTGATAGCTAGATAACGCTTGATCTTCAATTCGAGTTTTTAGCCCTCTACTACTGTTACGAAACTTTAAAAATTCGTAACTTCTCCATACGAGGTCCAATTTGGGCGATCTTTTTAAGTATGTTTACAACTTAACGAACTCTACAACTTTTCTTTAGATACTTAAGGCTAAAATGCATTTTATTGTAATTTCACTTTTTACGTTTAAATAATGTTTTAACGGTGTGTCGTAAATATACGAGTGGTTATAATTCTTCAATATAACCCGGTTTTGAACGTTCTTTATGTTTTTGGAAACCTTGGCACGATATCAAACATTTGATGCATCCCAATTTAGATATTTGAACACTTTATTTTTGAGGTTAATTTCGTTGATTCTATATAGTTTTCGTTGTATTCGTCTTTTGAGTGTTACACTGCTTTTGGAAAATATAGGGTTGTCACATCTTTCCCACGTTAGGGGAATTTTGTCCCGAAATTTAAAACAAGATAGAGTTTACAGGTTAGGAAAAAGATGCGGGTACTTTTGTTTCATCTGATCCTCGCGTTCCCAGGTGTATTCAGGTCCTTGCTTGGCGTTCCAGTGGACCTTTACCATCGGTATGCGGCTTTGTTTGGTCCTTTTTATTTCCCGATCCATGATTTCTACTGGTTCTTCTACGAATTGGAGATTCTCATATATCGCAATTTCGTCTAGAGGGATGACAAGGGTCTCATCAGATAAGCACTTCTTTCTGGTTTGATACGTGAAAGGTAGGGTGTACGTTGTGGAGATCCTGAGGTAATCCAAGTTTGTACGCCACGGGACCGATCTTGGCATGGATCTCGAATGGTCCGATGTATCTTGGGTTCAGTTTCCCACGCTTTCCGAAGCATATTAACCCCTTCCAGGGCGATACTTTTAGTAGGACTCAATCTCCAACCTGGAATTCTAAGGGTTTCCGTCTTTTATCTGAGTAACTCTTTTGTCTGTCTCTTAATGCTTTCAAACATTACCGGATCTGAACAATCTTCTCCGTAGTTTCCCTTATGATTTCTGGTCCAGTGAGCGTGTTGTCTGTTGCTTGTCCTTTTGCTAGTTGTGTTTCCCCCACTTCAGCCCAGCACAGAGGTGACCTTCACTTACGGCCGTAGAGGGCTTCAAACGGGGCAACCTTGATACTTATGTGGTAGCTATTGTTGTACGAGAACTTAACCAAGGTTAGATGGGTGTCCCATGCTTTGCCAAAATTGATTACGCAAGATCTCAGCATATCTTCTAGGGTTTGTATGGTTCTCTCACTTTGGCCGTCAGTTTGTAGGTGATAAGCGGTACTCATGTCTAGTCTTGTTCCTAGAGCTTTTTGTAGTCACTGCCAGAAACTTGAGGTGAATCTACTATATCGGTCCGAGATAATGGATATGGGCACACCATGCAGTCGCATAATTTCTCGGAGGTATGTCCTAGTTAGCTTCTCCAATTTATCCATATCTTTGATTGGTAGGAAGTGCACTGATTTAGTTAACCTGTAGACTATCACCCATATGGTGTCGAGTCCGCTTGCCATCCTGGGTAGTTTGGTTATGAAATCCATGGTTACATGTTCCCACTTCCATTCGGGTATTTCTGGTTGTTGCAACAATCCTGAGGGCTTTTGGTATTTTACCTTGACCTTGGCGCACATCAGACATTTACTCACGTAGGTAGCAATTTCAGCTTTCGTGTTCGGCCACCAGTACAATTTCTTGAAGTCGAGATACATCTTATCGGAACCGGGATATATGGAGTATCATGTTTTATGGGCTTCGTTCATGAAGATTTCTCTGAATCCACCAAACTTCGGTGTGCAGATTCGATCCATGAAATAAAGAACTCCATCGCTCATGGCCTCAAGATTCTTATCCATTCCCCTTAGGGCTTCTCTTTGATGGGTTTTGAGCATTCTAACACTTCCTAAGTGTACATGCAACCCTAATAACCTTGGATCTATGTTTGTCTAATTATCATGCAAAGTTGAATTCCAAGGCTATATTCAAATCTAGCATACATGGGGAACAATTTTTAACTTGAATGATAGATAGAACAACTTACCTTATTGTTGCTTATGATCCTTGAAACCTTGTAAGCCTAGCACCCCAAGTGTGATGCCTCAAATGCTTCACACAACACCAAATGCTCTTGGAAAGACTTTTGAGAGAATGCACACTTCTTGAAATTGGCCTAGCCCTCTTGTTTCATATGTGTAGCCGATTTTGGTGGAGAATGGGATCCTTATATAGTGTTGACACATATAGGGTTACACCATGTAAACCCTAATGTGTCATGACTCTTCATTTCCATGACCCATGGGTTTGTAACTCCCATGGAGCATCCTATGGGTGGAACCCAACTTGATAATCCATGGAGCCTCTTAGCCCACTATACAAGATATGGATTATTTACTTTAATCAACCCATATATTTAATTAGTTATCTTTTGATCACTTAATTAATTCTAAATTAATTCTTGATCAAACTAATCAAATAATATTATTAATATATTAGAACTTATAATATATTAATAATCTCCAAACGTTAATTCTCTCATTTAGTCTATCCAATTGGATGGTGCCATGCAACCCAAATGGACCATGCCGGGTCGGGTCAAGTACATACCAGAAATAATTATGGACTTAGACACCTTATCCAACAACCTTCACTTGGATAAGTCTAATAACTATTACTGCAAGTATGACTTCAGGAACCGATCGGCAATCGTAGCTCTTTTCAAGGTTTCTCGGAACTAAGAAGATGATGGTATGCCATTTAAGATAAGTGATCATATAATCCTCTATTCTAGATATCAGCAAGACAAATACATGGAACAATGTCTTACTTATTGTCCAGCAGTTTGTTTCGTGATTTCTGATTTGTTTGACAAAGAACTTAATTGAACACATCAACTTAGTTCTGACCGGACCCGGTACATAGGTCAAAACAAAATCATCGAGGGGCCCAGATATCAGCTTCTAATCCAAGAAGGAACAGATAAACTTCGACTGATATGTTTGTTCTACCATTCATTGAATTATACACAAAAGCACGTTTTATAACATCGAGTTACCAATGCATTTTCGTACAATCAATGCATAACCAACTTGTAATTAACAAATCATATCTCTAGGTTTGAAGACTTATATGATATTACCGTCTCACGATCACTCGAGATAGAATTCCATGAAGTGATTCCAGTGAGCGTGGGTTGTGTCCAATGCTCAGAACTTATGAGCACTCATGATTGTTGTAGCCTTGTCTAACACCTTAGACCTCTGCAACGAATCATGACAGTCTTGATTCATACCTACTTCCGACATATGACCGAATGTGGAGGTTTGAATAATATGTTATACCAAACAAAATTATTCTGGAAGTCAAAACATGCAAAAGAAATATAGTAAACGATTGACAAGAGATAACAACACTTTACTCATAAATAAAACACCTTTTATTCATCATCTAATGTCAATTACACTTTACAAATTTCGAGGTTATCTAACTACTAAATCTAATATCATCCTTCAGCCCTATGCTCCAAGCATGCTGGAGATGCTTAACCCGAGTCAGTCCCTTCGTGAGGGGATCTGCTGGGTTCTCATCCGATGATACCCTCTTTGCCATGAGGATTCCTTCTTATATTCGATGTCTAATGAAATGGGATTTTCTGTTGATGTGCCTGGATCTCCCGTGATCCCTTGGTTCCTTGGCTAAGGCAACAACACTTTCACTATCACAGAAAATTTCCATTGGCTATTTAATAGCTGGTACAACTCCAAGGTCTTCGGTGAAGTTCTTTAGCCATATAGCCTCCTTTGTCGCATCGCTCGCTGCAATATACTCTGATTCGCAAGTTGAATCAGCCACTGTCTCTTGCTTGGAACTCTTCCAAGAAATTGCTCCTCTGTTTAGGGTAAAGACCCAGCCCGACTGAGAGTGGAAATTATCCCTATCAGTCTGGAAGCTAGCATCACTATACCCTATAACTCTCAAGTCATCACTCCCACCGAGGGTAAGGACTTAGTCCTTAATCCTTCGTAGGTACTTGAGGATATTCTTTACCGCAGTCCAGTGTGCCTTGCCAGGGTTCCCCTGATACCTGCTAACCATGCTCAGGGCAAAGGCTACATTAGGTCGAGTACACGTCATAGCATACATGATCGATCCTACAGCAGAAGCATAAGGTATTCGACTCATTTCTGCTATCTCAGCCTCAGTGCTAGGGCTTTGTGTCTTACTCAATCTGGCGTTACTCTGGATGGGTAACTCTCCTTTCTTGGAGTCCTGCATGCTGAATCTCTTCAGCACCTTATCCAAGTAGGTACTCTGACTAAGTCCAATTAGTCTTTTACTCCGATCTCTCAAGATCCTTATCCCTAGAATATAGGCAGCTTCACCAATGTCCTTCATAGCGAAACACTTCCCAAGCCAGGACTTTACTTCCTGCAGGGTTGGGATGTCGTTTCCTATGAGTAGTATGTCATCCACATACAATACCAAAAAGCTAACTATACTCCCACTAGCCTTGACATAAACACAAGATTCATCTTCACTTCAATAAAAGCCAAATTACTTGACCTTTTCATCAAAGCAAAGATTCCATCTGCGAGGTGCTTGCTTTAATCCATAAGTGGATTTCTCAAGCTTACACACTCTATTAGGGTACTCGTTGCTGACAAAACCTTTTGGCTGACTCATGTAAACATCTTCAGCCAACATTCCATTAAGGAAAGCGGTTTTGATATCTATTTGCCAAATTTCATAGTCATGAAATGTTGCTATGGCTAACATAACCCTAATAGACTTAATCTTAGCTACTGGAGAAAAGATCTCATCATAATCCACTCCTGGAATTTGAGAGAAGCCCTTTGCAACCAGTCGAGCCTTATAGGTGTGTACATTACCATCCATGTCGATCTTCTTCTTGAAGATCCATTTGCACCCTACAGTCTTACGACCTGGTACATTCTCAACCAAGTTCCAAACTTGATTGTCATACATGGATTGTATCTCGCTATCCATAGCCTCTTTCTATTTAGTAGACTCGGGGCCTGCCATGGCTTCCTCGTAGCTGTTAGGGTCATCCAGACCTACTAGTGTCCCATCACTAATAAGTGTCTCACCTTCTGCAGTAATATGGAAACCATAGTAATGCTCAGGTGCACTCCTAACTCTCGTGGAACGCCTCAGAGATACAGATTCGTCACTTGGCTCAACAGGAGTTTCCTCCTCAAGTTGAGGGCTAGTGTTTGAAGTTCCTTCACCACTTGACTCTTGAATTTCTTCAAGATCAATTTGCCTCCCACTGTCTCCTTGGCTTATAAACTCTCTTTCTCGAAAGACTCCTCTTCTTGCTACAAAGACCACATTATCACTAGGTTTGTAGAGGAGGTAACCAAAGGATTGCTGTGGGTAGCCGATGAAAATACACCTCTCGCTTTGAGGTTCGAGCTTATCATGAGTCTCGCGTCTCACGAAAGCCTCGCAACCCCAAATCTTGATGTGGTCTAGTTTGGGTACTTTACCAGTCCACATCTCGTGAGGAGTTTTGGCAACTTTCTTTGTAGGGACTAGATTAAGGATATGGGAGGCAGTCTCTAAGGCATACCCCCGGAATGAGATTGGTAGCGAAGCTCGACTCATCATGGAACGAACCAAGTCTAAGAAGGTTCGATTACGCCTCTCAGCCACACCATTCAGCTGCGGTGTCCTGGGAGGTGTCAATTGTGAGATAATCCCACATTCCCTTAGATAGTCGAGGAACTCTGAACTAAGATACTCACCACCTCGATCGGATCGAAGCATCTTAATGTTCCTGCCCAATTGATTCTCGACTTCCTGTTTAAATTCCTTAAACCTTTCGAAAGTCTCTGACTCATGCTTGATTAAGTAGAGATATCCATATCTACTGTAATCATCAGTGAAAGTCAAATAATAACGATTAGCATCCCTTATGGCATGTTTGAATGGTCCACACACATCCGTGTGTACAAGGTCCAACAAACCTTCACCCCTCTTACACGAGCCTGTGAAGGGTGACTTTGTCATTTTTTCCAAGTAAGCATGATTCACAACTACCATTTGACTTTAGGTCAAACAAATCAAAGAATCCATCCTTTTGGAGTTGGCCTATGCGTTTCTTGCTTATATGTCCAAGAGGACAATGCCATAATGATGCTTTATCCAAGTTATTATTATTAAGAGAATCAATACACAAAACATTATTTCCTATGTTATCTACAATAGATATAGCTTCATAAACACCATCACAAGGTAATGCTTTAAAATAAAGAACATTATTAAAGAAAGAATTAATCGAACCAACTTCATTATCAAATGAAAAGGTGAAACCTTGTTTATACAATGCATGAAAGGAAATAATATTTCTTGCCATTTCTGGCAAATAACAACATTTATTCAAATCTAAATTTAACCCACTACTTAGCGATAAAGTATAAACTCCAATCTTGGTGACAGGTGTAACTTTCCTATTCCCCATGATTAAGTTTATTCTTCCTTGCTCCACATTCTCACTTCTTCTTAATCCCTGCAAGTCACAACAAATGTGAATACCACAACCGGTATCAAGGACCCAAGATTTAGAATGGGGTGACTTATTAGAAATGATAGTGTAAATACCTGCATGGCTGGGTTTAACTTTCCCATCCTTCACATCTTGCTGGTATTTTGGGCAGTTCCGCTTCCAATGTGATTTTTCATGGCAATAAAAGCATTCAACCTCTTTTGGGTCAGAAGAAGGAGTGACGAAACCTTTCTTGGTTCCACATGAAGAAGAGCCATCAAGGGTCCTAACCTTAGTACCCTTCGAAGAACTCTTTCTCTTCTTCCCTCGACTTTTCCCGATTGCCAAAACCGGAGTGGAGTTTGGAGTAGGAGTGTTAAATACCGACTTCCCCTTAAGACCTGATTCAGTGGTCTTGAGAAGTCCCTGAAGTTTGCTGAGTCTGACCTCTTCCTTATTCTTGTGATATGTCATGCGGAATTGATCATAGCACGGTGGTAAGGAGTGCAAAATTTTATCTATTGCAAGCTCCTCAGGGAAATTCACATTAAGCTTCAGCAATCGATCCACATACCTTTGCATTTTCTGCATGTGGCTCGTGACGGAATCCCCGTCCTTCATCATGGTTGTTATCATGGAGCAGATGATTTCATACCTCTCTTGTCGTGCACTTTGATGGTATATTTCCATCAAATCTTGGTGCATTTCATAAGGGTAGAAATCCTCATAGGACTTTTGGAGTTCCGCTGTCATCATGGCCATCATGAGGCATGCCACTTTTGTAGCATCCCTTTCATGTGCCTGAAAGTCAGTGATCTCCAGAGGAGTTGCAGTGGTCTCATCAATCTCCTTAAGATCCTTGTAAAGGAAATATTCTTTGTCCTCGTAGCGGGTAATCATCCTGATGTTTCTGATCCACTCATTGAAGTTGGATCCATCAAAAGTGACTTTCCCACACAAGTTCATACGGGTAAAGGAGCTATTAGGATTAGAACCAAAAGCAACATTGTTTGAAGACATCTAAAGGAAGAGGACAAGATTAGTTTAGATAATAAGAGAGTCCTTAATAATACACCCAAATGTAATATTAAGGCTAGGATCCAATCACAATATATTATAACTTAGAAGAGGTATGCCGTAATCCAAGCTATAACATATTTGAAAGGTAGGTGAATGACGATTCACCAATTTCCACCATGAAAACCGAAATATTAAATATTACGTTTTTGATTGGTTCTTAGAAATTCCTAGATTCTTTGAGATTCAATGAACTTTTCAAAGGCATGTTTCAATCTCGAGTGTTCCCTCCAAGTTTTGTGACTGGGATACCGAGGATCACAAAACGAGGTGTGAAGTAACCATCCAAATCACTTGGTACCCTTAAAGTTTATCACTCAATCGATGTGCCGGTAAACCACACACACTCCACCGATACTATAATAAACCTTAAGTCACCCTTTACCTACCTTGTTAAGTCCAAGTTAGTGTGCCGGTTAACCACACACGCTCCACCAACGACTTAAACAAAGTGTAAAGAGTAATTTCATGCATTAGCACCTTATTCACATTTTTCCTAAAGTAACTAAGATTGGGAATTTAATAAAACATTTAGTTAATTTATAATATTCATCATACTTTTAATGAAAATTTATAAGTCCTTGTCTTACCCGTTCGGCTAACGACCCTCCACCAGTCAAGCAAGCGGTGGGTGAGAGTGGACACCCATTAAGTTGCCATTTTATAGGCAACAACCTTATACCCACCTTATAGACCAACTTCGTGAATGAGGCGTACTAGCGGTAACACGACTTATATATATATATATATATATATATATATATATATATATATATATATATATATATATATATAATTATTAAATTATAATAATATAAGTATAAGGGTTGAATTTTTACTTTTAAAATTCTAGGGGCTGGAACTAAAGTTTTAACAAGACTTTACTTGTTCCAAAACTTGAGGGCAAGTTTTGTAAACTTTCAAAACTTTTCATTTCTGGTAACTTATGAGTTTAATAGAGTAATTAAAAAATGAAGACTCTTCATTTTTCTAACTCTTGTGTTCTTTTAATGGTTTTAATTCAAGTGTGACTCTTGGTTTTCCATAACTTGAGGACAAGTTATGGACTCCATTAAAACACATTATGATCAAGAATTAATCTACCACATAGGTTACAAATAATTCCTATGATCATCTAAACATCATAAGAACAAGAACATGAATATGAACACTTTCATAAATAAAAATTACACTTAAAACTTTGTAATTTTGATAACTAGTTGTTGTAAATGAATTAGCAAAGGCATTACACCATCTAAAACAAGTTTTCAAGTACCAAAACAATTTAGGGGAATGTTTCTAATCCATTTCCAGCAACTACAGTCGAAAATATGCACCCTGTCGACCCTACTCGCCGAGTGCATAAACCTACTCGACGAGTAGGTTGAAGATACAAGTGAACTCGACGAGTCCCCCCATGGACTCGACAAGTCCAGCAGTCAGACACCAAGTTTTTTGACTTTTTTTCAACTTTTTATCACACATAACAAACAAACAAGCCTAGGCTCTGATACCACTGATGGGTTTTGAGCATTCTAACACTTCTTAAGTGTACATGCAACCCTAATAACCTTGGATCTATGTTTGTCTAATTATCATGCAAAGTTGAATTCCAAGGCTGTATTCCTATCTAGCATACATGGGGAACAATTTTTAACTTGAATGATAGATAGAACAACTTACCTTGTTGTTGCTTATGATCCTTGAAACCTTGTGAGCCTAGCACCCCAAGTGTGATGCCTCAAATGCTTCACACAACACCAAATGCTCTTGGAAAGACTTTTGAGAGGTTGCACACTTCTTGAAATCGGCCTAGCCCTCTTGTTTCATATGTGTAGCCGATTTTGGTGGAGAATGGGATCCTTATATAGTGTTGACACATCTAGGGTTACATCATGTAAACCCTAATGTGTCATAACTCTTCATTTCCATGACCCATGGGTTTGTAACTCCCATGGAGCATCCTGTGGGTGGAACCCAACTTGATAATCCATGGAGCCTCTTAGCCCACTATACAAGATATGGATTATTTACTTTAATCAACCCATATATTTAATTAGTTATCTTTTGATCACTTAATTAATTCTAAATTAATTCTTGATCAAACTAATCAAATAATATTATTAATATATTAGAACTTATAATATATTAATAATCTCCAAACGTTAATTCTCTCACTTAGTCTATCCAATTGCATGGTGCCATGCAACCCAAATGGACCATGCCGGGTCGGGTCAAGTACATACCAGAAATAGTTATGGACTTAGACACCTTATCCAACACTCTTGTCAAATTTTTGGATTTCAAGGCTTCTATTTGGGCTTCCTTGATTTGCGTGGACATGCGTGAATGGATTGTCATAGTTATGGACATCACTCGATAGCCCGAGTATTCCTTCCGGCTGAGTGCATCAGCCACTACATTAGCCTTCCCGGGGTGATATCGAATTTCGCATTCGTAATCACTTAGTAGTTCTACCCACCGTCTTTGTCTCATGTTGAGTTGTTTCTGGTTGAGGATATGTTGGAGGCTTTTATGGTCGGTGAAGATCGTACATTTCGTGCCGTAGAGGTAGTGCCTCCATATCTTTAGAGCGAAGACGATTGCTCTTAGCTCAAGATCGTGCGTTGTGTAGTTCTCTTCGTGCGTCTTTAGTTGCCTTGAGGCGTAGGCGATGACCTTCCCTCGTTGCATCAGGACACACCCGAGTCCTTGGTTTGATGCATCACAATAGACCACGAAGTCCTCCGTTCCTTCTGGCAAGGTTAGGATGGGCGCACTACATAAGGCTCGCTTTAGCGTTTAAAACGTGGTGTCTTGTTTTTCTCCCCAGTCGAAGGTCACACTCTTCTGAGTTAGGGTGGTGAGTGGCATGGCAATCTTGGAGAAAGTTTTTATGAACCTTCGGTAATACCCGACGAGTCCTAAAAATTTCTGGATTTCTGTAGGGGTTCTTGGAGTCATCCAACTCTCTATGGCCTTGATCTTTGAAGGATCCACATGTATCCCCTCCTTGCTTACTACATGCCCTAGGAAATCCACTTATCGAATCCAAAATTCGCACTTTGAAAATTTTGCGTAAAGCTTCTCTGCCACAATGTTTCCAAAACTTGGCGGAGGTGTTGGCTGTGTTCTTCCTGGCTTCTTGAATAGACGAGTATATCATCATTGAAAATGATCACGAATTTATCCAGGAAGGGACGACATACTCGGTTCATCAAGTCCATGAACACTGCTGGAGCATTTGTCAACCCGAAGGGCATCACTACAAACTCGTGGTGACCATAGCGTGTACGGAAGGCCGTTTTGGGGATGTCTCCTTCCAGCACTCGCAATTGGTGATAACCAGATCTTAGGTCGATATTTGAGAAGTAGCTTGCTCCCTGCAGTTCGTGGAACATATCGTCTATGCGCGGTAGAGGATATCAGTTCTTGATTGTGAGTTTATTCAGCTCTCGGTAATCGATGCACATGCGAAAAGATCCGTCCTTCTTTTTCACGAATAGGACCGGTGCTCCCCATGGTGAGAAGCTCGGTCTGATGAAGCCCTTGCTTAGCAACTCGTTTAATTAACTGAACAATTCTTGCATCTCGGCTGGGGCTAAACGGTAAGGCGACTTTGCTACTGGAGTAGCTCTGGGGATTAAGTCGATTCTGAACTTGACTTGGCGTTCTGGTGGGATCCCTGGTAGATATTCTGGAAAGATGTATGGAAAGTTGCAGACTTCCGGAATGTCTTTAATATCCTTCGCTTCCCATTTCTTGTCTACTACGTGGGCTATAAAGGCATGATATTCTTTGCGAAGATATTTTTGTGCTTTAATACAGGAAATGATTTGTAAATTTGAACTAGGTTTGTCGCCATAAATTACAAGAGTTTCGCCGCTTGGCAGATTAAGGCGAATGGCCCTTTCGTGACAAAGTATATCGGCATGGTGAAGGCTTAACCAGTCCATACCAATGATGACATCAAAATTTCTTATTGAAATGGGCATAAGATCGATTTGAAACAAGTGCTCGTTT
This sequence comes from Lactuca saligna, assembly GCF_052625555.1. Lineage (NCBI taxonomy): Eukaryota > Viridiplantae > Streptophyta > Magnoliopsida > Asterales > Asteraceae > Lactuca > Lactuca saligna. The sequence goes on from NC_136417.1 coordinate 150,312,217, forward strand.
AAATTTAATGTGCATCCTATGTACATATCGCTTGTGCTTTCCGTTTTACCGTTTACCATTTCTACAGTGAATATTTCATTGAGTGGTTGGGGTTTTTGACTAAGTAGGTGTTTGAATTTATGACTCACAAAACTTCTCTCCGTACCGCAGTCAAAGAGTATGCATGCATAAATGTTGTCGAGGAGAAACGTACCCGTAACCACTGTTGGGTCGGCTATTGCTTCATTTTGACCTATCGCCAGCACTCTCCCAACACCGCCAACATTCCTTGTCTTGGGGCAGTCCCTCTTGAAGTGCCCAGTTTCTCCACACCCATAACATACCTGGCTTATCCCAGTACCAGGAACTTGAGTGATTGGTCGCGTTGGTGCCTTGCAGAAACGGGTTGTGTGCCCTTTCCTGTCGCAGTTCTTACAGTGCATCTCGCGAAAATTACCATGGTGATGGTAGTTGCATTTGCTGCACTTGGGCAGGTTCCTCGCATATTGTTTTGTAGGCGCAGGGGTAGCAGGAGTTGTGGTGGCAGCAGTAGCAGCATGAACCGCCACCATTTGTTTCTTTGAAGGTTCTTGCGAAGTTTGCCCCTTTCTCTTGTTCCAGAATTTCTTCTTGCTGTTTTTGTTGGCATTGTTATCGTTGTTTTTGTTCCCCTTGGTTGGTTCAAATATGATAGCTATGACTCCTTGACAGAAACCATGATCAACGAGAGATTGCGCCAGTTCCTTGGCGCTGTCGAAGGTCATGGGTATGGAAGCTAACACACTTCCTCGAAGTTGGGGTGATAGTCCCCAGATATACCTCTCCACCTTTTGGCTTTCCAGGATCAACATCCCTGGGCAAAGTGTTATCAAATCACTGAATCTGTTGGTGTAGCGTGTGATGTCCGAGCCTACCATCGAAAGGCCCCACAGTTCCTATTCGAGCTTCTGAATCTCGCCTCTTGGGCAATACTTGTTGGATTAATGTCTAAGTCCATAACTATAATTGGTAAGACTTGACCCGACCCGACATGATCCATTTGGGTTGCATACCATCATGCACTTGGATAGACTATAATGAGAGAAATAAGACACTTATGGTTATTAATATATTATAAGTTCTAGTATATTAATAATAAGAATAATAAGATTATTTAATTAGTATTGATCAAGAGTTAATGTAGGATTAATTAAGTGATCAAAAGAAGACTAATTAAATATATGGGTTGATTGTGTAAATCATCCATACTTATATAGTGGGCTAATGCTCCATGGATAATCAAGTTGGGCAAAAACCCATAGGATGGTCCATGGATGCTCCATGGTGTATTTGAACCCATGGATCCAAGTAAATGGAAAGCCATGACAATTAAGGATTTACCCTAATTGTAACACAATATAAAGATCTTATTCTTGACAAAATCGGCCACTAGTATTATTCTAGAAGAGGGCTAGCCGATTTCATGAAGTGTAGAACTCTCTCAAGTTATTCTAAGTGTTTTGATGATTGTGATTCCATTTGAGGCTTCCACACTATTGGGGCTAGGCACTCAAGCTTCATGAAGACTTTCTACATCAAAGAGGTATGTATTCTATCTTGTTACACTCATTGTTTTGTATGCTAGATTAGGATAATACCTTGGATGTTCTTATTTGCATGTATAATAGAGAAAACATAGATCCAAGGTATTTAGGATTGCATGTACACTTAGGAGTGTTAGAATGCTCAAAACCCAACAGTGGTATCAGAGCCTAGGCTTGTTTTCTTGTTATACCTGCAATAGAAGCTGAAAAAACGAATTTGTTGTTGTCTGATCATCAGACTCGGTGTGACAACTGCCAATTCAGGTCATTCTTGGACTCATGCATCTTTATAATAACCATTCATGCACAACATGCCATTACCTAGTAGTATAAATTAGGTCAAAAATCTTGCATAAACTAGGATCCAACTAAGGTCTAGGACTAATATACTTGATACTTACAATTCTAGTAAGTTGCTTAGCTACAATAGGAAATGCCAATACTATAATTAGAATAAAGCTTCAAGCTTTGTTATAATTGAAATAGGGTATAAAACTAAAAATAAATTAAAACATTCTAATTATACTTCAACATGTTGTTGAAAATCAAACTATATTCCAAAAACCCTAAAGAGCCAAAAATCCAAAGTTATAAATTATAAAGCTTAAAAACATTATAAAATTTGGCTATAAACTTCCTAATATCAAATTTTATTAATCAAATTATGGATTATACCAATGAACTAGAAATATAAATTACAAGTATTAATCATAAATTATTTGTTGAAAACAAGATTTTTAAATAAATCAAATTGCTTAATAAACATTTTATAAAAATGAATGTTTTTATATAAAATATAGGAGGGAAGTTTATAAATTTAAAATTTAGGAGAGAGGAGGCCAAAATTCATGCAAAAACCAGCCATCACCTCTCCCCATGCCCTCTCTCTTCCCCAAAACACAATCATTAAGCTTAAACCCTTACTCCACCTCTTCCCTCTTCACTCTCTCACTTCACTCTCTTCTTCCCTCTCTCTAAACTCACGAAAATCCTCTCATTTCTCTGCAAAATTTCGAGATTGTGAAGCCCTTGAAGTGTTCTTACTTCTCTCAAGGTCAAAACCAAGGTAAACAACAACATCTTCTTCCATAGTTTCATGGTTAAACCTCTTTTTCTTCTTAGTCTTCTCTACTTTTCGGATTCTATGCCTTTCCATGGCTAGAAATCTTTATTCTCCCCTTGTGGTTTGTAGATTCTCACCATAACACAATGCATGTGTTAGAGATGGTGAAAATCCGGGATCAAACCCATGCAAGGAGTGGAAAAGATGCACATATGATCATGTGACATCAAAACCTAATATTTCATGTTCTTCTCCATTTCTTTTGTGTTCATGCATGAACAAAAGCATTTAAACCATTTCTAGTACATCTTGGATGCTCATTCATTCCATGCATGTGTTAGAAATCGGGCCTTACCAAAGACATGCATGATGTTCTTGTTGAAATACCCTACTAATGCACACAAGCAAACATGCAATCTGCCAGATTACTTTGTTCGACTTTGAACAGTCATAACTCAGTCATTTCTTAACCAAATTATGATATTCTTTTTGTATTGGTGAGTTTCACGAGTTAACCTTCAAACCCAACTGGTCTCACTGTAAAATATTAAATGTCCGATGTTTAGCAGATTTTACAAAAAGGTTGCGCATACAGCTCTTTTTCTGTGATCACTATTTATATCTTGCTTAAACAATGGCCTTAAACCCAACCATAAATCTGAGGAAAAATACCTTAGAAACTTAACATATCTAGTGAATTATGGTTGAAATTTCGTGGCTTAAAACCTCACTGAATGGGCTACACAAATTCATGAACTTCAGCCACATTTACACTTCATGCATTATTGCATGCAACTTTTCTTAAATTGTTTGAAATCATTACCCTCATTTCTCTTCTGAATACATTTTTTTTTTACATTTTTCCTTTTGAAAGCCCTTGCATGCATGAGATAATCTGGAAAATTTCAAGAGCTTTTGTTATTTCTTTGATTTATTAGAATTATTGCTAAAACCAAGGGCATAAATCATATAAAATACTTCCAGAGGTCAATAAATCCTAAATAAATTCATGGATGATCCTTATGGGGAATAATGACCCCTCACCAAATTTCAGCAATTTTTGTTACTGTTTCATATGATTTCTAATTTTCTTTTATTTAGGACATGATAAATTACAAAATTACTTTATAGGATGTGAAAATTGTATCTAACAATTTTCGCATACCTTACCTATGATGGGTGACTCCAGAAAATAATTTCAAGATTTTCCATCATGTTTTACTATTTTTCCCAATTTTTGGTAATTATAATGGTCTAAAAATGGGAGAAATAGTTATGATTATCCAAAATTCATAAAAATTTACCAGGATATAATATTATAGAGTAGGAGGTTACATAAAAATATTGAATATTTGTCTCTACTGTAAACTATTTTTCTCTTATTTTCTAAAGTTAATTGCACTATAATACACTTAAATATACATAAATACCCAAAACCAGTTTATACATTATGAAAACCACTTTTGATATTTTTCCCAGAATATTTATACTGTAAATGATGTTACAAAAATTTATGGTGATTTATTTTAACTGTTTAATATTATTTCATTAATTAATGACTATTTAAAGGAATAAAGCAAGGAAAAATAGAAATACCCACTGAAAAATATCTTTTATATTTTTCCCAGCCTATTTATGTATAATAACAATTAAATAAAAAGTTTGGGTAATTTTGGAAACCGTTTTCTATTTATTTCAATTTTTATTGAAATAAATGCTCAAAAATCATAAAATATAATTAAACAGCTTGGAAATCCATTTTTATAATTTTCCCAGCTTAGTATTGTGTAATAACAGTTAGATAAAAAGTTTGAGAATTTTTATCCCTCGAATGCTATTTTCGTGAATTTATGTTGTAATAAAGACTTAAAAATTTGGGAAGTTTATATTCCAAGGTTGTAATTAATCGTCCGATATATAGAATTTCATTACTTCAGAAAAAGTGTAACTAATTGATATAAAATCCAATACTAAAACATAAATTGGCATTTCCCTATATGTAGAGTTTAGTATATTAGCATTAGATATCGACATGGAAACTCACTAGTGCGTGTGTTTGATGTCGTAGGATCCCGGTACTAAGACGTTGGTGCATCTCGAAGTACCGCTTGTGTCTACACAAAACATCGTGAGTATTCACGCACTCCCCTATTTTCGGTTTTTATGTTTTGGGGTGGAAAAGCATGTCCAGAAAAACTACTGTTTGCATGTTGTATTTAAATTGAATTGTATCAAACATGATTGCTATTGTATTGCTATGTTTCTTTATGTATGTCTATGCAACACGGAACATGAGAACTTATCGTACTAAGGCCCTTCCCTTATCTCTAACCATTAACTCTTTGAGCCAATGGTCGTTATGGATAGCGCTATTAGGAATTGACAACTCCTCACTCGCCCGAATCGCTGGAGTGCATGATACCATATTCATCTATGGAACGATAAGCATAGATCTCGATAGGGCTTCAGTCATAGGTTTGGTTGAGACTCATTGTTCGCTCATACACATACAAAATCGTTTCTCGTTATAGCAATAAACTTGTATTCATTAATAGCAATCAACTTGTTTATCATTGAAGCAATGTACTTGTATTTACGAAAAGCCTTATTGTACGCTCGATTTTTATAAACTTGTGATACTCACCAACTATTTTCATAGTTGACGCTCGTTTTACATGCTTTTTTCAGGAAGTAATTAGTAAGTGGATGTAAAGATTCATCATCATAGAGCATGCTGCATCGTGTTGAAGCTATTATGAAGCTATATTTTGAACAATGTTATTTTGAAAAACTTGTATTTTGTTTCTTTTGAAGCTATGGGTTGTAAACTTTTAAATACTGCTATGGTGATGTATCTTTATCTTTTGCATTGAAACCATTATCGCTATCATAGCTTGCGTTTCCGCTTTAGCGGGGTGTGACAGAAGTGGTATCAGAGCCAGGTTATAGAGAACATCGGTTTTTCTTTAAGAAAACACAACCTATAACTAAAACTTACAAAGAAATTCTTTTTACATCAAACATATTACTAGTATAATTAGGTCGGGAGTTGTATTATTGGACCTTGATTAAACATAGCCTGATCACCTATGTTTAATTAAGAAAAGATTTATACAAAGATTGAGCTAATTATAATGGGAATATGTTCAACAAAAATATTTGAGAAAACTTTATTTCAAAATTTCAAAAGGTTAATTTTGGTGTGTGTAAGCATTGCATATTATAGGCATGCATTGTCATTTATTTCATATCTCATTGAAACTATGTCACAGTCCACTATGTCAACATCGTCATCTTCCCGCGCTACCGCCTCAGCCGATGAATCCGGCTACGTCACTGTTATCCCTCGACGTAATCCCCCTGCCTCGGTAGAAGAAGACCCATCAGAGGATACGGAAGATATTGGGACCTCGGTGGAGATCAACAATGACAACGCCCCGAGTCAACGACGCGAGGCATCACCGACATCGGTGTTGCCACAGCCACCGCTCTATGGACTTCGCATTCGGAGGACAGCGAGGAAGAGTGTTCCAATTTCAAGAAGGATACCCGCCAGCACAGCAGGACATGGCACGACAGGACCTAGCGGAGCAGAACCCAGCGATGCAGGACCGAGAGCACCCTCACCTCAGCAAGTCATAGGGATACCTGTCAGACAGCCAGGTATGACCCCGGAGGAGTCCTGGAGATTGCAGTCGATAGTAGCGGGCCTACGTCACAGTCTCGCTGTGATAGCTGGGCATCGAGAAGTTTTGGATGAAGTCTTGGCAGGAATGGAAATCCTGTATCAGCATTCGATGGAGACTGCTGACACTGCTAGTGCTGCTAGACGAGAGGCAGGTCATGCGATGACAGCATATTATGTGTTTGGTGGGCTGTTCCTGATTGTGGTGTTGATGCTTCTTGTTGGGATAACGATTGGCTTTTGGTTCTGATTTAAGTATTTTGTTTTATTTTGTTTTGAAATGAAAACCCATGTTGGGTGTCTTTTGGGAAAAATATTTAAAACTTTATTTTGGGATTGACGTATTGGTTTGGTTTTAAGATTATTTCAAATGGTAATGAAAAATTTTATTTTATGTTTGAAAACTTTTACTATGAGGTCAAACCCTAAAATTTATTTGGTAAATGGTTGAATAAAAGAGATTTTTTCTTTTCTTTCCTTTCTCAAATCTATATGCATAGTATTAATGCAACCCATTAATTTGACAACACTTACGGTTTTCAAAATGGTAGTGAAATACATATTATACATTATTTTATGTATTTATACGTATTTCTTCTCCTGTGTCATAGAACCATGTCAGGAAGGCCTAATCGCGGGCGCCCACAGAACGAAACGCCCGATGTTGCTCAAATGGTAGCACAACAACTCATGCAAGCAATCCCAAACATTGTTACTCAAGTAACTGCAGGACTTAATGCTAACCAAGGAAGTAGTGGAGGAAACCGGGGAAACAATGAAAGAGAATGCAACTACAAGTCCTTTATGGCCTGTAAACCTAAGGAGTTCCATGGAAAGGAAGGTGCGGTCGGGTTACTGAAATGGATTGACAGCATGGATTCGGTCCTTCATATTAGCAAATGCCTCGAGCGCAACAAAGTTGAGTATGCATCTTGCCTATTCCAAGATAGGGCATTAACCTGGTGGAATACTCTAGTGCAAACCCGAGGCCGTACAGCAGCATATCAGCTAACTTGGGAAGACCTAAAGAAGCTGCTGATAGAGGAGTATTTTCCCAAGGATGAACTTCAGAAACTTGAATATGAATTCTGGAACCATTCTATGGTTGGAACACAAATAGAGAAGTACACAGTCCGATTTCATGAACTAGCAAAACTAGTACCTCACATGGTTACTCCTGAGGAGAAACAGATAGATCGTTACATCTGGGGTCTGGCACCAAAGATTCGGGGAATGGTTACCTCAGCAAACCCAACTACCATTCAAAGTGCAGTAAGCCTAGCAAATCGACTAACCAATGATGTGATAAGGATGGGAGCATCAGCAAAGGAAAGCTCTAGTAGCAAGAAGAAGCCAACAAATCAGAGAGAGATGAAGTATGGAGGCAAGTCAGGGAGGAAGCAGAAAGTCTCAAGAAACTTTATTGTAAGAGCCCAGGAGCAAGAACCAGTGAAAACTCAAGGACAAGAAGTGTAGGAGCGAAAGCAGTACTCAGGGCCGCTTCCGAAGTGCAATAAGTGTAACTTCCATCACAAGGGAGCTTGCCCGGTGTGCCAAAACTGTAAGCAAACAGGCCATTACTCGAAGTATTGTAAGGTGAATAAGGAGGGAAAAAGGACATGTTACGAGTGCGGGAGTAATGATCATCTCCGTAGAGCATGTCCTAAACTGAACAATGGACCTGGTAACAATGGACAAGGCCAAGCTAGGCAAAACTTTCAAGGAAATCAAGTTGGACAGCCAAGAGGTGTAGCCTTTGTGATTGGTGCAGACGAAGCTCGTCAGAACCCTGAAGTGATAACAGGTACGTTCCTCCTGAACAACCATTTTGCATCAGTAATATTCGATGCGGGAGCAGATAGGAGTTTTGTTTCTTTAGCATTTAGACCGTTAATTGGCTTGAAACCGGTAAAGATGAGGAATGCTTATGCTATTGAACTTGCTGATGGGTATGAAATTAGGGCTAGTGATATAATTCCTGGTTGTACTTTGAATTTAGTTGATAAACTCTTTAGCATTGACCTAATTCCTATAGAGCTAGGTAGTTTTGATGTGATAGTAGGGATGGATTGGTTATCCAAAAATAGAGCGGACATTGGTTGTTATGAGAAAGTCATCAGAGTGCCTCTCCCTAATGGAGAAACCCTTATCATACACGGTGAGAAGCCAGGAAGAAGTTTAAACATAGTATCAAGCGTGAAGGTTCACAAGTACCTGAAGAAGAATTGTATTGCATTCATGGCCCACGTGCTAGAAAGAGAACCTGAAGCTAAGCAACTCAAGGAGATTCCAGTGGTTCAAAACTATCCCGAAGTATTTCTGGAGGAATTGCCCGGTCTACCCCCTTATAGACAGGTCGAATTTCGGATAGACTTAATTCCCGGAGCGGCACCGGTAGCAAAAGCACCATATCGCCTTGCACCATCCGAGATGCAAGAACTATCCGGACAACTTCAAGAACTTCTAGACAAAGGGTTTATTCGACCAAGTTCTTCACCTTGGGGAGCCCCAGTGTTATTCGTCAAAAAGAAAGATGGTTCGTTCCGAATGTACATTGATTACAGAGAATTGAACAAGTTGACAATCAAGAATCGATATCCCCTCCCTAGAATAGATGACTTGTTCGATCAGTTGCAGGGCGCTTCCTACTTCTCAAAAATTGACCTTCGGTCAGGCTATCATCAGCTAAGAATTCACGAAGAGGACATTCACAAAACAACATTTAGAACCCGTTATGGACATTATGAGTTCTTAGTCATGCCTTTTGGACTAACGAACGCACCCGCTGTATTCATGGATTTGATGAATAGGGTCTGTAGACCATACCTAGACAGGTTTGTAATTGTATTTATTGATGACATACTTGTTTACTCGCGGACCAAAGAAGATCACAATAGACATCTAAAGCTAGTGTTGGAGCTGTTGAAGGAACAGAAATTGTATGCCAAGTTCACTAAGTGTGAATTTTGGATTCGGGAAGTACATTTTCTTGGTCATGTGATCGGTGAAAGAGGAATCCATGTAGATCCAGCTAAGATAGAGGCAATCAAGAAATGGGAGGCCCCCAAAACCCCGACAGAAATACGACAATTCCTAGGATTAGTTGGGTACTACAGACGCTTCATTGAGAATTTCTCTAGGATTGCTCAACCATTAACATCTTTGACCCAAAAGGATAGAAAATTTCTCTGGGAAGAGAAACACGAAGAGGCGTTTCAAATCCTGAAAAACAAGCTGTGCAATGCACCAATTCTGGCTTTACCAGAAGGATTAGAGAACTTTGTGGTGTATTGTGATGCGTCTCATCAAGGATTAGGATGTGTGCTAATGCAAAAAGATAAGGTCATTGCATATGCTTCCAGACAACTCAAACCGCACGAGAAGAATTATACCACCCATGATCTAGAACTAGGAGCAATAGTTTTCGCCCTTAAGATATGGAGGAATTATTTGTACGGAACCAAGTGCACCATTTATACCGATCACAAAAGCCTTCAGCATATCCTGGATCAGAAAATGTTAAACATGCGGCAGAGAAGATGGGTAGAGTTGTTTAGTGATTATGATTGTGAGATACGATATCACCCAGGGAAGGCTAACGTAGTAGCCGACACTCTTAGTAGGAAAGAAAGAGTGAAACCTTCCCATGTGAGAGCTTTGGGAATGGTAATTCAGACAAGCTTGAAATCTCAAATCATTAATGCCCAGGAGAAAGCGTTATGCAAGGAAAATCTTCCAGGCGAAACTTTACATGGTTTGGAAGAAAGATTTGAAACCAAACCTGATGGAGTTCGTTATTTTAAAGACAGGGTCTGGATTCCAAGGGTTAACAACCTGAGAGACATGGTACTAGAGGAGTCTCATCGATCTAAATACTCCATCCACCCTGGAGCAGATAAGATGTACAAGGATCTTAAAGAGTACTATTGGTGGCCTGGAATGAAAAAGGATATTGCCTTGTACGTTGGGAAGTGTTTGACATGCTCAATAGTCAAAGCTGAACATCAGAAACCATCCGGGTTGTTGCAACAACCTCAAATTCCCCAATGGAAATGGGAGCAAATATCTATGGACTTTGTTACAAAACTTCCTAGAACTGCTAAAGGTCATGACTCAATTTGGGTCATAGTGGATCGACTGACGAAATCTGCACACTTTCTCCCCATTCGAGAAGATTTCAAGATGGAAAAATTGGCCCAAATCTACATCGACAAAATTGTTTCTCCGCATGGTGTACCCTTATCTATCATTTCTGATAGAGATAGTCGTTTTACATCTCGATTTTGGTGGATGTTACAGAGGGCACTAGGAACCAAGATAGATTTGAGCACAACTTACCACCCTCAGACAGATGGGCAAACAGAGAGAACAATACAAACATTGGAAGACATGCTACGAGCGTGTGTCATTGAGTTCAAAGGAAATTGGGATACTCATTTACCCCTAATTGAGTTTTCCTACAATAACAGTTACCACACGAGTATCCAATGTGCTCCATATGAAGCATTGTATGGACGCAAGTGTCGTTCGCCCTTATGCTGGACAGAAATCGGAGACAGACAGTTGACTAGAGTCGAACTTATCCAGGAAACATCCGACAAGATTGCTATCGTCAAGGATAAGCTTAAAGCTGCTAGAGATCGTCAGAAAAGTTATGCGGATAATCGTCGAAAACCATTAGAATTCCAAGTAGGAGACAAGGTACTTTTAAAAGTGTCGCCTTGGAAAGGGCTTGTGCGTTTTGGTAAGAAAGGAAAACTAAGCCCGAGTTATGTTGGACCCTTTGAAATCCTTGAAAGGATTGGTCCAGTAGCGTATAAACTCCAATTGCCCCAAGAGTTAAGCGCCATTCACGACACATTCCACGTCTCCAACCTTAAGAAATGTCTAGCCGACGAAACATTGATAGTACCCCTGGAGGAAATTAAGATCAATGATAAGCTGAGCTTCGTTGAGGAACCGATAGAAATCCTTGACAGGGAGGTAAAACAACTTAAGCAGAGTAAGATCCTGATTATGAAAGTTCGATGGAACTCAAAACGCGGGCCGGAGTACACCTGGGAGCGCGAGGACTTCATAAAGGAAAAGTATCTGCAACTTTTCCCTTGCGATGACAAGCGATGACATAGAATGAATTTCGGGACGAAATTCTTTTTAAGTGGGGGATACTGTGACAACTGCCAATTCAGGTCATTCTTGGACTCATGCATCTTTATAATAACCATTCATGCACAACATGCCATGACCTAGTAGTATAAATTAGGTCAAAAATCATGCATAAACTAGGATCCAACTAAGGTCTAGGACTAATATACTTGATACTTACAATTCTAGTAAGTTGCTTAGCTACAATAGGAAATGCCAATACTATAATTAGAATAAAGCTTCAAGCTTTGTTATAATTGAAATAGGGTATAAAACTCTAAAAATAAATTAAAACATTCTAATTATACTTCAACATGTTGTTGAAAATCAAACAATATTCCAAAAACCCTAAAGAGCCAAAAATCCAAAGTTATAAATTATAAAGCTTAAAAACTTTATAAAATTTGGCTATAAACTTCCTAATATCAAATTTTATTAATCAAATTATGGATTATACCAATGGACTATAAATATAAATTACAAGTATTAATCATAAATTATTTGTTGAAAACAAGATTTTTAAATAAATCAAATTGCTTAATAAACATTTTATAAAAATGAATGTTTTTATATAAAATATAGGAGGGAAGTTTATAAAGTTTAAAATTTAGGAGAGAGGAGGCCAAAATTCATGCAAAAACCGGCCATCACCTTTCCCCATGCCCTCTCTCTTCCCGAAAACACAATCATTAAGCTTAAACCCTTACTCCACCTCTTCCCTCTTCACTCTCTCACTTCACTCTCTTCACACACTTCACTCTCTTCTTCCCTCTCTCTAAACTCACGAAAATCCTCTCATTTCTCTGCAAAATTTCGAGATTGTGAAGCCCTTGAAGTGTTCTTACTTCTCTCAAGGTCAAAACCAAGGTAAACAACAACATCTTCTTCCATAGTTTCATGGTTAAACCTCTTTTTCTTCTTAGTCTTCTCTACTTTTCGGATTCTATGCCTTTCCATGGCTAGAAATCTTTATTCTCCCCTTGTGGTTTGTAGATTCTCACCATAACACAATGTATGTGTTAGAGATGGTGAAAATCCGGGATCAAACCCATGCAAGGAGTGGAAAAGATGCACATATGATCATGTGACATCAAAACCTAATATTTCATGTTCTTCTCCATTTCTTTTGTGTTCATGCATGAACAAAAGCATTTAAACCATTTCTAGTACATCTTGGATGCTCATTCATTCCATGCATGTGTTAGAAATCGGGCCTTACCAAAGACATGCATGATGTTCTTGTTGAAATACCCTAATAATGCACACAAGCAAACATGCAATCTGCCAGATTACTTTGTTCGACTTTGAACAGTGATAACTCAGTCATTTCTTAACCAAATAATGATATTCTTTTTGTATTGGTTAGTTCCACGAGTTAACTTTCAAACCCAACTGGTCTCACTATAAAATATTAAATATCCGATTTTTAGCAGATTTTACAAAAAGGTTGCGCATACAGCTCTTTTTTTGTGATCACTATTTATATCTTGCTTAAACAATGGCCTTAAACCCAACCATAAATCTGAGGAAAAATACCTTAGAAACTTAACATATCTAGTGAATTATGGTTGAAATTTCGTGGCTTAAAACTGTTGGGTTTTGAGCATTCTAACACTCCTAAGTGTACATGCAACCCTAAATACCTTGGATCTGTGTTTTCTCTATTTTACATGCAAATATGAACATCCAAGGTATTATCCTAATCTAGCATACAAAACTATCAATATATCAAGATAGAATACATACCTCTTTAATGGTGCTTGTCTTCATGAAGCTTGAGTGCTTAGTGCCCCAAGTGTGACACCTCAAATGGTTCACACAACACCATAAGCACTTGGAATAACTTAGAGAGAAAATAGAACACTTCATGAAATCGTGTAGCCCTCATACACACACATAGTGTTAGTTGTGTCACGATTTCTTGAGCCATGGGTTTCTTTTATATGGTGTCTATTAGGGTTACACCATGTAACTCATGACTTTACCCATTCCTTATGCTCCATGGATTTTAACCTCCATGGAGTATCCATGGGTCACCCCATGGACTTAGTCCAACATAAGGAATCTTGGATCACAAGCCCACATATATAAGAATGAATGATTTACACAATCAACCCATATATTTAATTAGTCTTCTTTTGATCACTTAATTAATTCTAGATTAATTCTTGATCAATATTAATTAAATAATCTCATTATTCTTATTATTAATATACTAGAACTTATAATATATTAATAACCGTAAGTGTCTTATTTCTCTCATTATAGTCTATCCAAGTGCATGATGCCATGCAACCCAAATGGACCATGCCGGGTCGGGTCAAGTCTTACCAATTATAGTTATGGACTTAGACATTAATCCAACAGTCTCCCACTTGGATAAGTCTAAAACTATTTTGCGTATGACTTCAGGAACCAACTGGCAATCGTAGCTCTCAAAAGCTTTTGTCGAACTCTGACCTTGTAGATGAACTCTGATCTTTGTCAATGACTTGTCCATTAGATAAGGGATCATATATTCCTCCATTCTAGATATCATATGGACTGAGACATGGATTATAATCATTCTCTCTGTCCATTTGTTGTTTCCCGAATTCCGATTTATGACGACTGACTAATTGAACAAATCAAATCAGTCCTGGCCCGGCCGAGCACTTCCATTTGTCATCATCAAATCATCGACGGGCCCACAGATATCGCTTTTATCCCGAAGGTAAAAGGAATGGATAAACTTCGACTCATATGGCTTGTTCTACTACTTGTTGAATCATACACAAAGACACGTTTTATAACATCGAGTTACCAATGCGTTTCGTGTCATCAATGTACTATCAACTCATAGTAACAACTCATATCTCTAGGTTTGAAGAATATAAGATATTATCGTCTCATGATCACTCGTGATAAAATCCATGAAGTGATTCCAATGAGCGCGGGTTGAATCCAATACTCAGAACTTATGAGCACTCATGAGTGTTGTAGCCCTTTTTCCAACATCTTAGACCTCTACAAGCCAACCCATGACAGTCTTAATTCATATCTACTTCCAACATATGACCGACTGTGGATGGTTTGAATAACTTAGTCATTCCGGAAGAATAACCTAGTTTATTTGGGAAGTCAAAACATGCAAAGTGAAACACAATAATAATTGAATCCAATATGGTCTCAGAACTTATGAATATAAATAAAACACCTTTTATTTATCACCATATGATTACACATTATTTATTGTATATTGTTTCAGCTATCAACATTATGCTTGAATTTAAAACAATAGTTGTCCCATGCTCCAAGCATGTACACTATGTTTTCTAAACACTAGTCATGCCATACACCAAGTATGCATAATATGTTTGTCTATGATCTTTATTTTGTGAACTAGATCAAATGAACATAACTTCAATGATTCTCTTTTTCACACTCCCAAATCCTTACTGCAAATGCAAGAATTCCAAATTCATGTCATTTACTGAAATCTGTTAGATTCTAAACTTATATGCATCGATCCTTTTGTAATGATTATGCACAAAGTCAGAAAGACTTAACAACAATCATTACAGAGCATTCCAAAGGAGATCAAGTCCTTGGAACCATCCTTCTTGCATTAAGTTTCCTTAATCTTACACAGATTGAAAATTCTAACTTTGAAACATTTCCAGATTCCATTTTGACTATCACTTCTGAACAAGAGTTGCCTCCTTACAGATTATGTCAATATGGTTCTTCCAGAATTATTACTATACTTCCAACTGTCCTTGAGCAACCAATATTTGGTAAACCTTAGATTGTCCTCGACAATTGTTTAATCCTTTTTAGTCATATCCAGTTCTAAACCTTTTCCATTCTTAACGCCTCAGGCATTTTGAAAATTTTAGAAAGGATGAATATAGCACATGTAATCGATCCTATATCCGAAGCATATGGGACACGATTCATGATGTCTCACATAAAGACTAAACCAGTCTTTTGCTATAACATTTCCATTTCTATTTGCCAAGTTCTCATAATTCAGATTATGAAAAGGGATGTCGTAATCATAATCGAATTTAAGAACGCAAATAATGGACCCATATACAGAATTTCCTCATGTTGAGCCATTCCAACATGAAATTCATATATATTCTTGACTAAATGATTAAAACCTCACGATCTAAGCTTATAGATTTGAGATGAAGTATAATTTCCTCTCCCTTAATTATAGCAAAACAACTTTTTCCCAATTGAAACCTTTTGTTTTCTATAATTAACATTGCTAGCTTGCAATACTTATCGTAATTATCATGCTCCCACTAACATGATGATTATTAGCATAACACTTATGCTCCCACTAGCTTTGACATGTACTCAGAAAGCTCGACTTCTAGAAATCAATACTTTATTGATTTTCTGACCAAAGTTCAGATTTCTGATACTAGATTGTTTTGATAAGACTTTATCAAAAAACATACACCTTCCCTTAGGTAGCACATTTGTGTGTCTAAACAATTATGAAGAGGGATGCCGTAATCATAATGGTTAGACCTTTTTGCCACTTCTCACAAGTCCAAGTTAGTGTGCCGGTAAACCACACACGCTCCACTAACGACTTTGAGAATGCAAATATCACAATTGCTATCTAACTAAAATCTACTTAGTGAAATTGTTTCCTCACCATCATTTTCATGAATCGGAGAGAAACCTTATGACACTTAGATTTAATGGTGTATGTGTTCTTATCCATGTGAATTGTCAAAATCATAGTCACAAGACAAGGATAATGACAAATCCAAACTCATATGGACTGAACTCAATCTTAATTTCTTGCCACCTGGTAGCTCAAGGGCCTACCATGGCTTCCAAGTTGTTGTGCAACACATTGAGAACTCTAAGAACTCATATGCAAAGTCAACTTTAACTGGAATGGGCACAGAATATGTCAACACGATAGGTTATAAACCTCAAGTCGTGTGCTAGTGAAGAACTTTAGGTTTTATTCTTGATTAGTTCTTGAGAATTTCAAGACCTTTAAGACTCCCACTGTCCTCTTGACCTATAAGACTTCCTTGTCAAACATCCAAGAGATAGTGCGGATTCTAATCAAGACAAACACTTCACACAATTGGCCTTAGTTGGTCTTTGTTTTATCCAAAACATCACAACTTACCAATTTCAAATGTACAAGAGTAGAAAACTTTTACTCTTACATTTGATAAGTGTTTTAAACCTTCTCTAAGACATGTCACTCAAATTACAATCTTGGAGTATGACTCTAAGACTTGTATTGGAACGAAGTATGACTCATCTTCTTGATTTAACCATTTCAACAATTCAAGATCCCTTCTTCTTAGTCACAAGAATGAACTAAGACTTCCTTAGAGAACTAATTTTGATATGGTTTCTTAATCATTAACATGATCACAAAACTGATACTAAAGTACTCTCCCATCTTTTCAGATTTGAGAAACTTTTATCCTTCTGCCTAATTTGATTCTTCTTATCCGCTCTGCCATGCATTGGAACCTTTTCCAATGTCTCAGAGTTACACTTAAGCTTGTAAGTATAATCATATTTACTGAGCTTTAGTAAACTATGACGAATAGCCTTACATCTTTTGTGGTGGACTTAATCAGTGCACATGACTATGTACTCGATCCCTTAGTCCATTACTTGACTCACACATCCATGTGAACAAGTAATTAGTCTTAATTTTTCCAATACTTGAAAGTTCTCATTCATCATGCTATACAACTTGCATGATTCCAAGTCCCGGTCCAATTGAGACTTGGGTGATGAGAATGTTTCCTTTATTTGATAAATTTAGACATTACCACAAATGAAAGAATCAATTTCATACTTCCACTCTTGCTATTAATGGAATCATATAAGCAACAATTTTTCCTCAAATGCCATTGTAAGGATATTTTAAAATAAATAAAATCAAAAAATTTTCTTTTATTTTTAAACTATGCGGAAAAACTTATCCTTACAATCCATATGAAAATTTGTTGTTATCTATTCCTTAGCAATATCTCATAACTCCTAAGAAGTAGCTCAAGAATCCAATCTTCAAACTACGCGATAGAAATCCATCTACGCGATCAGATTCAGCATATTCTTTCTTTAAGTTCCTTTACTTTTCTTTGATTCTTAAAACATTACCATGTGACCCAGTCACATCATGCATCAAGAATCTCAGAATAGAAACTTAACAGAGTTAGAGTAGTGGACTTTACCTGAAGTAGAGTCAATCTAATTTACTTTAACATCCTTAGGTGAATCAGGCAGCTTCGCAACTAATGACCCTTCCTTTGGCAATATAAACATATGGACCCTTTGATAATGGTACACGAGACTATCACAGACTTAGACTTTTCTCTTTACCATTTGGTCAACCGAGTTGACTATGGCCGATCCCTTTCCATTGGGAAGAGAATGCTTTTTCTGTATTTCCAGTGTCACCATTGTCAATGTCCATAAAGTTTCAGGAAGTTGATCTTAACAATAGATAAGATCATTAAGGGTCTTGTCATAGTCTATTTCATAGGTGTCCCAAAGGAACTCACTATGTGACTTAGAAAGTGATTGAACCACCAACTTTCTCAAGACTTTGACACCCAACTCTCCCGGCTTGTCAATATGTGACTACATCTCCAAGATGTGATCACACCTAGACCTTTACTTGCCAATAGGGCTCGAGTGAGTTTAAACTTTTAAAGAACTTGTGGGTTAGGGAGAATAATTGGAGTATGATATCCATGGGACATCATCTTCATTAGGAAAGCTTGTTTCAAGATATTTGGGAAGATCATAAATGTCTAAACCAGACATCTTTTGGGAGATATTCAAGATAGTTGATTTTAAAGTCCTTAATATGACACCCAATATGAAATATTAAGGCTAGGACCCAACAAACTATTTTATAACTTAGAAGAGGTATGCCGTAATCCAAGCTATAAAACAATTTGAAGGTAGGTGAATGACGATTCACCAATTTCCACCAAGATAAACGAAATGTATTATTAGGTTTTAATTGGTTTTGAAACTCCTAGATCTTTTGAGATTCATTGAACTGTTCAATGGCATGTTTCAATCTCGAGTGTGCCCTTCAGGTTTTGTGACTGGGATGCCGAGGATCACAAAACAAGGTGTGAAGTAACCATGCAAATTACTTGGTACCCTTAAGTGTTTACCCCTCAATCGATGTGCCGGTTAACCACACACGCTCCACCGATACTATGATAAACATTAAGTCACCCTTTGCCTACCTTGTTAAATATGAGTTAGTGTGCCGGTTAACCACACGCGCTCCACTAACCGACTCAAACAAAGTGCAAAGTTTAATTTCATGGATTAGCACCTTATTCACATTTTCCTAAGTAACTAAGATTGGGTATTTATAAGAGTTTAGTTACTTAGTATTTATCATTAATACTTTTAATGAAGGGAGAATTATAGTCATGTCAAACCCGTTCGGCTAACGACCCTCCACCAGTCAAGCAAGCGGTGGGTGAGAGTGGACACCCATTAAGTTGCCATTTTATAGGCAACAACCTTATACCCACCTTATAGACCGGCTTCGTGAATGAGGCGTACTAGCGGTAAGACCGACTTTACTCTTATACACATATATATTATTAACTTATAATATTATAAAGTATAAGGGTTGAATTTTAACTTTTAAAATTCTAAGGGCTAACTTGGAATTAAAGTATTCATAAGAGAAAACTTTACAAATTCCAAAACTTGAGGGCAAGTTTTGAAACTATTCAAAACTAATTAATTCCATAACTTATGTGTTTAAAGTAGTTTTAATCCAAAAACTCTTCAAGTTCCATAACTTGAGGACAAATTATGGAAGACTTTAAACTAATAAAGAATTAACTTTTTCTTTATTTTATAACTTATGAAATTAATTAAGGTTACATTATTTTTTTTTTATATTTATTTAATGAAGAGACTCTTGGTCCTCCATAACTTGAGGACAAATTATGGAGTCATAACTCCAATTAATTGGAACTAGACTCTTCATTTTTGTAACCTTTGCCAACTTTATGAGTTTTATGAGTCTTTAATGTGACTCTTCATGTAACTTGAAGATAAGTTACACAAACACATTTTATACTCAACTCTTAGATTAAAATGGATTGAAACCAACTATTTCATTCAACTTTTCTATTAATCTAAGAAACTCATAAGAACAAGATAATTCAAATCAAACTTTTTCATGTAATTAGTCTAACCTTTAAACTAATACAAAACATGAATCTATTGACAATTATCTTTGAAAATGGATTAGCATGAACATTACCACATCAAAAAACAAGTTTATAAGTTCAAAAACAACTTAGGGTAATGTTCCTAGTCCATTTCTAGCCAAAAACCTCGAAGATATGCTGTCTGGGGTCCAACTCGTCGAGTGCATGAACTCAACTCGGCGAGTTGGATGCATTTTGCCTTGGACTCGTCGATTCCCTTCATGGACTCGGCGAGTCAGCTGGGCTGACAGCATCAAAACTCGATTTTTCAGCTTCTATTGCAGGTATAACAAGAAAACAAGCCTAGGCTCTGATACCACTGTTGGGTTTTGAGCATTCTAACACTCCTAAGTGTACATGCAACCCTAAATACCTTGGATCTATGTTTTCTCTATTTTACATGCAAATATGAACATCCAAGGTATTATCCTAATCTAGCATACAAAACTATCAATATATCAAGATAGAATACATACCTCTTTAATGGTGCTTGTCTTCATGAAGCTTGAGTGCTTAGTGCCCCAAGTGTGACACCTCAAATTGTTCACACAACACCATAAGCACTTGGAATAACTTATAGAGAAAATAGAACACTTCATGAAATCGTGTAGCCCTCATACACACACATAGTGTTAGTTGTGTCACGATTTCTTGAGCCATGGGTTTCTTTTATATGGTGGCTATTAGGGTTACACCATGTAACTCATGACTTTACCCATTCCTTATGCTCCATGGATTTTAACCTCTATGGAGTATCCATGGGTCACCCCATGGACTTAGTCCAACATAAGGAATCTTGGATCACAAGCCCACATATATAAGAATGAATGATTTACACAATCAACCCATATATTTAATTAGTCTTCTTTTGATCACTTAATTAATTCTAGATTAATTCTTGATCAATACTAATTAAATAATCTCATTATTATTATTATTATACTAGAACTTATAATATATTAATAACCGTAAGTGTCTTATTTCTCTCATTATAGTCTATCCAAGTGCATGATGTCATGCAACCCAAATGGACCATGCCGGGTCGGGTCAAGTCTTACCAATTATAGTTATGGACTTAGACATTAATCCAACAAAAACCTCACTGAATGGGCTACACAAATTCATGAACTTCAGCCACATTTACACTTCATGCATTATTGCATGCAACTTTTCTTAAATTGTTTGAAATCATTACCCTCATTTCTCTTCTGAATACATTTTTTTTACATTTTTCCTTTTGAAAGCCCTTGCATGCATGAGATAATCTGGAAAATTTCAAGAGCTTTTGTTGTTTCTTTGATTTATTAGAATTATTGCTAAAACCAAGGGCATAAATCATATAAAATACTTCCAGAGGTCAATAAATCCTAAATAAATTCATGGATGATCCTTATGGGGAATAATGAGCCCTCACCAAATTTCATCAATTTTTGTTACTGTTTCATATGATTTCTAATTTTCTTTTATTTAGGACATGATAAATTACAAAACCACTTTATAGGATTTGAAAATTGTATCTAACAATTTTCGCATACCTTACCTATGATGGGTGACTCCAGAAAATAATTTCAAGATTTTCCATCATGTTTTACTATTTTTCCCAATTTTTGGTAATTATAATGGTCTAAAAATGGGAGAAATAGTTCTGATTATCCAAAATTCATGAAAATTTACTAGGATATAATATTATAGAGTAGGAGGTTACATAAAAATTTTGAATATTTTTCTCTATTGTAAACTATTTTTCTCTTATATTCTAAAGTTAATTGCACTAAAATACACTTAAATATACATAAATACCCAAAACCAGTTTATACATTATGAAAACCACTTTTGATATTTTTCCCAGGATATTTATACTGTAAATGATGTTACAAAATTTTATGGTGATTTATTTTAACTGTTTAATATTATTTCATTAATTAATGACTATTTAAAGGAATAAAGCAAGGAAAAATAGAAATACCCACTGAAAAATATCTTTTATATTTTTCCCAGCCTATTTATGTATAATAACAATTAAATAAAAAGTTTGGGTAATTTTGGAAACCGTTTTCTATTTATTTCAATTTATATTGAAATAAATGCTCAAAAATCATAAAATATAATGAAACAGCTTGAAAATCCATTTTTATAATTTTCCCAGATTAGTATTGTGTAATAACAGTTAAATAAAAAGTTTGAGAATTTTTATCCCTCGAATGCTATTTTCGTGAATTTATGTTGTAATAAGGACTTAAAAATTTGGAAAGTTTATATTCCAAGGTTGTAATTAATCACCCGATATATAGAATTTCATTACTTCAGAAAAAGTGTAACTAATTGATATAAAATCCAATACTAAAACATAAATTGGCATTTCCCTATATGTAGAGTTTAGTATATTAGCATTAGATATCGACATAGAAACTCACTAATGCGTGTGTTTGATGTCGTAGGATCCCGGTAGTAAGACGTTGGTGCATCCCGAAGTACCGCTTATGTCTACACAAAACATCGTGAGTATTCACGCACTCCCCAATTTTCGGTTTTTATGTTTTGGGGTGGAAAAGCATGTCCAGAAAAACTACTGTTTGCATGTTGTATTTAAATTGAATTGTATCAAACATGATTGCTATTGTATTGCTATGTTTCTTTATGTATGTCTATGCAACACGGAACATGAGAACTTATCGTACTAAGGCCCTTCCCTTATCTCTAACCATTAACTCTTTGAGCCAATGGTCGTTATGGATAGCGCTATTAGGAATTGACAACTCCTCACTCGCCCGAATCGTTGGAGTGCATGATACCATATTCATCTATGGAACGATAAGCATAGATCTCGATAGGGCTTCAGTCATAGGTTTGGTTGAGACTCATTGTTTGCTCATACACATACAAACGCGTTTCTCGTTATAGCAATAAACTTGTATTCATTAATAGCAATCAACTTGTTTATCATTGAAGCAATGTACTTGTATTTACGAAAAGCCTTATTGTACGCTCGATTTTTATAAACTTGTGATACTCACCAACTATTTTCATAGTTGACGCTCGTTTTACATGCTTTTTTCAGGAAGTAATTAGTAAGTGGATGTAAAGATTCATCATCATAGAGCATGCTGCATCGTGTTGAAGCTATTATGAAGCTATATTTTGAACAATGTTATTTTGAAAAACTTGTATTTTGTTTCTTTTGAAGCTATGGGTTGTAAACTTTTAAATACTACTATGGTGATGTATCTTTATCTTTTGCATTGAAACCGTTATCGCTGTCATACCTTGCGTTTCCGCTTTAGCGGGGTGTGACACTCGGTGAGGCCATAAAGGGACTCGGCGAGTCCATGCCTAAAAAGTGATCAAATCGATCCAACTCGCCGAGTCGGTTCATGCACTCGACGAGTTGGACCCCCAGACCGCATATTTTCGAGGTTTTTGGCTAGAAATGGACTAGGAACATTACCCTAAGTTGTTTTTGAACTTATAAACTTGTTTTTAATGTGGTAATGTTCATGCTAATCCATTTTCAAAGATAATTGTCAATAGATTCATGTTTTGTATTAGTTTAAGGTTTAGACTAATTACATGAGAAAGTTTGATTTGAATTATCTTGTTCTTATGAGTTGCTTAGATTAATACAAAAAGTTAATTGAAATAGTTGTTTTCAATCCATTTTAATCTAAGAGTTGAGTATAAAATGTGTTTGTGTAACTTGTCCTCAAGTTACATGAAGAGTCACATTAAAGACTCATAAAACTCATAAAAGTTGGTAATGGTTACAAAATGAAGAGTCTTGTGTCATTGATTTTTTTTTTATGACTCCATAACTTGTCCTCAAGTTATGGAAGTTCAAGAGTCACTTCATTAATAAATAAATAAATAAAGTGTAACCTTAATTAATTATATAAGTTATAAAAAATAAAGAAAAGTTAATTCTCTTATTAGTTTAAAGTCTTCCATAAGTTATGGAACTTGAAGAGTTTTTTTTTTTTTTTTTTTTTTTTTTTTTTTTTTGGATTAAAACTACTTTAAACACATAAGTTATGGAATTAATTAGTTTTGAATAGTTTCAAAACTTGCCCTCAAGTTTTGGAATTTGAAAAGTTTTCTCTTATGAATACTTTAATTCCAAGTTAGTAGGCCTCATTCACGAAACCGGTCTATATGGTGGGTATAAGGTTGTTGCCTATAAAATGGTGACTTAATGGGTGTCTACTCTCACCCACCGCTTGCTTGACTGGTGGAGGGTCGTTAGCCGAACGGGTAGGACAATGACTTTAAATTCTCCCTTCATTAAAAGTATTAATGATAAATACTAAGTAACTAAAATCTTAATAATTCCCAATCATAGTTACTTTAGGAAAAATGTGAATTTGGTGCTAGCCCATGGAATTCACACTTTGTACCTTACCAAGTCGTTGGTGGAGCGTGTGTGGGTAACCGGCACACTAACTTGGACTAGTAAGGATCACGAAGAGTGACTTAATGTTTGTCATAGATCAATGGAGCGTGTGTGATTAACCGGCACATTGATTAGGTGATAATATTAAGGGTACCAAGTGAATTGGTATGGTTATTCACACCTTGTTTTGTGATCCTCGGCATCCCAGTCACAAAATTTGAGAGGGCATACTCGAGATTGAAACATGCCATTGAAAAGTTCAATGAATCTCAAAAGATCTAGGAATTTCAAATCCAATTAAAACCTAATAAATGATTTCGTTTATCTTGGTGGAAATTGGTGAATCGTCATTCACCTACCTTCAAATATTTTATAGCTTGGATTACGGCATCCCTCTTCCAAATTATAAAATATTGTGTTGGGTCCTAGCATTAATATTTCATATTGGGTGTCATATTAAGGACTTTAAATCAACTTTCTTGAATATCTCCCAAAACATGTCTGGTTTAGACATTTATGATCTTCCCAAATCTCTTGAAACTAGCATTCCTAAATGAAGATGATGTTCCAATGGAAATCATACTTCTTTCACCTCCTCCAATTATTCTCCCTCACCCACAAGTTCTTGAAAAGTTTAAGGTCACTCGAGCTCTATTGGCAAGTAAAGGTCTTGGTGTGGTCACATCTTGGAGATGTAGTCACAGCCGGGAGAGTTGGGTGTTAAAGTCTTGAGAAAGTTGGTGGTTCAATCACTTTCTAAGTCACATAGTGAGTTCTTTTGGAACACCTATGAAAAAGACTATGAAAAGACCCTTAATGATTTTATCTATTTGTTAAGATCAACTTCCTCAAAACTTGATGGACATTGACAATAGTGACACAGGAAATCCAGAAAAGCATTCTCTTCCCAATGGAAAGGGACCGGCCATAGTCAACTCGGTTAACCAAATGGTAAAGAGAAAAACTAAGTCTGTGATAGTCCTGTGTACCATTACCAAAGGGTCTATGTGTTTTGTTGCCAAAGGAAGGGGCATTGGTTGTGAAGCTGCCCTATTCACCTGAAAGGTCATAAGGTTGATCAAGTCAAGAGGTTTGAGTCTACTTCGGGTAAAATCCACTGTCTAACTCTATTAAGTTTCTTTTTGGAGATTCTTATTACATAATGTGAATGGGTCACATGTTGATTTCTTTTAAGAATCAAAGAAAAGATAGGAAGCTTAAAGAAGTATATGCTGATTTTGATTGCGAAGATGGGTTTCGATCGCATGGTTCGGTAATCAGAATTTTGAGCTGTTGCTTAAGAGTTATAATATATTGCTTGTGAATAGATAACAACAAGGTTTTCATGTGGATTGTAAGGATAAGTTTTTCTGCAAAGTTTTAAAATAAAAGGAAAAAAAAGGGTTTTAATTTTATTTATTTTAAAAATATCCTTACAATGGCATCTGTGGAAAATTGTTGCTTATATGTTTCCAGTAATAGCAATATTGGAAAGTGGATTTGATTCTTTCATTTGTGGTAGTGTCTGAATTTACCGAATGATGAATGTTTTTCATCACCCAAGTTTCAATTGGACAGAAACTTGGAATCATACAAGTTGTATTGTATGATGAATGAGAATTTTCATCTTTGAAAATTAAGACTAATTCCTTGATCACATGTATATGTGAGTCAATTGAAGGACTAATGAATTAGGTACATTGGGTGTGCACTGGTCAAGGTCCACCACAAAGATTGATTTGTCATGATTTACTAAAGATTAGTAAATATGATCATACTTATAAGGTTAAGTATAATTCTGTAACATTGAAAAAGGTTCCAATGTATGGCAGAGCGAATAAGAAGAATCAAATTAGGCAGAAGGATAAAAGTTTCTTAAATCTGAAAAGATGGGAGAGTACTTTAGTATCAGTTTTATGATCATCTTAATGATTTAGAAACCATATCACAAATTCATACTCTAAGGACGTCTTAGTGCATTGTTATGGCTAAGAAGAGAGGTCATGAATTGTTGGATTGGTTAAGATCAAGGAGATGAGTCATACTTCGTTCCAAAACAATTCTTAGAGTCATACTCCAAGATTGTAACATTGAGTGACATAAAGTAAGGTTTAAAACACTTATCAAAAGTAGTGTGAAATGTTTCTACTCTTGTACATTTGAGATTGTTAAGTTGTGATGTCTTGGATGAGACAAAGACCAACTAAGACCAATTGTGTGAAGTGTTAGTCTTGATAAGAATCCGCACTATCCCTTGAATATTTGTTTTGTCATGGAATGGTTCTTGACTAGGGAAACTTATATGTTAAGGGGACAGTAGGAGCCTTAAAGATCCTGAAAGAGTTTCAAGATTTAATCAAGAGTGAAACCAGTAATTTATCACTAGCACACGACTTAAGGTTTGCAACCTATCGTGTTGACATAATTCTTTAAGGCTTTCACTAAGTAGATTTTACGTAGATAGCAATTGTGTTATTTGCATTTTCAAAAGTTGTTAGTGGAGCGCGTGTGGTTAACCGGCACGCTAACATGGACTTGTGAGAAATGGCAAATGCCTAAGCAATTGAGACTATGATTACGACATCCCTTTTCATAGTTCTGAAAATTGTTTAGACACACATGTGAGCTATCTAAGAAATGATGTATGAATCTAAATTTCAGAAGTCCAGCAGATTTCTGAAAATATGTCAGAGCTAGTGGGAGCATAAGTGTTATGCTGATAATCATCATGTTAGTGGGAGCATGATTATTATGATTAGTATTGTAAGCTAGCAATGTTAATTATAGAAAACAAAGTTTCAATCCGTGAAGTTGCAAGGGTTGAAAAGTTGTTTTGCTATAATTAAGGGAGAGGAAATTATACTTCATTTCAATTCTAAAGCTTAGATTGAGATTTTAAGCATTTTTAGTCAATAATATATATGAATTTTGTGTTGGAATGGTTCAAACTTGAGGAAATTCATTTCAATTCTAAAGCTTAGATTGAGATTTTAAGCATTTTTGGTCAATAATATATATGAATTTTGTGTTGGAATGGTTCAAACTTGAGGAAATTCTATATATATTGCGTTCTCAAAATTCAATTATGACTACGGCATCCCTCTTCATAGTTAAATTTTGAGAACATGGCAAATAAAAATATTGTAGCAAAAGACTGGTCTAGTATCATGTCTTTATGTCAAACATCATGAATCGTGTCCCATATGCTTCGGATATAGGATCGATTTCACGTGCTATAATATTCATCCTTTCTAAATTTTCCAAATGCTTAAGGCATTTAGAAGGGAAAAGTCTAGAACTGGATATGACTAAAGTGATTAAACAATTGTCGAGGACAATCTAAGGTTTACCAAAGATTGGTTTCTCAAGGACAATTGGAATTATTGTGATAATTCTCGAAGGACCATATTGACATAATCTGTAAGGAGGCAACTCTTGTTCATAAGTGATAGTCAAAATGGGATCTGGAAATGTTTCAAAGTTAGAAATTATTCAATCTATGTAAGATTAGGAAACTTAATGCAAGAAGGATGTTCCCAAGGAGCTGATCTCCTTTGGAATACTCTGTAATGACTAGTGACCAGGTTTTGGTGACTTCGTGAATAATCATTACAAGAGGAACATTGCATAAAAGTTTAAATTCTAACAGTTTTTTTTTTGTTTTATTTTTTGGTAACTAATAGGAATCGGGGATTCTCACATTTACAATAAGGATTTGGGATTGTGAAATGAGTATCAATGGAATCATGTTCAATTGATCTACATCACAATGTAGGGATCATAGACAAACATAGTGTGCATGCTTGAAGTATGGCATAACTATTGTTTAGAAAAACAAAGTGTACATGCTAGGAGCATGGGACGACTGTTGTTTTTATCAAGTCTTAAGTTGATTATTTGAAACATTGAATAATGTGTAATCAATATGGTGATAAATAAAAGGTGGTTTTATTTATATTCAAAAGGGTTCTGAGACCATATTGGATTTGATTATTGTTGTGTTTAACTTTGCATGTTTTGACTTCCAAAATAGCTAGGTTATTCTTTCGAATGACTAAGTTATTTAAACACTCCACAGTCGTTCATATATTGGAAGTAGGTATGAATCAAGACTGTCATGAATCGGGTTTGTAGATGGCTAAATGGGTTTAGTCATAGCAATGGTTGCTACAACATTCATGAGTGCTCATAAGTTATGAGTATTGGAATAAACCCACGCTCACTTGTATCACTTCATGGAATTTATCTCGAGTGATCGTGAGACGGTAATATCATATAAATCTTCAAACCTAGACATATGAGTTGTTACCTATGAGTTGGTTGTGCATTGATTGCACGTAAACGCATTAGTAACTTGATGTTATAAAACATGCCTTTGTGTACAATTCAACAAGTAGTAGAACAAGTATATGAGTCGAAGTTTATCTGTTCCTTCTAGAAATAGAAGCGATATTTGGGCCCCTCGATGATTTTGTTGTGACCTATGTATCGGCCGGTCAGAACTGAATTGATGTGTTCGATTAAGTTCTTTGTCAAACAAATCGAAAATCGAGAAACAAACTGCTGGAAAATAAGTACGATGTTGTTCCATGTATTTGTCTGGCTGATATCATGAGAACAAAGGATTATATGATCCCTTATCTAATGGACAAGTCATTGACAAGGTCAGAGTTCATCTACAAGGTCAGAGTTCGACAGAAGCTTTTGAGAGCTACGGTTGCCAGTTGGTTCCTGAAGTCATACGTAATAATAGTTTTAGACTTATCCAAGTGGGAGACTATTGGATTAATGTCTAAGTCAATAACTATAATTGGTAAGACTTGACCCGACCCGACATGGTCCATTTGGGTTGCATACCATCATGCACTTGGATAGACTATGATGAGAGAAATAAGACACTTATGGTAATTAATATATTATAAGTTCTAGTATATTAATAATAAGAATAATAAGATTATTTAATTAGTATTGATCAAGAGTTAATCTAGGATTAATTAAGTGATCAAAAGAAGAGTAATTAAATATATGGGTTGATTGTGTAAATCATCTATACTTATATAGTGGGCTAATGCTCCATGGATAATCAAGTTGGGCTAAAACCCATAGGATGGTCCATGGATGCTCCATGGTGTATTTGAACCCATGGATCCAAGGAAATGGAAAGCCATGACAATTAAGGATTTACCCTAATTGTAACACTATATAAAGATCTTATTCTTGACAAAATTGGCCACTAGTATTATTCTAGAAGAGGGCTAGCCGATTTCATGAAGTGTAGAACTCTCTCAAGTTATTCTAAGTGTTTTGATGATTGTGATTCCATTTGAGGCTTCCACACTATTGGGGCTAGGCACTCAAGCTTCATGAAGACTTTCTACATCAAAGAGGTATGTATTCTATCTTGTTACACTCATTGTTTTGTATGCTAGATTAGGATAATACCTTGGATGTTCTTATTTGCATGTATAATAGAGAAAACATAGATCCAAGGTATTTAGGGTTGCATGTACACTTAGGAGTGTTAGAATGCTCAAAAGCCAACAATACTCTCGTAGGAGCATTCATTTCAGGTTTCCCCAACCCATGGAGTTCGCCACCACTAGGTTGAGTGTCTTGACGTGGTCGTTCCACCATGTCAGGGCGCGTTCAGAGAAAGTAAAAGCAGCAAATTTTACTTTTCTTTCTTCAGGGCATGCGCAAATTTCGAATACAACTTCCGTTTTCTCTATCCATTGGGATATAGCCAATACTCACCCAACCCCATAAAAGGGAATAGGTATTCCGTTGGTGAAGTCCTTGTAAGTCAATACTCCAGAACGGCCTTGGTTTTGGCCATTTGTAAAGTTGTTTATTCCTCCTCCTGACCCGTTATTGCTTATTTGAGCCATTGCTGCCGTTACAGCGGCTGTTACAGCAGTTTGGAACATAGCTGCATCCATAGTTGGAGGGGGCGGTGGAGGTGGTGCTGGAGTTGAGTTTCTGCGTGCTGATCTACGAGGAGGCATGTTCTGGTAGAGAAAATAAGAATGAATACTACAAGTTTCTAATGTTTTGACAATCGTGTACTAGAGGGTTAGTTGTATCTTGTAATTTGTTTTGACCTTAGTTTATGGTTTCAAAGTAGGTACAACAATTTAGTTAATCCCATAAGTTTCGAGAGGTATATAAAGAAGTACTTCATAGTTATATATATATATATATATATATATATATATATATATATATATATATATATATATGTCACACCTAAGGTGTGTTACATTATGATTCACGATTAGGAAAATTCGACCTATCTAGAGGTCTCCGATTTCAGATACAAAGGAAATAAGGGAAAAACTTTATCCGAGGTCCTATTCTATATCAAAATTGTTGGAGTTGGGCAAGTTCTACTTGCGGCGTGTTGTACGTTTGGAGCTAGATTCGGCATCCGACTGCTTGACTCCCATCAGGCGCCTTTCAAGATCTGCTTGTTGTTCCTTCATCTCTCTTATTTCTGCTAGTGCTCTCACCATTTGATTCTGAAGCGTCCCTGTGTAGATTTGGGTATTTTTGTGTAGTCCTTCCAGACGACGGATGTCTACGGCATTACCCTGAGTAGCAGCATTGATCTCACGAAATCTGGCTGCTTGCTTGTGTGCATGGTAGTTCTAGGTAGCTATAGTGCCCACAATAACAGGAAGTGCTCGATTAGCTGAGCCACCCCCACTGACATTGTAAAAATCTCGACACATGCCGAAAGGAGGGCGTACACCTAGTTGGTGGCTCCAGTAGTAGAGATGGCTTCCCCAGATGGGGATGGGTCCTGGTTGTTATGGTCTGACTTCGGGAGGATGAGGAGTGGGAGGGTCGAGCATTTCCGGCTCGAAGTCTGTTCCACTAATAATTTCCTCGACCTCCTCTTCGACTTCGAACTCCTCATCGACTTCCACTTCGAATTCTTCTTCGACTTCCTCTTCGAATTCCTCCGGGTCTTCCTCTGGGTCTTCTTCTATCCAACCGCCGTTGCCTTGGTTTGGGTAGTAGGGGTCTCCCGGTAAATGGAATCCGACCATTTGTCTGTACTAGGATAGAAGTATGAGAATTTTATAAGAAAATAAATTTCTATTTAATGGCATCCTAAGTTTAACTTTATCTTACGGAGCGCAAGTTTTTCATTGTACTATTATTTATAACAATACTCCTATAGTATTTTGAATTGGCGAATCTAAAATAATTTGTATTTGGTAAGTTTTTGGCTTGTTGTTGACTACGACCATTCCTCGACGTACATTGGTCATGTCTAGGATAAATATAGTTGATCAGGCTATATGTATTCTTGATTTGATTACATACCCCGAGGCCCAATCGTAGTGTCGCAACTTGTCTTAATACTTTTTAGAAAACTTGTCAGGATACGAGACTGATACATGCGAGTAAGAATGTATATATTTAAAAGAAAATATTTTTATGAAAACGTTTTGTCAGAGGGTTTTTGGTTCCCGTTGCATTTATAGTTTGTATATCTTATATGGTTTGATATACTTAGTTCACTATAAACAATGCTCTGATACCAATCTGTCACACCCCCAAACTAGAATGGCGGAAACATTCAGGGGTGGATGACTTCACGTAGTATTATAACAATTGAATATTGTAAAGAAAGTAACACAACCATCATATATATAATAAAAACGTATATTGTTGCCTGATACATATTTGCAAAAGAATATTACAATATGATGATGTAAATGATTAACAATAAACATCCTTAGCGTTCCTTCTTCAAAAGTTGGTGTTTACTTGTATTACTGATTCCATGAGAAATACAAGTGGTTTCGAAAAAGTGTCAACAATTAGGTTAGTGAGTTCATAAGTGTTTTGTATTGAAAAGTATGTCCCTTTGGTAGCAAATCGATGAACGAGGTTTTTAAGAAAATCCAATATTTTCTATAAATAGTTTGAAAAGATCCCAGAGTTGAAGTGCGTTAGTATTTTTCGTACTTGAATGATAAAGATAAACTTTGTGCTCAAATTAATGTAGAAAACTGAATGGATATATGAATCTCGTAAATCAAACTTGTTTTTATACTTTTATGTGAGTTTTATAACCATACTATTGACACTGACTACCTGTAACAACATTCTTTAGGTGTTGTAGTGTTATGACATTTGTCACCTCAGACCTACCAGGTTAACTGTAGCTAACAATTTAGGTGTGGGTTGTCAATCCCGTATAGATCTATACACAAGTATCATGCTCTCCCTCCAAGAGATTATGGTAAAATACAGTTCTTGAAATGCATACATAAGAGTACGTTGAAGTTTGAATATCTCACATCACTTAGTATAAATAGATTTACGATAAGAAAGACTTTACTTCATTTTGTTTGAAAGTATTTCATTTTTCCAGATGTGTACGTAAGAATGTATGAATAACTTGCTAACTATACCCATTATATTTTTTTCAGAAAGTATGTTCCATATGGTGAAAATAACTTGATGATATACTAGCCTATTATACGTAAAGTAACTTGTGGTATCGATAATCAATAAGATAGATGTTACATTTATGTTTATAAAACGATACTTTTACTTGTGTTGTACTTGTATTCCCCCTCCCCCCCCCCTAAAACATGAAAAGATTTGAAAGGTAGGGGTATGAACTCACTAGTTTGGTTTGAAGAGAGTGAGGCTAAAGTCGAGCAGAACTTCAACCACGGAAAGATGCGTCTTCGAGCTCTTTGGGGATTTTGGTAGTGTAGAACCTTCATCGGGGGCTCGGGTCCGGAAACCAAGGGCGTCGGGATAGCTTATGGTGCTTGAAAGTATGTGAGAGTGATTGGGAGTTTTGAGAAGGTGTGCCAAAATCCATAGTTCAAACCTTCTATTTATAGGGCTGGAGGGTCGCGTACGGTGGGCGTACCGCCGGAGTACGTTGGGCGTACGCGTTACGCTGGGCGTACTTTGGTTACGTTGGGCGTAACATTGCGTCACGGCTTACGACTCGAGTCCAGCTAGGCGTAGAGCTGCAACCGATAGGACTCGACCCTGCCCCTGAGTACGCTGGGCGTACCTCTACATTACATTGGACGTAATCCCAGCTTCCGTCTTCTAAATTTCGTAACTTTCGCGTACGGGCTCCGTTTTTCGGGTTCTTTATATCCACGCGTAGGTGAGATTATGCTCTACAACTTTCATTTAGACTCTGTCGGCTAGTTTAGAATTTATTTTTAATGATATGTTTTTAATAGGCCGGGACTGCTAGAGTTCATTAAAAATTCATAGCTTCTTTATTCGATGTCGGTTTTCGTTTGTCTTTTTATCATTTTACTCCTAATGTGTAGGCCTTCAACTTTCGTTTAGGTTGTGATAGCTAAATAACGCTCAATCTTCAATTCGAGTTTTTAGCCCTCTACTACTGTTACGAAACTTAGAAAATTTGTAACTTGTCCATACAAGGTCCAATTTGGGCGATCTTTTTAAGTATGTTTACAGCTTAACGAACTCTACAACATTTGTTTAGATACTTAAGGCTAAAATGGATTTTATTGTAATTTCACTTTTTACGTTTAAATAATGTTTTAATGGTGTGTCGTAAATATACGAGTGGTTATAATTTCTTCAATATAACCCGGTTTTGAACGTTCTTTATGTTTTTGGAAACCTTGGCACGATATCTAACATTTGATGCATCCCAATTTAGATATTTGAACACTTTATTTTTAGGTTAATTTCGTTGATTCTATATAGTTTTCATTGTATTCATCTTTTGAGTGTTACACTGCTTTTGGAAAATATAGGGCTGTCACAGGTTTCTGGTGTAGGATCGCTGGCTCTTGTCTCTAAAGGAAAAGGTATTGCAGAACAAGATGAAGAAGCTGATATGTTGGAGTGTGACCTCACAAGCGAGGAGTATGCTATGATGGTCACCAATCCAAAGAAGTTCGCAAGGAGAAAATTTCCTATCAACAAGAACCGAAACTGGCAGGGAAGTTACAGCTCTGAGAAAGTGAAGGATGAAGCAAAGATCACCTCTCAAAAGGATGAAGAAAAGAAGGAGAAAAAGCTTGTAGGAGACTCGGGATACGACTACAATTACTACCACGGCAAGAACCACTTTGCCAAAGATTGCATGCTAACGAAATTGGCTGAGAAAAGAGACGGAGAAGATGATCAAGCATACTATACGCACAAGTTGGAGGAGATCAAGAAAAAGAAAGCAACTAACAGTTCTATGAATGCTTTGATTGTGATGGAGAATGCATATGAAGATGCGTTCGGTGGCGTCGAAGTTTGGTCAACCAATTCTGAAGACGAAGAGGTGAGAAAGCCTACTCATGGAAAGGCTTGTGTGGCAAAGGAAGTAGGTTTGGCTGGAAAGTGCTTGATTGTCACAGCTAGTTCATCAACTGCAAGTGCAAGTGAGGAACCGAACCTGATTGAAAACAAATGTTTTGCAGCAAAGCCAGTTAGTGAGCAGATCAACGACTGCGATCGTTTGATCAAAAAGGTACAATCTATCCTAGGTTCTCTTAATGTTCGAATAACAGAATATGAAGAAGAATTAAATGAATTAAAACTTAAATTTTCCAATCTAAGTGGTAGTCTCATGCAAACTAGGTTAACAAATTCCAACCTAACTGATCAAATTAGGAGGGTGACAATGAAGAGTGAGGAGAGAAGACTGTGGATGGAGTTGAAGGAGCAGGATTTAGTTACGGCTACGGATGAAAGCATTTATTTGCAAAGAGACAATCTAAAGTTTTTGAAACAAAGGAATGTTTTTTGTTTAATTGCTAAATGTTTATACACCAATATAGCTCAATTGCATTTAAGTTGTGAGATAGGAAAGAAAATTCATAAAATGATCTTGCCATTTCTTGAATTTAAAGAAGACGAGGTCATAGCTGAATGTGAATCAGAAGTATCATCAGAAGAGACATCCATGACCTACAAAATTGGACTGGATAAAATTGAAACCTTCATTGATTCAAAAGAACACAAATGTTTGCTAAAAGATATCTTACATGAGAATGATAGGTTGAAAATTAAGTCAGACATCATTCACTCATTTGACCAATCCAATGCCAAATTAGCTTCTGATAATATAATAGACTTAGAAAATATGTCTGAATTTGATGAAGAAAGTGAGATGAGTGAAATATCTGTAGAAGATGTAGTTGATTGCTCTGAGTTTATGAAGAGCGAAACTGAGAATGAGAAACCATTAATCTCAGAAAATTCAGTTGACTTTGCTCAACTGGCAAAAGATAAGGAAAAGAAATTCAAAGAAAAGGTTATGGTTTATCAAAAAGTTCAGACTGTGCCAAATCAAGTTTACGCAGTTACAGGGGTCACTCCTAAGCAGACATCAGAATTAAGAATCATGGTCAAAAATGATAATGCTGAAGGATGTGATAACTACTTCTGGTCAGCTCCTATTGATAATGAAACTGTAAGTTTGTCTAAGCAGACTTCTTGGAGGGTCAAAGGAATATACGTAGCTGAACCCATAAATAAACCCTCAGGTTTTGACAAACCAAGCACAAGTGGAACCAAAGATATCCCTGAAGAACCAAAGGAAGAACAGAGAGTTTCGGTCAAAACAAGCAAAATTAAAAAGGTGAAGCCAAAGGTCAGCTTCAACATACACAAATCACAGAAGGAGCTAGCTGAACAGAAACACCTAAGAAATCAAAGATATGCAAAGAATCTGAATGAGCGGAAAAGTTATTTGCAAAATCAAAATCGAAATCATGTTTCTTCTAAGAGAGCATCATCGAATAAAGGAAAGGAAAACTTCAGTCCAAGTTCCTACTATTCCAAGTCTCAAAACCGAAAGTCAACATTCAGTCCACAACCAAGTTTCGGTCCCAAACCCAGTTTCGGTCCCAAACCCAGTTTCGGTACTAAACCCAGTTTCGGTCCATCCATGTCCCAATGCAAGGCAGATACTTTGAAGGACATCAAATGAAATGGAAAACTAACTTCTGATTCTAAGTTCCACAATAAGAAACAATCAGCTAACCCTAGATCTCAAAAGAAAAATCAAATGCCAATACCATCTAACAAACCAACCAATGCAATTAAGTTTAAAAAAGATAAAACTAAAATCAAAGTGTATACAATTAAAATAAAAGATCAAACAACTCTGGTGAAAAGAACATATTTGGTTGATATTTCCACTGCAATTCCGTTTTTTGTGAAAAACTCACAAGGACCCAAGCGACTTTGGGTTCCTAAATCTGCTTGAATTTGCAGGTAATCAATGACGAGCAGTTCAGTGAGGAATGGTATATAGATAGTGGCTGCTCGCGTCACATGACAGGAAGGAAGGAAGAGCTAAGGGAGTTACGGTCCCTGAAAGATGGTGGGTATGTGAAATATGGAAATAATTCCTATGGCACAATCAAAGGCTACAGTATGATAACAAATGGAGATTTCTCAATTCAAAAAGTGGCATATGTGGAAGGATTGCAGCATAACCTCATTAGTGTGTCACAATTAGTTGTGGGCACTGGTCTAAAAGTATCATTTGACGATTAAGGTTCTGAAATAATTGATAAACAATCCAAGAAGGTTCTGTTAAAATCTGAACGAAAGGGAGAGATGTACCCTTTAAATCTCAACCCTATACGAGGAAAACAAGCGATATGTTTGCTATCAAAGGCAAATACAGATGAAAGATGGTTGTGGCATCGACGACTATCGCACCTGAACTTCAAAGGCATCAATAAGTTGGTGCTTGGTGATCATTTTCGAGGACTTCCTCTTCTCAAGTTCGAGAAGGAACATCTGTGTGCAGCATGTGAGATGGGCAAACAAAGCAGAAAAAGCCACCCTACAAGAATCAATACAAAGATAGTTGAAGCTCTTGAACTCTTACACATCGACTTATGTGGACCTTCTGCTATTGAAAGATTCGGTGGTAGTAAGTATATTCTTGTAATTGTAGATGAATTTTCACGCTTCACCTGTGTTTTCTTTCTTAAACGAAAATCAGATGCAACTCCCAAGTTGAAGACATTCATCAAGCAAGTGGAAGTACAACTGAGGAAAACAGTGAGGAATATCAGAAGTGACAATGGTCTGGAATTCAAGAATAATGATTTTGAGATCTTTCTGACTGAAAAGGGGATAACTCATAATTTTTCGGCCCCTTACACACCACAAACATAATGGGATTGTTGAAAGACAAAACCGTTCTTTATGTGAGGCCGCCAGAACGATGCGCAGTTTCACTTCACTTCTGTTATACTTTTGGGATGATGTTGTTGCAATAGCTTGCTACATTCAAAATCGGTCCTTACTAAATAAGAGATTCTCTATAACTCCATATGAGATCTTAAACAACCGAAAGCCAAATGTCAAATTTTTTCACATATTCGGTTCGAGGTGTTTTATTTTCAATTCTAAAGAGAACCGTAATAAGTTTGATGTCAAAGCCGATGAAAGAATTTTTCTAGGTTATTCACTAACGAAAAAGGCATACAAAGTGTTGAACAAACGCTCTAAACAAATTGAAGAAACCTATTATGTAACCTTCGACGATAATTAGATGAAAAAAGTACAAAGAAGTGAAGGTGACTTAGGAGAAATTTTTCCGGAATCTGGACAAGTCTTGGTTCCAATAGCCAACTTGTTTGAAGAATACATGCATCTGTTTGATGATCCAGAGAAAGAAGCACACTCAGAAGCAAAAGACGTATATAATACAATTGATAATCTCAATAAAATTATAGATGAAGCTGCCAAAGAGATGGAAAATGAACCTCCTACCACTAAGAGTACTCCACCGTTTCAAGGGGAAAGTTCAACGACATCAACATCAAACAAATCATCTTTCGAGGGGGAGAATCCCATTCCGTCTTCATCTTATAAAGGCTCAGGAGAAGGAGAATGCACTAATCCAAAACCACCAAGTAATAGTTCGATCGAGGGGGAGAAAACACCTCCCATAGAGGGTGAAAACTCTGATGATGCTACAGATTCCACTTCACCAGTCAAGGGGGAGAAAGAGAGTGAAAGTACAACTGATGAAGGCGAAGGTGATCTATCAGAAGTTGAAATAGAAGTGAATGTTGAATTGGATCCAGCATATGACCCAAGTTATCCTCCATAGTGAAATAGACCAAAGCCCATCCCAAAGCACAAATTATTGGTGAAACTTTAGAAAAAGGTCTTACTCGTTCTCAATTAAAAGCGAAACAAACTGCATTATTATCTAAAGTTGAATTTTGTATGTTTAATTCGTTTGTTTCCAAGATTGAACCAAAAACTATAATTGCCGCACTTGATCATTCTAATTGGGTCCAAGCAATGCAAGATAAGCTTCATGAGTTTGAACGTAACCGAGTTTGGAGGCTGATACCTACACCAAAGGATGCGTCTTTGGTAGACTTGAAATGGGTCTTTAGAAACTAGGTAGATAAAGAGGGGAATGTCATTCGCAACTAGGCTCGGTTAGTGGTGAAAGGATATTGTCAAGAGGAAGGTATAGATTATGATGAAACCTTCGCTCCAATAGCTAGGTTTGAATCAGTAAAAATCTTCTTGACGTATGTTGCTCATAAAAACTTCGAAGTTTTCCAAATGGACGTCAAATGTGCCTTTTTCAATGGAGAATTAGAAGAAACTGTCTATGTCGAGCAACCACCAGGGTTTGTGAATGAGAAATTCCCTGATCATTGCTTTGTATTGGACAAAGAAGTTTATGGATTAAAGCAAGCACCGAGAGGCTAATATGAAACTTTAACTCTCTTCTTAAAATTGTCATACTTTAAACAAGGTTCGGTTGACCCAACCTTCTTCCGAAAGAAAGAAGGCGAACATCTTATGATTGTTCAGATTTATGTTGATGATATCATCTTTGGGTCTACGAATCCTAGCCTAACACCTGAATTCATAAAGTTGATGGAGACTAAATTTGAAATGAGTGCAATGGGTCTAATTAACTTTTTCCTTGGTTTAAATATTAGACAGGGAACAGAAGGTATATTCATCAACTAGGAGGCCTATACAAAGAACTTACTGACGAGATTCGGTATGACGGACAACTCAAAAGTGAAGGTTCCAATGGCATTTGGCACTAAGTTAACACCATCTCTGGAAAAACCTGTTGTCGACATAACACTATTGTTGGAATAATGTCTAAGGCTGCAACTATATTAGGCAAGTATTTGACCCGATTGTGCATGGTCCTTTTGGGTTGCCTTCACCATAGCAACTAGGTAGGATGATTTATTATGAGAGAACACATATTATTAATATATTACGAGATTAATATATGGAATAATAATATAGTTATTTGATTAATATAAGTCATAGATTAATCAGTATTAATTTGGTGACCTAAAGATATTAATTAAATAAGAGGGTATAAACTGTCAATTGTTTGATAGTTAAACTTTAAACTGTAAATCCTTATTGGATAAAGGGTTGGACGATTTCTAGGCTAGGATAAGCCTTAAATTCGTCCAAGGCATTATCTTGGAAGGATGTGGATTGCTTTGAGTAATAGTTA
The DNA here is from genome assembly GCF_052625555.1 of Lactuca saligna. Lineage (NCBI taxonomy): Eukaryota > Viridiplantae > Streptophyta > Magnoliopsida > Asterales > Asteraceae > Lactuca > Lactuca saligna. Next base: position 150,351,795 of record NC_136417.1, read on the forward strand.
TCCAACTAGGGTTTAAGTTGTAACCCTTAAGGAGTCTACAAGTATAAATAGACCCTATGGCTGAGAGAATTCGGTACATCATCTAAGGTAGAGAACCCCTGGCCGAATTTCACCTCTCTCCTCCCTCTCAAATCATCCTCTTTGGTAGTTGGTGTTTGTAAGCCATTAGAGGAGTGACAATTGTGACTCTAAGAGCTCCAAGACAACAAGATTAAACAAGGGAATCAAAGCTATGTTTCTAGATCTGTTTTTTGTATTGTTTTATACCTAATTAGCCATTAGAAGTCTTGGATTCAATGCATGTTTAATAGAGAAACCTAGATCTGAGCATTAGGGTTTGTATGCACAGTAAGGAATGTTCTTATGTACAAAACCCATCAGTGGTATCAGAGCCTTGATTGGTTTCTATTAAATTGATGCTTGAATGTCTGAATCTTAACTGAAAAATTCGATTTTTATGTTTCTGAGTCATGGACTCGGCGAGTTGGCCTGACTCGGCGAGTCCGAGCGTCAGGATTAGCCAAAAACGGGATTTTTTCATATTTATCTTATGGAAACTTACCTTAATCATATTAGATCAACCATAATCCAATTTTGTGATATATATGACTATATTTTTGATCTAATTGAAGATAATTATCAATTAATAAAATATTTAATTTCCTTATATGATAATTATTAATCAAATATGGATAATTATGTGATTAATTGTTAATTTAAAATTATTTGTTATTTGATCCTTTATGTTTTAAATGTTTAAAAATTGTCCTCAAGTTTTGAAATTTATGTTTTGTGATTAAAAGTTTAATTTAGACAATTTAAATTTCAAACCCTAGAATTTTACAAGGTTAAAATACACCCCTATACTAATATAATAATACAAGATTAATATCTATATATGTATAACTTAAATGCTAGTCTTACCGTTAGTAGGCCTCATTCACGAAGCCGGTTTATAAGGTGAGTATAAGGTTGCGGCCTATAAAATGACGCTTAATGGGTGTACACTCACACCCACCACTCCCTTGATTGGTGGAGGGTTGTTAGCCGAACGTGTAGGATAGGGCAACCATATCCTCTCATTAAAAGTATAATAAGAAATGCGAAGTAACTACATGTTTTCTTAAAATTTCCCAATCTTAGTTACTTTAGGAAAAGTGAATTGACGCAATCCCATGAAATTACACTTTGCACCTCGCTAAGAAGTTAGTGGAGCGTGTGTGGTTTACCGGCACACTAATTGGTTCTAAGCGAAGGTGGCAAAGGGTGATTCATCGTTTATCATAGTTTGATGGAGCGTGTGTGGTTTACTGGCACATTGAATAGGTGATCGTTACAATGAAGGCATCATGTTAATTTGCATGGTAATTCACACCCGCTTTGTGATCCTCGGTATCCCAGTCACAAACAAGAGGGGCATATCGAGATTTAAACATGCCATTGAAAAGTTTCAATGAATCTCATCCGAACCTAGGAATTCTCAATACATTTAGGACTTAAAGTTATGTTTTTCATGGTGGAGAATTAGTGAATCGTTATTCACTTACCTTCAAATTGTTTGCATATTAGATTACGGCATCCCTTTTCTAATGTGTAAATATTGTTGTTGGATCCTAGCCGTAATTTTCTTATTGGGTGAATATTAGGGATTCATATTCTAATCTATCTTTGTCCTTTCTATTTATAGATGTCGAACGCCAACAATGCTGCTGCGAGTTCTATCACTTTCATGAGCCTTTGTCAAAAGGTCACCTTTTATGGAACGAACTTTCGCGAATGGATAAGATACATTCACACGATTGCGCGCTATGAGGATAAGGAGTATGACTTCGATGAGAAGCTGGAGAAAATCAACCCCGAAATTGCTACTCCCGCCAAAATCACCGCTTTTGAAACTCACGAGCGTGATGCAACGAAAGTTCATTACATCATGATCGCGACAATGAACTCCGAATTCCAAAAGTCCTACGAGGACATGTATCCGTACGAAATGCACCAAGACTTATTGGAGAGATACCATCAAAACACGAGACAAGAGCATTATGAGATTTTCACAAACATGATCTCCACTAAGATGGGTCATGGAGAGTCTCTTACCGTGCACTTGCAAAAGATGCAAAGGTATGTCGACCGCCTTCGCAAGTTAAATGTTGACTTGGGGGAAGACTTGGCAATCGACATGGTGCTTCACACTTTGCCTCCAAGCTTCAATCAATTTAGGATGACCTATCACATGAACAAAGAAGAGGTCACCCTAAGCAAACTCCAAGGTCTCTTGAGGGTCGCTGAGAGCAACTTCGAGGACAAGTCTGTTGCACCAACTCCCAATCCGCTCGCTGCTCCTGTCTTGGCAATTGGACAAGGAAAGGGAAAGAAGAGGAAGGATTTGTCAAAGAACTATCGGAAGGTGAAAGCCCGAGATGGTGCCTCTTCTAGGGGGACCAAAGTTGATCCCGCTAATCCCTATCCTAACCCGAAGGAAGCATAGTGCCACCACTACCACAAGATAGGAAATTGGAAGAGAAGCTGCCCGGAATACCTGCAAGCCATCAAGGAAGGAAAGATCAAGCCATCTTTCGCAGGTATATATACAATTAAATCTATTGATTCATCTCACAATACTTCTCGGGTTCTTGATACCGGTTGTTGTTACCACATTTGTTCCAATGTGCAAGGACTAAGAAGAAGTAGAGACGTGGAGCATGGAAGAATAAATCTAATCATGGGGAACAGAAGATCGTCGCTTGTGACCAAGATTGGAGTGTATTCTTTAGTGGTTAGGAATAGTTTATCTTTAGATTTGAACAATTGTTGCTATTCGCCAGAAATGGCTAGAAACATCATTTCTTTTCATGGTTTGTTTAGACAAGGTTTTAGATTTTCTTTTAATAATGAGAATGGTTCTATTTTAGCTTATCTAAATGGTGTCTTTTATTTTGAAGCTATACCATGTAATGGAATTTATGAAATTTTTATGATTGTTGATAACATAGGAAATGATGTTTTGTACTTGGATTGTTCCAATAGTATGGATAACGCATCCTTATGGCATTGTCGTCTTCGACATGTCAACAAGAAACGCATAGCCCAACTCCAAAAGGATGGAGTGTTGGATTCATTCGACCTTAGGGAAGATGACAAATGCGAGTCTTGCTTACATGGAAATATGACTAAGTCACCCTTTGCTGGTACGTGCGAAAGGAGTAAGGGTCTATTGGACCTCATACATACCGATGTGTGTGGACTGTTTAGATCTACCACGAAGGATGGTAACCACTTCTACGTGACTTTTACCAATGACTATAGTAGATATGGGTATATCTACATAATCAAGCAAAAGTCAGAAACTTTTGAAAAGTTCAAAGAGTTTAAGAATGAAGTGGAGAATCAATTGGGTAGGAAGATTAAGATGATTCGATCCGATCGAGGAGGAGAGTACCTAAGTCTTGAATTCCACAATTATCTCAAGGAGTGTGGAATAGTTTCACAATTGGCGCCACCTAGGACACCACAATTTAATGGTGTGGCAGAAAGGCATAATCGAACCTTGTTGGACATGGTTCGCTCTATGATGAGTCGTGCTTCTCTATCTATCTATTTTTGGGGGTATGCCTTAGAGACTGCCGCCCATATCCTTAACCGAGTCCCTACCAAGAAGGTTCCCAAAACACCTCACGATATGTGGACAGGGAAAGCTCCTTCGTTGTCACATATCAAGGTTTGGGGTTGCGAGGATTTCGTAAGACGAGATACTCACGACAAGCTCGAACCTCGTAGTGAGCGATGTATTTTCATCGGCTACCTGCAGAAATCCTTTGGATATCTCTTCTATAGACCGAAGGACAATGTTGTCTTTGTTCCGAGGAGAGGAGTTTTCCGAGAGCGAGAACTCATAGGCCAAGAAGACAGTGGGCGGAAAATCGATCTTGAAGAGATTCAAGAGTCGATAGATGATGGAACCTCAACCGCTAGCACTCAACCCGAGGAGGAAACTCCGGTTGAACCAATTGACATATCATTACCTCTTAGACGTTCCGAGAGAGTTAGGTTTCAACCCCAGTTGTATGTTTTCATATTACTACCAAAGGGGACACGTATATTAGTGATAGTACACTAATAAACCTTGATGAACCTAATAGCTATAAGGAAGCCATGGTAGGCCCGGAGTCTGCGAAATGGAAAGAGGCAATGGATAGCGAGATCTAATCCCTGTATGATAACCAAGTTTGGAATTTGGTTGATAATGTGGCTGGACGTAAGACCGTTGGGTGCAAATGGATCTTCAAGAAGAAGACCGACGTGGATGGAAAAGTACACATGTGTAAAGTGCGATTAGTTGCGAAGGGCTTTACTCAAACTCCCGGAGTTGACTATGAAGAGACCTTCTCACCAGTTGCGAAGATAAAATCTATTAGAGTGATGCTAGCTATTGCCGCATTTCATGATTATGAGATTTGGCAAATGGATGTCAAGACCGCTTTCCTTAACGGAAAGTTGGCTGAGGATGTTTACATGGCTCAGCCAGAGGGGTTTGTGGATCCGAAGCATCCGAATAGAGTGTGTAAGCTTGAGAAGTCCATTTATGGACTAAAGCAAGCGTCTCGCAGAGGGAATCTTTGCTTCGATAAGAAAGTCAAAGAGTTTGGATTTGTACGAAGCGATGATGAATCGTGTGTATATGTCAAAGTCAGTGGGAGTGTAGTAAGCTTTCTCGTTCTATATGTCGATGACATATTACTCATAGGAAACGACATCCAGACTCTGCAAGAAGTTAAGTCCTGGCTCGGGAAGTGCTTTACTATGAAGGACCTCGGAGAGGCTTCCTATATTTTAGGAATAAGGATAGTAAGAGAAAGAAGTAAGAGACTAATAGGACTTAGTCAGAACACTTACTTAGAGAAGGTACTAAAACGTTTTAGTATGCAAAACTCGAAGAAGGGAGAATTACCTATACAAAGCAATGCCAAGTTGAGTAAGACTCAAAGTTCGAGTACCGAAGCCGAGATAGCTGATATGAGCCGAGTTCCATACGCTTCCGCAGTAGGCTCAATCATGAATGCTATGACTTGTACTTTCCTTGATGTAGCCTTTGCTTTGAGCATGGTTAGTAGATATCAAGGGAACCCTGGCAGAGCTCATTGGATTGCAGTGAAGAATATCCTTAAGTACCTTCGGAGGATGAAGGAATGGTTCTTAGTCCTTGGAGGGAGTGATGACTTGAAGGTGCGAGGGTATAGTGACACCAGCTTTCAGACCGACAGGGACAACTACCGTTCGCAGTCGGGTTGGGTCTTTACCCTGAATGGAGGAGCAGTAACTTGGAAAAGCTCCAAGCAGGAAACCGTAGCTGATTCAACGTGCGAATCAGAGTACATTGCAGCGAGCGAAGTGTCGAAGGAGGCAATATGGCTAAAGAACTTCATTGGTGATCTTGGAGTTGTAGCTGCCATAAAGGAGCCCATGGAGATTTTCTGTGATAATGAAGGAGCGGTTGCCTTGACCAGGGAACCAAGAGATCATGGTAGATCACGACATATCGACAGAAAATATCACTTTATTAGACATCGTGTAGAAGAAGGACAACTCCTAGTGAAGAGGATATCATCAGAAGATAACCCAACAGATCCGCTTACGAAGGGACTGAGTAGGGTTAAGCAGTTGCAGCATGCTAGGAGTATTGGGCTGAAGGATGATATTAGCGTAGATTAGATAGTATTAGAAACATGTAATAGATAAATGTAATTAACATTTGATGATTAAATAAAGGAGTTTTATTTATAAGTAATGTTACTATCTTATGTTAATTGTTTAACTATTGTCTCACTTTGCATGTTTTGACTTCCAGAATAATTGAGTTTATTAAGAATAATCGAATTCTTCAAATAGTCCACAATCGTTCATATGTCGGAAGTAGATATGTATGAAGATTGTTATGAATAGGTGTGTAGAGTGTCTAAATGGTGTTAGACATAGCAAAAGATTGTTGCAACGTTCATGAGTGCTTATGAACTAGATTTGAGCATTGGAACAAACCCGCACTTGCTGGAATCACCTTATGGAATGTGATAGTAAATGGGTGACCGCAAGATGATAATATCATATAGTCTTAAAACCTAGATATATGGTTTGTTATTGGTTAATTGATTGTACATTAATAATGTGAAAACGCATTGGTAACACGATGTTATAAAACGCATTGTTGTGTGTAGTTGGTTAATGAATAAGTAAATGCATATAAGTCGAAGTTTATCTATAACTTTTATCCTTTGAAGGAAAAGGTGATATCTCGGCTGCTCGATGATTTGATTTGACTTATGTGCCGGGCCTGGTCAGAACTGAGTTGATGTGTTCAATTAAGTTGTATGTCAAATAAATCAAAAATCAAGAAACCAAATGCTAGACTAACTATTCCATAGTATTGTCAGCATGATATCTAACAGAGGACTGTACGATCCCTTATCTGAAGGACAAGATTGATTAGATCAGAGTTTGATAGCGTCTTTGAGAGCTACGCTTACAAATCGGAATGTACCTGCGCATATAGTTACTAGACTTATCCAAGTGGGAGACTGTTGGAATAGTTTCTAAGGCTGCAACTATATTAGGCAAGTATTTGACCCGATTGTGCATGGTCCTTTTGGGTTGCCTTCACCATAGCAACTTGGTAGGATGATTTATTATGAGAGAATAGATATTATTAATATATTATGAGAGTAATATATGGAATAATAATATAGTTATTTGATTAATATAAGTCATAGATTAATTAGTATTAATTTGGTGACTTAAAGAGATTAATTAAATAAGAGGGTATAAACTGTCAATTGTTTGATAGTTAAACTTTAGACTGTAAATCCTTATTGGATAAAGGGTTGGACGATTTCTAGGCTAGGATAAGCCTTAAATTCATCCAAGGCATTATCTTGGAAGGATTTGGATTGCTTTGAGTAATAGTTATCCAACTAGGGTTTAAGCTGTAACCCTTAAGGAGTCTTCAAGTATAAATATACCCTATGGCTGAGAGAATTCGGTACATAATTTAAGGTAGAGAACCCCTAGCCAAATTTCACCTCTCTCCTCTCTCTCAAATCATCCTCTTTGCTAGTTGTGTTTGTAAGCCATTAGAGGAGTGATAATTGTGACTCTAAGAGCTCCAAGACAACAAGATCAAACAAGGGAATCAAAGGTATGTTTCTAGATCTGTTTTTTGTATTGTTTTATACCTAATTAGCCATTAGAAGTCTTGGATTCAAAGCATGTTTAATAGAGAAACCTAGATCCGAGCATTAGGGTTTGTATGCGCACTTAGGAATGTTCTTATGTACAAAACCCATCAACTATATCGTCAAATGATAGGGTCCCTTATGTATCTAACAACTAGTAGACCGGATATTGTGTTTTCTGTTTGTTGTTGTGCTAGGTTTCAAGCTAATCCAAGAGAATGTCACATGGTGGTAGTGAAGAATATATTTCGTTACCTGAAGTGAACCTCTTCTCTTCGTCTCTAGTAGCCTGCAAGATCTGGATTCTTCATTCAATCCGTTTGTGATGCTAATTTAGGAGGATGTGGACTCGATAGAAAAAGCACTACCGGTGGATGTTAATTTCTTGATGGAAAGCTTGTTAGTTGGCAGTTCGAAAAGCAAACCTACATATCACTATCCAGAACCAAAGCTAGGGTTGTTCACTATTCGGATAAAACCGAATTATCCAATTGGACAATTTAGTTAAGATATTCGGATTTTTGGATTGGTTTTCAACAAAACCGAATTATTATTTTGGATTTCGGATTGGTTTTGGTTTATAAAATAAGAACTGAATAGTCCAAAAAACCAAATAAGCATTTATTATTTATTTATTTATAATATATATCTATAGTTATTTGTTAATTTTGTAATTTATTTTTTCAAATAGAATCAAAATGTTTCACACTATAAAAAAACATTAATTTGCATTTTCTCTCGAAAGTTTTGTATCTATAAAATAGTTAACTATAATATATCTTCTTATTAGTTGTTTATAAATATCAAATCACAACTAATTTATTTGTTTTTGCTTCTTGTGTAAAGATGGGTAATATTATAATTATATACCGTTTTATAATGTTTTGGTTTTTAAAAACCGAATTATAAAAACCAATCCAACCGAATTGTAATTGGATCGGATCGGATCGGAATTGAATTTAGTTTGGACAATTCAGATCCATGTTTTGAAAACCGAAATCAATTTGGATTTACTTAATTGGATCGGATCAAATCGATCCACCCAAACGAACACCCCTAGCCGAAGCTAAGTATATAGCTGTAGCATCTTGCACTTCCCAAGTGATATGGATTCAAAGTCAACTAAGAGATTACGGGCTAAGTATGAAGAAGATTCTTCTATATTGCGACTCAGAAAAGTGAAATAAGGATCTGTCACAATCCAGTGCAACACTCAAAAACTAAGCACATTGCACTTAGATATCATTTCATCAAGGATCATGTAGAAGATGGAAACGTGGAAGTACATTTTGTTCGATCTACTAATCAACTGGCCAACATATTCACTAAAGCATTACCTGAAGCACTCTTTAATAAAATCTTACAAGGGTTGGGTATGATGGAAGTAGAGACGGTACCGAACACTCAAATCTCTCACTAAAATTAGACAAGCGAAATGGAGTGAACGCTCGGTCTATTTCGGCTCCTTAATTTTTGGGAACCGAAATGAACTGAACACTCGATTTATTTCTGCTCTAAAATTTTTGGGAACCCAAATGAACCAAATGCTCGGTCTATTTCGGCTTTGAAGTTTTTAAGAACCGAAATGAACCGAACGCTCGGTCTATTTTGCTTCACTCCATTGAGATAAGGTTTCAGTTGTAACTGTGTAAATTACTTCTCTACTCTTAATATGGTCTATGCTTATTTAATTTATCTGCTTTGTGTTTTTATTTATTTATTTTTTCTTTAAGAAAACTTCAAAAACCCAAAAATAATTTATATTTCTGTTTTTATTTTAGAAAACTTCAAAAATCCAAAAATATTTTCTATTTCCGATTTTATTTTATTTTATTTTTTTTTAGAAAACTCAATCCTTCAAAATATTTTTCGTTCTTCTTGTTCTATTTGTGTGGTGTGTTTGTTTGTTCTTCCTTCAATTAGGTCACAAGGGTACAAGAACCACAGAATTTGGAGTTACGACAGGTACAATTATTTCTATACGAACTAGTTAAGGGTCCCTAGAAGCATGCTGCTGCATGTTGACCAAAGCATCTATACCTATCGTTTCTTTCTAATAAGTCCGTCTACATCAAGTTGGTCTAGAGCTACCTTACGCTTCTCATATGAGTCAAGAGTTTATCTACTTGGTCATATTTTTACAGCAGAAGGAAATTTTGGTTCTTAAACCACCTTCTTATTCTCCATCGACTTTCATCTCACCATTGTAACCCTTGAGACTCTCGATTCTTACCACTGAGGTTTATGGTTGCACAAAGTCTGTGTTTGTGATCTTGGATACATATACCACATGCTGAGATAAACCCATAATCCAACTCCAATAATGAATTGATGGTGAATTATTAAATTCAATAACTTACTGGTTACCCAATGAAATCCTTTTTCTGATTTTTGCGTGGTCTTTATGAAATTGTCTACAACCAAGGCATTTCTTCCCAAAAGATCCAGTTTATTTTTTTTTTGATTTCTATTCGTTCACTTGTCACTCCAACTTACACCTCACCTACTTGTTCAATAGAATACATTGGTCTCACAAGTACTTCCACCAACATTTAGTCTTATGTTAAGACTCAAAGTTTGGTTGAAGATAAGCCACCCAGAGCCTAACAATCAAAAGAAGGCTTTCATTGTTTCTCAACAAACACTTGATCGTATTTTTCGAGAAACCACATAAACACTTCAAATCTCTCTTGACTCTGAAGGAAGCGATTCTTGCCTGGGATCATCTACTTTCGGTCTTATAATGAGACATCACTCACATCCCATATACACTTGTTTTGTTTCTTTATCCATTGTCACTCTATTGCATGGAAATTTTATTTTGACAACTCTTGTAGCTGTTCGTTCAAAGTTTTGTTTAACCAGGGACATGTATGCTTCTAGAAGTCGCACTGAATTTCAAACGACATTTGAGGATAAGGATTTGGGCGCGTGAATTTGAATGGTCCCTATACCCACACGTGTTGATGCTTCCCTGGGAGTAACCAACCTGTCACATCGCGCTTTTGCAAGCGACGTTTTAGTGATCACGTCATTATCATCGTCTACATTCTCTCTCCTGGTAACGGTATATAAAGAGATTTTTATTTATTTGTCTTTTACCACCAACAAATTCTCTCAAGATTACAAAGCAAGCATCAACTGTTCATCTTCATTCTTCGATCAACAATGGCGACTTCTTCCTCAGTTCAAGAACAGACTGCATCTTCCACATTGCTTACGATAAAGCCTAATCAGAATATGATCATTAAACTTAACCCGTTCTTGTATGATTCATATATGATTTAAGTTGTCGAGTGCCTAAATATTCCCTACTGGTGGTTGCCCTAACTCAAGTTGAAGCTATTCTAGTGTCACTCCTATCACATGTCTACTCCACGGCCTCATATAACAAGAATAAAGAATGCATTTTCTTTCAGATTCATAACAAGAAGGCTTTGATTTCAAAAGGGAGGTTTTGCTCATTGATGAATATTGTTGTTGATTCTTCAGTCATTTCACCAGATTTTATCACAACTACATAGCTGTTCTCCCAGCTATACGGGATGGGATATACAGATGTTCTCACCATGGTCACGAAATTTAAGAAGTCATGCTTACCATCTCAGTGGAATGGATTGTTACTCTTCTCATCAAGAGTTTGGCAGAAAGGAGTGGTGGATCAGATGGCACCAGAAAGGGTTTTCTTATCCTCTTATATGGTCTTTACAATGTTCTTAACCTAGACTATGGGACGGTCATCTGGTCTCAAGTGGTGCAAAGTCTCAACACTTCCACAAGGCATTCAGAAGTATCATGTGGGTGCTTCTGGATGCTTATAACAAGGAGGGCAATCAATACGTTGGACATTCCTATGATGAAGGATGCCCTTGTTGCTTCTATTGCAACGTTTCACATAAAGAAGATCACCATCTCTGATCCCACAAATTTTCATCACAAGGGATCCATTCCTGAATCCATGTTTCGTTGTGTCTCAGCTGAAAGTAAGGTAATGGCAGAATAAAGAAAACTTCCTCCAAAAGAACCGTGAGTCCTTACTCCAGAACAACAGGCTGCCCTGGATGCAGTAGACAAGCCTAGAAACCAAGGCAAACGTACTACTAAGAAGGAGTCCATAGAAGAGGATAAGACTCAAGCCTCCAAGTCTCGAAAACGTAAATCTCATAAGGAGAATCTTCTAAGTCCAAGAAGCTTAAGAAAATGGAGAGAAGGTCCAAGAGTCCCACTCCTTCTGGTTCAGATAACGACAAAGAAGATGACGAAGAAGAGGCTCCTCATGAATCACCGAGAGGTAATACCCCTCCCAGATCCCCAACTCCAACCGAAACCATCCATACCAAAATTCCAACACCACATCCATCCCCAAAACATTCAATTGTAGTTTCGGTTCCCATTGATCCTCCACCCACTACTTCACAACCAACGATGTCTTTACCACAATATCCATCAGTTACTACCATTCCCATTTCCACTTCACCATTACCACCTCCTATAATTTGTCAATCGACCACCACTATAATTCCTGACCCAACAGTGAGAGTCAACGTATCTGATATGGGGACCACCACTAGTGCAACCGAAACTACAGTCTTCACTAAGCCTCTTTCACCTACTAAATCAACCGATTATGGTTCCACTCTAGGATGAGAGAATGATGAGTATGACTCTACATACTTCAGTCCATATCGCCTTCCTTCTGATGAAGATACTGATGCTCCTGTCAGCAATCACCATCTACAGGGCATTCATGAGAAGTTGGATCGTTTGCTTGAAGACAGCAAGGCCTATAGTGGTGTGGTTCTTAAGGATTTTCTAGAGACTTCTATTGAACAATATACCTCTTCCATTGAAAAATCCACTTCTGCTATTCATGCGTCTACTTCCTCCTATAAAAAGGCACTTACTGATGTTACTGAGGTTGTTCATACAACTCAGATTTTTCTAGACTCCTTGAAAAATGATGCTGGTACAAGTGTAGCGAAGATACAAGCCTCTGTGGATTTTTTTTGAAGTCTCTTCAAGAAGAAAGCACCAAGTTTGAAGCTACAAGATTGTCTTTTCAAACCGAGAACAATTCATTTTTAAGTTTAGTGAATTCTTGGTTTGCCTCTCTTCAAGCTAACCTAGCAACTGAAAGTGCACTAAAGGAAGATCTTGCTAAACAAGCCTCTACCATCACAGTCCACAAGGTGCAGTTATCCCAAGCAGAGAAATAAATTTCTTTGTTGAAGACAGAGAGGGTTGTATTTCATAGTCGTGCAGGTGATGTGAAGGATATGTTGCTCAATCTCCTTGGTGCTCATGATCCCATCCTGACACTCACCATCAGAAATCATCTTACCACCAAACTGATTTCTGCCCTTGCCATGCTCCATGAAATGAAGGGTGTTTCTGAGAGGTTCGTACCTCCGAAACAGGGGGGAAGGTGTTCGTGTTAATCAACCGAAAGTGGTTGTAAAGACAGAAAGTGTTCAACGGACAGTAACTGTGAAAATTAAAACAGAGACGGGATCGTTCCATGTGAACGGTATTCCTGTCCAGGTGTTGTTTGACTCGGGTGCCACCCGATAATTTGTTTCCCTTGCGCTTAGCAAGAGGTTTACTGAGTCTTTGGGCATGTTGGATTGCCCTTTAGAGGTAGAGATTACCGATGATCGATCGGTGCGAGCATCATCAGTATTAAGGAATTGTGTCCTGAGGCTTTTCGAGGAGCGCTATTTAGTGGATTTAGTTCCCATCCCGTTGCGGGGGAACAAGGTAATTATAGGCATGGATTGGTTGAGCCCTAATGGGGCGGTGATAGATTACGCACAACAGCTAGTGCGGATCAGGACCCCGAGTGGGGGAGAGTTGGTGATCCACGGCGAGAGGCCACAACGTGGACCTATAGTGTGTTCAGCAGCGAGAGCTAGGCGGTACCTTCAGCAGGGATGCGTGGGGTATGTCGCGTATGTTATGGATACACGGGAGACGGGTAAGGTGATAGTGAGCGAGGTACCAGTGGTGCGAGACTATGCGCATGTGTTCCCGGAGGAGCTTCCTGGGATTCCTATGGAGCGTCAGGTGGAGTTCAGGATTGATCTAGTTCCCGGTGCGGCTCCAATAGCCAAGGCACCCTATCGGTTGGCTCCTCCAGAGATGCAAGAGTTGTTTACGCAGCTGCAGGAGCTGCTAGACAAGGGGTTTATTCGACCGAGCAGTTCACCCTGGGGAGCCCCGATCCTGTTTGTAAAGAAGAAGGACGGGTCACACCGGATGTGTATAGATTATCGGGATCAGAATAAGGTAACGGTGAAGAACCGTTACCCACTCCCGAGGATTGATGACCTCTTTGATCAGTTGCAGGGAGCATCTTGGTACTCCAAGATTGATTTGCGTTCCGGTTATCACCAGATGAGGGTCAGGGAGGAGGATGTATAGAAGACTGCTTTTTGGACGCGTTATGGCCATTATGAGTTTGTGGTGATGCCGTTTGGGCTCACCAATGCTCTTGCCGCGTTCATGGACCTCATGAACTGTGTGTGCAGGCCGATGCTGGATCGGTCTGTGATAGTTTTCATCGATGACATCTTGGTTTATTCCAAAACGCAGGAGGAGCATGAGGAGCATCTGAGAGAGGTTTTGGAGACCCTGAGGAGGGAGAGCTTGTATGCCAAGGTCTCTAAATGTGAGTTTTGGTTGCGTGAGGTGCAGTTTCTAGGGCACCTCGTCAACCAGAACGGGATTTCAGTAGACCCGGCCAAGGTGGAGGCCGTGATGAGGTGGGAGGTTCCGAAGTTTCCATCCGAGATTCGGAGTTTCCTAGGATTGGTAGGCTACTATCAGAGATTCATTCAGGATTTCTCCAAGATAGTCGTACCCCTGACACGGTTGACTAGGAAAGTCATGGTCTTTCGATGGGGGCCTGAGCAGCAGGCAGCGTTCGAGACTTTGAGGCAGAGATTGTGCGAGGCGCCCATCTTAGCCCTACCCGAGGGCGTGGAGGGTGTTGTGGTATATTGCGATGCGTCAATCTCAGGCTTAGACACAGTGTTGATGCAGAGGGGGCATGTCATTGCTTATTCCTCGAGGCAGCTAAAGCCTCACAAGGCGAACTACTCGACGCGTGATTTAGAGTTGGGGGCGGTGGTTTTCACCCTCAAGATTTGGCGGCATTACCTCTACAGGGTTTGATGTACCATTTACACGGACCACAAGAGCTTGAGGTACCTCATGGATCAGCTGAATCTGAACATGAGGCAGCGTTGGTGGTTGGACGTGTTGAAGGATTATGATGGCGAGATCCTTTACCACCCTGGGAAGGCCAATGTGGTGGCCGATGCGCTTAGCCGCAAGGCGGTGCCGATCAGGGATATTTTCATGACGATGACTGTGGTGACTCCCCTATTGGAGCAGATTCGGGAGGCTCAACAGGAGGCTATGAAGGAGGAACATCGGAAGAGTGAGCGGATAGTGGGCCAAATCACCTCCTTCGATTATGATATACGAGGGTTACTGACACTACACCGTAGGGTGTGGGCGTCATATCATGGAGGCGTGCCCCATATCTTGATGGACGAAGCGCACAAATCCCGATTCTTTATTCATCCAATGGCGATGAAGATGTATAGGGATCTTCGCCTAGCCTATTGGTGGCCGTGCATGAAGCGGGATGTGGCATGGTATGTCGAGCGGTGTTTGACCTGCAGGAGGGTCACGGTCGAGCATAAGAGACCGCACAACAAGATGCATCCGTTGGATATCCCGTTGTGGAAATGGGAGGATATTACGATGGATTTTATCATAAAGCTTCCCCGGACGGCGCGGGGAGTAGATTCGATTTGGGTCATCGTGGATCGATTGACCAAGAGCGCCCATTTTATTCTGATTCAGGAAAGCATCTCGGCCGAAAAGTTGGCCGATATTTACATCAGGGAGATAGTGGCGTGGCACGGGGTGCCAATGTTAGTGATATCGGATCGAGATGGGCGGTTCACTTCTAGGTTTTGGAAGAAGTTTCATGATGAGTTGGGCACTCGTCTGCACTTTAGCACCACCTTTCACCTGCAGATGGATGGTCAGAGTGAGCGGACCATCCAGACCTTGGATGATATGTTGCAGGCATGCGTGCTAGACTTCGGTGGTATTTGGGATACCTATCTTCCCTTGGCCGAGATCTCGTACAACAATAGCTACCACACGAGTATTGACCGTCCTCCATTCGAGATGTTGTACCAGTCGGAGGTGCAGGGCCCCGATATGTTGGGGTGAAGTTAGCCAGAGGGTCACGGGGAGCACCGAGGTGGTGCTCAAAACGACCGACAAAATCCAGCAGGTTCGGAGCAGGCTTCAGACTGTGCAGAGTCGACAGAAAAGTTATGCCGACAAGCGTCGATCAGACCTGGAGTTCCAGGTCGGGGATATGGTTTTCCTGAAAATGTCGCCTTGGAAAGGTGTCAATCGATTCAGGAAGCGAGGCAAGTTGGGCCCGATATATATTGGTCCGTTCAGGGTTGTAGCCCAGGTGGGCAAGGTGGCATATAGGCTGGATCTGCCAGCCAAGCTCAGCTAGATCCACAACACCTTCCATGTCTCCAAGCTGCAGAAGTGTCTTGTGGATGATTCCGCAGTTGTACCATTAGAGGATATACAGGTTGATGACAGCCTGAATTACATTGAGCGCCCAGTCGCAATCCTCTACCGGAAGTCGAAGGATCTAAGGAACAAGAGGGTGGAGTTAGTGAAGGTGCAGTGGCAGCACCGAAGGGGGTCCGAGTAGACTTGGGAGCCGGTGGAAGAAATGATAGAGCATTACCCCGAACTGTTTCAGGATCGGGCAACAGACTTCGAGGACGAAGTCTAAAATAAGTAGGGGAGATTTGTAGCACCTAGTTCCTGCTACGTAATATTTATCTTTGTGTTTTTTTCATTTTTAGCCTTGGACTCGGCGAGTTATAGGTCCGACTTTCCGAGTAGAGACGGGACCCAGAGCATGTTTAAGTTGGCAACTCGGTGACTCCATATTCCGAACTCGGCGATTCCCCACTGTCTGATCAAACCCTAATTCCAAGGGTTTGCCCCCTATTTAAGCTAGCTTGTGCGACCCAAGCTCGCCCCCTTTCACCCTCAGAGCGCCTTACATCAAACCCTAACTCGTTTCTTGTGAGATTGAAGTGTTTAGATTGCTTCCTTGAAGTTTTGGGAGAAGAAGGAGAGTGAATCAAGAAGAGGAAAAGGAGACCAGATATCTTGGTGGTATTTCAAAGTTCTCTGAGGTATATCTCTGCTCCATTCTGTTTGTATGCTTAAACCCCCATTAGAGCACCTTTTGAGCGCTTCTTGAACCTTTTTCCAAGCTTGTGCATGAAGTAGAATCCATTATAGGTTAATTATCCACTAGATCTAGTCATGTTTGAGCTCCAGAAGCTCAGATCTATAACCCTTATGGGAGTAAATTGATTGAATGTCCTAGATCTACCTTCTTAGCCCCTATTTCTCCTTTAATCCCCATTCTATGCATTTCTACAGGTAAAGTTGGAAACTTTACGTGAAAATACTGCCCTAAGAATTCAGATCTGTAGATGGCATGGACTGGATTCGAACAAAATCAAGTGTATAGTATTTGCATGTGGCAGACTCGACGAGTTGCTCATCGAACTCGGCGATTCGGGTCGCGAGTCCCCGAGTTTTCCCCTTTTCGTTTTTGTCGAGTAGTGTAGTGAGTCCTGGGTGGACTCGGTGAGTTGGAAGCTGAACTCATCCGGGAAGGAACTCGGCAAGTCAATGCCCTGATTCGGTGAGTTCAAGGCAACCTTCTTAGATCAAGAACATACTCGAAAAGTTGTTCATGCAACTCGGCGAGTCACAGCATAAAGTGTTCAATGGATGAAGATGAACTCGGTGAGCTGTTCATACAACTCGGCGAGTAGGATGAAGGACTATTGGCCTTGGGTATACAAAGGAAAGCTCGTCTATTCAACGTCTAACTCGATGAGTAGAGACGGATTTATGGTCAGACTAAGGGAAAGGGACTCGGCGAGTTGGCAAGCCAACTCGGCGAGTCTGGTCAACTGGCAGTTGACTGTGATTGGACTCTAGATTTGTTAAGGGTAAATGGTCATTTTACCCTGAAGTCGGTAAGTATTATTTGACTAAGGGTTTTGTGGGAATTATAGCCGGAGGATCTCTAGAGCGGCAGTGGCAGCAGTCAGTCAGTTCCCACATAGATCGACAGTTACGTTGAGGTGAGTTTCCTTTCAGTAGTAACGGGTCTATGGCACCAAGGCCGGCCCGTATAGACGAGATGTTAGTATTAGAGTGTGGGCTGAGCCCGCATCTCTTGGTTGAGTTGATTATGATATATGCCAGTATGATAGAGTTGTCTATACTTGTTGTCTGTGTGATACTTGTATGTTATGGGTTAGCAGCTGAGTGTGGGCTAGGCCCGTATCTATCTGAGAGTGGAGTGTGGGTGAGGCCCGTATCACCCAGATAGTGGAGAGTGGGCGAGGCCCATATCTCCTGGCTAGCGGAGTGTGGGCAATGCCCGTATCTTCATGAGTGTGGGCAAGGCCCGTATCTCCTAGTTGTACATTGTATGCTTGCCTGGTATGAGGTATTATTGGGGAACTCACTAAGCTTTGTGCTTACACTTTTCAGTTTTGGTTTCAGGTACCTCTTCTTCGAAGGGGAAGGAGCTGGCGCGGTAGCGGTACATCACACACACACCTGCTCGTATTCTGCATTATGATATCTTCCTGGGAAATTGTACTCTGACATTTTTATGATTTGACAATGTTTTCTGACATACAACATCTTTTGGTGAAATGAAATGATTGTTGAATGCGTTATTCCTAAATGTTTTGCTAAGTACATGTTTTAAAAATGAAATTTTCGGCTTGCATTTTTGGGATGTTACATCAGCAGCGTGAGCGAGGCGCTACTTTCAGAAAGGTTGCGTGGGGTATGTCGCCTATGTTTTAGATGCCCAGGGGAAGGCCAAGGCGACAGTTGATGATGTACCGGTAGTACGCGAGTACCCAGACGTATTCCCAGAGGATTTTCCTGGGATACTTCATGAGAGACAGGTTGAGTTCAGGATTGACTTGGTTCCTGGTGCAGCTCCAATAGCCAAGGCACCATATCGATTGGCTCCTCTCGAGATGCAGGAGTTGTCTACGCAGCTGAAGGAGCTACTAGAAAAGAGTTTTATCAGACCGAACAGTCTGCCATAGGGAGCCCCGATCCTGTTTGTGAAGAAGATGGATGGGTCGCACCGTATGTGTATTGATTACCGAGAGTTGAATAATGTTATAGTTAAGAACCGTTACCTACTCCCAAGGATAAATGACTTCTTTAATCAGCTCCAGGGAACATGTTGGTTCGCCAAGATTGATTTGTGTTCCGGTTATCATCAGATGCGGGTCAGAGGTGAGGACATGCAGAAGACCACTTTTAGGACCCGCTATGGTCATTATGAGTTCGTGGTGATGCCATTTGGGCTCACCAACGCACCAACCGCGTTCATGGATCTCATTAATCACGTATGCAGACTGATGTTAGATCGGTCTGTGATAGTGTTTATTGACGACATCATGGTTTACTCCAAGACTCAGGAGTAGCACAAGGATCACCTGAGGAAGGTGCTAGAGACACTGAGGAGGGAGGGACTTTTCGTAAAGTTCTCCTAGTGTGAGTTTTGGTTGCGCGAGGTGCAGTTCCTTGGACACCTCGTTAACCAGAAGGGTATACTGGTAGATCCGACCAAGATAGAGGCTGTGATGCAGTGAGAGGTCCTGAGGTCTCCATCTGAGATTCAGAGCTTCCTAGATTTGGCAGGGTACTACAGGAGATTCATCCAGGATTTCTCCAAGATAGCAGTTTCGCTCACTCGACTGAATAGGAAGTCGGTGATATTTTGCTGGGGGCCTAAGCAGCAGGCAGCATTGGTCCTCAGGCAGAGATTGTGCGAGGCACCGATTCTTACCCTGCCATAGGGAGTGGATGACTTCGTAGTCTACTGTAATGCTTCGATCACAAGTATGGGAGCAATATTGATGTAGCGAGGGCATGTGATAGTGTATGCCTCTAGACAGTTGAAGCCTCACGAGGCTAACTATCCGACACAAGATTTACAACTAGGGGAAGTCGTGTTCACCCTCAAGATTTGGAGACATTACCTCTATGGGGTCAGTTGTAACATTTACACAGATCACAAGAGTCTGAGGTACTTTATGGATAAGCCGAATCTAAATATGAGGCAGCGTCGGTGGTTAGATGTGGTAAAGGACTATGATTTTGAGATCCTTTATCATCCGGGCAAGGCCAACGTACTGGACGACGCCCTGAGCTGTAAGGCGATGACGGCCCCGATCAGAGATATATGTCTGAGGATGACAGTGATTACTCCAGTATTGGAGCAGATTTGAGAAGCACAGGTCAAGGGCCTAAAAGAGGAAAGACAGAAGTGCGAGAGGATCGTGGGTCAAGTAGCTTCTTTCGATTATGACAGTCGAGGCTTGTTGACCCTTCATGTGAGAGTTTGGGTGCCATACTGGTGAGGAGTACGACAGATGTTGATGGATGAGGCCCACAAGTCTCGGTTCTCCATCCACCCAGGGGCGACAAAGATGTACAGAGATCTTCAACCCGATTATTGATGTCCCTACATTAAGCAGGACGTAGCTTGGTATGTTGAGAGATGCCTGACTTACAAGAAGGTCAAGGCAGAGCACCAGAGGCCCCACGGAAAGATGCAACTGCTGGACATTCCCATGTGGAAATGGGAGGATATCACCATGGATTTCATTACTAAGCTTCCCAGGACCGCACATGGGGTAGATTTGATTTGGGTCATAGTGGATCAGTTGACCAAGAGTGTGAATTTCATACAGATCTAGGAGAACATCTCAGCCGAAAAAACCGGTTGAGATTTATGTGCGAGAGGTGGTGGCACGTTATGGAGTGCCTGTCTCAGTGGTATTAGATAGAGACGTCCCTTTTACTTCCAGGTTTTGGAAGCGGTTTCACGATGAGATGGATACTTGTCTCCATTTCAGCACCACTTTCCACCCTCAGACGGACGGACAGAGCGAGAGGACGATCCAGACTCTCGAGGACATGCTTCGGGCATGTGTGTTAGATTTCGGTGGCAGTTGGGATACATATCTTCTGTTAGTAGAATTTTCATATAACAACAGCTATCACTCCAGTATAGACTGGCCTCCCTTCGAGATGCTCTACGGGAGGAAATGTAGGACCCCAATCTGTTGGGGTGAGGTTGGTCAGCGAATCATGGGGAGTATAGAGGTGGTACTCAAGACTACGGAGCAGATTCAACATGTCTGGAGCAGACTCCAAACTACTCAGAGCCAGCAACAGAGTTATGCCGACAAGCGGCGTTCAGAATTGGAGTTTCAGGTGCGCGATATGGTCCTCCTGAAAGTGTCACCCTAGAAGGGTGTTATCAGATTTCGAAGATGGGCAAGCTGGGCCCTAGATTCATTGATGCATTTAGGGTTTTGGCCCGGGTGGGTCGGCTTACTTATCAGTTACACCTTCCAGCAGAGCTCAGCCATATCCACAACACGTTCCATGTTTCTCAGTTGTGGAAGTGTTTGGTGGATGAGTCAGCACTTGTACCGTTGGAGGATATTTAGGTTGACAGCAACCTGGATTACATCGAGAGACTAGTTGAGATCTTGGAACAAGGTGGTTCAGCTATTGAAGGTGAAGTGGCAGCACCGCAAGGGTTCGGAGTTGACATGGGAGCCCGAGGAAGAGATGAGGGAGCACTACCCAAAGTTGTTTCCAGAGACAGCAGAATTCGAGGACGAATTCTAAAATAAGTAGGGGAGAATTGTAATTCCCCATTCTTGGTATGTGTCACACCCCAAAACCAAGAATGGCGGAAATGTTCCGGGGCGGAGGACGTCATGTAAAGTATCACAACACAGTAAATGTAAATAAGCAAACAACATCATCCATTGCATTAAATATAAAATTTTAATACAAGCGTGTTCCGTACAGTTCTAGACACCAAAAATATAATGTAAATCAAAATAGTACGATGAGTCTTGAATGCGCTCCATCTTCTCAAAAGCTAGCATCGGTACCTGTCTACTGATGACCTGAGAATACAAGTTATTTTGAAAGAGCTTATCAGCATTAAGCTGGTGAATTCATAAGTATCTTAGTGTCGAGGTTTATTATCAAAACGTTTGAACCTATCGCAAGTATGAGTTGTAAATGTATGTAAGTGTTTGTAAAAGTTTGAATCTCTCAGAAAAACCTATATTTTATGTTAAAGTAGCCCTCTACCAAGGCTTAACTGTTTTGTATACTTGTTTGATGTAAAAGTGTGTAATTTCCCAAGTGTAACTATCATTTAACAAAATATAGTTTGTACATTAAAGTTTAAGTGAGGTTATCACCAAAATGTAATGGGTAAATTATTGTAGTACGGTAGTTTTGTTTTATATGAACTACTGTTGTACTAACTACCTTAAACCGGGTTTATATTAAGGTATCGTGTGATAAATTGCACCATACTATCGACTGGTAACATCGACAACGTATAGTCGAAAAATAAGGTATGACGTTTGGCACCCGTAGACCTATCGGTCCCACTGTAGCTAGCAGCGAGGTGTAGGATAGTCAATCCAGTATAGATCTATACGCAAACTCACGCTCTCCCTCCAAGAGACTCTGGCTACAACTCGGGTCATGTCAATTAAGACATGCTCCCATACAGTGGATCACAATTGTTAACGTATTCGTGTATATGCAATATAATGTTACTTGTTCTAGTATCGTTGTATATGTTCTCTTAGTAATAAGTATTGACTCCTGAATGAACTGACTCGTTGATCTAGAAATTCTAGTAGTATGATCCCGTGTTACCCCGATGGTAACTTACTAACGAGGTGCTGATAAGTATGAATATGGAAGTACTTTTATGTCAATACATGTATATATGATATATAACTAATATTTAAACAACCCTCGGATGGTCACCCGAAATTCCACCAGACCACATCCAAATCGAGGAAAAGGAAATAGGACAGGTGGCTTTCCTAAGCCCTTTAAACATTATTTATACAGCTATACATATATGGGCATGCAAATTTATAGGTAGTAAAACAAAGTTTACAATAAAGCATTTGATAAGTAAAAGAGTTTGTAAAACATTTTGAAGTAAAACAGTTTGAACAGTGATAAAATCATTGGTTTCCTAGTTATTAATCACATGTGATTAATGCAATCACATGTGATCGAAGCAATAACTATAAGTGTTTAACGTGTATTCCCCCCCCCCCCCATAAAGTATTTAAACATTTAAAAGCATTTCAAAGGTTGAATAAAGGGGTATGAACTCACTTGGAAGTTTGAAGATAGCGAGATCGAAAACCGGGCAGAGTTTCATCTCGGGAAACGGATTTTTCTCGGGATTCTCGGGAATCTCGGGAGTAAAATCGACCCTCGGGACTTGAGCAAAAAGACCAGAGCTTCGGGTTTGAACGGGCACAGAAATCGAGGCAAGATCATGAGAGAAAGAGAGAAAATGAACAAATTTTTCAGAAAGGCTCGCATCACTTTAATAGCGGTGCTGAACCGCCTCCGAACGCGGGGCGTACGAGCGTACGCAGCGCGTACCCGTACGTCATCGCTTAGGTATTTCGAATGGAGCGGGTCGGATGGGACGGCGGATAATACCGAATTTTTAATAAAAATTATATATAAATTATTTATCAAACTTCAAAAATTCATATCTCCTTCATACGAACTCCGTTTTCGACGTTCTTTATATCCCCGCGAAGGTGAGACTATGATCTACAATTTTCGTTTAGATTCCGTTGGCAAATTCCGAAATTATTTTTATTATTTATTTATTAAAATGACGTGATTAAGGAATCTCTTTAAAAATTCATAACTTCTTTATCTGACGTCGGTTTTTGCCAGACTTTTTACTGTTGAAATACCATTGTCGAGACCTTCGATTCTCGTTTAGGTCATTCCGGCCAAATGTCGCTCGATCTCCGTTTCGAGTTTTTAGCTGTCTGTTGCTAAGCTGAACTTGGAAAAATCATAACTTCAATATACGAAGTCAGATTTGGGCGTTCTTTTTACGTACGATCATGGTTTAATGAGATTTAAACATAGAAGAATTTAAATAGAAACTTTTTGGACATTTTATTATCGAAGTTAATTTTATTAACTCAAAAATGTTTACAATACTTGACCTATTAGGCCATTACAAAGAGTTGAAATATCGGGTTGTCACATCATCCCCCCGTTAGAGGGAATTTCGTCGCGAAATTCAAAGTAAGAGAACACTCGTTGATTACGGAAATAGATGTGGGTACTTGTGTTGCATCTGATCTTCGCGTTCCCATGTGAATTCAGGTCCCCGCTTAGCGTTCCAGCGAACCTTCACGATGGGTATGCGACTTTGTTTTGTTTGCTTGACCTCTCGGTCCATGATTTCTACTGGTTCTTCCACAAAATTGAGGCTCTCGTTGATCTCGATCTCGTCGAGTGGGATTACGAGAGTCTCGTTGGATAGACACTTTTTCAAGTTAGATACGTGGAATGTAGAATGTACGTTACGAAGTGCGCCTGGTAGATCGAGTTTGTAAGCTACGGGGCCGACTCTTGCAAGAATTTCGAAAGGCCCTATGTACCTCGGATTAAGCTTCCCATGCTTGCCGAAGCGTATCAAGCCCTTCCAGGGTGAGACTTTGAGAAGGACTCGGTCTCCTACCTGAAATTCCAAAGGTTTCCTTCGTTTATCTGCGTAGCTCTTCTGTGGATCTCTAGAGGCTTTCAATCGTTCACGGATCTGAACGATCTACTTGGTCGTTTCCCGGATGATTTCCGGACCGGTAAGAGTAATGTCGGAAGCTTGCCCCCTTACTAGTTGGGTATCACCCACCTCAGCCCAGCACAGAGGGGATCTGCACTTTTGGCCGTCGAGGGCTTCAAATGGAGCAGCCTTGATGCTCGTGTGATAACTGTTATTATAGGAAAACTCGACAAGGGGTAAATGAGTATCCCATGACTTCCCAATGTCAATCACGTAGGCTCGCATCATATCTTCCAGTGTTTGGATGGTCCTCTCACTCTGTCCGTCAGTCTGAGGATGGTAGGCTGTGCTCATGTCTAGCCTTGTTCCTAGGGAATGTTGTAGTGATTGCCAAAATCTTGAGGTAAACCTACTATCTCTATCGGAGATAATGGACATAGGTACACCATGTAGCCGTACGATTTCCCTAATGTATGTTCTCGTAAGTTTCTCCATCTTGTCGGTTTCTTTGATAGGTAGGAAGTGTGCAGACTTGGTCAATCTATCGACGATGACCCATATGGTATCAAGTCCTCCCGTTGTCTTGGGCAACTTGGTTATGAAATCCATAGTGATCCGCTCCCACTTCCATTCTGGGATCTCTGGTTGTTACAATAAACCAGAGGGCTTCTGGTACTCGACCTTAACCTTTGCGCAAGTAAGGCATTTACTCACGAAGGTAGCAATCTCTGCTTTCATATTAGGCCACCAGTATAGCTTTTTAAGATCCAGATACATCTTACTTGAACCTGGGTGAACGGAATACCGAGTGTTGTGCGCCTCGGTCATGACCAAGTCTCGGAAACCACCGTGTTTCGGTGTCCAGATCCGATCCATGAAATATAAGGCTCCGTCACCCTTGGCTTCTAAATTCTTGTCCATTCCTCTGAGGGATTCACTCGTCACATTTTCAGGTTTCATGGCTTCAAGTTGGGCCGTCTGAATTTGATTAGACAAGTGTGAATGGATGGTTATTGACAATGACTTGATTTTTCGACCAGAATATTCCTTCCGACTTAGGGCGTCTGCTACTACGTTGGCTTTACCCGGATGATAACGAATATCGCATTCGTAATCACTGAGTAGCTCGACCCACCATCATTGTCTCATATTGAGCTCCTTTTGATCAAAAATGTGTTGTAAACTCTTCTGGTCGGTAAATATAGTGCTCTTCGTTCCATACAAGTAATGTCTCCAGATCTTCAGAGCAAACACCACTGCTCCTAGTTCAAGATCGTGGGTCGTGTAGTTAACCTCGTGTGTTTTCAACTGCCTCGAGGCGTAGGCGATGACCTTACCTCGCTGCATTAGGACACATCCGAGCCCTTTATTCGATGCATCGCAATAGACTATAAAGTCTTCTATTCCTTCGGGAAGGGATAGTATTGGTGCGGTGCACAAGGCTCATTTGAGCGTTTGGAACGCTCTTTCTTGTTTCTCTTCCCAGTCAAAGGCCACACCTTTCTGGGTTAGGGTCATAAGAGGTTTCGCTATTCGGGAGAAGTTCTAAATGAATCTGCGGTAGTAGCCAGCAAGACCTAGAAATTAACAAATTTCTGTCGGCGTCTTAGGTGCTGACCAGTTCTCAATGGCTTTAATTTTGGATGGGTCCACGTGGATTCCCTCTTCGCTTACCACTTGTCCTAAGAATTCGACTCTCCGGATCCAAAATTCACATTTGTTGAACTTCGCATAAAGCTTCTCTTTTCGTAATGTCTCTAGAACTTGTCGCAGGTGATCGCCATGCTCTTTCTTACTTCGGGAGTAGATCAGGATGTCCTCAATGAAAACGATGACGAACTGATCCAAATAAGGTCGGCATACTCTATTCATCAGATCCATGAAGACTGCGGGCGCATTGGTCAATTCGAATGGCATCACCACGAACTCGTAATGTCCGTAACGAGTTCAGAAGGCTGTCTTCGGCACATCTTCATCTAGCACTCATAACTGGTGATATCCGGATCTCAGATCAATCTTAGAAAAATAGTTCGCCCCTTGCAGTTGGTCGAATAGATCATCTATGCGAGGTAGAGGGTAACGATTCTTGACCGTCAGTTTGTTGAGTTCTCTGTAGTCAATACACATACGGAATGATCCGTCTTTCTTCTTAACGAACAAGACCGGTGCTCCCCAAGGTGAGAAACTTGGTCTTATAAAGCCCTTGCTGAGCAGTTCGTTAAGTTGACCAGAGAGTTCCTGCATCTCAGCTGGTGCTAAGCGGTAGGGCGACTTGGCTACTAGGGTAGCTCCTGGGACTAAGTCGATTCTGAACTCGACCTGTCGTTGCGGAGGTAACCCGGGTAGTTCTTCTGGGAAGATGTCGGGGAAGTCGCTCACTACAGGGATGTTCTTTAGTCCTTTCGTTTCGAGGCTCGTGTCAACGATGTGAGCAAGGAATGCATGGTATTCCTTACGCAGATACTTCTATGCTTGAATACTTGATATGATGCGAAGACTTGCACCGGGTTTGTCGCCGTAGATTATAAGAGTTTCGTTAGACGGAAGGTTTAAACGGACTGCTTTCTCGTAGCACATGATGTCGGTGCGGTGAAGGCTTAACCAATCCATGCCAACGATAACGTCGAAACTCTTTATTGAGACTGGCATGAGGTCGACTGGGAATGAATGGTTATCTAGAGTTAGGGTACAACCTAAATATATGCTACTCGTACTTTCAGTTTTTCCATTAGCCATTTCTACTGTGAATAGTTCTTTGAGTGCGTGTGGTGGTTGATTAAGCATGCAAGTAAATTTATGGTTTATGAAGCTTCGCTCCGCTCCACTATCGAATAGAATGCATGCATAGGAGTCATCGAGGAGGAACGTACCAGTCACCACTGTCGGGTCAGCAACTGCCTTCCCGTGGCCTATCACTAGTACCCTCCCTGCTCCGCCAGCATTTTTCGCCTTGGGGCAGTCCCTCTTATAGTGGCCTGCTTCGCCACATCCATAGCAGGTCGGGCTCGTGCCAGAGTCGGGGACTTGGGCGATCGGTCTCGCCGGAGATTTACAGAAACGGACTGTGTGTCCTCTCCTGTGGCAGTTAGAGCACTGCATTTCATGGCAGGGGCCATTGTGGTGATAGTTGCATTTGTTGCACTTGGGCGAACTTCCAGCATACCCACCCACCGGATTAGTAGTAGCAGCAGCAGGGGTTATTGTGGCATGTATTGTCACAATTTGCTGCTTTTTGGCAGCCTGTTGCCTCTTCTTTTCATCCCAGAATTTCCGCTTAGTATCAGTGGGTTTGGAGAGTTCCGGGATGGCTAAGGTGGTTGTGGTTGCAGGGGTTTTGACTCCATGGTCAATGAGTCGTTGTGCCAACCGTTTGGCACTGTCGAAGGTAGCGGGGTTTGATGCTAGAACATTCCCCTGATACGGAGGCACAAGCCCCCATATGTACCTTTCGATCTTTTTCCCTTCAGTGGGAATCATATTAGGGCAGAGGGCCACCAGTTCGCTGAATCTGGTGGTGTAAGCGACAATGTTGATGCCCTTCATGGTCAGGCTCCAAAGCTCCTGCTCTAGTTTCTGGATCTCGCCCCTCGGGCAGTATTACTCAATCATGAGGTCTTTCATCGTTTCCCAGCCTATGTCGTTGGCTACGACGAGAGTTAGAGATTTAACGTGGCCGTTCCACCACGTTAGGGCCTTTCCTTCAAAGGTGCATGCGGCGTATTTCAGTTTGCTCGCAGCAGGGCATGAACAAATTTCGAAGACCGCTTCAGTCTTCTCGAACCATTGCGAGAGAGCAATGACTCCGCCGGTCCCATGAAAGGACTTCGGCTTGCAGTTGGTGAAATCCTTGTAAGAGCATTCTCTCGAGCGCACAGGGGTTTCAACCGGGATTGATTCCACAGGGGTTCCACCTCTGCTGGCATCAGAAGAGTGATACTGAGCCATGGCAATTGCCACTGCTGCAGCTACGGTAGCATTTAGGGCTGCAGTATCGATGACCGGAGGCGGAGGAGGTGGTGGTGCAGGATTATTCCTGGGAGATTTGCAAGGAGGCATCTTTCAGCTATAAGTTTATAAAGGTAAGAAAAACGGTAAGAATCATTTTGTAAGCAACGTGAGAGTGATATATGGACTAACTAACCATAGCCCAACAGTTGAATGAGTGTTTGAAATCACAACAAGAAATATTAGTAGGAAAACACAAGTGTATAGATTTTTCCCACAATTTAGATAGATTTCAATAATACTGGTATTACTGATGTAATAAGTTCAACAAAAATCGACCTAACAGTAGGTCTTACATCATACCATATAGAAAAGTTTGACAGTTCTTAGATTCCTAATTAGAGTACTGAAAGTTAGGAATATTTTACAGACAACTGCTACTTAGAGCACAGATGTTAAAGGCTAATCCTTAACCCTAAAGATAATGATGTACTAGACATCATTTAACAACGATGAATATTCCTCGGGAGAACCCTAAGGTCTCTCATTTGACGGACCACCTCTTGAAGGTGTTGCTCATGAGCACTTTGACGAGCTCGGAGTTCCATGACTTCAGCTTGAGAGGCAACCAGATGTTGTTGTAGGGTTTCATTAGTTCTCCGGGTCCGTTCCATGTCTTCGTCAAGACAGCGGATGCGAACTGTGTTGACACCTGAGTTGGCATCAATCTCCATGACCCGGTCGATGGCTGCTCTACCTTGCTCGACATTACGAGCTATTCTGCGGATAATGACAGGCAGGGCTCGGTCAGCAGAGCCACCATTGCTGACGTTGTAAAAGCTTCGGTCCCTAAAGTATGGTAAGGGTTGACCCTGTTCATCACTCCAACGATTCAAGTTGTTTTCCCATAAGGGAGTAGGACCTGGAAAAGATGGTCGAGGGTTGTTGTTCGGGGGTTGACCTACGAGTGGTAGGTTGTTGACTTCAAGCTCAAAGTCTGATCCATCTGAGAAGCCTTCAGCTTGATGATCATCCAACGGAATTTGGTGTTCATTGTCAGACTCTGCTTCGAGCATTCCTATGTTGCCTTCATTTTGAAAGTATGGGTCGTCGTGATGGAATCCAGCCATTTAAATCTACGCGAGAAGAGAGGTATAAAGATATGTATGTAGTTAATAGCACAAAATACACCTATAGTATTTTAAGTTTAAGTTCCACTGATCTTTTTGTGGCATTGTTGGTAAGTTTTTTTTTTTTTTGACTTGTTAACACATCACAACTATTCTAGGGCATATGCTAATCACTCCTCGGACCAGCATAGTTGATCAGGCTATGCCATTCCCAGGACTGACCATACATCCCCTAGCTTACCTGTGATATTTAACAATCGTAATACTCTTGTTCTTGTCGTTGTGACACTGGTTTTAGTATGAATGCAGACTAGTATACTTAATTAACTATTTTAGTATTTAAAGTATAGACTCTTGGTCAAAGTGTTTTAATCCCAAATGGGTTTATAGTTTAGTATATCTTTTATGGGTTGATATACTTGCTTCAATATAAACAATGCTCTGATACCAATCTGTCACACCCCAAAACCAAGAATGGCGGAAATGTTCCGGGGCGGAGGACGTCATGTAAAGTATCACAACATAGTAAATGTAAATAAGCAAACAACATCATCCATTGCATTAAATATAAAATTTTAATACAAGCGTGTTCCGTATAGTTCTAGACACCAAAAATATAATGTAAATCAAATTAGTCTGATGAGTCTTGAATGCGCTCCATCTTCTCAAAAGCTAGCATCGGTACCTGTCTACTGATTACCTGAGAATACAAGTTATTTTGAAAGAGTTTATCAGCATTAAGCTGGTGAATTCATAAGTATTTTAGTGTCGAGGTTTATTATCAAAACGTTTGAACCTGTTGCAAGTATGAGTTGTAAATGTATGTAAGTGTTTGTAAAAGTTTGAATCTCTCAGAAAAACCTATATTTTCTGTTAAAGTAGCCCTCTACCAAGGCTTAACTGTTTTGTATACTCGTTTGACGTAAAAGTGTGTAATTTCCCAAGTGTAAGTATCATTTAACAAAATATAGTTTGTACATTAAAGTTTAAGTGAGGTTATCACCAAAATGTAATGGGTAAATTATTGTAGTACGGTAGTTTTGTTTTATATGAACTACTGCTGTACTAACTACCTTAAACCGGGTTTATATTAAGGTATCGTGTGATAAATTGCACCATACTATCGACTAGTAACATCGACAACGTATAGTCGAAAAATAAGCTATGACGTTTGGCACCCGTAGACCTATCGGTCCCACTGTAGCTACCAGCGAGGTGTAGGATAGTCAATCCAGTATAGATCTTGTTGGATTAATTTCTAAGTCCATAACTATAATTGGTAAGACTTGACCCGACCTGACATGGTCCATTTGGGTTGCATACCATCATGCACTTGGATAGACTATAATGAGAGAAATAAGACACTTATGGTTATTAATATATTATAAGTTCTAGTATATTAATAATTAGAATAATCAGATTATTTAATTAGTATTGATCAAGAATTAATCTATGATTAATTAAGTGATCAAAAGAAGACTAATTAAATATATGGGTTGATTGTGTAAATCATCCATACTTATATAGTGGGATAATGCTGCATGGATAATCAAGTTGGGCTAAAACCCATAGGATGGTCCATGGATGCTCCATGGTGTATTTAAACCCATGGATCCAAGGAAATGGAAAGCCATGACAATTAAGGATTTACCCTAATTGTAACACTATATAAAGATCTTATTCTTGACAAAAATCGGACACTAGTGAGAGTAACAAAAGGGCTAGCCGATTTCATGAAGTGTAGAACTCTCTCAAGTTATTCTAAGTGTTTTGATGATTGTGATTCCATTTGAGGCTTCCACACTATTGGGGCTAGGCACTCAAGCTTCATGAAGACTTTCTACATCAAAGAGGTATGTATTATATCTTGTTACACTCATTGTTTTGTATGCTAGATTAGGATAATACCTTGGATATTCTTATTTTCATGTATAATAGAGAAAACATAGATCCAAGGTATTTAGGGTTGCATGTACACTTAGGAGTGTTAGAATGCTCAAAACCCAACAGTGGTATCAGAGCCTAGGCTTGTTTTCTTGTTATACTTGCAAATGGAGCTGAAAAATCGAGTTTTGATGCTGTCAGCCCAGCAGACTCGCCGAGTCCATGAAGGGACTCGACGAGTCCAAGGCAAAATGCATCCAACTCGCCGAGTTTTGTTCATGCACTCGACGAGTTGGACCCCAGACAGCATATTTTCGAGGTTTTTGGCTAGAAATGGACTAGGAACAATACCCTACGTTGTTTTTGAACTTATAAACTTGTTTTTTAATGTGGTAATGTTCATGCTAATCCATTTTTAAAGATAATTGTCAATAGATTCATGTTTTGTATTAGTTTAAGGTTTAGACTAATTACATGAAGAAGTTTGATATGAATTATCTTCTTCTTATGAGTTGCTTAGATTAATAGAAAAGTTAATTGAAATAGTTGTTTTCAATCCATTTTGTGTCATTGAATGTGTTTGTGTAACTTGTCCTCAAGTTACATGAAGAGTCACATTAAAGATTAATAAAATGTGTTTGTGTAACTTGTCCTCAAGTTACATGAAGAGTCACATTAAAGACTCATAAAACTCATAAAAATTGGTAATGGTTACAAAATGAAGAGTCTTGTGTCATTGATTTTTTTTTATGACTCCATAACTTGTCCTCAAGTTATGGAAATTCAAGAGTCACTTCATTAATAAGTAAATAAATAAGTAAAGTGTAACCTTAATTAATTCCATAAGTTATAAAAATAAAGAAAAGTTAATTCTTTTATTAGTTTAAAGTCTTCCATAAGTTATGGAACTTGAAGAGTTTTTTGGATTAAAACTACTTTAAACACATAAGTTATGGAATTAATTAGTTTTGAATAGTTTCAAAACTTGCCCTCAAGTTTTGGAATTTGAAAAGTTTTCTCTTATGAATACTTTAATTCCAAGTTAGCCCTTAGAATTTTAAAAGAGTTAAAATTCAACACTTATACTATTTATAACATTAATGGTTAATTATTATATATATATGTATAAGAACAAGTCGTTTTACCGTTAGTAGGCCTCATTCACGAAACCGGTCTATAAGGTGGGTATAAGGTGGTTGCCTATAAAATGGTGACTTAATGGGTGTCCACTCTCACCCACCGCTTGCTTGATCGGTGGAGGGTCGTTAGCCGAACGGGTAGGACAATGACTTTAAATTCTCCCTTCATTAAAAGTATTAATGATAAATACTAAAGTAACTAAAATCTTAATAATTCCCAATCTTAGTTACTTTAGGAAAAATGTGAATTTGGTACTAGCCCATGGAATTCACACTTTGTACCTTACCAAGTCGTTGATGGAGCGTGTGTGGTTAACCGGCACACTAACTTGGACTAGTAAGGACCACGAAGGGTGACTTAATGTTTTTCATAGATCAATGGAGCGTGTGTGGTTAACCGACACATTGATTAGGTGATAATATTAAGGGTACCAAGTGAATTGGTATGGTTATTCAGACCTTGTTTTGTGATCCTCGGCATCCCAGTCACAAAATTTGAGAGTGCACACTCGAGATTGAAACATGCCATTGAAAAGTTCAATGAATCTCAAAAGATCTAGGAATTTCAAATCCAATTAAAACCTAATAAATTATTTCGTTTTTCATGGTGGAAATTGGTGAATCGTCATTCGCCTACCTTCAAATATTTTATAGCTTGGATTACGGCATCCCTCTTCCAAATTATAAAATATTGTGTTGGGTCCTAGCCTTAATATTTCATATTGGGTGTAATATTAACGACTTTAAATCAACTATCTTGAATATCTCCCAAAACATGTCTGGTTTAGACATTTATGATCTTCCCAAATCTCTTGAAGATGATGTTCCTCGACATCATGCTTCACTTCCTCTATCTCCTCCAATTATTCTCCCTACCCCACAAGTTCTTGAAAAAGTTTAAGGTCACTCGAGCCCTATTGGCAAGTAAAGGTCTTGGTGTGGTCACATCATGGAGATGTAGTCACATATTGACAAGCCGGGAGAGTTGGGTGTCAAAGTCTTGAGAAAGTTGGTGGTTCAATCACTTTCTAACTCACATAGTGAGTTCTTTTGGAACACCTATGAAAAAGACTATGACAAGACCCTTAATGATTTTATCTATTTGTTAAGATCAACTTCCTCAAAACTTGATGGACATTGACAATAGTGACACAGGAAATCCAGAAAAGCATTCTCTTCCCAATGGAAAGGGATCGGCCATAGTCAACTCGGTTGACCAAATGGTAAAGAGAAAAACTAAGTCTGTGATAGTCCCGTGTACCATTATCAAAGGGTCCATATGTTTATATTGCCAAAGAAAGGGGCATTGGTTGCAAAGCTGCCACAATTTACCTAAGGATGTTAAAGTCGATAAGTTTGACTCTACTTCAGGTAAAGTCCTCTATCTAACTCTATTAAGTTTCTATTCTGAGATCCTTGATACATGATGTGACTGGGTCACATGGTGATGTTTTAAGAATCAAATAAAAGGTAAAGAAACTTAAAGAAAGAATATGCTGAATTTGATCGCGTAGATGGATTTCTATCGCGTAGTTTGAAGATCGGATTCTTGAGCTACTTCTTAGGAGTTATAATATATTGCTTGTGAATAGATAACAACAAGTTTTTCATGTGGATTGTAAGGATAAGTTTTTCCGCAAAGTTTTAAAATAAAAGAAAAAAAAGGGTTTTAATTTTATTTATTTTTAAAATATCCTTACAATGGCATCTGTGGAAAATTGCTGCTTATATGTTTCCAGTAATAGCAATATTGGAAAGTGGATTTGATTCTTCATTTGTGGTAGTGTCTGAATTTACCAAATGAAGAAAGTTTTTCATCACCCAAGTTTCAATTGGACATAAACTTGGAATCATACAAGTTGTATTGTATGATGAATGAGAATTTTCATCTTTGAAAAATTAAGACTAATTCTTTGATCACATGTATATGTGAGTCAATTGAAGGACTAAGGAATTAGGTACACTGGGTGTGCACTGGTCAAGGTCCACCACAAAGATTGATTTGTCGTGATTTACTAAAGATTAGTAAATATGATTACACTTATAAGGTTAAGTATAATTCTGTAACATTGAAAAGGTTCCAATGTATGACAAAACAAATGAGAAGAATTAAATTAGGTAGAAAGATAAAAGTTTCTCAAATCTGAAAAGATGGGAGAGTACTTTAGTATCATTTTTATGATCATCTTAATGATTTAGAAACCATATCACAAATTCATACTCTAAGGACGTCTTAGTGCATTGTTATGGCTAAGAAGAGAGGTCATGAATTGTTGGATTGGTTAAAATCAAGAAGATGAGTCATACTTCGTTCAAAAACAATTCTTAGAGTCATACTCCAAGATTGTAACATTGAGTGACATAAAGTAAGGTTTAAAACACTTATCAAATGTAGTGTAAAATGTTTTCTACTCTTGTACATTTGAGATTGGTAAGTTGTGATGTCTTGGATGAGACAAAGACCAACTAAGACCAATTGTGTGAAGTGTTAGTCTTGATAAGAATCCGCACTATCCCTTGAATATTTGTTTTGTCAAGGAATGGTTCTTGACTAGGAAAAACTTATATGTCAAGGGGACAGTGGGAGCCTTAAAGATCCTGAAAGAGTTTTAAGATTTAATCAAGAGTGAAACCTGTAATTTATCACTAGCACACGACTTAAGGTTTGCAACCTATCGTGTTGACATAATTCTTATTTCTGTACCTACTTCAAATAAGTTGAATTTACATGTGAGTTATTAGAGTTCAACTTGGAAGCATTGGTGGGCCTTGTGTTACCAAGGTGACAAGAAACTAAGATTGAATAAGTTTAATCCATGTAGGGCTGAATTTGTCACTAACCTTATCTTGTGATTATGGTTTTGACAAATTCGCATGGATAGGAACTCATACACTATAAAATCTAAGTGTCATAAGGTTTCTCTCCGATTCATGAAAATGATGGTGAGGAAACGCTTTCACTAAATAGATTTTAAGTAGATATCAATTGTGTCATTTGCATTTTCAAAAGTCATTAGTGGAGCGCGTGTGGTTAACCGGCACACTAACATGGACTTGTGAGAAATGGCAAATGCCTAAGCAATTGAGACTACGATTACGACATCCCTTTTCATAGTTCTGAAAATTGTTTAGACACACATGTGAGCTATCTAAGAAAGGGTGTATGAATCTAAATTTCAGAAGTCCAACAGATTTCTGGAAATATGTCAGAGCTAGTGGGAGCATAAGTGTTATGCTGATAATCATCATGTTAGTGGGAGCATGATTATTACATTTAGTGTTGCAAGTTAGCAACGTTAATTATAGAAAACAAAGTTTCAATTCGTGAAGTTGCAGGGGTTGAAAGGTTGTTTTGCTATAATTAAGGGAGAGGAAATTATACTTCATTTCAATTCTAAAGCTTAGATTGAGATTTTAATCATCTTTAGTCAAGAATATATATATATGAATTTTATGTCTGAATGGTTCGACTTAAGGAAATTCTATATATATTGCGTTTTCGGAATTCGATTATGATTACGGCATCCCTCTTCATAGTTAAATTTTGAAAACATGGCAAATAAAAAATATTGTAGGAAAAGACTGTTCTAGTATCATGTCTTTATGTGAGACATCATGAATCATGTCCCATATGCTTTAGATATAGGATCGATTTCACGTGCTATAATATTCATCCTTTCTAAATTTTCCAAATGCTTAAGGCATTTAGAAGGGAAAAGTCTAGAACTGGATATGACTAAAGTGATTAAACAATTGTCGAGGACAATCTAAGGTTTACCAAAGATTGGTTTCTCAAGGACAATTGGAAGTATAGTGATAATTCTGGAAGGACCATATTGACGTAATTTGTAAGGAGGCAACTCTTGTTCAGAAGTGATAGTCAAAATGGGATCTGGAAATGTTTCAAAGTTAGAAATTATTCAATCTATGTAAGATTAGGAAACTTAATACAAGAAGGATGTTCCCAAGGAGCTGATCTCCTTTGGAATGCTCTGTAATGGTTGTTGTCAAGTCTTTCTGACTTCGTGCATAATCATTACAAGAGGATCAATGCATATAAGTTTAGAATCTAACAGATTTCAGTAAATGACATGAATTTGGAATTCTTGCATTTACAATAAGGATTTGGGATTGTGAAATGAGTATCATTGGAATTATGTTCAATTGATCTACATCACAATGTAAGGATCATAGACAAACATAGTGTGCATACTTGAGGTATGGCATAACTATTGTTTAGAAAAACAAAGTGTACATGCTAGGAGCATGGGACGACTGTTGTTTTTATTCAAGTCTTAAGTTGATTATTTGAAACATTGAATAATGTGTAATCAATATGGTGATAAATAAAAGGTGGTTTTATTTATATTCAAAAGGGTTCTGAGACCATATTAGATTCGATTATTATTGTGTTTCACTTTGCATGTTTTGACTTCCAAAATAGCTAGGTTATTCTTTTCGAATGGCTAAGTTCTTTAAACACTCCACAGTCGTTCATATGTTGGAAGTAGGTATGAATCAAGACTATCATGAATCGGGTTTGTAGATGGCTAAATGGGTTTAGTCATGGCAATGGTTGCTACAACATTCATGAGTGCTCATAAGTTATGAGTATTGGAATAAACCCACGCTCACTTGTATCACTTCATGGAATTTATCTCGAGTGATCGTGAGACGGTAATATCATATAAATCTTCAAACCTAGAGATATGAGTTGTTACCTATGAGTTGGTTGTGCATTGATTGCACGTAAACGCATCAGTAACTTGATGTTATAAAACACGCCTTTGTATACAATTCAACAAGTAGTAGATCAAGCATATGAGTCGAAGTTTATCTGTTCCTTCTAGAAATAGAAGCAATATCTGGGCCCCTCGATGATTTTGTTGTGACCTATGTACCGGCCGGTCAGAACTGAATTGATGTGTTCGATTAAGTTCTTTGTCAAACAAATTGAAAATTGGGAAACAAACTGCTGGACAATAAGTACAACGTTGTTCCATGTATTTGTCTGGCTGATATCATGAGAACAGAGGATTATATGATCCCTTATCTAATGGACAAGTCATTGACAAGATCAGAGTTCATCTACAAGGTCAGAGTTCGACATAAGCTTTTGAGAGCTACGATTGCCAGTTGGTTCCTGAAGTCATACGCAATAATAGTTTTAGACTTATCCAAGTGGGAGACTGTTGGATTAATGTCTAAGTCCATAACTATAATTGGTAAGACTTGACCCGACCCGGCATGGTCCTTTTGGGTTGCATACCATCATGCACTTGGATAGACTATAATGAGAGAAATAAGACACTTATGGTTATTAATATATTATAAGTTCTAGTATATTAATAATAAGAATAATTAGATTATTTAATTAGTATTGATCAAGAATTAATCTAGAATTAATTAAGTGATCAAAAGAAGACTAATTAAATATATGGGTTGATTGTGTAATTCATCCATACTTATATAGTGGGCTAATGCTCCATGGATAATCAAGTTGGGCTAAAACCCATAGGATGGTTCATGGATGCTCCATGGTGTATTTGAACCCATGGATCCAAGGAAATGGAAAGCCATGACAATTAAGGATTTACCCTAATTGTAACACTATATAAAGATCTTATTCTTGACAAAAATCGGCCACTAGTGAGAGTAACAAAAGGGCTAGCCGATTTCATGAAGTGTAGAACTCTCTCAAGTTATTCTAAGTGTTTTGATGATTGTGATTCCATTTGAGGCTTCCACACTATTGGGGCTAGGCACTCAAGCTTCATGAAGACTTTCTACATCAAAGAGGTATGTATTCTATCTTGTTACACTCATTGTTTTGTATGCTAGATTAGGATAATACCTTGGATATTCTTATTTGCATGTATAATAGAGAAAACATAGATCCAAGGTATTTAGGGTTGCATGTACACTTAGGAGTGTCAGAATGCTCAAAACCCAACAGATCTATACGCAAACTCACGCTCTCCCTCCAAGAGACTCTGGTACAACTCGGGTCATGTCAATTAAGACATGCACCCATACAGTGGATCATAATTGTTAACGTATTCGTGTATATGCAATATAATGTTACTTGTTCTAGTATCATTGTATATGTTGTCTTAGTAATAAGTATTGACTCCTAAATGAACTGACTCGTTGATCTAGAAATTGTAGTAGTATGATCCCGTGTTACCCCGATGGTAACTTACTAACGAGGTGTTGATAAGTATGAATATGGAAGTACTTTTATGTCAATAAATGTATATGTGATATATAACTAATATTTAAACGACCCTCGGATGGTCACCCGAAATTCCACCAGACCACATCCAAATCGAGGAAAAGGAAATAGGACAGGTGGCTTTCCTAAGCCCTTTAAACATTATTTATACAGCTATACATAGATGGGCATGCAAATTTATAGGTAGTAAAACAAAGTTTACAATAAAGCATTTGATAAGTAAAAGAGTTTGTAAAACATTTTGAAGTAAAACAGTTTGAACAGTGATAAAATCGTTGGTTTCCTAGTTATTAATCACATGTGATTAATGCAATCACATGTGATCGAAGCAATAACTATAAGTGTTTAACGTGTATTCCCCCCCCCCATAATGTATTTAAACATTTAAAAGCATTTCAAAGGTTGAATAAAGGGGTATGAACTCACTTGGAAGTTTGAAGATAGCGAGATCGAAAACCGGGCAGAGTTTCGTCTCGGGAAACGGATTTTTCTCGGGATTCTCAGGAATATCGGGAGTAAAATCGACCCTCGGGACTTGAGCAAAAAGAACAGAGCTTCGGGTTTGAACGGTCACGGAAATCGAGGCAAGATCGTGAGAGAAAGAGAGAAAATGAACAAATTTTTCGGAAAGGCTCGCATCCCTTTTATAGGGGTGCTGAACCGCCTCCGAACGCGGGGCGTACGCAGCGCGTACCCGTACGTCATCGCTTACGTATTTCGGATGGAGCGGGTAGGATGGGACGGCGGGTCGGGTAGCTTCGCATAGGGCGACGTGGACGATCCGAGGTCGTGCCCTTGAGTACGCGGGGCGTACGAGGGTATGCGGCGCGTACCTCGGCCCTAGGCTGACTCTTCTTCGGATAATACCGAATTTTTAATAAAAATTATATATAAATTATTTATCAAACTTCAAAAATTCATATCTCCTTCATACGAACTCCGTTTTCGACGTTCTTTATATCCCCGCGAAGGTGAGACTACGATCTAAAATTTTCGTTTAGATTCCGTTGGCAAATTCCGAAATTATTTTTATTATTTATTTATTAAAATGACGTGATTAAGGAATCTCTTTAAAAATTCATAACTTCTTTATCTGACGTCGGTTTTTGCCTGACTTTTTACCGTTGAAATACCATTATCGAGACCTTCGATTCTTGTTTAGGTCATTCCGGCCAAATGTCGCTCGATATCCGTTTCGAGTTTTTAGCTGTCTGTTGCTAAGCTGAACTTGGAAAAATCATAACTTCAATATACGAAGTCGGATTTGGGCGTTCTTTTTACGTACGATCATAGTTTAATGAGATTTAAACATAGAAGAATTTAAATAGAAACTTTTTGGACATTTTATTATCGAAGTTAATTTTATTAACTCAAAAATGTTTACAATACTTGACCTATTAGGCCATTACAAAGAGTTGAAATATCGGGTTGTCACAGTATGTAATATAAATTTTGAATTTCCTTTCTTAGGGTTACTCGGTGAGTCAGTAGCCCTGACTCGTCGAGTAGAAGCGGGAATGCACGTGGACTTAGTGGGGCGATTCGACGAGTCGATTCCCGATTTGGTGAGTCTACTAGTCTGGATGAAACCCTAATTATATAACAATTAAAAGGTAATGTTTATGTGATAACTTCAGTGTATTGTTGTATTTATCTGTTGTCTGTGATCCAACATTTTAACGTCACATAGCCTGTTGTTTCTGTCATCGGTCGGGGTGTGACAGATTTGAATTAGAGCTACAAGTTATAGCGAACTAGTAATTCCTTAGAAACTACAATTATACCCTATGACTTACACTCTAATTAGGTTTAACTCTTAAGCCTAATAAATAAAAGTATTATTATTAATTACCCTACTCATTGACTACTTACAAGAGAGGTGAATATATCGAACTTGTCGCTTGGGTTGCTAGATTTCACAATGGCTATATGCTAAAATGGTCCTGCCCTCCAATACTTCAAACCTGGCTAATCCTTACTTGATAGTATTGACGTACAAAACAAGAATTAATAAAATACACTCAACAAAACAAAATTTCAGATATAGAATTTTATATATAATCTTATAAACATACCTACTTATTACAACAAGGTTCCAGAAAATCATAAACTCAAGGTTTTATTTCAAAAACGGTATCTAGAGTTACTATAGTACAATGTCCGTACCACAACTATATCTAGAATTTGCAACTAAGTTTTATAATGTTCTGATCGATGCACGACTGAACTCAAATACAGTAGTTAGCAAATTGAATACTTGAGGACTTCTATATTTTATACTTAATTATAAGGATTACTATACTTGAGGACTTCTGGGTTTTAATTATTTCTATCCTTGAGGACTTCTGGCTTGGAGAATGCTATACTTGAGGATTAATGGCTTAGAGGTTGCTATACTTGAGGACTTCTATCGTAGAGAATGTCATACTCGAGGATTTTATAGATTAAGGACTTAGCATTGGGTTGCTTGGGGTTCAGGAATGGCAGTCTAGTAGGGAGTCGCATAAAATACTCGTATTATCTATTACATACATTTAATTGGAAATTATTTGTATATTTTTCATTCTCACGCTATCTTTCATAAACATCTACCATGTTTGATGTCTTATGAAGGTTTGTCAGAGCACCATGGCTGATATGGGGATTTGGATGATGGCTCCCCCTCCGGAGGAGGATTAGGTAGTGCCCTATCCAACACTCCTAGCACTAATCGCACCCTTGGTTTCGGGGGAGGAGACAATAGAGGAGGATGAGGATGTCGACAAAGCCGCATATTAAGATAGCTTGGAGCCCTCTAAAGACGATACTAACATCAAGGATTATAAGCATGTGAGTTCTGATTCATAGCTAGAGGAGGTTGGGTACATTTATACATCTTCCTTAGAGGTATTTCCTGTTGGATTAGGTGTGTAAGCCCATAACCATAATTGGTATGTACCTGAATTGATAGTTGCACAGTCCTTTTGGATTGCATTGATACCGGCAGCTAGATAGGATGACCTATTGAGAAAGAGGAAGAATTTATTATTTGATTAATAAATTGAAATTAATGACTTATTAATTAATTATGAAAATAATATCTTAATTAGAAATCATATTGTTTAATTAATATTTAATCAAAAATTAATTTGGAATTAATTTTGGGATTAAAGGAATTAGTTAAATGTGTAGGGGCCGTTTGGCAAATTATTGATAGTTGTGGAATTGGGCTCTAGAACCCTCCTAGATGGGTTGGAAGAAATCTTCTAGGAATACCCTAAAAATTTCGTACAAGGGCCTCTTGGATGGATTTCTTGGGCTGCTTAGGCCTTAAGCTAAGGAATTAGGTTTTCCTCCTTAAAACCCTAGCTTTGGCTCTAAGCTAACACAACTATATAAAGGGCTATACCCCTCTTGATTTTAGCCACTCCAACCCTAAGACGAATAGCCGAAATCTAAAGCTTCTATAACTACAAGGAATTGTTTATTATTGCTATATAACATTCAAAGGTTAGTTTACTATCTTGTATGTGATTTTCAAATTAGCATAGGGTTTCTAGGGTTTCCAATAGTTGATCAAGTATTTCATGTTCAATTAGAAAAATATAGATTGAGAATATAAGGGTTTCATGCACACATATAGATTGTTTGTTATGGTCAAACTCATCTGTGGTATCAGAGCCTTAGGTTTTGTTTTCTAATTGAATTGATTGCAAATTGGTTATTTGATCAAGCGAAATTTTGTTTTTCAAAAATATGCTCCACACGACGTGAGCAGTATGGCTCACGACATGAGCTCGTTACAGATCCAAAATTTTGTATCAAATCTGCCTAAATTTGTCAAAAGAGATAATTTTTTTTTATGTTTATTTTCCAAATCTGATTTTGATAAATATCTGGTGATATATAGAATGCCTAAAAACTAGGACATGAATATTTGACTAAATTAATTATTTTTTGATTAATAATTAATTTTTAAAATTTTAAAATTATTGATTTGAATGTTAATTGTAATTAATAGTTAATGTCAAATATTTGTAGGGGTTAAATTTTTGAAATTAAATTAAATTATTTTAATTTCGGAATTTAAATAAATAATAACCCTAGTATTTTGAAATGTTTAAAATACACCTTATAGTATATGTAAAATTAAAAGCTTAATATTTACTATATGTATAAGACAAGTCAGTTGAACCAGTAGTACACCACATTCACGAAGCCAATCTATAAAGGGGTATAAGGAAATCGCCTATAAAATGGTAGTTGAATGCGTGTCCACTCTCACCCACCGCTTCCTTGATTGGTGGAGGGTCGTTAGCCGAACGGGTTTGATAGGAAAAAATAATTATCATTAATAAGTATCATAAAATTATAAAGTCACTAAATGCTTTTATTAAACTCCTAATCTTACTTACTTTAGGAAAAATCTGAATTTGATGCTAATCCATGAATTTACACATTGCACTTTATATAACTCGTTAGTAGAGTGTGTCTGGTTAACTGGCACACTAATATGGACTAATAAATGGTGGCAATGGGTGTCTTGTAACTTATCATCTATTAATGGAGTGTGTGTGGTTTACTGACACATTGATTAGATGATAAATTTCATCGGGAGTACCAAGCTAATTTGTGTGGTTATTCACATCTTGTTTGTGATCCTTGGTATCCGAGTAACAAATAGAAGAGCATAATTGAGATTAAACATGTCATTGAATAGTTCAATGAATCTTAAAAGATCTAGAAATTTTATTTAAAACCTAATTCGTTTAAATTTCATTTTTTGTAGTGAAATTGGTCAATCGTCATTTACCTACCTTTAAATAATTTACCATTAGATTACGACATCCCTTTTCTGTATTATGAACTATTTAGTTGGATCCTAGCCTTAATATTTTATTTGGGTGTTATATTAAGGATTATTCTTATCTAATCAAAACTTGTTCTTCTTTTTTTTAGATGTCAACTTCCAACAATGCTTTTGGTTCCTCCTCCAACAACAACTCCTCCAACAACTTCTCGCTCTTGAGCATCTGCTCAAAAGTCACCTTTTATGGCACCAATTATAATGATTGGATGAGAAACATCAAGATGGATCTACGCTTCAAGGACAAAGAGTATGTGCTCGAAAAAAACTCGTCGAGATTGATGAAACAAAGGCTACTCGTGAACAACCAGTTGAGTATATGAGACATTGCAATGATGTTACCAAAGTGGCATGCATCATGGTGGCTACTATGACTCCTAAGTTGCAAAGGTTATCTAAGGATTACTGGTCGTATGTGATGAACAAAGAATTGATGGAAAAGTACCATCAACGAGCTCTTCAAGAGAAATACGAGGTAGTAAAGTCCCTCATTA
Organism: Lactuca saligna; assembly: GCF_052625555.1. Classification (NCBI taxonomy): domain Eukaryota; kingdom Viridiplantae; phylum Streptophyta; class Magnoliopsida; order Asterales; family Asteraceae; genus Lactuca; species Lactuca saligna. The sequence goes on from NC_136417.1 coordinate 150,395,474, forward strand.
CCAGCAAGATGAAGGATGGAGAGTCTATTACGAGCAACTTCTAACTTATGCAACGATATGTGGAATGCTTGCTAAAGCTTAATGTGAACTTCAACGAGGAATTAGCTATTGACCTACTGTTGCACTCATTTCCCAGTTGTTATGATCAGCTTATCATGATTTATCATTTGAACAACCAAGACACCGAATTGGCTTAACTTCAGAGCTTGCTGAGAACTGCTGAAAGTAGAATGAAGGGAAAAAGTGTTGCATCCACTCCTACTGGTGCTTCTCCTATCTTGGCTATTGGGCAAGGAAAGGGGAAGAAGAGGAAAGCTCCTCATAAACAGAATTGGAATGGAAAGTCCCCAGCAGGATCCTCAAGCAATGGACCTAAAGGAAAGGCCAGTTTTGATGCTCCTCCTGCCTCTGATCCTAAGGAGGCTACTTGCTTCTACTCCCATGATAATGGGCATTGCAAACGAAGCTATCCCAAATACTTCCTAGACATAAAGGATGGAAAGTTGAAGCCAACCTCGACAGGTATTTACACTATCTTATCCAAAAACTCAACATATTCTCATTCTTGGGTCCTTGATACAAGATGTGGTTTTCACAATTTTTCTGACTTGCAGGGGCTAAGAAGAAGTGAGGATGTGGAGCATGGGAGAATGAACTTGATCATGGGTAATAGGGGATCCTCATCTGTTACCAAGATCGGTGTTTATAATTTAGTGCTTACTTGTGGGTTATATTTGGATTTGAAAAATTGTTGCTACTCGTCAGAAATGACGAGAAACATCATTTCATTTCATGGTTTATATAGACAAGGTTTGATATTCTTTTAATAATGAGAATGGTTCTATCTATGCTTATAAAATGGTGTATTTTATTTTGAAGCATTACCTTGCGATGGGGTGTATGGAACTGTGATGGTTGTAGACAATTTAGGTAATAGTGGTTTGTAAATTGATTCGTCTAATGGTTTGGATAAAGCATGCTTGTGGCATTGTCGTCTTAGAGATTTCAACAAGCAACACATTGCCCAACTCCAAAAGGATGGAGTGTTGGAATCATTGACATAAGATCAGATGATACATGTGAGTCTTGTTTACTTGGAAAGATGACGAAATCACCTTTGACACGTTCTTGTGAGAGAGGTGAAGGATTGTTGGATCTCATACATAGATTTGTGTGAGCCCTTCAGATCCACCACAAGGGATACAAATTGATTCTATGAACTTTTACTGATGATTATAGGAGATATTGCTATATCTACTTAATCATGCATAAGTCAGAAACCTTTAAAAAGTTCAAAGATTTCAAGCATGAAGTCAAGAATCAATTGGGCAGGAAGATCAAGATGCTCAGATCTGATAGAGGTGGTGAGTATCTTAATGTCGAGTTCCTTAACTACCTCAAGGAATGTGGAATTGTTTCAAAATTAACACCTCCTAGGACACCACAACTTAATGGTGTCGTTGAGAGGCATAATCGAACCTTGTTGGACATGGTTCGTTCCATGATGAGTCGAGCTTCACTACCAATCTCATTTTGGGGGTATGCCTTAGACTGCCACCCACATTCTTAGTCTTGTCCCAAAAAAAGGGTTTCTAAAACACCTCATGAGATGTGGACAAGGAAGGTTCCCTCATTGGCACATATCAAGGTTTGGGGTTGTGAAGCTTTCGTTACACTAGAGACTCACAACAAGCTTGAACCTCGAACTGAGACATGTATTTTCATCGGCTACCCACTAAAGTCTTTTGGATATTTGTTCTAAAGATCTAGTGAAAACGTGGTCTTCATAGCATGAAGGGAAGTCTTTCGTGAGAGAGAGCTCATATGCAAAGAGGATAGGGGGTACAGTTGATCTTAAATAAATTCAAGGGTCATCCAATAAAGGAACCTCTAACAGTGGCACTCAACCTGAGGAAGAAATTCTGGTTAAACCTATTGACGAGTCGTTACCTCTTAGACGTTCCAACAGAGCTAGAATAGCACCAGAGTTTTATGGTTTCCATATTACTTCGGATGGTGATACGTTTATCAGTGATAATACGCTGATAAATTTGGATGAGCCTTCTAACTATAAGAAAGATATGGTGGGCCCTGAGTCTGCCAAGTGGAAAGAGGCAATGGACAGCGAGATCAAGTCCGTATATGACAACCAAGTTTGGAATTTGGTTGAAAATGTACTAGGTCGTAAGAATGTTGGGTGCAAATGGATCTTCAAGAAGAAGACCGACATGGATGGAAAGGTGTACACCTTCAAGGCTCGACTGGTTGGAAGGTATTTACTCAAACTCCAGGGATTAACTATGATGAGACCATCTCACCAGTGGCTAAGATTAAATCTATTAGGGTTATGCTAGCCATAGCTGCGTTTCATGACTTTGAAATTTAGCAGATGGATGTCAAAACCACGTTCCTTAATGGGAAGTTGGCTGAATATGTTTACATGAGTCAGCCAGAAGGTTTTATGGATGCTAAGTATCCAATAGAGTGTGTAAGCTTGAGATATCAACATATGGATTGAAACAAGCTTGTCGCAGATGGAATCTTTTGTTTGAATAGAAAGTTAAAAAGTTTGGCTTCTCTAGAAGTGAAGATGAATCTTGTCTATATGTCAAAGTAAGTGGGAGTATAGTGACCTTCCTAGTTTTTTATGTCGATGATAAAATACAGATAGGAAACGACATTCCAACCATGCAGGAAGTTAAGTCTTGGCTTGGAAAGTTTTTTGCTATGAAGGATCTAGGAGAGGCTGCTTATATTTTGGGAATAAGGATTTTGAGAAACAGGATTAAAAGACTAATTGGACTTAGTCAAAGTACGTATTTGGATAAAGTGCTAAAACATTTTAGCATGGAGAATTCCAATAAAGGATACTTACCTATCCAGAGTAATACCAAGCTGAGTAAGACTACAGTCCGAGTACTAATGTAGAGATATCAGAAATGATTTGAGTTCCTTATGCTTCCGATGTTGGATCAATCATGTATATTATGACATGTACCCACCCATATGTGGCTTTTGCTTTGAGCATGGTTAGTCGATATCAGGGAAATCCGGGTAGAGCTAATTGGATAGTGGTCATGAATATACTTAAGTATCTGCGAAGAAATAAGGACTGAGTCATTGTGCTTGGTGGCAGAGTAATTGGGTACAGTGATGCCAACTTTCAGACAGATAGAGAAAACTTCCGTTCTCAGTCTGGCTGGGTGTTTACCCTTAATGGAGGAGCCATAACTTGGAAAAGTTCCAAATAGGAAACAATGGATGATTCAACTTGTGAATTAGAGTACATTGCAGCAAGTGAAGCATCGAAGGAGGTGATATGGTTGAAGAACTTCATTGGAGACCTTGGAGTTGTGTCAGCTATAAAAGATCCAATGGAAATTTTCTGCGAAAATGAAAGAGCAGTTACCTTAACTAAGGAACCAAGAGAGCGTGGCAGATCTAGACATATCGACATAAAATATCATTTTCTCACACATAGAGTAGAAGAAGGACACCTCGTCATGAAGAGGGTATCATCAGAAGAGAATCTTGCAGATCCCTTCACAAAGGGTCTGAGTAGGATCAAGCACGTTCAGCATGCAAGAAGCATTGGTCTGAAGGATGATATTAGTTTTAGTAGTTAGATAGACATTTAGAAACTTGTAACAAAGTAAATGTAATTGACTTTTGATGATTAAATAATAGAGAATTATTTATGAGTATTGTTTACTATCAATTGTCAATTGTTTATTATTGTGTGTCATTTTGCACGTTTTACTTCCCAAATAATTAGATTATTCAAACATCCACAGTCGTTCATACTTTTGGAAATAAGTAGTGAATTAAGGCTGTCATGAATTGGGTTGTAGATTGTCTAAGGGTTTAGACATATCAATTGTTTGCTGCAAAATTCATGAGTACTTGAAAATAGGGATTTAAAGTATTGGATTTACCCACGCTCAGTGAATTACTTCATGGAATTAATCACGAGTAATTCTGAGACAATAATATCTTAGAATCTTTAAACGGAGATATATGAGTTGTTCTTTACAAATCAGTTGTGCATTGATAATACGTAAACGCGTCATTAACTTGATATTATAAAACATATTGTTGTGTTTGATTTGTTGAGCAAATAGTGTAAGCATATAAGTCAAAGTTTATATGTTCGTTTTTCACCAATGGGTAAAGCGATATCTTGGTCCCCTCGATGATTTGGTGTTAACTTATAGTGTCGTGCCATGCCAAGACTAAATTGATGTGTTCCATTAGTAGTTCTTTGCCATTACAAAGAGGAAATCGGGAAACAAACTATTGGACAATGAGATTGACTATTTTCCATGTCATTTGTCCACGTGATATCTTGCAGAATAGAGGTTTATATGATCACTTATCTTTGGACACGTAACTGACTAGGTCAGAGTTCGACAGCGGCTTTGAGAGCTACAATTTGTTGATCAATTTTTTAAATCATACTGGAAATTATAGTTATTAGACTTATCCAAGTGGGAGACTGTTGGATTGGGTGGCTAAGCCTATAAATATATTGGGTATGTACTTCAATTGATAGTAGCACAACCCTTTTGGGTTACCTTCATACTAGCAACTAGAAATCAAATTGAGAAAGAGGAAGAATTTATTATTTTATTATTAAATTGAAATCAATGATTTATTACTGTATTATGAAAATAATATATTAATTAGAAATCATATTGTTTAATTAATATTTAATCAGAAATTAATTTGGAATTGATTTTGGGATTAAAGGAATTAATTAAAAGTGTAGGGCTATTTGGCAATTTATTGATAGTTATGGAATTGTGCTTTAGAATCCTCCTAGATGGGTTGGAAGAAATCTTCTAGGAATACCCTAGAAATTTCGTCCAAGGGCCTCTTGGATGGAGTTCTTAGGTTTCTTAAGCCTTTAGATAAGGAATTAGGATTTCCTCCTTAAAACCATTGCTTTGGCTCTAACCTAACACACCTATATAAAGGGCTATCCCCCTATTGATTTCGGCCACTCCAACCCTAAAAAGAATAGCCGAAATTTGAAGCTTCCTCCTCCTATATCATATATCATCCTCTTGCTAAGTGTGTTTCTGAGCCATTAGAGGTGTTACACTTGTGACACTTGTTCTCAAGCTTCTACACCTACAAGGAATTGTTTGTTATTGCTATATAACATTCAAAGTTTAGTTTACTATCTTGTATGTGATTTTCTAATTAGCATACGCTTTCTAGGATTTCCTAATAGTTGATCAAATATTTCATGTTCAATTAACCAAAACATAGATCGGGAACATTAGGGTCGCATGCACACATAAAGATTGTTTGTTATGCTCAAAACCCATCATTTCCACCACTACCACCACCCTCCCACATGTCGTACAGGCTACACATCACATGACTTCGAACTAAAAACACCCCAAGGAAATCGAATCCTATCCCTTCGAGGAAGAGGCCCGCGTCACCCCTATCATCCAAGAAGTTATTTCGTGATTATCTCTGGAAAGAGGAAGCCAACATTGGGCTCCATTACGAGGTAGGAGAGTCTTCTAGAGCCCCATCACCAGCCCCAATCTCTAAGAATCTTATCGAGCAAGCCATATTCGTATCATTTCCTCGTACAACACGACACTCAAACATGATGGGCTATGTGGAGTTAGAGCTTATAATGATGAGGGAGATTAGGCATCCATCTGAGTGATTTTAGTATCTGGACGAGGAGCGGGATGTTACTGTGATGAGGATTATGCTGGTTCAGGTTCAGCAGATAGTGATGGAGGATATGGTGAGCCATGTTGAGATGATGGAGCACATGATCATGGCAGCCGAGTCGGTGATGTATGTCATGTATATGAATCATTAAAACCAGACTCTACTATATGACAACAAATTTTGATATTTTTCCCAACTTATATACCTTTCAAATCATTGATACAAAAAGTTCGGAGAAATTTATTAATTGTTTACTATTTTTCATGAATTTTTGGTTATTTGAGGAATTAAATAAAGGAAAAGTAATTAAACATATTAAAAATTCTGGAACATCCCAAAATTTAGAACTGAAAATTTTGTTTTTAAATAAGTAATTATAACAACTAGTAGTCTGAAAACATCGATAGTGTCATCCCATATCATAATCAAAACCAATACGTCAATAACCAAAACATGTCATTAGAAAAAATATCAGAGTACAACTCCCAAAGATCCCATAATGCGGAAAACCATATACATACCTCATACATTTGACCTAGCAGTAGAAATTAGGTCAAAATCTTGTAGAAACGTGGATCTAATATAAATCTTAGGCTAATATACTTGACTCTTACAATTCAAGTAAATTGTTCAACTACTATAGGAAATGCCAATACCTGAAATATAACCAACTCCAAACATTGTTATAATTGAAAAAAAGGGTATGAAACCCTATAATAAATTTAAAATCTTTTAATTTCACTTCAATATGTTGTTAAATATGATACACAGTCACAAAACCTTAAAAAACCCTAAAACCAAAAATTTATAAACTTTATTATTTAAAACTCCATAAAATTTATTATGAACTTATAAAATCTATTCAAGTTGATTAAAAGTAGGTTACAAATAAGGAATATTTTAAAATTTTAAAAACCCTGGCATAATCCTTAAATTGTAGGAAAATTTTAACCCATTAAAATTCAAATGGAGAGATTTTATAAAAATGTGGAAGCAAAATCGATAAAAATAAAAAACATTAATAAAAATAAAAGCGAGAGAGAGGGTATCATACCCCTAAATCTTGGCCCCCTCTCCGAAGATACTCTTTCAAATTCCCAAAAACACCTAATCATATTACCCTCCTCCATACTCTTCCCTCTTCATCTTTCTCTCTCTTTCTTATTTTTCTCTCCACTCAAACTCTCTCTAAACCTCTCATTTTCAGATTCACCAGCCACCATCATAATATTTCAGCCAAGAACACTCTTTCAACACTAAAAATCAACTACCTCAAGTGTATTCTTAAGGTTAAAATCGAAAACCCATTTTTATCTTTCAAACATACACCATTGTATGCATATCTTTCTACTTCTACTTCATTCTATGAATAGATTATGAATCAGATGTCCATAACCACTATTTTGATGATGATGGTGGTAGGATTTCACCTAAAAACAACATGCATGTTCCAAATTGTGAGATCACATGATCTAAACCTATTTCAAAGTCAAAGTAAATCTTTTTTACACTAGTTTGATGGAAGAATCCTAACATGAACCAAGGTTTTCTTTCAAAAACTATTTTTAAACTTTTCAAACTCATGAATGGACTTAAACCAACATGCATGTGTTGATCATCAAGCCTAAGATGCTTGATGATAAAAGTATGTTGTTAAAAGGTTCAAACTCATTCATGAAGTAATTTAAATCCACCAAACTATCTAAAACCTATTTTAACCCGAATTTGATTTTCCTAGAAGCCCACCAACACAATGAGAAGTTCTGGAAATTGTAAGAGAATAACTTACTTTTTTCGAATTATTATAATTATTGCAAGAAAATAGAGAAATAACTCACATAAAAGACTTTTAAATTCCAATAAATTCTGAGAAAATTTTGGGACAATCCGTATATGGATTAAAGACATTTTATGAAGTTGCATGCATTTTTATGGCTGGTTTTTATTTACTTTGATTTTACTTTTGTTGAAGAAAAATAACAAGTAATATATAGTTATGAATGTCAAAACCATATTTGATAACTTTCACACCTTCTGAACATCATAAAAACTTCACTAAAAATCTACAGATTTTTCCATGACCATTTCTAATTTTTCCCATATTTAATGAATGTTTAAGAGGTTAAATTGAACAAAAAAAAAAGCCACACTTATCTGAAACTTATAAAAGTTCATCATAATTTCGTATATTACATTTTAATCATAAATAAAAAGCTTAGTTAATTTTCTTTAGTATTTAGTAAATTTTCATGAATTAATGCTTATTTATGAGAATAAATCAAGTAAAAATAGTTAGATTGTTCTAAAAATCACAATAAATTATCATAACATCGTGTAATACAGTTTAACCACAAATAAAAAGTTTTTAAAATTTTCAAAACTGTTTAATAGTTATTTTTATTTTCGCTAGAATAAATACACAAAAATCATAAAATCAGGTTAAACTATTTAAAAACCAATTTCAATATTTTTCTGAGTTTGTACACATAAAATAACAATTGTAAATTGTTTTTTGAAGAATTATCTAACCTATTTACTATTTATGCTATTTTTCTTAAATTTAATACACATAAATCATTAAAACCGGACTCTATTATATGAAAACTACTTTTGATATTTTACCCACTTTATATACATTGTAAATCAGTGATTGAAAAAAGTTTAGATCATTTTCTTAACTTTTTACTATTTTCATGAATTTGTGTTGATTTGAGCAATTAAAGAAAGGAAAATAATTAAACATATCAAAAATTCAAGAATATTTTTTTGGAACACCTGCACTGTAGTTGAAATGAAAATATAAAGTTTAAAGATTTTTGGAAACTGTTTGATAATATTTTGGATTTTACTTAGTTAAAACACATTTGAAAATATTAAAATGTTCTACAATTAATAATACAATAATTGGGAAAATACCACCTAAAATTGTCTCTGAACCACATGAGTTATAAAATTCTAAAATTTTAGAAACAGTTGTTACCAAGTAATTTTAGAAAAAATGAGTTATAAACCACATTTCTCTATATGTAGAATTTAGTATACTAGTGTTAGATTTTTGACATATAAACTCATTAAGGTGTGTTGTTATCATATGATCTAGGTAGTAAGACGTGTTGGTGTATCTTGAGGCATCACTTGTAACTTTTGAAGCATTATGAGTATTCACGGCCCTATTTTCAGTTTTTAATATTTTGGGGTGGAAAAGCATGTCGGTTATTCAATTATGTTCATTGTACGTATTTTTAAATTGTATCGAATATGATTTCCTATGTACGTGTATACTAATGCTAATTAATGAGGCCTTATCGCGTTCAAGTCCCTGGAATCATTCCACACAACCCATTAAGTCTTTTAAGCCCATATTCATTATGGATAACACTATTAGGAGGTATACAACTCCTCACTCGCCTAGTTCGTGGAGTGCATTTTACCATTTCTATCTATGTGAGCAATACACGTAGATCTCTAGCCTCATGGTCGTTTAACTTGGTTTATGAACTCATGGTTTAATCATTATGCACATACAAACTTTGTATCTCGTTTTAGCAACAAACTTTATTTTTCATGTTAGCTTTGCTTTTTCAGCTATGGAAGCTTTTATCAAAATTTTGATTATGACACATGAAACCACATTTTTTTGTAAACTTGTGAACTCACCAACTATTTCCTATAGTTGACGCTCATTTTACTTTATTTTTTATGGAATAATTAGTAAGTGGTCAAATGATTCATCATCATAAGTATGTTGCATCTAGTGGAAAATGTTATTGTGTTTTTATCTTTTGAACAATGATGTTTAATTGAGACTTGTATTTATGTGTTTTAAACATGTATTGTAAACTATAAATGTTTTTATTATGGTTATATATCTTTAACTTTTTCTATGAAACCGTTATCGTTGTCATGCCTCGTGTTTCCGCTTTAGCGGGGTGCGACACAGAGGCCCTCCCATGGTCTGTGCATACAAGGGTTTCATGAATTGCAAACCCAAGACATTTTACAGTAATGTGGGAGTTGTAGTATTTACATCGTGGATCAAGAAAATAGAGTCATTTTCGAGAACAAATTTTGCACCGAGGATAGCAAAGTGAGGATCGATGCATGCACCTTTGCAGATATTGCTCTGTCTTGGTGGAACAGTCACACCAAAACATTGGGTATCACTAATGAGAATACCTTGTCTTGGGAAGAGCTGAAGCAAACCCTGATCGAAGAATACTACCCTTGGTAGAAATGCAGAATATTGAGTAGGAGTTATGGAACCTAACCATGAAAGACACAAACATCGCGAATTATACAAATTGATTCAACGATCTTGCAACCCTATGTCCCAACTTTATATCTCCAAAGTATAAGACACTAGAAAGATACATTTGGGATTTGGTTCAACCCATTAGAGGAATGGTTACCGCCTCTCGACCATCGACCTATGGTAGTGCTAAGTGTTTAGCCTTCGATCTAACCAATCAAGACATCCAAAGGGGCACAATGGTCTAGAAGGACAACCTTCCAAAATTTTGGAGAAAGTAAGCACAAGTTTGGGAATGGGTACAAGGGACATTCGAGATGAACCATAGGGAAGAAGCAGGAGACGGTTAGGGCCTATGCAGTTACAACCCACGATCCAACCACGGTAGCGACCACCACCACCCAAGGACAGTATGTGGGAAAGCTCCGAAAGTGAAATCAGTGTAATTTCCATCATAATGGAAATTACATGGCCTACAGCGGGTGTGGCATGGTAGGTCACATTTCCAGATACTGCAGATAACTGGCAGCTGCGGCAGCAGCCAAGTCAAAAACATGGTTTGCTACTACTAGAAACCGATCAAGCTACGAGTGTGGGGAGACTGGGAATTTTAAGAGGGATTTTCGGAAGTTGAAGAATCCAAGAAGGAATGCTAGGGGTAGGGTATTCGTGATTGGCACGAGAGATTCTATCCCATCTGTGGTTATTGGTATGTTTCTTGTTAACAGTTTATATGCAACTATACTTTTCGATTCGGGAGCTGAGAAAAGTTTTATTACACCTAAGTTTGGACAATATTAAGCTATACATCTAGAAAACTAGATGGACTTACATGGTAGAAATACGTACGGGGAATCCGAAAATATCCAATAAACCTTAGAAAACTATCTTCTAACTCTAAATAATCATACTTTTCATGTCAATCTCATTCCCATGACTATGAAAAGCTGCGTAGTTATAATTGGCATGGATTCATTATCCATTCACCAAGCTGAAATATTGTGCTACGAAAAAGTTGAATGACTTTCCTTACCCAATGGAGAATCCCTAATTATCTATGGGGATAAACCTAGAAAAAACCTTCAAGTCATCTCTTGTATGAAATCACCAAAGTACCTTCACCAGAAGTACTATTCTTTCTTAGCCCATGTCGTAGATAAGAGGATCGAGAAGAAACAAATCAAAGACATACCTCAGGTATATGATTTCCTTGACCTATTTCCGGAGGATTTATCAACATTGCCACTAGTTTGAGAAGTCAAATTCCGATTCGATCTAGTCCTAGAGGCAGCCCTGGTGGCAAAATCTCCTTACAGATTAGCTTCCTCGGAAATGCAAGAGTTATCAGGACATCTGCAAGAGCTTCTTGACAAAGGCTTCATTAGACCAAGTTTGTCACCATGAGGATCCCTAGTGATATTTGTCAAGAATAAGGACAGATCCTTTCGGATGTGCATCAACTATCATTGAATGAAAAAACTAACGATAAAGAATAAATACCCGCTTCTTAGAGTTGGCGAACTATTTAACCAATTACAAGGTTCCAGATTCTACTCGGAGATTAAACTAAGGTCATGATACCATCAACTTCAATTACTGGAAGAAGATGTTCCAAAAAAAAGCATTTAGGACACACTAAGGACGTTACGAGTTCCGGCTTATGCCTTTTAGGTTAATTAATGCCCCACCAGTCTTTATGGCCCTTATGTACCGTGTCTTCAATCCTTACTTGGACAAGTTGATGATTGTGTTTATCGATGTCATATTTATGCTATTTTTCTTACATTTGATACACATAAATCATTAAAACCAGACTCTACTATATGACAACAAATTTTGATATTTTTCCCAACTTATATACCTTGCAAATCATTGATACAAAAAGTTCAGAGAATTTTATTAATTGTTTACTATTTTTCATGAATTTTTGGTTATTTGAGGAATTAAATAAAGGAAAAGTAATTAAACATATTAAAAATTCTGGAACATCCCAAAGTTTAGAACTGAAAATTTCGTTTTTAAATAAGTAATTATAACAACCAGTAGTCTGAAAACATCGATAGTGTCATCCCATATCATAATCAAAACCAATACGTCAATAACCAAAACATGTCATTAGAAAACAATATCAGAGTACAACTCCCAAAGATCCCATAATGCGGAAAACCATAGTGTGATGCGCTACGATCATGCCAGCTCCTTTCCTTTCGAAGAAGAAGTACCTGAAACCAAAACTAAAAACCATAAGCACGAGGCTTAGTGAGTTCCCACATCATAACACACACCATACATACATAACCATCAAGCAAATATGGGTGCTTGCAACCCCTTCGGTCTCTTTTAACCGGTGTAGGTATATTTCAATCCCATCGATCTCTTTCAACTGGTACTTGGTATGTTTCAACCCCTCCAGTCTCTTTCAACAGGTACTGGTTATGTTTCAAACCCTTCAATCTCTTTCAATCGGTATTGGGTATGTCTGAACCCCTTCGGTCTCTTTCAACCGATACTACCGAGCATATCTGGGTGCTGGCCTACCCCTTCGGTCTCTTTCAACTTGTTACGTGGTCTATTTCACCCCTACTACTACCACATATTAGCCTAGCACATAAATCACATACTACCTAGCATATTTGGGTGCTTGCCTACCCCTTCAGTCTCTTTTCACCGATTACAGGGTCTATTTCACCCGTCCCTACCACTACGACATAATATCATAGCATGCAAGCATATAAGCCGCAACATATAGTGGCTTACTAGATAATTATCACAAATACATTCATCTCCCTATAAACAACAATAAGTGGGCCGACATTGATGCCTTCGACTCACTAATACCGGGAAGGTAACTCACCTCGAATACTGGAAGTAGCTGAACAGTCCCTGACTCCAAATATCAACCCGACTCAATCCCCTAAACATAAAATATTTCCTTAAGTACCCTTCATACTCATAACCCCATAAGGGTCAACCTTGGTCGAAGTCAAAGTCAAAGTTAAAGTCAAAGTCAATGCTCCGAGTTGACTCAGCTCGTCAAGTTACCCTCCAACTCACCGAGTTTCCATAAATCCCAAAATCGTGATTTCGCGATCCAACTCGTTGAGTTACTCCATGAACTTGTCGAGTTCTTCCTTATCAACATAATCGGGACACTTTACTTCAACTAGTCAAGTTCCTCCATGAACTCATCGAGTTGCTTAGTCTATTAACCCCTTCTTACTCATTAAGCGTTTATTCTTTAGATCTAAACCCTATACTTTAGATCTAAACTTCAAATGGCTCTAGAAGGATAGAGTTTTGAACTTCACCCACAAATATCCTTCCTAAGGAGATTAAGCTCAAACCCTAACCACAAAAGGCCAAAGTCTTAATCCAAAAGCCACCAAAACTACAAGATAGACCATGAGGTCATATATCTGGACTCTAGGGACTAAAAGATCACGTAAAGCCCCAACTTTTTCTACATGCATGGCCCTTAGAAGCTCCAAAACGACAAAATGATGGTCTAAAGGTTGCATGGGACTTTGATGGCGATAAATTTGACACCTTTATGCCGTGAAAACCCCTCAAGACCCTAGATCTGAAGTATTCTCTAGTTGGGACGTCCAGATCCCAAGAATCATATCATTTGGACAAGCACCAAGCAAAATAACCTTAAAAGAAGATCTAATCAACTAAAAGGCAAGGTTCAAGCTTTATACCAGAAACATGTCGTAGATGAGGCAAGGATTCTGGATCTATAAGCTCCTTCTTGTGTCTTCAAGCTTTTCCTTCTTCCAAAGGCTTCAACACACACTAAAAACACCCAAAATGGCTCATAATCACTCAAAGTAGCTTTAGGGTTTCGAGATTTAGGGTTAGGACAGTGGAGGTTGGAAATACCATATAATTATCACAAAGACAATCATCTCACTGTAAAACAATAATAAGTGGGCTGACATTGGTGCCTTTGACCCACTGATACCGGGAAGGTAACTCACCTCGAATAATGGAAGGTAGCTGAACAGTCCCCGACTCCGAATATCAACCCAACTCAATCCCCTAAACATAAAAGATTTCCTTAAGTGCCCCTTCATACTAATAACCCTTTAAGGGTCAACTTTGGTCGAAGCCAAAGTCGAAGTCAAAGTCAACGCTCCGATTTGACTCAACTCGTCAAGTTACCCTCCAACTCGCCGAGTTTCCATAAATCACAAAATCATGATTTCCCGATCCAACTGATCGATTTCTTCCTTATCAATAGAATCGGGACACTTTACTTCAACTCGTCGAGTTCCTTAGTCTATTAACCCCTTCTTACTCATTAATCCATTATTCTTTAGATCTAAACCCTATACTTCAGATCTAAAACCTGTACTTCAGATCTAAACTAGAAATGCCTCTAGAAGGGTAAAGTTTTCAACTTTACCCACTAATATCCTTCCAAAAGAGATTAAGCTCAAACCCTAACCCAGAAGGCCAAAGTCTTAATCCAAAAGCCACCAAAACTACGAGATAGACCATGAGGTCATAGATCTGGACTCTAGGGACTAAAAGATCATGTAAAGTCCCAACTTTTTCTACATGCATGGCCCTTAGAAGCTCCGAAAGACACGAAATGATGGTCCAATGGTTGCATGGGACTTCCATTGCCATAAAGTTGGCACTGTTATGCCATGAAAACCCCTTAAGACCCTAGATCTTAAGTATTCTCCAGTTGGGACGTCCAAATCCCAAGATTCATATCATTTGGACAAGAACCAAGCAAAATAACCCTAAAAGAATATCTAATCAACTACAAGGAAAGGTTCAAGCTTTATACCAAAAGAGTGACGTGGATGAGGCAAGGATTGTAGATTTATAAGCTCCTTCTTGTGTCTTCAAGATTTTCCTTCTTCCAATGGATTCAATACACACCAAAAACACCCAAAATGGCTCACAATCACTCAAAGTAGCTTTAGGGTTTTGAGATTTAGGGTTAGGATAGTGGAGGCTGGAAATGAGGCCAACACCTTCGGGTTAAGGTGTTTAAATAGGGTGCAAAACCCTGGAATTAGGGTTTCATTTTAGCTAGCCAACTCATCGAGTTGAGACATCCCAACTCGTCGATTTGGTCACCAAAACGCACTGTCCAAAACATCTCTACTCGACGAGTTTGGGGCTTCCAACTCGTCGATTTGCTCTATAAAAATGAGAAATTTATAAATTAAATACATACCAGGAACCATGCGTTACAATTCTCCCCGACTTGTCTCAGACTTCATCCTTAAAGTCCGTTGTCTCAAATAATCCTGGATAATGCTCCATCATCTCCTCTTCAGGCTCCCAAGTCCACTCTGGCCCCTTGCGGTGCAGCCACTGCACTTTCACTAAATACACAACCTTGTTCCTCAAGGTTTTCATCTTTCGATACAAAATCGCCACTAGCCTCTACGAGTAGTTCAGGCGGTCATCCACCTGAATATCCTCTAAAGGCACAACTGCGGAATCATCCACTAAGCACTTCCGTAGCTGGGAAACATGAAAAGTACTGTGGATCTAACTAAGCTCGGCTAGCAGATCCAATCGATTCGCAACCCGGTCCACCCAAGCCAAAACCCTGAATGGACCAATGTACCTGGGGCCCAGCTTGCCCCGCTTCCTGAGCCGGATGACACCTTTCCAAGGTGACACATTTAGGAGAACCATTTCTCCTATGTAAAACTCTAAGTCTGATTGGTGCTTGTCAGCGTAGCTCTTCTGCCGACTCTGAGCCATCTGGAGCCTACTCTGGGACTCCTGGATCATCTTTGTCATCTTGAATACCACTTTGGTACTCCCCATAACCCTCTGACTAACCTCACCCCAACATATCAGGGTCCTGCACTTCCTCCTAAAGAGCATCTCGAAGGGAGGTCAATCTATGCTAGCATGATAACTGTTGTTATATGAAAATTCCACTAACAGAAGGTACGTATACCAACTCCCACCATAATCCAATACACATGTTGTCATACCCCGAAACCGATGGCAGAGAATGTCATGCGTAGTATCATAAAAGTTGTATCATAGTAAGCGAAGTAAAAACAACTATTACATTATAATAAGAATATTTACATTTTTTGAAAACATGGTTTATACATAACCGTATATAACAAAAGTAAAACACGTGACTCCAAAATGCTCCGTCTTCTCCAAAAGTTAGCAAGAGTACCTATCTATTGTTGCCCTAAGAATACAAGTAGTTTTAAAATATCAGCATAAAGCTGGTGAGTTCATAAGCTTTTAGTTCTGGTGAAAGAAATGTTTCTTTGATCCTTTGAAAAGTGTTTCCCAAGAAAATCCTATATTTTCTTATAAAAGATGTTTGATTATCCAATCATTATTCGTTTAAAAACCTGTTTTTGTAAGGTTGACTTATCCCAGGCAAATCCTATATTTTCCTTAAAAGTTGATAGTTCATTAACTGTTTTGAATGAGGTGTACAAGTATCTACCACACTTGTATCGTTAGATGTAGTTTCCTTGAAAAACACTGTTTGCTCTCTATGAGGTGTATTAGCCTTATTACATAAATAAAACTAATAAATAAGTAGTGAGCTAGATCCTAAGGGCAATACTAATGCCCTCTAGTAATCAAATAGGTTATTACTTTGAAGTTATTTCACTTGATTCATTATTACAACAGTAAATTTCATTATCTAGGTTGCGAGTGTCATAACCGTACTTAGACTTGATATGGCACGTAACGAGGCCAGTATCTTTTTATGAATTTGTCACCTCTGAACCTAACAGTCCCGCTGTAGCTAGCAACGAAGGTGTGGGATAGTCAGTCCCGTATAGATCTATACACAGTAGTCACGCTCTCCCTCCAACAGGTTCTGGTTACAAGGGTTAGTCCTACACTCTCGTATTCGGTGGAGTGTTACCAAGGACGTGTCTCCAACTTTAGACTACCAATTTGCATGTAATAATACCGAATATCCTGTTTATGTTTTGTATGAATCCTTTCTATAATATCACATTTTATGACAAGATTCACAAGTTCCTTGCTTTAGTTTTGAAAAATGTTTCTACGAGTTGATTTCTTAATCGTTTGGTAAAACTGTTTTCTGTGTTAAAAGCATACTGAAACTATAATTATTTTAAACAAAATAATATACTTTGAGCACAAGTTTCCTTGTACTTTGTCTTGCATTCCCCCCCCCCCCCTTGAAAACATGAAAAAATAGTAAAAAGCGTAGGGGTATGAACTCACTATTTGACGTGGGATTCGAGTGTAAGTTGCTAGGAATTGATGAGTGTCAAATAAAGCCTCGGACACAAACGGATCCTATTTAGCATGTAAAAGTACATATATACATTAGGTGAGGGCATAACTCTATTCGTTATAGAAGGAAACCACCTTAGGGACTAGGAAACACTTACAACTAACTGTTAGAATCGCATGTGATTTGAAAATGGGAGTTTGGGGTCGTAAAAGGAATTTACGGTCCATGCGCTTACGGTCCATGGGTTTACGGACCATGGGTTTATGGACCATGTGTTTACGGTCCATGGGATTACGGCCCATGTGTTTTCGGTCGTAAACACTTGGTGAAAGATGTGATTTTCGGTGTTTCAAGGTCCTTTCTAGCCTTCTAGAAGTGTTCTAAACCTCATTTCTAGGCTTAGGAGGGTATTGTGGCAACTTTGCAGCACTTAAATAGAGTTTACGGTCAAGGGAGATTGCCTTGACCATAAACACCCTTCTGGTCACGATTTCTAGATGTTTAACAAGTGATTCTTGTATCCAACAAGCTAAGGGTAGTGTACTTACGTAGTGGAAGCTTGAAAGGGTGGTTAGAATCCAAAAAACACTAGTGTGTGTTCTTGGTGTTCTTGTTGAGAGAGAAAATCTAGAAAAAGATGAGATTTTGGAGATGAGACATGGATTCATCACTAGAAATGGATTTGTAACAAACTAAGAAATTTGACGGAATTAACTAAAAATCCAAACTAGTGTGTGTTCTTGGTGTTCTTGTTGAGAGAGAAAATCAATTCGGATTTATTTAAAACGTAAGGTCCTTCCCAAACTAAGAAATTTGACGGAATTAACTAAAAATCCAAATTTTATAAACGAAAACTAGGTAAGGATAACAGAAAAAGTTTCGGGTTGTCACATCATTCCCCCGTTAGAGGGAATTTCGTCCCGAACTTCGAACATAGAATACAAATCATGGATTAGGAAAGAGATGTGGATACTTCTGTTTCATCTGGTCTTCGCGCTCCCAAGTGAATTCAGGTCCACGCTGGGCATTCCAATGAACCTTCACTATCGGGATGTGACATTGTTTCGTTTGTTTGATCTCTCTATCCATGATTTCGACTGGTTCTTCCACGAATCTCAGGTTCTCGTTGATTTCAATCTCATCGAGACGAATTGTATGGGTTTCTTCGGATACGCATTTCTTAAGATTCGAAACATGGAAGATAGGATGAATGTTGCTAAGTTCTTGCGGTAAACGAAGTTTGTAGGCTATTGGACCGATCCTAGCGAGGATCTTGAAGGGTCCTATGTATCTTGGATTTAGCTTTCCACGCTTTCTGAAGTGTATCATGCCTTTCAAGGGTGAGACTTTTAGTAGGACATCCTCTCCAACCTGGAACTCCAAGGGTTTTCGTCGTTTACGGGCGTAGCTCTTTTTTCTATCTCGTGAGGCTTTGAGTCGTATTGTTTCATGCTTTAAAACTCAAAAGTTTTCCTGATACGAATTACCACACATCCCTTGTTTCCGTGATCATTGAGAAACGGGAAGGTAGCAGCTCTTACTTCTAAATATCTATCCCGAAGGATTCCCGAGAATTTTATTCGAACATCTAAATTTTAGTCCCACCTCATACCTTTCGAGATCTTTGTAGAAATCGATTCTGCAATCTTCAGATTTTGGATGCTTTCAGAACCAGTAACATCTATCAAGTACATCATGTCTCGAATCCTTAGAACCATCTACCCAACGAAACCCTAGTGATTTCTTGAGGTAACCGAAGTCGTCCAGAGTTGGAACTTCCATGAGAAAACTGATTGATATCATAGATTGAGAGAGAGTCAAGGTACGAGACAAAGACACGTTCCAATAATGAGAATTCGCTAGAACGCCTAGCAGAGGCCCGATTCCACTTGAGAAAGTGAAGATCTGAGGCAACAAATCCATTCGTGTCTCATTTCAAACTCATGATCTATATCTTATTCTTTGAATTTCGGGACAAAATTCCCTCTAACGGGGGGATAATGTAACAACCCGAAGTTGTTCATCGCCAAAACCCGTTCTACCCGAAAAAATTCGCCGTTATCAAATTCGTTCCGTTTTCACTTTGGGTTAAATTATTTAAACTTATATGTCTATTATAATTTAATGAGTGTCTAAACCACTTAGGAACTCATGTAATTAGCCCAAAATATTTATTTCATAAGTTTTAGAAACGTCCCCGCCGGGTGACGGAAACTTAATCGGGTGCGACTTAAAGCCTCGTTTAATGCCAATATCAGGTAGAATTCCACTGTGTCCAAGTTTTAGGACCTATATAAACGTGTTTAAGCACCCATTTGAAGCTTTTTCTTCCTCTATCTACTCTCTCTCTAACCTCTCTCCTAAATCCAATGTTTAAGGGTCCAAAACTCAATTTTAAGGCCTCAAACCCCTAAGGTACCTTCCTAACCTTAATGTATAGCATCTTTGACCTTCAAATTCGAGATTTAATCATGATTTAAGACCTTGTATATGATTTTACGGCCCTGGAAGGAGATTAGGCCGTAAACTCATAATAAGTGGGTTTTTATGCCTTTAAACCCCTCCTAAACAATTTTGGGACTTAGATATGGCTTAATGACTTCATGGAATGGACTTATAACATTTAAAACATGGATTTTGAGACATTTGAAGGATTTTACGGCCAAGGCACATGCTTGGGCCGTAAACTCATATATATGGGGTTTTTATGACCTTAAACCTTTCCAAAACACTAATGAGGCTTAGATATGAATTTTAGAATATTGGTTTTAGCCTTGGAAACACTTTAAACATGATTTTTGGGGGACTTATATGAGTTTACGGCCAAGGCTTGTGCTTGGGCCGTAAACTCCATGAAACATGGTGCAAATTCATTTCTAAGGTGTTAGAAAGCCATCCAACACCACCAAAAGCCTTGGAATAAATTATAGGACCAACCAAAAATAGTTTAAGGCCCTTAAACACATCAAAACCCTTCATTTTAAGAGTTTACGACCATAGAAGGTGCCCCATGGCCGTAAACTCCAAAAACCCCTTCAAAACATCAAGCAAATGGATGTAAGGCCTTGAAACAATTTTAGCATTCACATGTGATTAGTTTGGAATCCAAAAACACAATTTTTCATGGATTTATAGGATTTTACGGCCATGAGACCATGCTAGGCCGTAAACTCCCTAAAATGTGTCATTTTAACGTTTAAAATTTATTCCAAACCCTTAAACCAAAACTAGAAATTGTCCCCTAAGTGTTTGAAGTCCAAATTGCACCACAAACCACCCACCATGAGTTTACGGCCGTAAACTCATGGGGAATGGGTGTTTAGTCCGTAAACACCATTTAGAAGTTTACTCTTGGGGAGTAAACTCATTTCCTAAGTCCCTCGCATCATTACATGTCCTTAAACGCCACCCGGGTCCCTCCAAACACTTGTATCGGAGTGTTTTCGCGACTAGAAGTAATTGTCCTTATCAAATAATCAATATAAGTCCTAATCAGATACAAATGTGTATCTTTACATTATACTTAGGAAACTCGTGCGTTTGCAAGCCCCGTACAAACGTTTAGCATCCGAAATCATCACATTCCTCGTCCGGTGAGTTCATACCCCTACGCCCTTTTCCGTGTTTTTCAATGTTTTCGGGGGGGGGGGGGGGGGGATACAAGCAAACTATAACTGTTTTCAAATCATAATATTGATATGTTTCAAATATATCTGACAAACTTATAAACTCTTTTACTCCTTATGTATTATATTGAGCATAAGGAACGATTTATCAATTACAACTAAATGTATTTTAGTTAAGAAAATAACCAAACTAATCAAATCATTATGGGAATAATTTGGGGTTCTTTACTGTTCGTTTTATCATGTACTGATATCTATATAAAGTTATTAGATAAACTATGTTTGATTCAGTTTATCTCTGTATCATTTGAATGTATTGTCAGACAGTTTCATTGTATGTATCTATATTCGCTGTATTGCGTTTCATAATCTTCTGTATGTTGATATCGTATGAGAACCCTGTGAATAGTTTAGTACTAGTTTGTGAGATAGTCACTACCCTTTATGGATGATCAGTAAATCCTCCCCGGAAGTGTAACCAGAGTCTCCTGGAGGGAGAGCGTGGAATTTGTGAATAGATCTATTCGGGACTGACAATCCCACACCTTAAATGCTAGCTATAGTTAGGCGGGCACGCCTGGGGTGACAAATTTCTGGATATCGTTTCAACGTCTGACAAACGTCAAGGAGGTCTCGTTGTCGTATTAGCATGGTTACCCGACTCACAACATGTATTAATATAAGTTTATTCACATGCTTGGGTTTTAAAATCTTATATCTTGTTCGGGATTGTGATCCCGTGGTTTTGTCAAACTATTTTGTATCTAGTCCGGGATAGTAGTCCCATGGTTTTCAGTCTATTGAACTTGCATCTGGTACGGGATGTTATACCCATGGTTTTCAGTATGTATATATCTTATATCTTATACGAGATAGTAATCCCATGGTTTTGTATCTATAACTTGTACGGGATGTTTGCCCCATGGTTTTTAACTATATCTTATACGGGATAGTAATCCCATGGTTTTGAATCTATAATTATTACGGGATAGTGATCCCATGGTTTACACCTATATTTTGTCCGGGATAGTGATCCCATGGTTTTTAATCTATATCTATTAGGGGATAGTAATCCCATGATTTCAATCTATATCAAGTATGGGATGATAATCCCATGGTCTAAATCTATATATTGTCCGGGATAGTAATCCCATGCTTCCCAATCTATATTTTCATATATATCAAATTATCTTGTGTCTAGTCCAGGAAGGTAGTCCCATGATCTTTAATCTGTATTTTCATATGTGTCAAACTATCTTATATCTCTTTCGGGATAGTGATCCCAAGATTTTCAATATATAGTTTTGTGTATTAAGTTATACTTTGTGAAATACAACTGGTCTTACAATTAGGAAAATATGGGATTTTCCTGGGGTAAAATACAACACGTAATCGAATTGGTAACAAATGATAAGTAAACTAACTTTACATAAGAAAATATGGGATTTTCTTGGATAACAAACCTTTTAGGAAAACTAAAGGAAACTGATACATTTTCACAAAACAAAACTGCTTATGAACTCACCAGCTTTATGCTGATTTTCAAACCGCTTGTATTCTCAGGTCCAAGTTAGACAGGTACCCGGTGATATCTTTTGGTGAAGACGGAGTGCTCAGAAGACTCGTCTCAACTTTTGTTAATATGATGCATATGTATATTTTGTATAACTTTACTTTTGAAACAAATGAAAACTTTCATATATATGTAATGTAATGGTTGTTTACTATGATTAGTATGTACATTGGATTTGATACACAACGTGGAAGTCCACCCCGAAAATGTTTCCGCCTTTGATTTTCGGGGTGTGACACAATACAATAGTAATCATATTTGATACAAATCAATTTAAATACAACATGCAAATAATAGTTTTTTTGGACATGCTTTTCCACCCCAAAACATAAAAACTGAAAATAGGTACAAGTAGTGCCTCGGGATGTACCAACGTCTTACTACCGGGATCCTACGACATCAAACACACACTAGTGAGTTTCCATGTCGAAATCTAATGCTAATATACTAAACTCTACATATAGTGAAATGCCAATTTATGTTTTAGTATTGGATTTTATATTAATTGGTTACACTTTTTCAAACTTTTAAGTCTTTATAACAACATAAATTCACGAAAAATGGCATTCAAAGGATAAAAATTCTCAAACTTTTTATTTAACTGTTATTACACAATACTAAGCCGGGAAAAATATAAAAATGGATTTCCAAGCTGTTTAATTATATTTTATGATTTTTGAGCATTTATTCCAATAAAAATTGAAATAAATAGAAAACAGTTTCCAAAATTACCCAAACTTTTTATTTAACTGTTATTATACATAAATAGGCTGGGAAAAATATAAAAGATCTTTTTCAGTGGGTATTTATATTTTTCCTTGTTTTATTCCTTTAAATAATCATTAATTGAAGAATAAATATTAAACAGTTAAAATAAATTACCAAAAATTTTTGTAAAATCATTTACAGTGTAATTAGTCTGGAAAAAAATACCAAAAGTGGTTTTCATATTGTATAATCCGGTTTTGGGTATTTATGTGTATTTAGGTGTATTTAAGTGTATTTAACTTTAGAAAATAGGAGAAAAAAATAGTTTATAGTAGAGAAAAATCATCAAAAATTTGTGTATTTAGGTGTATTTAAGTGTATTTATGTGTATTTATGTGTATTTAGGTGTATGTAACCTCCTACTGTACAACATGATGTTCTGGTAATTTTCATGAATTTTGGATAATCAGAACTATTTTTCCTATTTTTAGGCCATTAAAATTACCAAAAATTGGGAAAAATAGTAAGGCATGATGAAACATTTTGAAATTATTTTCTGAGTCACCCACCACAGGTAAGGGCTGCAAAAATTGTTAAATAAAATTATCACACTCTCTAAAGTGGTTTTGTGATTTATTATACCCAAACAAAAAGAAAATCGGAAATCATACCAAACAGCAATAAAAATCGAAGAAATTTAATGAGGGGTCATTATTAACCATACGGGTCATCCACGAATTTATTCTGAATTTATAGACCTCTGGAAGTATTTTATGTGATTTATGCCCTTGTTTTCTTGCAATAATTTTAATAAATCAAAGAAATGATAAAAGCTCTTGGTATTTTACGGATTATCATATGCATGTGAGGGCTTTCACAAGGAAAAATGTTCAAAATTTATTCAGGAGGGAAAATAGGGGTATTGAACCCAAACAAGTTAAGAAATGTTGCACATTATAGTGCATGAGATGTAAATGTGGCTGAAGTTCCTGAATTTGAGTATCACATTCTGTGGGGTTTTAAGCCACGAAATTTCAGCCATCATTCACTGGATATGTTAAGTTTCTAAATTATTTTTCCCCAGATTTATGGTTGGGTTTAAGGCCACTGATCACGCAAGGCAAAAATGGTGATCACAGAAAAAGAGTTGTTTGCGCAACCATTTTGTAAAAATTGCCAAAAATCCGATATTTAATATTTTATAGTGAGACCAGTTGCGTTTGAAATTTAACTCGTGGAACTACCAAATACAAAAAGAATATCAGGATTTGGTTAAGTAATGACCGAGTTATGGGCGTTCAAAGCTGAACAAAGTAGTCTGGCAGATTACATGTCTTCCCAGTTTGCATTGAGTGCATTCTTAGGGCATTTTGATAAGAACAACATGCATGCTTTGTTGGATTAATGTCTAAGTCCATAACTATAATTGGTAAGACTTGACCCGACCCGGCATGGTCCATTTGGGTTGCATACCATCATGCACTTGGATAGACAATAATGAGAGAAATAAGACACTTATGGTTACTAATATATTATAAGTTCTAGTATATTAATAATAAGAATAATAAGATTATTTAATTAGTATTGATGAAGAATTAATCTAGGATTAATTAAGTGATCAAAAGAAGACTAATTAAATATATGGGTTGATTGTGTAAATCATCCATACTTATATAGTGGGCTAATGCTCCATGGATAATCAAGTTGGGCTAAAACCCATAGGATGGTCCATGGATGCTCCATGGTGTATTTGAACCCATGGATCCAAGAAAATGGAAAGCCATGACAATTAAGGATTTACCCTAATTGTAACACTATATTAAGATCTTATTCTTGACAAAAATCGGCCACTTGAATCACACTAGAAAGTGAAGAAGAGGGCTAGCCGATTTCATGAAGTGTAGAACTCTCTCAAGTTATTCTAAGTGTTTTGATGATTGTGATTCCGTTTGAGGCTTCCACACTATTAGGGCTAGGCACTCAAGTTTCATGAAGACTTTCTACATCAAAGAGGTATGTATTCTATCTTGTTACACTCATTGTTTTGTATGCTAGATTAGGATAATACCTTGGATGTTCTTATTTGCATGTATAATAGAGAAAACATAGATCCAAGGTATTTAGGGTTGCATGTACACTTAGGAGTGTTAGAATTCTCAAAACCCAACATGCTTCTGTTAAGGTCCGATTTCTAGCACATGCATGGAGTGAATGAGCATCCCAGATGTACAAGAAATGGTTTAAATGCTTTTGGTCATGCAAGAACACAAAAGAAATGGAGAAGAAGATGTAATACTCGGTTTTGAAGTCACATGAACACATGTGCATCTTTTTCACTCCTTGTATGGATTTGATCCCGGATTTTCACCATCTCAAACACATGCATCGTGTTATGGTGAAAATCTACAAACCACACGGGAAAAAGTAATGATTTCTAGCCATAGAAGAGCATAGAATCCGAAGAGTAGAGAAGAACCATGAAGAAGAGGAAGTAAAATCATGAAACTATGAGGGAGGATTCTGTTGTTTACCTTGGTTTTGATCTTGAGAGAAGCAAGAACACTTCAAGGACTTCTCAATTTCGAAATTATGGCAGAGAATGGAGGATTTTCATGAGTTAGAGAGAGAGGAAGATAGCTTGAGTGTTAGATGGGTGGAGTGTGAGAGAAAGTGAAGAGAGAAGTGGAACAGTGAGGGTTTGAGTTTAATGATTGAATTTTTGGGAAGATGAAAGCATGGGGGTGAGGGGGTGCTGGATTTTTGAGGGTACTAAAGTGCACTCTCTCTCCTAATTCAAATTAAGTAATTTCCCTCTTCAATTTTTATAAAACCATAATTTTTATAAAAATGATTCTTTATGTTATTCTCTATTTATTTAAAGATCTTGTTTTTATCTAATAAATTATGATGAATGTATAATAATTTAAATTTCTATTTCATTGATATAATCCATAATTTGATTAATAAAAATTTGATATTAGGAAGTTTATAGCCAAATTTTATAAAGTTTTTAAGCTTTAAGATTTATAAATTTGGATTTTTGGCTCTTTAGGGTTTTTGGAACATTGTTTGATACTCACCATCATATTGAAATGTGATTATAATATTTTAATTTATTTTTAGGGTTTTACACCCTTTTTCAATTGTAACAAAGTTTGAAGTTTCATTCTAATTATAGTATTGGCATTTCCTATTGTAGTTAAGCAACTTACTAGAATCGTAAGTGTCAAGTATATTAGTCCTAGATCTTAGTTGGATCCTAGTTTATGCAAGATTCTGACCTAATCTATACTACTAGGCCATGGCATGTTGTGCATGAATGGTTTTTATAAGGATGCATGAGTCCGAGAATGACCTGAATTGACAGTTGTCACAACATCTACCACCACATTGGCCTTGCTGGGAGGGTACCAGATTTCGCACTCGTAATCGCTGAGTAGCTCAACCCATCGCCGTTGTCTCATGTTCAGCTCCTTCGGGTCGAAGATATGCTGCAAACTTTTATGATTAGTGAAGATAGTGCACTTGGTTCCGTAGAGATAATGTCTCCATATCTTCAATACGAAGAGCACTGCTCCTAATTCCAAGTCGTGCATTGTGTAGTTAACCTCGTGTCCTATCAACAGTCTCGAGGCATAAGCAATAAATTTTCCCCGTTGCATGAGCACACAGCCTAGGCCCTGATTGGATGCATCACAGTAGACAACGAAGTCTTTCGCCCCTTCGGTAGAGACAAGATAGGTGCGCTACATAGGGCCCGCTTCAACGTTCGGAACTCAGTGTCTTGCTTTTCACTCCAACAGAAAAGTACACCTTTCTGATTAAGAGTGGTTACGGGTTTGGTAATTCTCGAGAAATTCTGGATAAATCTGCGATAGTAGCTAGTAAGACCCAAGAATTGACAGATTTATGTGGGCGTCTTCGGTGCTGGTCAGTTCTCAATCGCTTTGATTTTGGAGGGTTCTACATGTATGCCTTCCTCGCTTACCACATGACCTAGGAAGGTTACTTTTCGAATCCATAATTCGCACTCGGAGAATTTCGCGTACATCTTCTCCGTCCTTAAGGTTTCCAACACCGATCTCAGGTGCTGTCGATGATCTTATTCACTTCTGGAATAGACAAGTATATCGTCGATGAATGAAACTATGAACTTGTCTAGGAAGGAACGGCACACCCGATTCATCAGGTCCATGAATACCCCCGGTGCGTTGGTTAGACCGAAGGGCATCACTACAAATTCGTAGTGACCATACCGAGTCAGAAATGTTGTCTTAGGAACATCACTCTCATGGACTCGCAGCTGATGGTACCCTGATCTGAGGTCTATTTTGGAGAAGTAACTAGCTCCCTGAAGTTGATCAAAGAGGTCGTAGATTCGAGGAAGAGGGTAACGGTTTTTGACAGTCAGCTTGTTCAATTCGCGATAATCAATGCACATCTGAAAGGATCGATCCTTCTTTTTCACAAATAGGATTGGGGCTCCACAGGGTGAGGAATGCGGTCTGATGAATCCTTTGCTGAGCAGCTCATTGAGCTGACTGGATAACTCCAGCATTTCTGCCGGTGCTACTCGGTATGGTGTGACAACCGTCAAAATTCGAGTCGGTTCTAGATTTGACTAGACTTAGTTGCACATATAGGCACGATTCGGTCATTAGTCTTGGGTTGTGAACTCATGAATGGAAACTTGATGCACATACTATTCTTTATGCACATACGAAACTTGTATTCCCATGTTAGTAACGACACTTGTATACTTATTTTAGCAATGAAACATGAATACTTATTTTAGCAACGAAACTTGTTACCCATTATAGTAATAAACTTGTTATTTATTATGGCAATAAACTCGTTTATCAAATATAGCAATCAAATTTATTTCTCATTATATCAATGAACTCTATTTCTCATTACAACAATGAACTTTTACTACTGGAGACTTATATACATGTTTTAGCAATGAAATTTTTTGCTCCATGTAGCAACGAAATTGACAGCTCATTTTAGCAATGAAACTTGTTTACTCGTTTGAGTAGCGAACTTTATCTTCCATGAGAATATGAACATTGCATCTCATTTGGGCAACATACTTTATCTCTCATGATGACAAAGAACTTTGTTTTCTTACAAACTTTTTTACTCCTTTTAACAATATACTTTTATTATTGGAAACTTTTATCAAAACATTGATTTCGATTCTTGAACCAATATTATTTTGTTAAACTTGTGAGTACTCACCAACTATTTTATAGTTGACGCTCGTTCTACATGCTTTTTCAGGAATCATCGAGTAAGTGACACTCAGGGACACTTCACTTTTAGGAGCATTCGCATGTGTTGTATTTCAATTTACATTGTAATTTCTTTTAAAATTTATTCAAACCCATTGTAAAATTGTAATGATTTTTAATACTATGGTTGGTGTTGTCTTTTAACTTTTTCTATGAAACCCTTTGTACTGCCACTCCCTGTGTTTCCACTTTAGCAGGGTGTGATAGGAAATGGTATCAGAGCCGAAGGTTATAGAGAATACCAGTTTTCCTTTGGAGAACCACAACTACAGCCAAAAAATTTTGAAACGTTTTTAAAATACTGAACATACTACTAGTATAGCTAATTCAAGTACGCATTATTGGACTTTAATTAAGTATAGCCTGGCCAACTATGCTTAATTAAGGAAACTTAATGCGAGGCTTGAAACGGTTATAGTAGAATTTGTTGGATAAGGTGTCTAAGTCCATAACTTATTTGGTACATACTTGACCCGACCCGGCATGGTCCATTTGGGTTGCATTTCATCCAAACTGTTTATGGATAATTTTATGAGAGTTGTACACATATAATTATTAATATATTATAAGTTATAATATATTAATATGAAGTCATGTTATTTAATTAGTCTTAGTCTTAAATTAATTATGAATTAATTTAGAGATTAAAAGGAAGACTAATTAGATTGTGGGCTATTAGTTTTATATAGTGTGGGCTAACACTCATTTGTTAATGGGTTAGGCTTGTATGGAAGTCCATGGATGATCCATGGAGCTTTTAACCCATGGATCCTTGGAAAAGGAAAGGTCATGGGTTATTAGGGTTTCACCCTAATCATGTACACTATATAAGCATGCTTATGTTGCATGAAAGAGCCACTAGGGAAACTAGTGTAACTAGTATGTGTGTTTGTGTGTGACCGATTTTATAGTGTGTATACACTCTCTCTAATTTTTCCAAGACTTTGTGATGATTTATGATTCCATTTGAGGCATTCACACTATTGATGCTTGGCCCTCAAACTCCTTAGGAATTAAACTCATTATCAAAAGGTATGTAATCTCATCTAATTCTTTTATGTTTAAAAGTACCCCATGCCATGTTAGATAGGTTATGAACCTTGGAAAAATTATTATTTTGCATGTATTTAGACAAACATAGATCCAAGGTTTATTAGGGTTGCATGCACACTTAGGAAGTGTTAGATTGCTCAAAACCCAACAGTGGTATCAGAGCCTAGGCTTGTTTTCTTGAATACTTGATGGAAATTGTTGAAAATCGAAGTTTATGTGCTGTCTGCACAGCAGACTCACCGAGTCCATGAAGGGACTCGACGAGTCCAAGACAACTTTCATCCAACTCGGCGAGTTGGTTCATGCACTCGGCGAGTTGGACCCCCAGACACCATATCTTCGAGTTTTGGTGCTGGAATTGGTCTAGAATCATTACCTTAAAGTTTTTTGATCATATAAAACCTGTTTTTGATGTGGTAATGATGATGGTGGACCAATTTCAAAGTTATAATCAAAATTTCAAGTTTATATGTGTTCATATGATTCTTGAAACTGTTGATGTGGATGTTCATGTTCTTATGAGTTTTGTTAGATCAAAGGAATTATTTGCAAATTGTTTGTTAGTTAACTCTTGATCTTAATGTGTTTTAATGGAATTCATAATTTGTCCTCAAGTTATGGAATTCCAAAAGCTTTTCTTTTAAATGTTTTTTTTAAGAAATCATAAGTTACACATTTGAAGAGTTTTTCTAATAAATGCTTTTATGGACTTCATAACTTGTCCTCAAGTTATGGATTTCCAAGAGACTCTTCATTAAAAGTATTAAACACTTAATTAAAACTCATAAGTTATGAATATCCAAAAGTTTATGAATTGTTCAAAACTTGCCCTCAAGTTTTGGAATTTGGAAAAGTTTCACACACTTTAATAAACTTTAATACCAACACTTAGAATTTTCAAAGTTAAAATTCAACACTTATACTATTTATAAAATTAATGGTTAATTATATATATATATATATATATATATATATATATATATATGTATAAGAACAAGTCGTTTTACCGTTAGTAGGCCTCATTCACGAAGCCGGTCTATAAGGTGGGTATAAGGTTGTTGCCTATAAAATGGCAACTTAATGATTGTCCACTCTCACCCACCGCTTGCTTGATCGGTGGAGGGTCTTTAGCCGAACGGGTAGGACAATGACTTTAAATTCTCATTAAAAGTATAATGATTATTATAAAGCAACTAAATATTTTTATTTAATTCCCAATCTTAGTTACTTTAGGAAAAATGTGAATTTGGTGCTAGCCCATGGAATTCACACTTTGTACCTTACCAAGTCGTTGGTGGAGCGTGTGTGGTTAACCGGCACACTAACCTGGACTAGTAAGGACCACGAAGGGTGACTTAATGTTTGTCATAGATCAATGGAGCGTGTGTGGTTAACCGGCACATTGATTAGGTGATAATATTAAGGGTACCAAGTGAATTGGTATGGTTATTCACACCATGTTTTGTGATCCTCGGCATCCCAGTCACAAAATTTGAGAGGGCACACTCGAGATTGAAACATGCCATTGAAAAGTTCAATGAATCTCAAAAGATCTAGGAATTCCAAATCCAATTAAAACCTAATAAATTATTTCGTTTTTCATGGTGGAAATTGGTGAATCGTCATTCGCCTACCTTCAAATATTTTATAGCTTGGATTACGGCATCCCTCTTCCAAGTTATAAAATATTGTGTTGGGTCCTAGCCTTAATATTTCATATTGGGTGTTATATTAAGGACTTTGAATCAACTAACTTGATTTTCTCCCATTATAGATGTCTGGTTCAGACAACTATGATCTTCCCAAATCTCTTGAAGATGGTGTCCCTCAATATCATGCTTCACTTCCTCCACCTCCTCCAATTATTCTCCCTCACCCACAAGTTCTTGAAAATTTAAAGTCACTCAATCCCTATTGGACAGCATAGTCTATGTGTGCTCACATCTTGGAGATAAAGTCACATATTGACAAGCCGGGAGAGTTGGGTGTCAAAGTCTCGTGAAAGTTGGATGTTCAATCACTTTCTTAGTAACATAGTGAGTCTCTTTGGGACTACTATGAGACAGACTATGACACGAGCCTTAATGATCTTATCTATTTGCTTGGTGTTGTGGAATCAACAATGATCTGGAACACCAGTAAAGCAAATTTGATTAGAAGATCAACTTCCCAAACCTTAAATGGACATTGACAATGGTAGCATTGGATATCTAGAAAAAGATTTCTCTTCCCAATGGAAAGGGATCGGACATAGTCAACTCGATTGACCAAATGGTAAAGAGAAAGGCTAAGTCTGAGATAGTCTCATGTTCCATTACCAAAGGGTCTATATGTTTTATTGCCAAAGGGAGGGACATTGGTTGCGAAGCTGCAATATTTACCTGAAAGATCATAAGATTGATCAAGTCAAAAAGTTTGACTCTACTTCAGTTAAAGTCCACTGACTAACTCTATTAAGTTCCTATTTGGAGATTCTTATTACATAATGTGAATGGGTCACATGCTGATGTTTTAAGAATCAAAGAAAAGATAGGAAGCTTAAAGTAAGCATATGTTGATTCTGATTGCGAAGGTGGGTTTCAATCGCATGGTTCGGTAATCAGAATTCTGAGTTGTTGCTTAAGAGTTATAATATATTGCTTAGGTATAGATAACAACAAAGTTTTCATGTGGATTGTAAGGATAAGTTTTTCCGCAAAGTTTTAAAATAAAAGAAAAAAAAGGGTTTTAATTTTATTTATTTTAAAAATATCCTTACAATGGCATCTATGGAAAATTGTTGCTTATATGTTTCCAGTAATAGCAATATTGTAAAGTGGATTTGATTCTTTCATTTGTGGTAGTGTCTGAATTTACCAAATGAAGAAAATTTTTCATCACCCAAGTCTCAATTGGACAGAAACTTGGAATCATACAAGTTGTATTGTATGATGAATGAGAATTTTCATCTTTGAAAATTAAGACTAATTCTTTGATCACATGTATATGTGAGTCAATTGAAGGACTAAGGAATTAGGTACACTGGGTGTGCGCTGGTCAAGGTCCACCACAAAGATTGATTTGTCATCATTTACTAAAGATTAGTAAATATGATTATACTTATAAGGTTAAGTATAATTCTGTAACATTGGAAAGGTTACAATGTATGACAAAACAAATGAGAATAATCAAATCAGGCAGAAAGATAAAAGTTTCTCAAATCTGAAAGCATGGCAGAGTACATTAGTATCATATTTCATGATCATCTTAATGATTATGAAACCATATCACAAATTCATACTCTAAGGATGTCTCAATGCATTGTTATGGCTAAGAAGTGAGGTCATGAATTGTTGGATTGGTTAAAATCAAGAAGACGAATCATACTTCGTTTCAAAACAATTCTTAGAGTCATACTCCAAGATTGTAACCTTGAGTGACATAAAGGAAGATTTATTAACACTAGTCAAATGTAAGAGTAAAATGTTTCTACTCTTGTACATTTGAGATTGGTAAGTTGTGATGTCTTGGATGAGACAAAGACCAACTAAGACCAATTGTGTGAAGTGTTAGTCTTGATAAGAATCCGCACTATCCTTTGAATATTTGTTTTGTCAAGGAATGGTTCTTGACTGGGGAAACTTATATGTCAAGGGGACAGTGGGAGCCTCAAAGATCCTGAAAGAGTTTCAAGATTTAATCAAGAGTAAAACCTGTAATTTATCACTAGCACACAACTTAAGGTTTGCAACCTATCGTGTTGACATAATTCTTATTTCTGTATCTACTTCAAATAAGTTGAATTTGCATGTGAGTTATCAGAGTTCAACTTGGAAGCATTGGTGGGCCTTGTGCTACCAAGGTGGCAAGAAACTAAGATTGACCAAGTTTAATCCATGTAAGTCTGAATTTGTCACTAACCTTATCTTGTGATTATGGTTTTGACGAATTCACATGGATAGGAACTCATACACTATAAAATCTAAGTGTCATAAGGTTTCTCTCCTATTCATGAAAATGATGGTGAGGAAACGCTTTCACTAAGTAGATTTTACGTAGATATCAATTGTGTTATTTGCATTTTCAAAAGTCTTTAGTGGAGCGCGTGTGGTTAACCGGCACACTAACATGGACTTTTGAGAAATGGAAAAGGTCTAAGAAATTAAGACTATGATTACGGCATCCCTTTTCATAGTTCTGAAAATTGTTTAGACACATATGTGAGCTATCTAAGAAAGGGTGTATGAATCTAAATTTCAGAAGTCCAACAGATTTATGGAAATATGTCAGAGTTAGTGGGAGCATAAGTGTTATGCTAATAATCATCATGTTAGTGGGAGCATGATAATTATGTTTAGTGTTGCAAGTTAGCAATGTTAATTATAGAAAACAAAGTTTCAATTCGTGAAGTTGCAGGGGTTGAAAACTTCATTTTAATTCTAGAAGCTTAGATTGAGATTTTAATCATCTTTAGTCAAGGACATATATATGAGTTTTATGTCTGAATGGTTCGACTTAAGGAAATTCTATATATATTGCATTCTCAAAATTCAATTACGACTACGGCATCCCTCTACATAGTTAAATTTTGAAAACATGGCAAATAAAAAATATTGTAGCAAAAGACTGATCTAGTATCATGTCTTTATGTGAGACATCATGAATCGTGTTCCATATGGTTCGGATATACGATCGATTTCATGTGCTATAATATTCATCTTTTCTAAATTTTCCAAATGCTTAAGGCATTGAGAAGGGAAAAGTCTAGAACTCGATATGACTAAAGTGATTAAGCAATTGTCGAGGACAAGCTGAGGTTTGCCAAAGATTGGTTGCTCAAGGACATTTGGAAGTATAGTGTTAATTTTGGAAAGGACCGTATTGACATGTTCTGAAAAGAAGTAACTCTTGTTCGGAAGTGATAGTCAAAATGGGACTATGGAAATGTCTCCATAGGTGGAAGTTATTCAATCTATGTAAGATTAGAAAACCTTAATGCAAGAAGGATGTTCAAAGAAATGTACTTTGAATATGAGCCTTCCGTTCCATAGAAGTTTACCTTCTTTGGAATACTCTGTAATGACTGGTGACAAGATTTTGGTGACTTTGTGAATAATCATTACAAGAGGAACATTGCATAAAAGTTTAAAATCTAATAGATTTTTGGTAAATGATAGGAATCGGGGATTCTCACATTTACAATATGGATTTGGGATTGTGAAATGAGTATCATTGGAATCATGTTCAATTGATCTACATCACAATGTAAGGATCATACACAAACTTAGTGTGCATACTTGGAGTATGGCATAACTATTGTTTAGAAAACAAAGTGTACATGCTAGGAGCATGGGACGACTGTTGTTTTTATTCAAGTCTTAAGTTGATTGTTTGAAACATTATACAATGAATAATGTGTAATCAATATGGTGATAAATAAAAGGTGGTTCTATTTATATTCAAAAGGGTTCTGAGACCATATTGGATTCGATTATTATTGTGTTTCACTTTGCATGTTTTGACTTCCAAAATAGCTTGGTTATTCTTTCCGAATGACTAAGTTATTTAAACACTCCACAGTCGTTCATATGTTGGAAGTAGGTATGAATCAAGACTGTCATGAATCGAGTTTGTAGATGGCTAAATGGGTTTAGTCATAGCAATGGTTGCTACCACATTCATGAGTGCTTATAAGTTATGAGTATTGGAATAAACCCACGCTTACTTGTATCACTTCATGGAATTTATCTCCAGTGATCGTGAGACGGTAATATCATATAAATCTTCAAACCTAGAGATATGAGTTGTTACCTGTGAGTTGGTTGTGCATTGATTGCACGTAAACGCATCAGTAACTTGATGTTATAAAACGTGCCTTTGTGTACAATTCAACAAGTAGTAGAACAAGTATATGGGTCGAAGTTTATCTGTTCCTTCTAGAAATAGAAGCGATATCTGGGCCCCTCGATGATTTTGTTATGACCTATGTACCGGCCGGTCAGAACTAAATTGATGTGTTCGATTAAGTTCTTTGTCAAACAAATCCAAAATCTGGAAACAAAATGTTGGGCAATAAGTACAACGTTGTTCCATGTATTTGTCTGGCTGATATCATGAGAACAGAGGATTATATGATCACTTATCTAAAATGGCACTTCATAGTTCAACAGAGTTTTCGAGAGCTACGATTGCTGGTTGGTTCTTGAAGAAACATACGCAAATATAGTTATTAGACTTATCCAAGTAGGAGTTTGTTGGATAAGGTGTCTAAGTCCATAACTTATTTGGTACATACTTGACCCGACCCGGCATTTTCCATTTGGGTTGCATTTCATCCAAACTGTTTATGGATAATTTTATGAGAGTTGTACACATATGATTATTAATATATTATAAGTTATAATATATTAATATGAAGTCATGTTATTTAATTAGTCTTAGTCTTAAATTAATTATGAATTATTTTAGAGATTAAAAGGAAGACTAATTAGATTGTGGGCTATTGGTTTTGTATAGTGTGGGCTAACACTCATTTGTTAATGGGTTAGGCTTGTATGGAAGTCCATGGATGATCCATGGAGCTTTTAACCCATGGATCCTTGGAAAAGGAAAGGTCATGGGTTATTAGGGTTTCACCCTAATCATGTACACTATATAAGCATGCTTATGTTGCATGAAATAGCAACTAGTGAAACTAGTGTAACTAGTATGTGTGTTTGTGTGTGACCGATTTTATAGTGTGTATACACTCTCTCAAAGTTTTCCAAGAGTTTGTGATGATTTGTGATTCCATTTGACGTATTCACACTATTAGGTGCTTGACCCTCAAACTCCTTCGGAATTAAACTCATCATCAAAAGGTATGTAATCTCATCTAATTCTTTTATGTTTAAAAGTATCCCATGCCATGTTAGATAGGTTATGAACCTTGGAAAAATTATTATTTTGCATGTATTTAGACAAACATAGATCCAAGGTTTATTAGGGTTGCATGCACACTTAGGAAGTGTTAGATTGCTCAAAACCCAACAGAATTATGTTCAAAATGATTTTCAGCTTGAACTTTGAAAATAAAAAAATTCGGTGTGCGTACGGGCATTGCATATTATAGGCATTCATCTGGATACACTTAGAAACTAAGTGCACATTTACCATAATGCCTTTATTTTCAAATATTCCTATCCCTTATCAAGTGCTAGGTTAACCACTTAGGTTATATCACTAGCCACTCTAGGAGCAATGCACTTAGTGTTGAGAATGGGTATTCCTTGGTAGCTATTGACTTTAGATGTAAGGTTAGTAGGTAGATATACACTAGTAATAATCATAAGTCAAAACGTATACCAATTATTCCTCAATACCTCTTCATCGTCTTCGTACTAGAGTTACAACTAGGAAAAAGCATTTCGATATCGACACAAATGATAATTAGAGCATCGCGTAAGGAGGTAGATGAGTCGCCACTATGTAATCACTTGGATACCAATGGCGGGCATTCAAGATTCGACCCACGAGGAGACACAGAGGTTTAACTCATACGTGAGACCTTATTACTATGCTACGATTTAACTTTACGTTGTTTCCACCTTGAGCTTAAAACTTAACAAAGGATATCCCTTTGACCTCTATAAAAGGTCATAAACTGCATTGACACCATAAAACATTTTAC
Organism: Lactuca saligna; assembly: GCF_052625555.1. Taxonomy (NCBI): domain Eukaryota; kingdom Viridiplantae; phylum Streptophyta; class Magnoliopsida; order Asterales; family Asteraceae; genus Lactuca; species Lactuca saligna. The sequence continues at coordinate 150,432,553 of NC_136417.1, forward strand.
TAACAATTTTTCTTGTCCTTTATCTCGGGGAAAAGATATCGGCACTCGCCTAAGACTCACATTAGTATTTAGGTACAATCAGCTACACTAACATACTTATTCCTTACTTCTTAATCTTCCATCGAAAACTTATTTGAAGAGAATTGTTATCGAGATTTAAGAAAACAAAGTATGATTTTAGTAATCTAAGAGTTAGAACACGAAGAGTAAATATTAATCAGATCTCATATTGATGAAGACTGATTACAGAGTAAGCAGAAAGGATATTTGAGTTAACAAAAGTTATCCTCTACTTCTAACCTCAGTCCCTATTTATAGGGAACATAAGTGTACAAAAAATATACTAAGTCTAAACATTACACTTCGCACAAATATGACTTAGTAAAATAACATAAAATGCGAAACAATACAAAACACTATATTCGACTTTTACAATTTTGCTTCTATAATCTTCCCCTTTGTAAACAGTCGAAGCTATTCAGTTTATAAGCTTTTGAAGAACTGAGTGAATTGTATTTCGCACTTCTCCATACCAGGAGATCACCTTCATGAGATCCTTCTTGTCTCCTTCATTGTTCTTCTTGCAATGTTCATACAAACCATAAAGTGCGTATATTGCGAAGAATTATATCTTTCTATCTCTGAGACTTTAAACAAAAATTTCTTAGGATTCCCTTTTGTATCTCTCCCTGAAAACACCATACCAAAAGGTTTCAGACATATTTCACCAACAACATATTTCGACAATGCTGACTGGGATAAAGTATCTTCCCAAGGAACTTCCACTCCTCTTCCCAAAACATTCGCCAATTCATCATCTGTAAGAGCCAAACAATAGAAATAGTTGTCGATGAATTTCTTAACATGTGTGAAGCCTGTCTTGAATACTTCAGTCTCAGAGCCTTTAAGCTTATTCTCTTCCATATGCTTCAAAATCAGAGCCACTTGAATCAAATCATTGTAGTTCATCAGAGGAAAATCTGCTACAGTGAAGTCATACTGCTTGTTGTCTGCTCTGATAACAAAATAACGAAAATTTTGATGCATGTCTTCAAACAATACATCTTTCTTGATTGTTAGAACCTTTTTGATCTTTAATAAAGACCAAATTGCATCTAGATTCTTCCCCAAAACAGCATGAAATCTGATTTTTCATATTTGTAAAATCATTAGGATTATCAAATTTCTCACTGATTTTGTACTGAGCATTGATGAAGAGCATTTCATTGATTGGAAAATCTAGCTGGCAATTGTCTGAATTCGCAATATCATAGCTTTTCTTTGGCTTCTTCTCGAATTCATACATTTCCCTCCCCACAACTTTTGACTCTATAGTTTCGTAAGAGTAAAGCTTCGTTGGATCTCCTTTGTTCATTGTGGGAGGATCACTTGCCCTTTGTCTCATGATGCTTTGTATCTGCCTCATTCTTTCCATTTCTGCTTCAGCCTCAGCTTTCTTCTCCTCCTTTGATTTTTCATATAATATTCCCTTTCCTTTTCCCTCCATATCTATTTGAGATTTTGAACTCGAACCTCCTGCTTTTTCTCCAATAACAATTCCTTTGGCAATAGGTCTTGTGGTTATTGTAGTTGAGAAAATTAGCTTCGTAAGCATGGGTAGAGTAGTTTTCAGCTGGGTAGATATAACTTTTCCCACTGTCTTTGCATCCTCCTCTTTACATGAACTTTTCTCTCCCCCTTACACCTCTGTGAAAGCAGGTGAGGCACCCCTTGGAAGCAAAGAGGTAAATTTGGCAAGTGGAGCAAGAGCTTTCTGAATTGCTTGTTCTAAAGTATTAATATTTAGAGGCAAGAACTGAGGAGTAAGAATTTGTGTTGACGAAGATTGCGAAACCACCGTTTTAAGCTCTGTCACCAACTGGATTAGCTGATCAAACCGCTCCGTTGTTTGTTTGTTTTTCTTAAGCTCCTCAATCTGCTTTTGAACATCAACTTTTTGAGTATAAATATCCTGGAGCTCCTTCGCAAGTTCAGATTTCAAATCTAGAATTTGATAGTTAAAATCCTCCCGAACTTTCTTCACATCTTGTACAAAAAGAACATGACGTTCTTTTGTAACTGTTTTAAAATCCTAGACCACTGAAGAAAAGCTATTCCCTTGAGCTAGAATGCAAAGCTCACTCTTCTTATCTGTTTGATCAACTTTCTCCATTATACATTTCTCAGCACCCTTGATCATTACATCAACTTCCATGGCTGAGATAGAAGACATCGTGCCAGAATCAGCTTGCGACTGAATAATAGCATTCAACTTCTGATTCAGGATTTTAAATTGTTTTCCTGTCATAAGCATATGATCAGGAATATCCTCCTCCTCTGAATCAAAATGAATATCTTCAAAAACCCCTCCAAAGGCTCCTCCTTCAGCTTCATTATCAGATAAACGTTGCGAAGGTTGAGGATTTTCTGGTGATTGTGATGGAAAAAGTGTTGTAAATGGATTTTGAAGAGGATGTTCAAAAATTGATGAGGTAGTGGAAAGAATTGTGGATGGAATTGAAACAATTGGTAAAGAAATGGGTAAGATGATTGGAATTGTGGTTTCAACACTCGAGATAGGTGCCCCCGTATCAGATACGTTGACAACCATATCAGAAATAGGTACCTCCTCAGAAACTGATTTGGTAGTGACTATTTCGAGTGATTCAGTGAGTGGTATTGTGGTAGAAATTTGCGAAATTGGGATAATGGGTAATGAAACATTTACCGTAGACGACACTAGTGGAGTTTCTGGAACTATTTCTTCATCAGATGATTCATTTCGAATCACCAATTTCTGTCTTTTTGTGAGAGTATGTTGCATGTTTTTCGCAACATGTTCAGCTCTATGCCTTTTCTTTCCTGGAGAAACCAGTGCTGGAATACTGTGAATAGTAACTCCTTTACTACTCACCTCAGCCTTGCGAATTTTATTCAATACCCCAGACTTGGAAGGTATTATTTCTTGCTTTGATTTAGAGGAGGTTTCTTCAATCTGAACATCTTCATTTTGAGCTTGTTGTGAAGATGAACCTTTCACATTCTTCTTTGTGGACTTCTTCTTCTTTGATGGAGTAGCAACTTCTAATAATACTCCAGTCTGCACAGATTGATCAACTGTTCGCAAATATCTCACCAAGACCTTGTGAGTTTGAGATACTTTGCGAAGCATCACATCTGGAATGCGAGCCACGTGAGTAAAAATAACCTCATCATCTTCTACAACCTTTGGAAACTGATATAATGAAAATTCAGCAGCTTCAACATCCTCTGTTACTTGAATCCATTCTTTTCATAGACTTTCTACAGAATTAAGCTCCAATATCTTGCACACGAAATCCCTTTTTCAGAATTTGTGTTTTTGAGACTCTGAACAAATTCCTTCCACAACTGAGTTGCATAATCAACATTTATGTCATAGTATATGCCCATAACCATGGCATATACTGTTGGATAAGGTGTCTAAGTCCATAACTATTTCTGGTATGTACTTGACCCGACCCGGCATGGTCCATTTGGGTTGCATGGCACCATGCAATTGGATAGACTAAATGAGAGAAATAACACTTGGAGATTATTAATATATTATCAGTTCTAATATATTAATAATATTATTTGATTAGTTTGATCAAGAATTCATTTAGAGTTAATTAAGTGATCAAAAGATAATTAATTAAATATATGGGTTGATTATGTAAATCATCCATATCTTGTATAGTGGGCTAAGAGGCTCCATGGATTATCAAGTTGGGTTCCACCCATAGGATGCTCCATGGATGCTCCATGGGAGTTACAAACCCATGGGTCATGGAAATGAAGAGTCATGACACATTAGGGTTTACATGGTGTAACCCTAGATGTGTTAGCACTATATAAGAATCATATTCTCCACCAAAATGGGCTACACATGTGAAACAAGAGGGCTAGGCCGATTTCAAGTAGTGTGCATTCTCTCAAAAGTCTTTCCAAGAGCATTTGGTGTTGTGTGAACCATTTGAGGCATCAAACTTGGGGTGCTAGGCTCATAAGGTTTCAAGGAACATAAGCAACAACAAGGTAAGTTATTCTATCTATCATTCAAGTTAAAATTGTTCCCCATTTATGCTAGATAGGAATATAGCCTTGGAATTCAACTTTGCATGATAATTAGACAAACATAGATCCAAGGTTATTAGGGTTGCATGTACACTTAGGAAGTGTTAGAATGCTCAAAACCCAACAGTGGTATCAGAGCCTAGGCTTGTTTGTTTGTTATTTGTGCTAAAAAGTTGAAGAAAGTCGAAAAACTTTCTGTTTGATTGTTGGACTCATCGAGTCCATGGGGGGACTCGTCGAGTTCACTTGTGTCTTCAACCTACTCGTCGAGTAGGTTAATGCACTCGGCGAGTAGGGTCGACAGAGTGCTGATTTTCGACTTTAGTTGCTGGAAATGGATTAGAAACATTACCCTAAACTGTTTTGGTACTTGAAAACTTATTTTAGATGGTGTAATGTCTTTGCTAATTCATTTACAACAACTAGTTATCAAAATTACAATGTTTAAGTGTAATTTTGATTTATGAATGTGTTCATATTCATGTTCTTGTTCTTATGATGTTTTAGATGATCATAGGAATTATTTGTAACCTATGTGGTAGATTAATTCTTGATCATAATGTGTTTTAATGGAGTCCATAACTTGTCCTCAAGTTACGGAAAACCAAGAGTCACACTTGAATTAAAACCATTAAAAGAACACAAAAGTTAGAAAAATGAAGAGTCTTCCTTTTATTACTCTATTAAACTCAGAAGTTACAAGAAATGAAAAGTTTTGAAAGTTACAAAACATTCCCTCAAGTTTTGGAACAAGTAAAGTCTTATTAAAAATTTAGTTCCAACCCTTAGAATTTTAAAAGTTAAAATTCAAACCTTATACTTATATTATTATAATTTAATAATTATATATATATATATATATATATATATATATATATATATATATATATATATATATGTATAAGAACAAAGTCGTCTTACCGCTAGTACGCCTCATTCACGAAGCCTGTCTATAAGGTGGCTATAAGGTTGTTGCCTATAAAATGGCAACTTAATGGGTGTCCATTCTCACCCACCGCTCGCTTGACTGGTGGAGGGTCGTTCGCCGAACGGGTAGGACAAAGACTTATAAATTCTCATTAAAAGTATGATAAATATTATAAAGTAAGTATATGTTTTATTAAATTCCCAATCTTAGTTACTTTAGGAAAATGTGAATAAGGTGCTAATCCATGAGATTACACTTTACACTTTGTCTAAGCCGTTGGTGGAGCATGTGTGGTTAACCGGCACACTAACTTGGACTTAACGAGGTAGGTAAAGGGTGACTTAAGGTTTATTATAGTATCGGTGGAGCGTGTGTGGTTTACCGGCACATCGATTGAGTGATAAACTTTAAGGGTACCAAGTGATTTGCATGGTTACTTCACACCTCGTTTTGTGATCCTCGGTATCCCAGTCACAAAACTTGGAGGGCACACTCGAGATTGAAACATGCCTTTGAAAAGTTCATTCAATCTCAAAGAATCTAGGAATTTCTAAGAACCAATCAAAAACCTAATATCTAATATTTCGGTTTTCGTGGTGGAAATTGGTGAATCGTCATTCACCTACCTTTCAAATATGTTATAGCTTGGATTACGGCATACCTCTTTTACGTTATAATATATTGTGATTGGATCCTAGCCTTAATATTACATTTGGGTGTTTTATTAAGGACTCTCTTAATATCTAAACTAATCTTGTCCTCTTCCTTCAGATGTCTTCAAACAATGCTGCTTCTGGCTCTAATCCTAATGGCTCCTTTACCCTTATGAACTTGTGTGGGAAAATCACTTTTGATGGATGCAACTTCAATGAGTGGATCAGAAACATCAAGATGATTACCCGCTACGAGGACAAAGAATATGTCCTTGACAAGGAGCTTAAGGAGATTGATGAGACCACTGTAACTCCTCAGGAGATCGCTGACTTTCAGGCACATAAAAGGGATGCTACGAAAGTAGCATGCATCATGATGGCCACGATGACAGCGGAAATCCAAAAGTCCTATGAGGATTTCTACCCTTATGAAATGCACCAAGATTTGATGGAAAGATACCATTAAAGTGCACGACAAGAGAGGTACAAAATCATTTGCTCCATGATAACAACCATGATGAAGGACGGGGATTCCGTCATGAGCCACATGTAGAAAATGCAAAGGTATGTAGATCGATTGCTGAAGCTTAATGTGAACTTCACTGAGGAGCTTTCAATAGATATAATTTTGCGCTCCTTACCATCGTGCTATGATCAATTCCGCATGACATATCACATGAATAAGGAACATGTCACACTCAGCAAACTTCAGGGACTTCTCAAGACCGCAGAATTAGGTCTTAAGGGGAAGTCGGTTGTTAACACTCCAACTCCAAACTCCAATCCGGTTTTGGCAATCGGGAAAAGTCGAGGGAAGAAGAGAAAGAGTTCTTCGAAGGGTACCAAGGTTAGGACCCTTGATGGCTCTTCTTCAAGTGGAATCAAGAAAGGTTTCATCACTCCTTCTTCCGACCCAAAAGTGGCTGAATGCTTCTATTTCCATGAAAAATCACATTGGAAGCGGAACTGCCCAAAATACCAGCAAGATGTGAAGGATGGGAAAGTTGAACCCAACCATGCAGGTATTTACACTATCATTTCTAATAACTCACCCCATTCTAAATCTTGGGTCCTTGATACCGGTTGTGGTATTCACATTTGTTGTGACTTGCAGGGACTAAGAAGAAGTGAGAATGTGGAGCAAGGAAGAATAAACTTAATCATGGGGAATAGGAAAGTTACACCTGTCACCAAGATTGGAGTTTATACTTTATCGCTAAGTAGTGGGTTAAATTTAGATTTGAATAAATGTTGTTATTCTCCAGAAATGGCAAGAAATATTATTTCCTTTCATGCATTGTATAAACAAGGTTTCACCTTTTCATTTGATAATGAAGTTGGTTCGATTAATGCTTTCTTTAATAATGTTCTTTATTTTAAAGCATTACCTTGGGATGGTGTGTATGAAGTTGTATCTGTTGTGATAACTTAGGAAATATTGTTTTGTGTATTGATTCTTTTAACAATAATAACTTGGATAAAGCATCATTATGGCATTATCGTCTTGGACATAGAAGCAAGAAACGCATAGGCCAACTCCAAAAGGATGGAGTCTTAGAGTCGTTTGACCTAAAGTCAAATGATAGTTGCGAATCATGCTTACTTGGAAAAATGACGAAGTCACCCTTCACAGGCTCGTGTGAGAGGGTTGAAGGTTTGTTGGACCTTATACACACGGATGTGTGTGGACCATTGAAACATACCACAAGGGATGCTAATCGTTATTATTTGACTTTTACTGATGATTACAGTAGATATGGATATGTCTACTTATCAAGCATAAGTTAGAGACTTTGGAAAGGTTTAAGGAATTTAAATAGGAAGTTGAGAATCAATTAGGCAGGTACATTAAGATGCTTCGATCCGATCGAGGTGGTGAGTATCTTAGTTCAGAGTTCCTCGACTATCTAAGGGAATGTGGGATTGTCTCACAATTGACACCTCCCAGGACACCGCAACTGAGTGGTGTGGCTGAGAGGCGTAATCGAACCTTGTTAGACATGGTTCATTCCATGATAAGTCGAGCTTCGCTACCAATCTCATTTTGGGTATGCCTTAGAGACTGCTGCCCATATCCTTAATCTAGTTCCTACAAAGAAAGTTGCCAAAACTCCTCACGAGATGTGGACTGGTAAAGTACCCAAACTAGATCACATCAAGATTTGGGGTTGGGAGGCTTTCGTGAGACGCGAGACTCATGATAAGCTCGAACCTCGAAGCGAGAGGTGTATTTTCATCGGCTACCCACAACAATCCTTTGGTTACCTCTTCTACAGACCTAGTGATAATGTGGTCTTTGTAGCAAGAAGAGGAGTCTTTGGAGAAAGAGAGTTTATAAGCCAAGGAGATAGTGGGAGGCAAATTGATCTTGAAGAAATTCAAGAGCCAAGCGGTGAAGGAACTTCAAACTCTAGCCCTCAACTTGAGGACGAAACTCCTGTTGAGCCAATTGATGAATCTATACCTCTGAGGCGTTCCACGAGAGTTAGGAGTGCACCTGAGCATTACTATGGATTCCATATTACTGCAGAAGGTGAGACCCTTATTAGTGATGGGACACTAGTAAGTCAAGATGACCCTAACAGCTACGAGGAAGCCATGGCAGGCCCCGAGTGTGCTAAATGGAAAGAGGCTATGGATAAAAAGATACAATCCATGTAATACAATCATGTTTGGAACTTGGTTGAGAATGTACCAGGTCGTAAGACAGTAGGGTGCAAATGGATCTTCAAGAAGAAGACCGAAATGGATGGTAATGTACACACTTATAAGGCTCGACTGGTCGCAAAGGGCTTCTCTTAAATTCCTGGAGTGGATTATGATGAGACCTTTTCTCCAGTAGCCAAGATTAAGTCTATTAGGGTTATGTTAGCCATAGCCGCATTTCATGACTCTGAAATTTGGCAAATGGATGTCAAAACCGCTTTCCTTAATGGAAACTTGGCTAAAGATGTTTACATGAGTCATCCAGAAGGTTTGTCAGCAGCGAGTACCGTAATAGAGTGTGTAAGTTGAGAAATCCATCTATGGATTAAAGCAAGCACCTCGTAGATGAAATCTTTGCTTTGATGAAAAGGTCAAGGAATTTGGCTTTTCTAGGAGTGAAGATGAATCTTTTGTGTATGTCAAGGCTAGTGGGAGTATAGTTAGCTTTTTGGTATTGTATGTGGATGACATACTACTCACAGGAAACGATGTTCCAACCCTGCAGGAAGTAAAGTCCTGGATTGGGAAGTGTTTCACTATTAAGGACCTTGGTGAAGCTGCCTATATTTTAAGGATAAGGATCTTGAGAGATCGAAGTAAAAGACTAATTGGACTTAGTCAGAGTACCTACTTGGATAAGGTGTTGTAAAGATTCAGCATGCAGGACTCCAAGAAAGGAGAGTTACCCATCCAAAGTAACGCCAAATTGAGTAAGACACAAAGCCCTAGCACTGAGGCTGAGATAGTAGAAATGAGTCGAATACCTTACGCTTTGGCTGTAGGATTGATCATGTATGCTATGACGTGTACTCGACCTGATGTAGCCTTTGCCTTGAGCATGGTTAGCAGGTTTCAGGGGAACCCTGGCAAGGCACACTGGACTGCGATAAAGAATATTCTCAAGTACCTACGAAGGACTAGGGACTGGGTCCTTACCCTAGGTGGGAGTGACGACTTGAGAGTTGTAGGGTATAGTGATGCTAGCTTCTAGAATGATATGGATAATTTCCGCTGTCAGTCGGGTTGGGTCTTTACCCTAAACGAAGGAGCAATTTCTTGGAAGAGTTCCAAGCAAGAGATAGTGGCTGATTCAACTTGCGAATCAGAGTATATTGCAGTGTGCGAGGCGAAAAAGGAGGCTATATGGCTAAAGAACTTCATCGGAGACCTTGGAGTTGTACCAGCTATTAAAGAGCCAATGGAAATTTTCTGTGATAGTGAAAGCGCTGTTGCCTTAGCCAAGGAACCAAGGGATCACAGGAAATCCAAACACATCGACAGAAAATACCATTTTATTAGACATCGAATAGAAGAAGGACTCTTCGTGGCAAAGAGGGTATCATTGGATGAGAACCCAGCAGATCCCCTCACGAAGGGACTAACTCGGGTTAAGCATCTCCAGCATGCTCGGGGCATAGGACTGAAGGATGATATCAGATTTGGTAGTTAGATAACCTCGAAATTTGTATAGTGTAATTGACATTAGATGATGAATAAAAGGTGTTTTATTTATGAGTAAAGTGTTGCTATCTCTTGTCAATCGTTTACTATATTTCTTTTGCATGTTTTGACTTCCAGAATAATTTTGTTTGGTATAACATATTATTCAAACCTCCATAGTCGGTCATATGTCGGAAGTAGGTATGAATGAAGACTGTCATGATTGGTTGCAGAGGTCTAAGGTGTTAGACAAGGCTACAACAATCATGAGTGCTCATAAGTTCTGAGCATTGGACTCAACCCACGCTCACTGGAATCACTTCATGGAATTCTATCTCGAGTGATCGTGAGACGGTAATATCATATAAGCCTTCAAACCTAGAGATATGATTTGTTACTTACAAGTGGGTTATACATTGATTGTACGAAAACTCATTGGTAACTCGATGTTATAAATCGTGCTTTTGTGTGTAATTCAATGAGTGGTAGAACAAACATATGAGTTAATGTTTATCTGTTCCTTCTTAGATTAGAAGCTGATATCTGGGCCCCTCGATGATTTTGTTTTGACCTATGTAACGGGCCCGGTCAGAACTAAGTTGATGTGTTCAATTAAGTTCTTTGTCAAACAAATCGGAAATCGGGAAACAAACTGTTGGACAAAAAGTAAGACATTGTTCCATGTATTTGTCCGACTGATATCTAGAACAGAGGATTATATGATCACTTATCTTAAATGGCGTACCATCATCTTCTCAGTTCCTAGAAACCTTGAAAAGAGCTACGATTGCTGATCGGTTCCCGAAGTCATACTTGAAGTAATAGTTATTAGACTTATCCAAGTGGGAGACTATTGGATAAGGTGTTTAAGTCGATAACTATTTCTGGTATGTACTTGACCCGACCCGACATTAACCATTTGGGTTTCATGGCACCATGCAATTGGATAGACTAAATGAGAGAAATAACACTTGGAGATTATTAATATATTATAAGTTCTAATATATTAATAATATTATTTGATTAGTTTGATCAAGAATTAATTTAGAATTAATTAAGTTATCAAAACATAACTAATTAAATATATGGGTTGATTATGTAAATCATCCATATCTTGTATAGTGGGCTAAGAGGCTCCATGGATTATCAAGTTGGGTTCCACCCATAGGATGCTCCATGGATGCTCCATGGGAGTTACAAACCCATGGGTCATGGAAATGAAGAGTCATGACACATTAGGGTTTACATGGTGTAACCCTAGATGTGTCAACACTATATAAGAATCATATTCTCCACCAAAATGGGCTACACATGTGAAACAAGAGGGCTAGGCTGATTTCAAGTAGTGTGCATTCTCTCAAAAGTCTTTCCAAGAGCATTTGGTGTTGTGTGAACCATTTGAGGCATCACACTTGGGGTGCTAGGCTCATTAGGTTTCAAGGAACATAAGCAACAACAAGGTAAATTATTCTATCTATCATTCAAGTTAAAATTATTCCCCATGTATGCTAGATAGGAATATAGCCTTGGAATTCAACTTTGCATGATAATTAGACAAACATAGATCCAAGTTTATTAGGGTTGCATGTACACTTAGGAAGTGTTAGAATGATCAAAACCCAACATATACTTCCATTCGTCCTCTATCCAGTCCAACTGTTCTTCCTGTTAGGCATCTGAGAAAAATTCCAAATAAGAAATTCCACATGCACGGAAACCCAGACTTTCGAAAGTCACTGATCTTCTCAAGCTCTGGTTGATGACCCATCTCATTGAATATGTGAATGACTTGAGAGTTAACAGGTTTGAAAAATGGAGGATTGTTTGGAATCTGCAAGAATTCAACAAACATCTTCTTGGAAAGTTTTACTCGTTTGTTATTGATCAAGTTGAATGTTATCACATCAGTTCTATTATTGTATGATGCCGTTAAAACTGCCAAGGATAACCATGTCATCGGAACATAGAAGGAACTAAACATGGCACTTGATAGAGGTGATCGTTTCAGAGCAACGATAAGCAACTTCAAACCTTCAGGATAAGAAGATACATTTGGATCAACTTGATAATTGGTGCTTTGGATTTTCATCAGGGATTGAGAAAGAACTTCATCAGTGTTGGATTGAGTGGCTGCCATTGTTAGGGTTTGAAAGAGAGAAGGTTTGATCAAGTTTGAGACTTTGGAGGTTTCTGAGAGTTCTGTTTGTGTAACCGTATATAGTGTTCTTGATCCCCCTTTTATAGGTTACCCAAATTAATTTTAAATTAAAGCGGGATGCATTTAATGTTATCCGACGTGGCACCTTGAAAACCGGATCATGACGACAAAAGATAACCACGCTTCAAAAAGTAACTGTCACTTCTCCTTGAAAACCGGATAGAATACCAACCATCTTGAGTACACAGCCTGTCAAGTTTCCCATTATTCAATTTGAACCGTTAAAACCCTTCGCATGGAGTCAAGGCTCTTTCACTTTTGGGATATAAAGTGAAGTCATATGCCAGATTTGCAAAATCATCAGTCTGAGTTGGTTTTACTCAGAACCTCAAGGATTTTGTGTGTGCATTGTGTCAACAGAATAAGATGAGAAACAATAAAAAATAAAAAAATTTGGAATTCTGTGATGTCAAAAATTGAATTTGACATAAATGAAGTTAAACCCCAGGAAAAGGTTGCTTCGTTAATCATCAAGAGAGATAATCAACAGCTTGTGTAGTTTCCCGTGAATTACAATCGAATACTTATAGAGAAGTATCGAAGGGCTTCTTTTAAAAGATATTTGGGATTGGATTTAAATTTCATTACATATCAGCCTTAACATAAGGTGAGAAATTGTAAATGAAATTACTTGTTTGACCAGTGTAGTCAGTGACAAGTTGGCTTTTGAAAATATTTATCACGACAAGGATTTGCAAATAAAACTCACACTGAAATCATATTCAAAAGAAAAATTTGTTATGGATCTTGTTGGGTAACAAACATTGTTGGTTGCGAATATTTGATCAAGACCACGCATGCGAATTGAATATGATTTGGAGTTTCAAAATATTTGATACTTGAAACAAAGGTTTCGTAAAAATCTAGAACAAAGTTCCCCGTCAATTCCTTAAAGGTTATGATGTTTGGGTTTCACTTTCATCACGGACTCATGATGTTAGATCATAAACACAGACTTGTGATTTGTCTAGGTTTTGATTGGTTATATCAAAGACCTCAAGGACAAATCTCTTCAGAAATTTGGATTGAAAGAATTGTTTGGTTTAAAAAGATTGGATAAGAGTCGAAGTGTACCTCTGTTATAATGGACAAAACAGAAAACTCTTAACTCATTTGAGAAGAGTAAGGTAGCTCTTTTGACTTATGCGAATATAAGCCTTTTTGGGAAGAAATTTTCATGTGATAATTTCATTAAGGCTTTATTTGCACACATAGAGTATTGTTGAGGCTTTTGGTCTACATATATCAACATGCTTCTAGGGACATCCTAACTAGGTTTAAAAAAACATTTTAATACCTTCCCGTAGAAACACCTAAGTATGACTTCTTCGCATTAAGCCCTATACAAAATTCTCAGCACACAATGTTTAAAGAACAAAGAAAACAAAAAAATATTTTTGTCATTTTTGAATTTTTCAAAATAAAAACATAACCAAAGAAAATCTTTTTGGATTTTTAATTTTTTAAAAACAAAAATGAATAAACATAAAATCTTTTTGGATTTTTGATTTTTCAAAAGTTAAAAACTACAAAATGAATCAAAAACCTAACCTTAGTTGTTATGATTGCAAATGCGAAAAGATGTGGATGTGAAGCCATGCGAAGCCTATGGATGAACAGTAACATCTGAACAAGTTTGACTCATAACTACGGAACCAGACTTTCATTCTTGAGTTTTTGAAATTGAATTCGCATCAATCATCCCCAAACCTGCTAAAATTCTAACAAATGATTTTTCATCAAGAGGTTTTGTAAAAATATCAGCAAGTTGTTCAGTTGTTTTAACAAAATGAATTTCAATATTCCCATCTTCCACATGATCTTGGATAAAATGATATCTAAGAGCAATGTGTTTTGTCTTTGAATGTTGTATTGGATTATGACAAATGCGAATTGCACTTTGCGAATCACAATACAAAGGAATCTTTTTCATGTTTATTGCATAGTCACGAAGTTGACTCTGAATCCAAATAATTTGCGAAGTGCAAGCAGCAGCAGCAATGTATTCAGCCTCAGCAGTTGATATAGCCACACAAGTTTGTTTCTTTGATTGCCAACTCACCAACTTCCCATCCAATAGTTGACATCCACCACTCGTACTTTTCCTATCCAAAGTACATCCTCCTAGATCAGAATCTAAAAAAGCTTGAATGAAAAACCCCGTTTTTGAAGGATACCGAAGTCCTAACGAAACTGTTCCCTTAAGATAGCGAAAATATTTTTCACTGCAGTCAAATGAGGTTCTCTGGGATTAGCTTGATATTTAGCACAATTGCAAACCAACAACATAATATCAGGTCTACTTGCAGTGAAGTACAATAAAGACCCTATCATGCTTCGATAAAGTGTTAAATCAATAGCTGGAGTATCTAACGAAGGAGTTATTCTTGTTCCTACTGCCATTGGTACTCTTAGTTTTGTGCTATTAGTCATTCCAAACTTTTCAAGCAAGTTCTTCGTATACTTTTCTTGATTGATTAAGATTCCATCCCTGTTCTGTCTTATATGTAAACCAAGAAAATTATTAATTTTTCCCATCATGCTCATTTCAAACTGACTTTTCATTAGATTTTCAAATTCAATTGACACTGCTGGATCAGTTGAGCCAAAGATAATATCATCAACATAAATTTGAAAAAGCATTAGATGACTTCCAACTTTCTTGAAAAATAATGTGGGGTCAACTGGTCCTTGTTTAAATTTAGATTGTTTCAAGAAATTTGTAAGTGTTGCGTACCAGGCTCTTGGTGCTTGTTTTAATCCATACACAACCTTATCCAGGATGTAAACATGATCAGGATGTTCATTGTTTATAAATCCTGGTGGTTGTTCAACATACACTGTTTCTTCAAGTTCTCTATTTAAAAATGCACACTTAACATCCATTTGATAAACATCAAAGTCTTTGTGAGCTGCATAAGCTAAAAATATGCGAATTATTTCAAGTCTTGCAACAGGTGCAAATGTTTCTTCATAGTCTATTCCTTCTTGTTGCGAATAACCTTTAACCACTAGTCTAGCTTTATTTCGAATAATATTGCCATCTTTGTCGGTTTTATTTTTAAAAATCCATTTTAATCTGACAATTGAAACATCAGAAGGTTTAGAAATTAATCTCCAGACCTTGATTCGTTCAAATTCAGCCAGTTCAGATGGCATAGCAACAACCCAATCTGAGTGTTCCATAACATCCTTTACTGTCTTTGGCTCTATCTTCGAAATAAAGACATTAAACATACATAGTTCTTGGTTCGCATTCTGTACCTCATTTTTCGCACGAATTTGAGCTCTTGTCAACACACCATCTTGTGTATTACCAATTACCTATTCTTTTGGATGATTTCTTGTCCATTTCGCAAGTGGTGGAAAATTAGGATCAAATTCTAATGGTGCATCTTCATACATATCTTCATTTTCAGATCCTGCAACAGAAAAATTATCATTTAGTTCACGAAACACATCATTTTCATCAAGATTAATTGTCTCTGTTTCATCATGCTCCCCCTCAACATGATCTTCATCTTGATGCTCCCCCTCAAAATGACGTTCCTGTTGATTCTGCGAATGCTCCTCCTCAACTTGATCATTCATGTTTTCATTCTCCCCCTCGAAAGTTGGCTGACAATATTCATGAATACTCGTATGCTCCTCCTCCATACGAGCATCAGGAAAACTTTCGCAAGTTATTGACCTTGTTGGTATTGTTGAATCATCAGTATGTTTTGAGGATTCTGATGTTTGATTATCAGGAGCATTATTTTCCGCTTCAATTGCCATGTCAGGAATTCCTAAAATTAAGTCATAATCAAAATCATTTATTTCAGAATTATCAATTTGAGTATTTGAATCCACAAGTATTGATTTATTTTCAAATTTAGTATCCATTTGTTTAAAATAGTAATCATCAAACGTTAAATTGAAAGTTTCTTCAACTTTTCTAATTATTTTATTAAGTACTTTGTATGCAACTGAATTCTGTGAATATCCTAAGAATATGCCTTCATCAGCTTTAGCTTGGAACTTGGACAAATTATCTTTGAGATTCATGATAAAACACCTGCAACCAAAAACATGAAAGAATTTTACATTAGGTTTCCTATTATTGATTATTTCATATGGAGTAACATTGAATCTTCGATGAATGAATGATCTATTTTGAGTAAAACATGCAGTGGAAACTGCTTCTGCCCAAAGATATTAAGGTAGATTCGCATATGTTAACATGGTTCTGGCTGCTTCGCATAGAGATTGTTCTTCTTTCAACAACACCATTTTGTTGCGGAGTATATGGTGATGAGAAATTATGTGAAATGCCTTTGTTTGTGAGAATAGAATCAAGAAT
This sequence comes from Lactuca saligna, assembly GCF_052625555.1. Taxonomy (NCBI): domain Eukaryota; kingdom Viridiplantae; phylum Streptophyta; class Magnoliopsida; order Asterales; family Asteraceae; genus Lactuca; species Lactuca saligna. The sequence goes on from NC_136417.1 coordinate 150,448,935, forward strand.
ATGATTTTTAAACTCAGAACCATTATCACTTTTAATCTTGCGAACATTCTTTTTCAGACTAAGCTCAATCTTTTTGATAAATCAATCATCGTCTGAGCAACTTCAGATTTTAACCTGAGAAAAAACACCCATGTGAATCGAGAAAAATCATCTACAACAACTAAAATGTACCGCTTTTTATTGATTGTAGCAACAGTCGATGGTCCACACAAGTCAATGTGAAAAAGTTCCAATGGTTCTACGATTTTTGAATCTATCACAATCGGATGACCTTTTCTATGTTGTTTTCCTGGTTCGCAAGCTGCACACAGAGAATCATTATCAAATTTTAGTGCATGTAACCCTCGAACTAAATCTTCAGTGATAAGTTTGTTAATATTTCAAAAGTTCAAGTGTGATAATCTTCTATGCCAAAGCCAGCTAACATCATTGGATGCTTTTGATAGTAAACACACAGCAGGTTTTCCCACAATTGGTTTGATGTCCAGTGTAAACATATCACCATATCTTTTGGATTTGAGAAGTATTTCATTTGACTTCGCATTTGATATGATACTTCCTTCTTCATTAAATACATCTTGATTTCCTGTACCAACAACAAGTTGTGACACACTTATCAAATTATGTTGAAGTCCTTCAACATAAGCAACTTTGTTCACACTGAATTGTCCATTTGTGACTTTCCCATAGCCTTTCTCTTGACACTTGTGATTATTCCCAAATTTGACTACTCCTGCATTTTCCAATCTTCTATAATCTCACAAGTTTTCCTTTCTTCCAATCATACGACGAGAGCAACCACTATCAATATACCATTTCGTCTCATATTGCTCGTCACACATCACCTGCATTTATTAAAAAAATTTAGGAACCCAAGACTTGTTGGGTCCATCATTAGTAGAATAAAACAAATTCTTTGAATTTAAAAACCATGTTCTCACTTTGTTTGTGATAGAATCCATTATATCAACATCATCAGATCTAGATATTCAAATATAGTCATTCAATAGTTTTGGTTTTCCATTGATTGAAATCTTATCCTTCACAACATTCGCATTTTTGATAACTGGTTTCCATTTTTGAACTGGAACTTGCGAATGATGAGATGATGAACAAGCAGTGGAAGAATTATTTGCAAACTTGTCAAATGCATTCTTGATTTGATGTTCTCTATATTTCCCACTTTGATATTTTCTTCCTTTCCCTTCAAACCAACGATTGATTGTACTTACATTAGATTTCCCTTTTGTATATGAAACTTTGGTTTGTTTTGAAACTAAAGGATTTGTAAAATTTGGTTGTTTTGGTGAAAATTTTACTTTTGCTTGAGTTGAATCTATCAAACTTGTTGAAGTATTCATGAATTTGCCAACATTTTGAAGCTTTTGATTAATTGCAAATTTTTGCGAATTCTCAAATTTTCGATTGTTGTCATATTTGCGAACATATTGAATTTTATCAACACAATTTATTTGTTTATTAAAACTTGAATCTGTTTGTTTATTTTTGCTTTGAAATTCTGATGATTTTGTTTTTGAAATGTGTTCTTTTTCATCTCTTGGTTTGTCATTTGACACAACTTGCCAGAAAATTGCTTTTCTTGCTTTTCTTTTTGAAACATTATTTTCTGTTGAATAATTTCCAACCATCAATTTGAATTCATGAGAATTTAATTTCAGTCCAGCCTTTGATTTTTCATCTTTTTCAAAAATTTTGTTTGGTTTTTCACCTTTAACCACGCATTTTTGTAATGATTTTTGTTTTTGAAACACATAAGAATTTTGAGTTAAATTGTTTTCTTCTGTGTTTTGATTTGCAAAAAAACCTTCTGTGGTTGATTTTAGATTATCTTTTTCAATCATTTTGTTGAATTTAGGATGAACTTTCTCAACATTTCCAGTAGTGACAAAAACTTGATTTGGAAAAATGGTTTTATCAGTACATACAAAATTTGGATATACCACAGTGTTAGTTTCCAAATAATGTGCGCCTTTGTCATTTAAAATTTTGTCAAACTCTTTTGTATTTTCAAACACTTGATCAACCACAACTCATTGAGGCATTTCAAGTGAATCTTTCATTTCTTCTATGTTTTCTTCATTCTCATCAGATTTCCAGCTTTCAACTTCCACATTATCAAACTCACAATGTTGCGAAGTTAAAGGTTTATCAATTTCATCCTCTACTATCGAATCAACAATAATATATTTATACCTTTAATCTTAGATGTGATATTAATGATTGACAATTGAGAACAATCAATCTCTTCTTCCTCTTCTATCTCACTGATTTCACTCACATTATTTGAATTTTCATCAATATCAGCATAATTGAATTGAGATGCAAGAGTTGAAGTTTCTGTTTTCTTTAATATTTTCACTTGTTCATTCTTTGTCAATCTTTCATCTACAATGTTAACCAACTCATCAGCATTCAGAAATTCATCAATTTTAACAATACCATATGTATATCTATCATCAGGTATTTTGTCAAATTGAGCAATTGTACTTTCGCAATCATAAGAAACAACATCAACTTTTTCACGTTCAAATTCAAGAAAAGGTAAAAGTTTCCTATGTTGTTCTTTGCTAATGTCAGAAGAATGATGTAAAGCAGTTAATTTTGCATATAACCGTTTGGCAGAATTACAATATATGTTCCTTTGTACTAGCAACAACCTAACATCATTTGTAAGATTATTCCTATCACAATCTACATTTTTGATCTGCATTTCAATTTTTTCTACTCTGCTCCTCTTTATTTCTAATTCTCTCTGTGTCTCACCTAGTTGCATATTTAATTTTTGAGCTTCAGTACTAGCAGACACAATCACAAAATCAAAATAAGCCACAGTTTCATCAAATGAAATAATTTCAGCATCATAAGCAGATAAAGGAATATTAAACGATTCAAGTATTGCACGTACCTTGGTGGTCATGGGTGATTTCTTTGTGGTTGTGGATACGAAGCACCTTCCTGAAATTTCCTCTTCGCAATCTTCAAAACTTGCGAACATTGCTCCATGAGTAGGATGCCTCATTTCCTCGTCATCAGATCCTAAAGACCAGATCTGATACGTACCACTTTCTTCATTATCAGTTTCACCTTTCGCAACCAAAGACACTCCTCTGGTCTTAGCACGTATCTCTTCAAGATTTTCAGAGTAGTATGCTTCATCTTTAACTTTTTCCTTCTTCTCTTCTTTCTTTCGCAACATACAATCAGCTGCAAAATGATTCGCACCATTGTAGTAGTGATAGTAAATCCATGAGTCACCTTTCAGCTTTTTCACTTCTTTCGCATCTTTTTGTTTCTCATCAGCTTTCTCCAATTTCTTCCTCTCCTCTCATCCAGTTTTTGTGACTGCACTCTTCGCATCACTAGCATTTCCTTTTGGATTAAAAGGCTTTTTGAAAAACTTCTTAATTCTGTTGTTCGAATAGAATGCCACAGCCTCATCATCAGAGTTCATCAAAAATCCTTCATCATCTGAACCATCTTTTTCATTAACATCAGCTTCTGATACCTTTGAAAGAAGAGCTAAAGGACCTCCAATACTTTGTTTTGATTCTTCATACATTTATGAAACTTCACATTCATGTGTTTTCAGCTGATTGTAGAGATCATTCAAACGAGTTGAATCAAAACTCTGTTGATTCTTAATCATCATGCTCACACTTCGCCATTCTTTGCGAAGACCCATAATGAATGTTCAATTGAACTCCACGAGAGACCTAGTGATTCCATACGTATTGCATCGAAATATAAGCTTATTCAGACAATCATAGTAATTTTCAAGGGTTTCATCATCCTTTTTTTTTAATCCTTTCAGTTGAACTAGACATTGCTTCACAGAATTGATCTTCGTCTTTTCACTACCTTGATACTTCTCTTTTAAAGTGTTCCAGATTTCCTTTGCTGTTTTACAACTACGAATGTAATTATAAACCACCGGAGGAAGAGCACCTCTTAGTTCCCTCATGCACCTCTTTTCATTATTCTTCAACCATTTTTATTGATCATCAACTTCAGTAGATGTAGCAGATGGACCAATTGGTTGAACGTTAAGAGGAGCTTGCACTGTTCCATCGATACAATTCCAAAGTTCTTCATCAATTCTATTTAAGTAATCTTCCATTCTATCAGCCCACTGATCATAGTATTCTAGAATTAACATCGGAATTTTGGTTGAAGAACCAAGCAAGTGAGAGAAAGAAGTCATTGTACCCATGTTGAAGTTCGCCATTGATGAACACACAAAATTTTAGAAAGCTTGAAAAACTTGATGAAATTGAGAATTTGATCTATTAAATTGATCACAAATCACTGATCGATTACTCGACTAAACAATTCAAAGACATAATCAATTCAAATTTGAAGATCAAATGAGATTTTCAAAACAAAAATGCGGGGAAAATTTTGAGTAAAGTTGCAACTCAAAAAGCAAATGATTCTAACACGAAAATCAGATCGATGCAGTTTGAATCCTGCTCTGATACCAATTGAAGAGAATTGTTATCGAGACTTCAGAAAACAAAGTATGATTTTAGTAATCTAACAGTTAGAACACGAAGAGTAAATATTAATCAGATCTCATATTGATGAAGACTGATTACATAGTAAGCAGAAAGGATATTTGAGTTAACAAAAGTTATCCTCTACTTCTAACCTCAGTCCCTATTTATAGGAAACATGAGTGTACAAAAAATATACTAAGTCTAAACATTACACTTCGCTCAAATATGACTTAGTAAAATAACATAAAATGCGAAACAATACAAAACACTATATTTGACTTTTACAATTTTGCTTCTACATTATTTCGCTTTATCGGTTTTATTTATCATTGATAAAATACTTTATAACCACTTCATTCAACTTAGTAGACATTTCCTAACAATTTAAGCCATATTCTCGCTAAAACTCTTTTGACAACTTGCTTTAACTTAATGCTTTTCTTCAAAACTCAATTTAACCGATATTGGTTTTTAACATTGCTATTTCAATTTCAATTCAAATCCATTTCAATGGATAGATATGCTTTTAATGGCATATAAACCATTTTAAACCTTGCTTACCATTCTGGCACATTTTCGAAAAACTTAGAAACATTTTCTTTTATAAAAGTGTTTAAACTTCATGCTATAAAACTTAAACATATGACGTTAAATTTCATATTATGTGTAAAAGCTTCATCGGATCTTCAAACCAATTTGTTTTAAGTCTTTTGACTACTTTCTCATTTAAGCATTGTACTTACTTAAATGTGTTTTCTTGAACCCCAACATGATCTTTTCACAAATTTCTACTTCACACATGTTTCTAAGATATCTCTAATTAGTAAATTTCCAACACACATCATTTGTTTATTTTATTTCATATTAGTTTTATAATCAGTGTTTATAAAACTTACAGCATTCCAAAAGTTAGTGTTCACTATTAAACATCCAGCGATGTACTTTTGACAATGCACAGTTATTCATCTAAATACGTTAAGTATTTACCTTATGCGTTTTAACCATTGTTGAACACCAGTCAAAAAGGTCAAAACTGTCATATTTCAATTGCAAGTTTTAGTGTTTTTTCTTTTTCACAAATGACGTTTAACTTAATAGATAACTTGTGAATTTTTAGCAAAATTTAGAAAACACTTTAGAACTTCTGCATTTCTATTTAACCATTAATATCCATCAAATATTTAAGTTTGAAATATATCTCAACCTGGTTTTAAATCTACATATATATGTATTGTTCTTATAATTTTAACAATAACAATCATTATCTCCGCTATCTTCCTTTTTTTTTCTTTCCTCTGAACTTGATTTCTCGCTCTCCTTCTGAATTTAGATCTCACACGCCCATGATAGTAACATAATACATTGTCTAACCTTGTTTCTGTCTATTTTTCTTCTCCTAGTATCATGTCCGTATACACAAAGACTAGAATTCTACCCTTTCGTCTTGAGCGATTAACATGTATAGTCTTGAGGCATACTTTGAGTTAGTCAGCTTTGATATATTCAATTACGCCTTTTATCATATACATCTTGTTTTTATTTTGAAATCTACTATAAACAAGTAATCCTTATTTACATTTGCTCTTTCGTTCTAAATTCGGAAACGTGTTTTAAAATGCAAGTTTCATTATATTTTTCCTTAATATTAATACACAAGATGAAGACCCTTATGCTTATAATTTTTCTATATCCGGAAAGTATATGTCAAGAATACATTTCTTATGTTTAATCTTTTCTCTAAAATCATAAAAAGTTTTAAATCTTACGATTATCTATGTTCTAAATGATTGTTTTTGTAGAAACACTAAATTAAGAATCCACTATTTTTAATGATCGATATTTTTACACATTTCTTAAAATAGTATTTTACTTTGCAATTTTCAGTAAGTTCCTAAGCTCCTAAACTTGTTTTCATAAGTATTCTGACTCCTCGTAAGCATGAATTTGTCCCAACTTAAACAATTAGACAATTTCTCAAATAATTAATACATATATTTCTATACAAATTCCTTTATTGACGACTTAAGCCTTTAACCTTACTTAATGATTATACTATTTTACTACTTCGTTGGATTGCCAAACATGTATTTTCATTATCTTGCAATTATTACATATTTTGATAACAGTGAGATTTTTTTTTATCACCTCTAAATCACTTAAAATGTTATTTGCACAATGTGATTTAATCACCTCCATTTGCAACATTGACTCTCTAAATATATATATATATATATATATATATATATATATATATATATATATATATTCTTGGAATATAGTTGTATTATTGTAGGAGTAACCGTGATAGTAATTATAGCCTCGGAGATCCTCAATCATTTCGTAACTTATTTTGTAGACGACACTTAAATAGCCTTTCCATTGGAGATGTACCACAACTTCGTTGCCTACCCTTAGAACGTCTTTTTAGGAACTTAACCTCGATCGCTTCTCTTTCATTCGTGATACCCCTTCTTATTTTAGAATATATCCTTTCCAGATATAGTAGCCAACCCGAAAGTGACCCAATTGTTCCTAATCCTTTCTTTATTAGATGGCGAATTTACACTTAGTGCTAATTTAGAATGCGACTTAAGCATCAATGTGTTTTTAACGCTCAGTGCCGTTGGTGCTTCAGTAAAACTTACATCGCTCTCTTAATTCTGATAATATCTAACTAGATGATTTTTTCGAATATGTCGCTATGGTTGGATCATGCTTCCATGACCCAAATTATCCATAATCTAGACGAAAGAACTCGAATTAAGGAAACACTAATTTGACTATAGATAAAGAGTTGGGCTCTTCTTTGAGGATATAAAGCCAAAATAATCAAAGAGCTCTTCAAGTCACCACCTCTCTAATTATACAACTGTAATCGGCTGAGTTCTAATAGAATGTGTCACGAATTGAATTTCGGGACGAAATTCTTTCAACCGGGGGAGACTGTGACAACCACCAAAATTCGAGTCGGTTCTGGATTTGAGTAGACTTAGTTGCACATATAGGCACTACACATACTTGATTTAGTAACTAGAAGCTAACTTATAACCTACTAGAAACTTGGAAACAATTAGAATCAATGGATAGTGTACTTAGATTTCACATTGATATGTGAATTCTACATCTACTAAGCTGTAGTGACTATCCACATTTGGGTCACTCTTTGACTCGAACAACATTTCATGAATCATATACACACATCATGCACTAGACCTAGAAGTAGAAATTAGGTCAAAGTCTCATAGAAACTTAAGTCAAAGTTGAAGACTAAGACTAGTATACTTTATTCCTCAATTTCGATTGAATCTCGGAATCACTACATAGAATGCCAATAAACTGATAAAAATAAATTACAAACATTAATTATAACTATAAAAGAGTTATGATACCATAAGATAATTTAAACTCTCTAATATTCTATTTATTTTGATATCCAAAGATTTACGAACTCTCAAAAACCCTAAATGCCCTAAAAACTCACATTTATGAACTTTAACCTTAAAAATTCTATAAAAATAATTATGAAAATTATAATATGATCTTATAATAATTAAAATTATGAAAATTCATTTAAGGGAAATAAAATTTAAGTCAATAACAATTACCCTAAATTTATAAAGCAAAATAAAGGTTTTATGAATAAAAACTTGATTTTAGTGTATATTTTACAAAAAGTTTGATATTTTTATAAAAGATTTAAATTTTTATAAAAGAAACAAGAGAGAGGGAGCCTCTCTCATGAAAATCTCGGCCTCCCCTCTCCCAAGACCCTCCTCCTCTTCCCAATACACCATTTTCCCAACTCATTAATCAATTTCACTCACCCACTCCATCTCTTTCTCTCTCACACTCCCTCACTTCATTTTCTCTCTATTCTCTCTTCCTCTCTCCCTCAACCACGAAATTCTCCAGAAAATGGATCAATGAACACACCATGAACTCTAAATCTTAATCATCTTGAGGTGTTCTTAAAGGTAAACCCGAAAATCATTCATTTTCCTTCTCTTTTCCTTCAAGTTTTACCTGTTTTTCATGGATTTTCTCCATCTTCTACCCCATTCTATTGTAAAATCATGAACATTTGCACCTACTCATGGTTTTGATGATGATGGTGGTAGAATTTCACCCAAAAACAACATGCATGTTGTAAATGGTGAAATCCAAGGACCTAAACCTAAGTCAAAATGAAGGAAATGCACTTTTCTACATGTTTTGGTGGAAAATCACCACAAGCATCCAAAGTTTTCTTTCAAAAACGAATTTTAAACATTTCAAACTAATAAATAGTCTTCAAAACAACATGCATGTGATGCTGTTCAAGCTTAGATGCTTGATGATCAATGTTTGTTGTTAAAAGCTTTGAAATATGTTAATGAAAGATTTATTTCCAAATAAATATCTAAAAATCATTTTCTGACCCAATCCGATTTTTCCCAGATTGTAATCAACAAAATAAGATACTCTGTAAGTTTCCAGAAGATAATTCATTTTTTCTCGAATTATTGTAATTAATACAATAAAATAGGGCATAAATCACATAAAATACTTCCAGAGGTCTATAAATCCGGAATAAATTCGTGGATGACCCCTATGGTGAATAACGACCTCTCATTAAATTTAATCAATTTATGTTGCTGTTTAGTATGATTTTTGATTTTCTTTTTGTTTGGGTATAACAATTTTCGCAACTCTTACCTGTGGTGGTAGACTCAGAAAAATATTTTAGAATTTTTCATCATGCCTTCCTATTTTTCCCAATTTTTGGTAAGTATAATGGCCTAAAAATAGGAAAAATACTTCTGATTATCCAAAATTCATGAAATTTTACCAATACATCATGTTATACAGTAGGAGGTTACACAAAAGTTTTGATGATTTTTCTATACTGTAAACTATTTTTCTCCTAATATCTAAGGTTAAATACACTTAAATACATATAAATACCCAAAACCGGATTATACAATATGAAAACCACTTTTGGTATTTTTCCCAGATTAGTGACACTGTAAATGATGTTACAAAAATTTTTGGTAATTTATTTTAACTGTTTATTATTTATTCTTCAGTTAATGATTATTTAAGGGGATAAAACAAGGAAAAATAGAAATTCCCAGTAAAAAATATCTTTTGTATTTTTCCCAGCCTAGTTATGTATAATAACAGTTAAATAAAAAGTTTGGATAATTTTGGAAACTGTTTTCTATTTATTTCAATTTTTATTGGAATAAATGCTCAAAAATCATAAAATATAATTAAACAGCTTGAAAATTCATTTTTATATTTTTCCTAGCTTATTAATGTGTAATAACAGTAAAATAAAAAATTTGAGAATTCTCATCCTTTGAATGCTATTTTTCGTGAATTTATGTTTTTATGAAGGCTTAAAAATTTGAAAAATAGTTAGACAAATCAAAAATTCAAGAAAATTTATCTTCAGGTCTTTGGCTTCAATTAAAACTGAAATGCAAAGTTCGGGAAATTTTAGAACTAAATTGATTTAGTTTTGAATATTTAATCATTGGAACACCTCTAAAATGTTAAATATTAACATTTCAATAATGGAAATTTTCCACTTAAATTGTTATATAACAATTGATTCTTTGAAACTTAATTTCCAAGGAAAAATGTTTGTATTGTAGTAATATGTATACTAGTGTTAGATTTCGATTAAAACTCATTAGTGTGTAACATCGTTGTAGGAAAACGATAGTGGTACGAGTGGAGCATAGTTCAAGGCACCATTTGCATCATCTTAATGCATATTGTGAGTATTCACGCACTCCCCTATTTTCGGTTTCTAAATGTTATGGGGTGGAAAAGCATGTCCTAAACTATTTTTTTGTTTGTTGTATTTATTTTGACTTGTATGAAACTTGGTTGCTATATTTCGTATGTATACGTATGTTACTTTAATTCATGAGGACTGTATCGCGGTTAAGTCCCTAGAATCTCTAGACACAACTCATTAACTCTTTTGAGCCTATGGTTATTATGGATAACGCTATCAAGAGGTAGACAACTCCTCACTCGCACAATTCTCTTGAGTGCATTTTACCATTTTATACACTATGTTTGCGATACACATAGTAGTCAACAGGGCACGATTCGGTCATTAGGCTTTGGTTGTGAACTCATGAATGGAAACTTGATGCACATACTATTCTTTATGCACATACGAAACTTGTATTCCCATGTTAGCAACGACACTTGTATACTTATTTTAGCAATGAAACATGAATACTTATTTTAGCAACGAAACTTGTTACTCATTATAGCAATAAACTTGTTATTTCTTATGGCAATAAACTCGTTTATCAAATATAGCAATCAAATTTGTTTCTCATTATAGCAATGAACTCTATTTCTCATTACAACAATGAACTTTTACTACTGGAGACTTATATACATGTTTTAGCAATGAAATTGTTTGCTCCTTGTAGCAACGAAATTGACAACTCATTTTAGCAATGAAACTTGTTTACTCGTTTGAGTAGCGAACTTTATCTTCCATGAGAATATTAACGTTGCATCTCATTTGGGAAACATACTTTATCTCTCATGATGACAAAGAACTTTGTTTTTTTACAAACTTATTTACTCCTTTTAAGAATATACTTTTATTATTGGAAACTTTTATCAAAACTTTGATTTCGATTCATGAACCAATATTATTTTCTTAAACTTGTGAGTACTCACCAACTATTTTATAGTTGATGCTCGTTTTACATGTTTTTTCAGGAATCATCGAGTAAGTGACACTTAGGGACACTTCACTTTTAGGAGAATTCGCATGTGTTGTATTTCAATTTACATTGTAATTTCTTTTAAAAGTTGTTCAAACCCATTGTAAAATTGTAATGACTTTTAATACTATGGTTGGTGTTGTCTTTTAACTTTTTCTATGAAACCCTTTGTACTGCCACGTTCTGTGTTTCCGCTTTAGCAGAATGTGACATATGGGGATTTAGCTACGGGGACTAAGTCGATGCAAAACTCGACTTGATGCCCGGGAGGGATCACCGGGAGATCTTCGGGAAAAAACATCAGGAAAGTTGTAGACTTCGGGGATGCTCTCGAGGTCTTTAACTTCCCGCTTCTCGTTAATGACGTGGGTAAGGAATGCATGACACTCCTTTCGCAAAAGTTTCTGGGCTTTGATGCACGAAACGATATGGAGGTTTGTGATGGGTTTTGAACACTCAAACACTCCTAGGTGTACATGCGACCCTAAATACCTTGCATCTATGTTTTTCTCTATTATACATGCAAATATAAAATTTCCAAGGTATTACCCTATCTAGCATAAAATACTTGATACTTGGGTAATGAAATGGATAGAATACATACCTTTGTTTGATGTAGCTTGTCTTCATGAAGCTTAAGTGCCTAGTACCCCAAGTGTGACACCTCAAATGGTTCACATAACACCAAATGCACATGGAATGACTTGAGAGAAATGGAACACTCCTTGAAATCATCTAGCCCTGATACACACACACACACACACACTAAGTGCACGATTTCTTGAGCCATGGGATTCTTTTATATGGTGGAAATTAGGATTACACCATGTAACTCATAACTTTACCCATTCCTTATGCTCCATGGATTTTAACCTCCATGGAGTATCCATCGGTCACCCCATGGACTTAGTCCAACATAAGGAATCTTGGATCACAAGCCCACATATATAAGAATGAATGATTTACACACTTAACCCATATATTTAATTAGTCTCCTTTTGATAACTCAATTAATTCCAAATTAATTCTTGATCAATACTAATTAAATAACCTTATTAATATATTAGAACTTATAATATATTAATAAACCTTAAGTGTTATTTCTCTCATTATAGTCTATCCAAATACATGATGCCATGCAACCCAAATGAACCATGTCGGGTCAGGTCAAGTCTTACCAATTATAGTTATGGACTTAGACATTAATCCAACAGTCTCCCACTTGGATAAGTCTAAAACTATTCTTGCGTATGACTTCATGAACCAAAAGGAAATTGTAGCTCTCAAAAGTTTCTATCGAACTCTGACCGTGCCGATGATCTCTAACCTTTGTCAATGAATTCTCCATTAGATAAGGGATCATATATTCCTCCATTCTAGATATCATATGGACTGAGACATGGATTAAAATCATTCTCTTTGTCCATTTGTTGTTTCCCGATTTCTGATTCATGATGACTGACTGATTGAACAGATCAAATCAGTCTTGGCTTGGCCAAGCACTCACATGTATCATCATTAAATCATCGAGGGGCCCACATATATCGCTTTTATCCCAAAGGTAAAAGTAATAGATAAACTTTGACTCATATGGCTTGTTCTACTACTTGTTGAATCATACACAAAGGCACATTTTATAACATCGAGTTACTGAATGCGTTTTCGTGCAATCAATGTACAAACAACTCATAGTAACAACTCATATCTCTAGGTTTGAAGAATATAAGATATTATCATCTCATGATCACTCGTGATAAAATCCATGAAGTGATTCCAATGAGTGCGGGTTGAATCCAATACTCAAAACTTATGAGCACTCATGAGTGTTGTAGCACAACTTTGTCCACCAACTTGGACCTCTACAAGCCTACCCATGACTGTCTTGATTCATATCTACTTCTAACATATGACCGACTGTGGGTGGTTTGAATAACTTAGTCATTCCGGAAGAATAACCTAGTTTATTCTGGTAGTCAAAACTTACAAAATGAAACACAAGAATAATTGAATCTAATATGGTATCAAAACCTATGAACATAAATAAAACACCTTTTATTTATCACCATATGATTACACATTATTCATTTCATATTGTTTCAGCTATCAACCTTATTCTTGAATTAAAACAATAGTTGTCCCATGCTCCGAGCACGTACACTATGTTTGTCTAAACAATAGATTTGCCAAACACCAAGTATGCACTCTATGTTTGTCTATGATCCTTACTTTGTGAAATAAACCAATTGACCAAACCTTCAATGATTCTAATTTAAAACTCCCAAATTCTTATGGAAAATGCAAGAATTCCAAATTCATGCCATTTTACCAAAATCTGTTAGATTCTCAACTTATATGCAATGATTCTCTTGTAATGATTATGCACAAAGTCACAAAGACTTGACAACAAACAGTACAGAGCGTTCCAAAGGAGATCAACTCCTTGGAAACATCTTTCTTGCATTAAGTTTCCTTATCTTACACAGATTTATTGAACAGCTTCCACCAATGGGATCATTTCCACATTCCCCTTTTGACTATCACTTCTGAACAAAAGTTGCCTTTTTTTTTTTCAGAATATGTCAATATGGTCCTTCCAACAATTAACACTATACTTCCAACTGTCCCTAAGTAACCAATCTTTGGTAAATCTTAGATTGTCCTCGACAATTGCTTAATCGTTTTAGTCATATCCAGTTCTAGACCTTTTGCCTTCTGAATGCCCCATGCATTTGGAAAATTTTAGAAAGGATGAATATAGCACATGTAATCGATCCTATATCCGAAGCATATGGGACACGATTCATGATGTCTCACATAAAGACTAAACCAATCTTTTGCTATAACATTTTCCTTTCTATTTGCAAAGTTTTCATAGTTTAGATTATGAAAAGGGATGCCGTAATCATAATCGAATTTTAGAACGCAAATAATGAACCCATATATAGAATTTCCTTATTTGAGCCATTCCAAAATGAAATTCATATATATATATATATATATATATATATATATATATATATATATATATATATATATATATATATATATATATATATATATATATATATATATATATATATATATATATATATCCTTGACTAAATTTGATTAGTATCTCAATCTAAGCTTTTAGAATTGAAATGAAGTATAATTTTGTAACAACCCGAAGTTGTTCACCGCCAAAACCAGTTCTACCCGAAAAATTCGCCGTTATCACATTCGTTCCGTTTTCACTTTGGGTTAATTTTTTTAAACTTACATGTTTATTATAATTTAATGAGTGTCTAAACCACTCAGAAACTCATGTAATTAACCCAAAATAATTACTTTCATAGGTTTTAGAAATGTCCCCGCCGGGTGACGGTAACTTAATCGGCTGCGACCAAAAGCCGCGTTTAACGTCGGTATCGGGTAGAATTCCACCGTGTCCAAGTTTTAGGACCTATATGAACATGTTTAAGCACTCATTTGAAGCTTTTTCTTCCTCTCTCTACTCTCTCTCTAACCTCTCTTATAAATCCAAAGTTTAAGAGTCCAAAACTCAAATTTAAAGCCTCAAATCTCTAAGGTACTTTCCGTAGCTTGTTATGTAACCTTCTTAGCCTTCAAATTCGAGCTCAAAACATGGATTAAGACCACATTCATGAGTTTACGGCCATGGAGCATTCATGGGCCGTAAACTCATATAACATGGGCTTTTATGCCCTAAAACCCCTCCTAAGCAATTTTGGACTTTAGATATGGCTTAATGGCTTCATGAAAAGGACTTATAACATTTAAAACATGAAATTTGAGACATTTGAAGGAGTTTACGACCAAGTCACATGCTTGGGCCGTAAACTCATATAGATGGGGTTTTCATGCCCTTAAACCCTTCCAAATCACTAATATGACTTAGATATGAATTATAGAATATTAGTATTATCATTTGGACACTTGAAACATAATTTTTGAGGGTTTATTGTGAGTTTACGGCCAAGGCTTGTGCTTGGGCCGTAAACTCCATGAAACATGGTGCAAATCCATTTCTATGGTGTTAGAAAGCCATCCAACACCACCAAAAGCATTGGAATAAATCAAAGGACCAACCAAAAATAGTTTAAGGGCCTTAAACACATCAAAACCCTTTCATTTAAGAGTTTACGACCATAGCATGTGTTCCATGGCCGTAAACTCCAAAAAGTGTGTCTTAATGTGTCTCAAGTTCACTTCGAGGCTTTAAGGGAAATTTAGAAGCTCTTACATGCATGTTTTTAGCCTTAAAACATATGGAGTTACTCTCTAAGAGAGTTTACGGCCATGAGAGGGGTCTTATTGGCCGTAAACTCCAAAAACCCCTTCACAACATCAAGCAAATGCATGTAAGGCCTTGAAACAATTTTAGCAATCACATGTGATTAGTTTGGAATCCAAAAACACAACTTTTCATGGGTTTATAGGAGTTTACGGCCATGAGACCATCCTAGGCCGTAAACTCCCTAAAATGTGTCATTTTTGTGATTAAAACTTATTCCAAACCCTTAAACCAAATCTAGAAATTGTCCCCTAAGTGTTTGAAGTCCAAATTGCACCATAAACCACCCATCATGAGTTTACGGCCGTAAACTCATGGGGAATGGGTGTTTTGGCCGTAAACACCATTTAGAAGTGTACTCTTGGGGAGTAAACTCATTTCCTAAGTCCCTCGCATCATTACATGTCCTTAAACGCCACCCGGGTCCCTCCAAACACTTGTATCAGAGTGTTTTCGCATCTTAAAGCAATTATCCCTATCCAATAATCAATCTAAGTCCTAATTAGATAAAAATGTGTATCTTTACATTATACTTAGGAACCTCGTGTGTTTACAAGCCCCGGATCAACTCTTAGCATCCAAATCGTCACATTTCTCGTCCGGTGAGTTCATACCCCTACGCCCTTTTACTGTTTTCAATGTTTTCAGGGGGGGAATAAAAGCAAACTATAATTGTTTTCAAATCATAACATTGATATGTTTCAAATTATATCTGACAATGTTATAAACTCTTTTACTCCTTATGTATTATGTTGAGCATAAGGAATGATTTATCAATTACAACTAAATGGATTTTAGTTAAGGAAATAACAAAACAAATCAAATTATTATGGGAATAATTTGGGGTTCTTTACTATTCGTTTTATCACGTTCTGATATCTATATAAGATTATTAGATAAACTATGTCTGATTCAGTTTATCTCCATATCATTTGAATGTATTGTCAGATAATTTCATTGTATGTATTTATATTCACTGTATTACATTTCATAATCTTCTGTATGTCGATATCGTATGAGAACCCTGTGAATAGTTTGTGAGATAGTCACTACCCTTTATGGATGATCAGTAAATCCTCCCCGAAAGTGTAACCAGAGTCTCCTGGAGGGAGAGCGCGGAATTTGTGAATAGATCTATTCAGGACTGACAATCCCACACCTTAACTGCTAGCTACAGTTAGGCGGGCACGCCTGGGGTGACAAATTTCTGGATATCGTTTCGACGTCTAACAAACGTCAAGGAGGTCTCGTTGTCGTATTAGCATGGTTACCCGACTCACAACGTGTATTAATATTATTTTTTTATAGTTTGGGTTTTAGAATCTATATCTCTTTCGGGATAGTGATCCCATGGTATTATCAAACTATTTTGCATCTAGTCCGGGATAGTGATCCCATGGTTTTGTATCTATAACTTGTATGGGATGTTTTTCCCCATGGTCTTTAACTATATCTAATACGGGATAGTGATCCCATGGTTTTGTATCTATAACTTATATGGGATGTTTTTCCCCATGGTCTTTTACTGTATCTATTACGGGATAGTAATCCCATGAATTCAATCTATATTAAGTACGGGATGATAATCCCAAGGTCTAAAGCTATATCCTGTCCGGGATAGTGATCCCATGGTTTCAATCTATATTTCCATATATATCAAATCATCTCGTGTCTAGTCCGGGATGATAGTCCCATTATCCTAAATCTGTAATTGTATATGTATCAAACTATTTTATATCTCTTACGGGATAGTGATCCCAAGATTATCAACATATTGTTTTGTGTATTAAACTATACTTTGTGATATATAACTGATCTTACAATTACGAAAATATGCGATTTTCCTGGGGTAAAACACAACAAGTAATCGAATTGGTAACAAATAATAACTAAAATAACTTCACATAAGAAAATATGGGATTTTATTGGATAACAAACCTTTTCAGAAACTAAAGGAAACCGATACATTTTCATAAAACAAAACTGCTTATGAACTCACCGGCTTTATGCTGATTTTCAAACCGCTTGTATTCTCAGGTCCAAGTTAGACAGGTACCCGGTGATATCTTTTGGAGAAGACGGAGTGCTCAGAAGACTCGTCTCAACTTTTGTTAATATGATGCATATGTATATCTTGTATAACTTTACTTTTGAAACAAATGTAAACTTTCATATATATGTAATGTAATGGTTGTTTACTATGATTACTATGTACATTGGATTTGATACACAACGTGGTAGTCCACCCAGGAAATGTTTCTGCCTTTGATTTTCGGGGTGTGACAGATTGGTATCAGAGCCCTTGTTTATAGTGAACGGAGTATACCAAACCTTACATGGTATAAAACTATAAACACTAAAGGGCCTCAGTGCTCTGAATTAAAAGTATCTTCAAAACTATAAGTATTTTCAAAAGTATACAAGTATACCGAACCGTCGAAATCCATAACTACAAGTAGAACAAAACATAAGTAAATGGGTGTTGTACACTGCGGTTAAACCTGGGCAGTTATGTAGTTGTGTCTAGGATCAATATAGCCTGGCTAACTATATTCATTCGAGACACGGCCAACATGTGCTTGGGAGTGACTGTGGTACGCAGCATGCCTAAAACTTACCTAATATCCCAAACAACGAATCGTCGCTGCAGCGAACCAAGAAATACTATGGGAGTATTTCTCGAGCCAATCCTTCGTAGAAAATCCTTGTATACCCGATGTTACTTGAACATCTCTCTAGTGATAAAATTTCCTGTCTTGATAACTCTTTCCTGCTTTATCGCTTAGTATGATGCTATATCTGTCTTGATGAGATATCCCCTGTTCCATATCTCTTGATTCAATTCAGAGGACTTATAATACTCTCTTTCCTGATCTTTTTAGATCAAGATGCCTCGAAGAAAGAGACCCAGCTCGAAGAACAACGATAATCCTCCTCCGCCACCACCTTCTCCTTAATTTGATCTCGCATCACTTCAGATAGTTCTGACTGCTGCAATGGTGGCAGCCATGTCACAAATGAATCCCGGTGGCTCCAGAGGTGGTGCCCAGCCCCAAAATCCAGAAGACAGCCAGGAACACCGAAGAGGGGGTTCATATAAAGACTTCATGAACGCGAAACCCACAACCTTTGATGGCACTGGAGGTGTCATTTCCCTAACTCGATGGTTCGAGAAAATCAAATCAATCTTCGAAATATGTGCCTGTTCGGAGTTTGACAAAGTAAAGTTCGCCGCCTGCACTTTCCTTGACAAAGCCCTGACTTGGTGGAACGGCCGAGTCAAATCCTTATCCTTACCTGTAGAAAATGGCATGGGTTGGGAAGCTATGAAGGAGCTTCTGCTTGCAGAGTATTGCCCTCGGGGAGAAATTCAGAAACTACAACACGAACTCTGGAACCTTAAGATGAAGGGTTCCAACATAGCTGCTTATACTTCAAGATTCGATGACCTGGCATTACTCTGTCCGGGAATGGTTACCCCGGAGAGTAAAAAGATCGAGAGATTCATCTGGGGATTGACCTAGCCAACAAAAAGGAATGTCTTGGCAGCGAAGCCAGACACCTACGATAGCGCTAAATGTCTTGCGAAAATCTTGATTGATCACGAAGACAACTTTGATGAGGAAGCTACCACTCCTGAGTCAGACACATGTGGAGGTGAAAGTAAAAAGAAATCTCGGAACAAGCGGAAGGCTCCGAGTACGAAAGGGTCTTCTAAGAAACAGCAAACGGTAGCAGTCCATGCTGCTACTGCCCCTGTTGCTGTCTCAGCTGTTGGATCCACAGCCCAAACTCCCGCTAGTGGATACACTAGTACCCTTCCTTGGTGTGGTAAGTGAAACTACCATCACCGCATTCCTGGTCCATGTCGCGAAAGGATCTGCGACAACTGTGGCAAGAAGGGCCATCTTGCTCGAACCTGTAGAAAACCAGTCAAATCAACGAACCAATCATCAGGAGCAGGAATCAGTCCGGCCTGCTACAATTGTGGTGAAGCAGGGCACTTCAAAAGGAATTGCCCCAAAGCAACTACCATCACTGATCCCTCTGTCGCCGCAGTTATACTTCTCTTTGATAATTCTTATACCTGCAACTCTTTTCGATTCCAGTATTTAGAAGGAGACCTGTTATCTATCTATTTGAACATTTTCTAAGCTCAATCTTTCGTACGTGATCGAAATGTGTATCATCGAGATGACTAACCAATGAGTTTGAGAACACTAACTTCATACCTATAGATTGAATCCTCAGTCCAGAGGACTATTCTGTTCCATTCGATTGAATGGGAAACTTTTCACAAGAATGCTTTGATGCTACGTTTAACATGGAATGACTGAGCTTCATTGATGTTGTTATCTTGGTTTCGAGAGGGTCGCCTGTCTATATCTTTTCCTCGACCTGACTCTCATGATCTTCGGCATCAAACCTTCGTATTGTTTCATGCTATAAAACTCAAAAGTTTTCCTGATACGAATTACCACACATTCCTCATTTCTGTGATCATTGAGAAATGGGAAGTTAGTAGCTCTTTCTACTAAATGTCTGTCCCGAAGAGTTTCCGGGAGTTTCATTCGAACGTCTAAAGTTTAGTCCCACTTCAGACTTTTCGAGATCTTCGTAGAAATTGATTATGCAATATTCAGGGTTCGGATGCTCTTAGAGCTTGTTAACATCTATCCAGTACATCATGTCTCGAATCCTTAGAAGCTTCTACCCAACGAAACACTAGTGATTCCTTGAGGAAACTGAAGTCATCCAGGGTTGGAACTTCCATGATAAAACCGATTAATATCATAGGTTGAGAGAGAGTCAAGGTACGAAACAAGGACACGTCTCGATAGTGAGATTTCACTAGAACGCCTAGTAGAGACCTGATTCCACTTGAGAAAGTGAAGATCCGAGGCAACAAATCCATTCGTGTTTTATTCCAAATTCATGATCTATATCTTATTCTTAGAATTTCGGGACGAAATTCCCTCTAACGAGGGGATAATGTAACAACCCGAAGTTGTTCACCGCCAAAACCAGTTCTACCCGAAAAATTCGTCGTTATCAAATTCGTTCCGTTTTCACTTTGGGTTAATTTTTTTAAACTTATATGTTTATTATAATTTAATGAGTGTCTAAACCACTCAGGAACTCATGTAATTAACCCAAAATAATTACTTTCATAGGTTTTAGAAATGTCCCCGCCGGGTGACGGTAACTTAATTGGGTGCGACCAAAAGCCGCGTTTAACGTCGGTATCGGGTAGAATTCCACCATGTCCAAGTTTTAGGACCTATATAAACGTGTTTAAGCACTCATTTGAAGATTTTTCTTCCTCTCTCTACTCTCTCTCTAACCTCTCTCCTAAATCCAAAGTTTAAGAGTCCAAAACTCAAATTTAAAGCCTCAAATCTCTAAGGTACTTTCCGTAGCTTGTTATGTAACCTTCTTAGCCTTCAAATTCGAGCTCAAAACATGGATTAAGACCACATTCATGAGTTTACGGCCATGGAGCATTCATGGGCCGTAAACTCATATAACATGGGCTTTTAAGCCCTAAAACCCCTCCTAAGCAATTTTGGACTTTAGATATGGCTTAATGGCTTCATGAAAACGACTTATAACATTTAAAACATGAAATTTGATACATTTGAAGGAGTTTACGGCCAAGGCACATGCTTGGGCCGTAAACTCATATATATGGGGTTTTCATGCCCTTAAACCCTTCCAAATCACTAATATGACTTAGATATGTATTATAGAATATTAGTATTATCATTTGGACACTTGAAACATAATTTTTGAGGGTTTATTGTGAGTTTACGGCCAAGGCTTGTGCTTGGGCTGTAAACTCCATGAAACATGGTGCAAATCCATTTCTAAGGTGTTAAAAAGCCATCCAACACCACCAAAAGCCTTGGAATAAATCAAAGGACCAACCAAAAATAGTTTAAGGGCCTTAAACACATCAAAACCCTTTCATTTAAGAGTTTACAGCCATAGCATGTGTTCCATGGCCGTAAACTCCAAAAAGTGTGTCTTAATGTGTCGCAAATTTACTTCAAGGCTTTAAGGGAAATTTAGAAGCTCTTACATGCAAGTTTTTAGCCTTAAAACATATGGATTTACTCTCTAAGAGAGTTTACGGCCATGAGAGGGGTCTCATTGACCGTAAACTCCAAAAACCCCTTCAAAACTTCAAGCAAATGCATGTAAGGCCTTGAAACTATTTTAGCAATCACATGTGATTAGTTTGGAATCCAAAAGCACAAATTTTCATGGGTTTATAGGAGTTTTCGGCCATGAGACCATCTTAGGCCGTAAACTCCCTAAAATGTGTCATTTTGGTGATTAAAACTTATTCCAAACCCTTAAACCAAATCTAGAAATTGTCCCCTAAGTGTTTGAAGTCCAAATTGCACCATAAACCACCCATCATGAGTTTACGGCCGTAAACTCATGGGGAATGGGTGTTTTGGCCGTAAACACCATTTATAAGTGTACTCTTGGGGAGTAAACTCATTTCCTAAGTCCCTCGCATCATTACATGTCCTTAAACGCCACCCGGGTCCCTCCAAACACTTGTATCAGAGTGTTTTCGCATCTTAAAGCAATTGTCCCTATCCAATAATCAATCTCAGTCCTAATTAGATACAAATGTGTATCTTTACATTATACATAGGAACCTCGTGTGTTTACAAGCCCCAGATCAACTCTTAGCATCCAAATCGTCACATTTCTCGTCCGGTGAGTTCATACCCCTACGCCCTTTTCACTGTTTTCAATGTTTTCAGGGGGGGGGGGGAATACAAGCAAACTATAATTGTTTTCAAATCATAACATTGATATGTTTCAAATTATATCTGACAATCTTATAAACTCTTTTACTCCTTATGTATTATGTTGAGCATAAGGAATGATTTATCAATTACAACTAAATGGATTTTAGTTAAGGAAATAACAAAACTAATCAAATTATTATGGGAATAATTTGGGGTTCTTTACTATTCTTTTTATCACGTTCTGATATCTATATAAGATTATTAGATAAACTATGTCTGATTCAGTTTATCTCCATATCATTTGAACGTATTGTCAGATAATTTCATTGTATGTATTCATATTCACTGTATTACATTTCATAATCTTCTGTATGTCGATATCGTATGAGAACCCTGTGAATAGTTTAGTACTAGTTTGTGAGATAGTCACTACCCTTTATGGATGATCAGTAAATCCTCCCTGGAAGTGTAACCAGAGTCTCCTGGAGGGAGAGCACGGAATTCGTGAATAGATCTATTCGGGACTGACAATCCCACACCTTAACTGCTAGCTACAGTTAGGCGGGCACGCCTGGGGTGACAAATTTCTGGATATCGTTTCAACGTCTGACAAACGTCAAGGGGGTCTCGTTGTCGTATTAGCATGGTTACCCGACTCACAACGTGTATTAATATTAGTTTTTTTACAGTTTGGGTTTTACAATCTATATCTCTTTCGGGATAGTGATCCCATGGTATTATCAAACTATTTTGTATCTAGTCCGGGATAGTGATCCCATGGTTTTGTATCTATAACTTGTACGGGATGTTTTTCCCCATGGTCTTTAACTATATCTAATACGGGATAGTGATCCCAAGGTTTTGTATCTATAACTTATATGGGATGTTTTTCCCCATGGTCTTTTACTATATCTATTATGGGATAGTAATCCCATGAATTTAATCTATATTAAGTACGGGATGATAATCCCATGGTCTAAAGCTATATCTTGTCCGGGATAGTGATCCCATGGTTTCAATCTATATTTCCATATATATCAAATCATCTCGTGTCTAGTCCGGGATGATAGTCCCATGATCTTAAATATGTAATTGTATATGTATCAAACTATTTTATATCTCTTACGAGATAGTGATCCCAAGATTATCAACATATAGTTTTGTGTATTAAACTATACTTTGTGATATATAACTGATCTTACAATTAGGAAAATATGGGATTTTCCTGGGGTAAAACACAACACGTAATCGAATTGGTAACAAATGATAACTAAACTAACTTCACATAAGAAAATATGGGATTTTCTTGGATAACAAACCTTTTCGAAAACTAAAGGAAACCGACACATTTTCATAAAACAAAACTGCTTATGAACTCACCAGCTTTATGCTGATTTTCAAACCGCTTGTATTCTCAGGTCCAAGTTAGACTGGTACCCGGTGATATCTTTTGGAGAAGACGGAGTGCTCAGAAGACTCGTCTCAACTTTTGTTAATATGATGCATATGTATATCTTGTATAACTTTACTTTTGAAACAAATGTAAACTTTCATATATATGTAATGTAATGGTTGTTTACTGTGATTACTATGTACATTGGATTTGATACACAACGTGGTAGTCCACCCCGGAAATGTTTTCGCCTTTGATTTTCGGGGTGTGACAAATTTCCTCTCCCTTAATTATAGCAAAACAACTTTTCCAACCCCTGCAGCCTCACCAATTGAACGTTTTGTTTTCTATAATTAACATTGCTAACCTATAATACTTATCATAATTATCATGCTCCCAGTAACATGATGATTATTAACATAACACTTACACTGCCACTAGCTTTGACATGTACTCAGAAATCAGCTGGAATTCTAGAAATCAATACTTTATTGACTTTCTTACCAACGTTTAGATTTCTGGTACTAGATTGCTTTGATAAGACTTTATCAAAATCACACACCTTTCATTAGATAGTTCACAGGTGTGTCTAAACAATTTTAAGAACTATGAAAAGGGATGTCGTAATTATAGTCTCAATTGTTTAGACCTTTGCAACTTCTCACAAGTCCAGGTTAGTGTGTCGGTTAACCACACATGCTCCACTAACGACTTTGAGAATGCAAATATCACAATTGTTGTCCAGTTAAAATCTACTTAGTGAAAGTGTTTCCTCACCATCATTTTCATGAATCGGAGAGAAACCTTATGACACTTAGATTTAATGGTGTATGTGTTCTTATCCATGTGAATTGTCAAAACAATAGTCACGAGAAAAGTATAATGACAAATCCAAACTCATATGGACTTAACTCAATCTTAATTTCTTGCCATCTGGCAGCTCAAGGGCTTGCCATTGCTTCCAAGTTGTTGTGCAACCAATTGACAACTCTAAGAACTCATATGCAAAGCCAACTTCAATTGGAATGGGAACAGAATATGTCAACACGGTAGGTTATAAACCTCAAGTCGTGTGCTAGTGAAGAACTTCAGGTTTTATTCTTGATTAGTTCTTGAGACTTTCAAGACCTTTAAGACTCCCACTGTCCTCTTGACATATAAGACTTTCTTGTCAGATATTCAAGAGATAGTGTGGATTCTAATCAAGACAAACACTTCACATAATTGGACTTAGTTAGTCTTTGTTTTATCCAAAACATCACAATTTACCAATTTCAAATGTACAAGAGTTGAAAACTTTTACTCTTACATTTGACTAGTGTTAAGAAACCTTCCTTTAAGATATGTCATTCAACTTACAGTCTTGGAGTATGACTCTAAGACTTTTTTTGGAATGAAGTATGACTCATCTTCTTGATTTGACCACTTGAATAATTCATAGCTCCTCTTCTTAGCTATCATAACGCACTTAGAGGATGAATTGTGATAAGGTCTCTTAATCATTAAGATGATCATATGATATGATACTAAAGTACTCTCCCATCTTTTCGTATTTGAGAAACTTTTATCCTTCTACCTAATTTGATTCTTCTTATTCGCTCTGCCATACCTTGGAACCTTTTCCAATATCTCAGAGTTACACTTAAGCTTGTAAGTATAACCATATTTACTGAGCTTTAGTAAATTATGACGAATAATCTTATCGATCTTTTGTGGTGTACTTAACCAGTGCACAAGAATGTGTACTTGATTCCTTAGTCCTTCACTTGACTCACATATACATGTGTACAAGGAACTAGTCTTAATTTTTTCCAAAGATAAAAAATTCTCATTCATCATGCTATACAACTTGCATGATTCCAAGTTTTGGTCCAATTGAAACTTGGGTGATGAGGATTTTTCCTTATTTGATAAATTTAGACATTACCACAAAGGAAAGAATCAATTCATATTTCCACTCTTTCTATTAATGAAATCATATAAGCAACAATTTTTTTCTCCTCAAATGTCATTGTAAGGATAATTTAAAATAAATAAAATCATCATTTTTCCTTTTATTCTAAAAAATTTGCGGAAAAACTATCCTTACAATGCAAAAGAGCATGAAAATCTTGTTGTTATCTATTCCTAAGCAACATATCATAACTTCTAAGAAGTAGCTCAAGAATCCGATCTTCAAACTATGCAACAGAAATCCATCTACATGATCAAATTCATCATATTCTTTCTTTAATTTTCTTCACTTTTCTTTGATTCTTACAAACATAAACATGTGACCCAGTCACATCATCTATCAAGAATCTCAGTATAGGAACTTAGCAGAGTTAGATAGTGAATTTTACCTGAAGTAGAGTCGAACTTATTGACTTTAACATCCTTAGGTAAAATTTGGCAGCTTCGCAACTAATGCCCCTTCCTTTGGCAATATAAACATATGGACCCTTTGGTAATGGTACCGGTACTATCACAGACTTAGCTTTTCTCTTTACCAATTGGTTAACCGAGTTAACTATGGCCGATCCATTTCCATTGGGAAGAGAATGCTTTTTCTGGATTTCCAGTGTCTTCATTGTCAATGTCCATAAAGTTTTAGGAAGTTAATCTTAGCAAATAGATAAGATCATTAAGGGTCTTGTCATAGTCTGTTTCATAGAAGTCCCAAAGGAACTCACTATGTGACTTAAAAAGTAATTGAGCTACCAACTTTCTCACGACTTTGACACCCAACTCTCCCGGCTTGTCAATATGTGATTTCATCTCCAAGATGTGATCACACCTAGACATTTCCATGCCAATAGGGTTTGAGTGACCTTGAACTTGTGGGTTAGGGAGAATAAACGGAGGAGGTAGGGGAAGTGAAGTTCCAAGAGATTTGGGAGGATCATAGATGTTTGGACAAGACATCTTTTGGGAGACATTCAAGTTAGTTGATTGAAAGTCCTTAATATAACACCCAATATGAAATATTAAGGCTAGGACCCTGCAAACTATTTTATAACTAGGAAGAGGGATACCGTAATCCAACCTATAAAATATTTGAAGGTATGTGAATGACGATTCACCAATTTCCACCAAGATAATCGAAATGTATTATTAGGTTTTAATTGGTTTTTGAAAGTACTAGATTCTTTTGAGATTCATTGAACTGTTCAATGGCATGTTTCAATCTCGAGTGTCCCCTTCAGGTTTTGTGACTGGGATGCCGAGGATCACAAAACAAGGTGTGAAGTAACAATGCAAATATACTTCGTACCCTTAATTATTTACCCCTTAATCGATGCGCCGGTTAACCACACATGCTCCACCGATACTATGATAAATATTAAGTTACCCTTTGCCTACCTTGTTAAGTC
Source organism: Lactuca saligna (assembly GCF_052625555.1). Lineage (NCBI taxonomy): Eukaryota > Viridiplantae > Streptophyta > Magnoliopsida > Asterales > Asteraceae > Lactuca > Lactuca saligna. The sequence goes on from NC_136417.1 coordinate 150,476,005, forward strand.
CAGGTTAGTATGTCGGTTAATCACACACGCTCCATTAATGACTTAAGAAAAGTGTAAAGTGTAATTTCATTTGTTAGCACCAAATTCACATTTTCCTAAGTAACTAAGATTAGGTATTAATAAGAGTTTAGTTACTTAGTATTTATCATTAATACTTTTAATTAAGGGAAAATTCTAGTCCTTGTCCTACCCGTTCGGCTAATGACCCTCCACCGGTCAAGGAAGTGGTCGATGAGAGTGGACACCCATTAAACTGCCATTTTATAGGCAGTAACCTTACCCCCCCCCCCCTCCCCTTTATAGACCGGCTTCATGAATGAGGCATACTAACGGTAAGTCAGAATTTACTCTTATACATATATATAAATATTATTAACTTATGATATTATAAAGTATAAGGGTTGAATTTTAACTTTTAAAATTCTAAGGGCTAACTTGGAATTAAAGTATTCATACATCAAAACTTTTCCAAATTCCAAAACTTGAGGGCAAGTTTTGAATCTATTCAGAACTAATTAATTCCATAACTTATGTGTTTAAAGTAGTTTTAATTAATAGACTCTTCAAGTTCCATAACTTGAGGACAAATTACGGAAGACTTTAAACTAATAAAAGAATGTAAGTTTTTCTTTATTTTGTAACTTATGGAATTAATTAAGTTTACACATTTTATTACTTAATGAAGTGACTCTTGAACCTCCATAACTTGTGGACAAGACTCTTCATTTTTTCTAACCATTGCCAACTTTTATGAGTTTTATGATACTTAAATGTGACTTTTCGTATAACTTGAGGACAAGTTACAAAAACACACTTTAGAATCAACTCTTAGATTAATTTGGATTGAAAACAAAAATTTCATATAACTTCCTATTAATCTAAGCAACTCATAAGAACAAGATAATTCAAATCAAACTTTTTCATGTAATTTGTCTAAACCTTAAACTAATACAAAACCTGAATCTATTGACAATTATCTTTGAAATTGGATTAGCATGAACATTACCACATCAAAAACAAGTTTATAAGTCCAAAAACATCTTAGGGTAATGTTCCTAGTTCAATCCCAGCCAAAACAATCGAGTATATGTTGTCTCGGGGTCCAACTCGTCGAGTGCTCGAACCAACTCAGCGAGTTGGATGAATTTTATCTTGGACTCGGTGAGTCCATCAGTGGACTCGGCGAGTCTGCTGAGCAAACAACATAAAAACTTGATTTTTCAGCCAATTTTGCAAGTGTAACAAGAAAACAAGCTAGGCTCTGGTACCACTGATGGCGTTTGAGCATTATACACTCCTAAGTGTACATGCAACCCTACATACCTTGGATCTATGTTTTTCTCTATTATACATGCAAATATAAAATTTCCAAGGTATTACCCTACCTAGCATAAAATTCTTGATACTTGGGTAATCAAATGGATAGAATACATACCTTTGTTTGATGTAGGTTGTCTTCATGAAGCTTGAGTGCCTAATGCCCCAAGTGTGACACCTCAAATGGTTCACACAACACCAAATGCACATGGAGTGACTTGAGAGAAATGGAACACTCCTTGAAATCTTCTAGCCCTCATACACACACACACACTAAGTGCACGATTTCTCGAGCCATGGGATTCTTTTATATGGTGGCTATTAGGGTTACACCATGTAACTCATAGCTTTACCCATTCCTTATGCTCCATGGATTTTAACCTCCATGGAGTATCCATGGGTCACCCCATTGACTTAGTCCAACATAAGGAATCTTGGATCACAAGCCCACATATATAAGAATGAATGATTTACACAATCAACCAATATATTTAATTAGTCTCCTTTTGATCACTTAATTAATTCCAAATTAATTCTTGATCAATACTAATTAAATAACCTTGTTTATATATTAGAACTTATAATATATTAATAAACCTTAAGTGTTATTTCTCTCATTATAGTCTATCCAAATACATGATGCCATGCAACCCAAATGGACCATGTCGGGTCGGGTCAAGTCTTACCATATATAGTTATGGACTTAGACAGTAATCCAACAGTTTGAACTGAGTTTATCGCCATAAATCATGAGGGTTTCATCAGAGGGAAGATTGAGATGGATAGCTTTTTCGTAACAAAGAATATCAGCATGATTGGCACTTAACCAATCCATGTCGATGATGACATCGAAGCTTTTTATGGAGACTGGCATAAGGTCGATAGGAAAAGAATGATCGTTTAAGGTAAGGGTACAACCTTCATATATATCATTAGTCCTCTCTTTCTCACCTTTAGCAATCTTGATGGTAAATGTTTCAGTTAGGGATTGAGGTTTATGTTTGACAAGATGTTTGAATGCATGACTAACAAAACTCCTCTCCGTACCAGAATCGAAAAGAATGCATGCATAAGAGTTGTCGAGGAGGAACGTACCCGAAACAACTATGCGATCAGTGACTGCCTCCTCTTGCCCTATCGTTAGCTCTCTCCCTGTGCGACTTGCTGTTGTTGCCTTGAGGAAGTTTCTCTTGTAGTGCCCGATTTCTCCACAACCATTACATGCTTGACCGACGCCTGCTCCTGATGCCTGATTGGTTGGTTGTACTGGTGTTTTGCAAACTCGAGCTGTGTGCCCCTTTTTGCCACAGCTGGTGCAGGACATTTCTCGGTATGGGTTGGGATTATGATGATAGTTACACTTGTTGCATCGAGGAAGGGTACCATCATATCTACTGGTAGGTGCTTGAGTGGCAGGAGCAGCAGCATGAGTAGTAGCAGTGTGGACTGCCACCGTTTGCTGTTTCTTTGAGGGCTCCTGTGAAGACTGGCCCTTCCGCTGCTTCCAGAACTTTCTTTGCTCACCACTCCCTTTTACTGGCTCAGGAGCGGTTGCCACTTTATCAAGATCAACTCCAAGATCTATGAGAGTTTGCGCCAGGCACTTAGCACTATCAAAGGTGTTTGGCCTAGCAGCCAAGACATTTCCTTTGGTGGGTTGCGTTAGTCCCCATATGTATCTATCTATCTTCTTGGTTTCCGGGGTGACCATTCCCGGACAAAGAAGTGCTAGGTCTTCAAACCTAGAAGTGTAGGCAGCAATGTCAGATTCCTTCATCCTTAGGTTCCAGAGTTCGTGCTCTACTTTCTGCATCTCGTCCCGTGAGCAGTACTCAGCTAGCATGAGTTCCTTTAAACATTCCCAACCCATAGCATTCACCACTGGCAGGCTTAGGGATTTGACTCGACCATTCCACCAGGTCAGTGCTCTGTTGGCAAAAGTGCATGCAGCGAATTTTACTTTGTTGACTTCAGAACAAGAATAGATTTCGAAAATGGACTCGATCTTCTCGAACTATTGGGTCAGGGAAATAACCCCTCCTTTGTCGTCGAATGATGTGGGTTTCGCATTCATGAAGTCCTTATAGGAACACTCCTTCTGGTGTCCCTGACCACCTTCCTTATTTTGGGGATGAGTACCACCTCCCTGCCCAATAGGTCCGCCAGGGTTTATCTGTGACATCGTGGCAGCCACAACAGCAGTAACAGCTTTCTGGAAGATAACAGCATTGAGCTGAGGGGGCAGTGGTGGTGGTGGAGTGTTGTCATTTCTTCTGATGGGTCTTCTTCGGGGAGGCATCTTGTTCTAGAAACAACCAGGAAGAAGATGCATCCTATTAATAAAGTGTTCTACCAAGCGATAAGCAAACAAAGGTTACTAATGCAAGTAAGTTATCGCCAAGAAACGAATAGGCAGCAACACTAGGAATGAATTTCTACAATGCATTCAGCTCTGGCTAAAATACTCCTACAGTATTTTAAGTTGTATGTTTTGTTCTTTTGATACCTTGTTGTATGGATACCGGGTAAGTTTTAGGCCTGTTGCAACACCAAAGTCACTCCCAAGCATATGTTGGTCACGTTTCGAAAAAATATAGTTGATCAGGCTATATTGACCTTATACATGATTACATAACTGCCTAAGTTTAACCGCAGTGTTCAACATCCAAATACTTTTGTTATGTTGTACTGATGATATTGTTTCTGGTATGTATGTATACTTGTATACTTTTGCAAAAATACTTGTATTTTAGAAGTATACTTTTAGTTCAGAGCACTTCAGCCCCTTCGTGTTTACAGTTGTATACCATGTAAGGTTCGGTATACTTAGTTCACTATAAACAATAGCTCTGATACCAAACTGTCACACCCCAAAACCGATGGAGGAAACGTTCTGGGGCGGAGGACGTCATGCGTAGTATCACAACAATTGTATCATAGTAAGCGAAGTAAACACAACCACTACATTATAATAAGAATAATTACATTGTTTGAAAACATGGTTTATACATAACAGTATATAACAAAAGTAAAATACGTGACTCCAAAATGCTCCGTCTTCTCCAAAAGCTGGCAAGAGTACCTGTCTATTGTTGCCCTAAGAATACAAGCAGTTTTAAAATATCAGCATAAAGCTGGTGAGTTCATAAGCATTTAGTTCTGGTGAAAGAAATGTTTCTTTGATCATTTGAAAAGTGTTTCCCAAGAAAATCCTGTATTTTCTTATAAAAGATGTTTGATTATCCATTCGTTATTCGTTTAACAGACTGTTTTTTTTAAGGTTGAGTTATCCCAGGAAAATCCTATACTTTCCTTAAAAGTTCATAGTGTTGGGTTTTGAGCATTCTAACACTCCTAAGTGTTCATGCAACCCCAAATACCTTGGATCTATGTTTTCTCTATTATACATTTAAATAAGAACATCCAAGGTATTATCCTAATCTAGCATACAAAACAATGAGTGTAACAAGATAGAATACATACCTCTTTGATGTAGAAAGTCTTCATGAAGCTTGAGTGCCTAGCCCCAATAGTGTGGAAGCCTCAAATGGAATCACAATCACCAAAACACTTAGAATAACTTGAGAGAGTTCTACACTTCATGAAATCAGCTATCCCTTTTCTTCACTTTCTAGTGCGATACTAGTGGCCGATTTTGTCAAGAATAAGATCTTTATATAGTGTTACAATTAGGGTAAATCCTTAATTGTCATGGCTTTCCATTTCCTTGGATCCATGGGTTCAAATACACCATGGAGCATCCATGGATCATCCTATGGGTTTTAGCCCAACTTGATTATCCATGGAGCATTAGCCCACTATATAAGTATGGATGATTTACACAATCAACCCATATATTTAATTAGTCTTCTTTTGATCACTTAATTAATCCTAGATTAATTCTTGATCAATACTAGTTAAATAATCTTATTATTCTTATAATTAATATACTAGAACTTATAATATATTAATAACCATAAGTGTCTTATTTCTCTCATTATAGTCTATCCAAGTGCATGATGGTATGCAACCCAAATGGACCATGTCGGGTCGGGTCAAGTCTTACCAATTATAGATATGGACTTAGACATTAATCCAACAGTCTCCCACTTGGATAAGTCTAAAACCATCATTGCGTATGACTTCAGGAACCAACTGGCAATCGTAGCTCTCAAAAGCTTCTGTCGAACTCTAACCTTGTAGATGAACTCTGACCTTGTCAATGACTTGTCCATTAGATAAGGGATCATATATTCATCCATTATAGATATCTTATGGACTGAGACATGGATTATAATCATTCTCTCTGTCCATTTGTTGTTTCCCGATTTCCGATTTATGACGACTGACTAATTGAACAAATCAAATCAGTCCTGGCCCGGCCGAGCACTTCCATTTGTCATCATCAAATCAATGAGGGGCCCACAGATATCGCTTTTATCCCGAAGGTAAAAGGAATGGATAAAATTCGACTCATATGTCTTGTTCTACTACTTGTTGAATCATACACAAAGGCACGTTTTATAGCACCGAGTTACCAAATGCGTTTCGTGCAATCAATATACTATTAACTCATAGTAACAGCTCATATCTCTAGGTTTGAAGAATATAAAATATTATCGTCTCATGATCACTCGTGATAAAATCCATGAAGTGATTCCAATGAGCGTGGGTTAAATCCAATAGTCAGAAGTTATGAGCACTCATGAGTGTTGTAGCCCTTTGTCCAACATCTTAGACCTTTACAAGCCAACTCATGACAGTCTTAATTCATATCTACTTCCAATATATGACCGACTGTGGATGGTTTGAATAACATAGTCATTCCGGAAGAATAACCTAGTTTATTCAGGAAGTCAAAACCTGCAAAGTGAAACACAATAATAATTGAATCCAATATGGTCTCAGAACTTATGAATATAAATAAAACACCTTTTATTTATCACCATATGATTACACATTATTCATTGTATACTGTTTCAGCTATCAACTTTATTCTTGAATTTAAAACAATAGTTGTCCCATGCTCCAAGCATGTACACTATGTTTTTCTAAACACTAGTCATGCCACACACCAAGTATGCATACTATGTTTGTCTATGATCTTTTTCTTTGTAAACTAGATCCATTGAACACAACTTCAATGATTTTCTTTTCACACTCCCAAATCCTTACTACAAATGCAAGAATTCCAAATTCATGTCATTTACTGAAATCTGTTAGATTCTAAACTTACATGCATTGATCCTTTTGTAATGATTATGCACGAAGTCAGAAAGACTTGACAACAACCATTACAGAGCATTCCAAAGGAGATCAGCTCCTTGGGAACATCCTTCTTGCATTAAGTTTCCTAATCTTACACAGATTGAATAATTTCTAACTTTGAAACATTTCTAGATTCCATTTTGACTATCACTTCTGAACAAGAGTTTCCTCCTTACAGATTATGTGAATATGGTCCTTCCAGAATTATCACTATACTTCCAATTGTCCTTGAGAAACCAATCTTTGGTAAACCTTAGATTGTCCTCGACAATTGTTTAATCCTTTTAGTCATATCCAGTTCTAAACCTTTTTCCTTCTTAATACCCCAAGCATTTGGAAACTTTTAGAAAGGATGAATATTATAGCACATGCAATCGATCCTATATCCGAAGCATATGGGACACGATTCATGACGTTTGACATAAAGACATGATACTAGACCAGTCTTTTGCTACAATATATATATATATATATATATATATATATATATATATATATATATATATATTTTATTTGCCATGTTTTCAAAATTTAACTATGAAGAGGGATGCCGTAGTCATAATCGAATTTTGAGAACGCAATATATATAGAATTTCCTTAAGTCGAACCATTCAGACATAAAATTCATATATATATATATATATATATATATATATATATATATATATATATATATATATATATCCTTGACTAAAGATGATTAAAATCTCAATCTAAGCTTCTAGAGTTGAAATGAAGTATAATTTTCTCTCCCTTAATTATAGCAAAACGACTTTTTCAACCCCTGAAACTTCACGAATTGAAACTTTTGTTTTCTATAATTAACATTGCTAACTTGCAACTCTAATCATAATTATCATGCTCCCACTAACATGATGATTATTAGCATAACACTTATGCTCCCACTAGCTCTGACATACTTCCAGAAATATGTTGGACTTCTAAAATTTTGATTCATACACCCTTTCTTAGATAGCTCGCATGTGTGTCTAAACAATTTTCAGAACTATGAAAAGGGATGCCATAATCATAGTCTCAATTGCTTAGGCATTTGCCATTTCTCACAAGTCCATGTTAGTGTGCCGGTTAATCACACGCGCTCCACTAACGACTTTTGAAAATGCAAATAACACAATTGCTATCTATGTAAAATATACTTAGTGAAAGCGTTTCCTCACCATCATTTTCATGAATCAGAGAGAAACCTTATGACACTTAGATTTTATAGTGTATGAGTTCCTATCCATGTGAATTTGTCAAAACCATAATCACAAGATAAGGTTAGTGACAACTTCAGCCTTACATGGATTAAACTTGTTCAATCTTAGTTTCTTGTCACCTTGGTAGCACAAGGCCCACCAATGCTTCCAAGTTGAACTCTGATAACTCACATGCAAACTCAACTTATTTGAAGTAGGTACAGAAATAAGAATTATGTCAACACGATAGGTTGCAAACCTTAAGTCGTGTGCTAGTGATAAATTCCAGGTTTTACTCTTGATTAAATCTTGAAACTATTTCAAGATCTTTAAGGCTCCCACTATCCTCTTGACATATAAGTTTCCCCAGTCAAGAACAATTCCTTGACAAAACAAATATTAAAAGGATAGTGCGGATTCTAATCAAGACTAACACTTCACACAATTGGTCTTAGTTGGTCTTTGTCTCATCCAAGACATCACAACTTACCAATCTCAAATGTACAAGAGTAGAAAACATTTTACTCTTACATTTGACTAGTGTTAATAAATCTTCCTTTATGTCACTCAAGGTTACAATCTTGGATTAAGACTCTAAGAATTGTTTTGGAACGAAGTATGACTCATCTTCTTGATTTTAACCAATCCAACAATTCATGACCTCTCTTCTTAGCCATAACAATGCACTAAGACATCCTTAGAGTATGAATTTGTGATATGGTTTCATAATCATTAAGATGATCATGAAATATTATACTAATGTACTCTCCCATCCATTCAGATTTGAGAAACTTTTATCTTTCTGCCTAAGTTGATTCTTCTCATTTGTTTTGTCATACATTGTAACCTTTCCAATGTTACAGAATTATACTTAACCTTATAAGTACAATCATACTTACTAATCTTTAGTAAATCATGACAAATCAATATTTGTGGTGGACCTTGACCAACGCACACCCAGTGTACCTAATTCTTTAGTCCTTCAACTGACTCACATATACATGTGATCAAAGAATTAGTCTTAATTTTAAAAGATGAAAATTCTCATTCATCATACAATACAACTTGTATGATTCCAAGTTTCTGTCCAATTGAAACTTGGGTGATGAAAAACTTTCTTCATTTGGTAAATTCAGATACTATCACAAATGGAGGAATCAATTTCATATTTCCACTCTTGCTCTTAATGGAATCATATAAGCAACAATTTTTCCTCAAATGCCATTGTAAGGATATTTCAAAATAAATAAAATAAAAAATTTTCTTTTATTTTAAAAACTTAGCGGAAAAACTTATCCTTACAATCCATATGAAAAACTTGTTGTTATCTATTCCTAAGCAACATCTCATAACTCCTAAGAAGTAGCTCAAGAATCCGATCTTCAAACTACGCGATAGAAATCCATCTACGCGATCAGATTCAACATATTCTTTCTTTAAGTTTCTTCACTTTTTCTTTGATTCTTAAAACATCACCATGTGACCCAATCACATTATGTATCAAGAATCTCATAATAGAAACTTAGCAGAGTTAGATAGTGGACTTTACCTGAAGTAGAGTCAAACTTATCGACTTTAACATCCTTAGGTAAATTATGGCAGCTTTGCAACCAATGCCCCTTTCTTTGGCAATATAAACATATGGACCCTTTGATAATGGTACACAGGACTATCACAGACTTAGTTTTTCTCTTTACCATTTGGTTAACCGAGTTGACTATGGCCGGTCCCTTTCCATTGGGAAGAGAATGCTTTTCTGGATTTCCTGTGTCACTATTGTCAATGTCCATCAAGTTTTGAGGAAGTTGATCTTAACAAACAGATAAAATCATTAAGGGTCTTGTCATAGTCTGTCTCATAGTAGTCCCAAAGAGACTCGCTATGTTACTAAGAAAGTGATTGAACATCCAACTTTCACGAGACTTTGACACCCAACTCTCCCGGCTTGTCAATATGTGAGTTTATCTCCAAGATGTGAACACACCTAGACCTTGCCTTTCCAATAGGTCTTGAGTGATCTTAAACTTTTCAAGAACTTGTGGGTTAGGGAGAATAATTGGAGAGGTGAAAGAAGTATGATTTCCAAGGGACATCATCTTCATTAGCAAAGCTTGTTTCAAGAGATTTGGGAAGATCATAAATGTCTAAACCAGACATCTTTTGGGAGATATCAAGTTAGTTGATTCAAAATCCTTAATATAACACCCAATATGAAATATTAAGGCTAGGACCCAACACAATATTTTATAACTTGGAAGAGGGATGTTGTAATCCAAGCTATAAATTATTTGAAGGTAGGCGAATGACGATTCACCAATTTCCACCATGAAAAACGAAATAATTTATTAGGTTTTAATTGGATTTGAAATTCCTAGATCTTTTGAGATTCACTGAACTTTTCAATGGCATGTTTCAATCTCGAGTGTGCCCTCTCAAATTTTGTGACTGGGATGCCGAGGATCACAAAACAAGGTGTGAATAACCATACCAATTCACTTGGTACCCTTAATATTATCACCTAATCAATGTGCCGGTTAACCACACACGCTCCATTGACCTATGACAAACATTAAGTCACCCTTCGTGGTCCTTACTAGTCCAAGTTAGTGTGCCGGTTAACCACACACGCTCCACCAACGACTTGGTAAGGTACAAAGTCTGAATTCCATGGGCTAGCACCAAATTCACATTTTTCCTAAAGTAACTTAGATTGGGAATTAAATAAAATATTTAGTTACTTTATAATAATCATTATACTTTTAATGAGAATTTAAAGTCATTTTCCTACCCGTTCGGCTAACGACCCTCCACCAGTCAAGCAAGCGGTGGGTGAGAGTGGACACCCATTAAGTCGCCATTTTATAGGCAACAACCTTATACCCACCTTATAGACCGGTTTCGTGAATGAGGCCTACTAACGGTAAAACGACTTGTTCTTATACATATATATAATAATTAACCATTAATGTTATAAATAGTATAAGTGTTGATTTTTAACTCTTTAGAATTCTAAGGGCTAACTTGGAATTAAAGTATTCATAAGTGAAAACTTTTCAAATTCCAAAACTTGAGGGCAAGTTTTGAAACTATTCAAAACTAATTAATTCCATAACTTATGTGTTTAAAGTAGTTTTAATCCAAAAAACTCTTCAAGTTCCATAACTTATGGAAGACTTTAAACTAATAAGAGAATTAACTTTTCTTTATTTTTATAACTTATGGAATTAATTAAGGTTACACTTTATTTATTTATTTATTTATTAATAAAGTGACTCTTGAACTTCCATAACATGAGGACAAGTTATGGAGTCATAAAAAAAAATTCAATGACACAAGACTCTTCATTTTGTAACCATTACCAACTTTTATGAGTTTTATGAGTCTTTAATGTGACTCTTCATGTAACTTGAGGACAAGTTACACAAACACATGTTATACTCAACTCTTAGATTAAAATGGATTGAAAGCAACTATTTCAATTAACTTTTCTATTAATCTAAGAAACTCATAAGAACAAGATAATTCAAATCAAACTTTTTCATGTAATTAGTCTAAACCTTAAACTAATACAAAACATGAATCTATTGACAATTATCTCTTTGATGTAGAAAGTCTTCATGAAGCTTGAGTGCCTAGCCCCAATAGTGTGGAAGCCTCAAATGGAATCAAAATCACCAAAACACTTAGAATAACTTGAGAGAGTTCTACACTTCATGAAATCAGCTAGCCCTTTTCTTCACTTTCTAGTGTGATACTAGTGGCCGATTTTGTCAAGAATAAGATCTTTATATAATGTTACAATTAGGGTAAATCCTTAATTGTCATGGCTTTCTATTTCCTTGGATCCATGGGTTCAAATACACCATGGAGCATCCATGGACCATCCTATGGGTTTTATCCCAACTTGATTATCTATGGAGCATTAGCCCACTATATAAGTATGGATGATTTACACAATCAACCCATATATTTAATTAGTCTTCTTTTGATCACTTAATTAATCCTAGATTAATTCTTGATAAATACTAATTAAATAATCTTATTATTCTTATTATTAATATACTAGAACTTATAATATATTAATAACCATAAGTGTCTTATTTTTCTCATTATAGTCTATCCAAGTGCATGATGGTATGCAACCCAAATGGACCATGCCGGGTTGGGTCAAGTCTTACCAATTATAGTTATGGACTTAGACATTAATCCAATAGATAGTTGGTTAACTGTTCTGGAATGAGGTGTACAAGTATCTAACACACTTGTATTGTTAAATGTAGTTTCCTTGAAAAGCCCTGTTTGCTCTCTGTGAGGTGTATTAGCCTTATTACATAAATAAAACTAATAAATAAGTATTGAAGTAGATCCTAAGGGAATTACTAATGCCCTTTAGTAATCAAATCGGTTATTATTTTGAGGTTAGTTCATTTGATTCATTATTACAAAAGTAAATTTTGTTATCTAGGTTGCGAGTGTCATAACCGTACTTAGACTTGATATGGCACGTAACAGGGCCAGTATCTTTTTATGACTTTGTCACCTCTGAACCGAACGGTCCCACTGTAGCTAGTAGCGAAGGTGCGGCATAGTCAATCCCATATATATCTATACACAACAGTCACACTCTCCCTACAAGAGATTCTGGTTACAAGGGTTAATCCTACACTCTCATATTCGGTGGAGTGTTACCAAGGACGTGTCTCCAACTTTAGACTAACAATTTGCATGTAATAATATCGAAAATCATGTTTATGTTTTGTATGAATCCTTTGTATAATATCACATTTTATGACAAGATTCACAAGTTCCTGGCTTTAGTTTTGAAAACTGTTTCTACGAGTTGATTTCTTAATCGTTTGGTAAAACTGTTTTCTGTGTTAAAAGCATACTGAAACTATAATTATTTTAAACAAAATAATGTACTTTGGCTTGTATCCCCCCCTGAAAACATGAAAAACTCGTAAAATGCGTAGGGGTATGAACTCATTGTTTGACGTGGGATTCGAGTGTAAGTTGCTAGGAATTGTTGAGTGTCAAATAAAGCCTCGGACACAAACGGATCCTATCTAGCATGTAGAAGTACATATATACATTAGGTGAGGGCATAACACTATTCGTTATGGAAGGAAACCACGTTAGGGACTAGGAAACACTTAAAACTAAGTGTTAGAATCACATGTGATTTGAAAATGGGAGTTTGTGGTCGTAAAAGGAGTTTACGGTCCATGGTTTTATGACCCATGGTTTTACGGTCCATGGTTTTACGGTCCATGGGTTTTCGGCCCATGTGTTTACGGCCCATGGGTTTACGACCCATGTGTTTACGGCCGTAAACACTTGGTGAAAGATGCGATTTTCGGTGTTTCAAGGTCCATTCTAGCCTTCTGGAAGTGTTCTAAGCCTTGTTTCTAGGCTTAGGAGGGTGTTGTGGCAATTTTGCACCACTTAAATAGAGTTTACGGTCAAGGGAGATTGCCTTGACCGTAAACATCCTTCTGGTATCGATTTCTAGATGTTTAACAAGTGATTCTTGTATCCAACAAGCTAAGGGTAGTGTACTTACATAGTGGAAGCTTGAAAGGGTGGTTAGAGTCCAAAAAATACTAGTGTGTGTTCTTGGTGTTCTTGGTGAGAGAGAAAATCTAGAAAAAGATGAGATTTTGGAGATGAGACACGGATTCATCACTAGAAATGGATTTGTAACAACATTCAAGGTGGAAAAACACTTACTTCTTGAAGATTCTTGAGCAAATTCGAAGTTTGTAGAGAGAGAGAGGAGAGAGATAAACCTTTTGGAGGGTGTAAAGTGAGAAATGAAGGCCACTCATCCCTTATATTGGGGTGAGTTTACAGGCAGGGGGTGGGGTGGAGGGTTTATGGCCATGGACAGTGTTTACGGTCATAAACAGAGTTTACGGTCTTAAATGGAGTTTGCGGCCGTAAACTTTTCTCGAAGGGTTGTTTGGCCCGAATGCTATGCTTTGACTTAGAAAACCTCGTTTTCGAATACGAAACTCGATTGAACTGAGCTTAGAATATTCCTTTAGACCAAAAATAATTATAACGTGAACGGAAATAAATCAATTCGGATTTATTTAAAACATAAGGTCCTTCCCAAACTAAGAAATTTGACGAAATTAATTAAAAATCCAATTTTCATAAACGAAAACTAGGTAAGGATAACGGAAAAAGTTTCGGGTTGTCACACATGCGCATAGCATATTCTCCAGAGTCTGAATCGTCCTCTCACTCTGCCCATCTGTCTGAGGGTAAAAAGTTTTACTGAAGTGGAAGCGAGTACCCACTTCATCATGAAATTTCTTCTAGAATTTGGAAGTGAATCACACATCCCTGTCAGATGACACAGAAACCGGCACCCCATGCCGAGCTACTACCTCCCTGATATAGATTTCGGCTAGCTTCTGGGACGAAATACTTTTCTAAATTGGTAAGAAATGGGCACTGTTGGTCAATCGTTCCATGATGAGCCATATCGTGTCAACTCCGTGCGCCGTCCGAGGAAACTTCGTAATAAAGTCCATAGTGATGTCCTCCCACTTCCACTTAGGAATGTCCAATGGCTGCATCTTGCCGTGCAGTCTCTGATGCTCTACTGTGACTTTCCTAAAAGTCAAGCATATCTCAACCTAGTAGGCTACACCCCGCTTCATGCAGGGCCAGCAATAGTCAGGACGAAGATCCCTATACATCTTCGTCGCTCCGGGATGGATAGAAAATCTTGATTTATGCGACTCCTCCATAAGACTCTGGCGTACACCTCCAAGATATGGAACCGACAATCTCTGATGAAGTTTCAACAATCCACGACTATCGTAATCGAAGGAAGCCACCTTCCCCGCAATGCGCTCACTTTTCCGGTGCTCTTCCTTCTTAGCCTCTATCTGTGCCTCCCGAATCTGTTCCAGCAACGGAGTAATCATTTTTATTCTCAGATAGATGTATCTGATCTGGGCCGTGAATGAATTGCAGCTAAGGGCATTAGCCACAACATTAGCCTTTCCTGGGTGGTAGAGGATCTCGCAATCGTAATCCTTCACTACGTCCAACCACCATCGCTATCTCATGTTCAGATTTGGCTGGTCAATCAAGTACCTCAGGCTCTGGTGATCCATGTAAATAGTACAACGGACCCCAAGAGGTAGTGTCGTAAATCTTGAGGGAAAAACGAATTCCCCCAACTCTAGGTCGTGTGTCGTGTAATTCACCTTGTGAGGCTTCAACTGCCTCGATGCGTAAGCGATCACGCACCATCTCTACATCAACACTGCGCCTAAGACTGTGATAGACGCGTCACAATACACTACAAAATTCTCAATGACCTATGGCAGGGTTAATATCGATGCCTCACACAACATGTGCCTTAAAGTCTCCAACGTCGTTGGTTGCTCAGGCCCGCAACGAAATGTCACCGACTTCTTGGTTAGTTAGGTCAGTAGAACAGCAATCTTGGAGAAATCCTAGATGAATCTGCGATAATAACCTGCCAGACCAAGAAAAATTCGAATCTCAGATGGAGACCTCGGAAACTCCCATCTCATCACCATCTCTACCTTGGATGGATTGACCAGTATACACTTATGGTTGACAAGGCGCCCCAGAAACTGCACCTCGTGCAACCAAAACTCGCACTTGGAGAACTTTGCGAAAAGTCTCTCCCTCATCAACGTCTCCAGCACCTCCCTCAAGTGCTCCGCATGTTGCTCCTGTGTCTTGGAGTAAACCAAGATGTCATCAATAAAAACTATCACAGATCAATCCAACATCGGTCTGCATATGCAGTTCATGAGATCCATGAACGTGGCAAGAGCATTGGTGAGCCCAAACGGAATCACAACCAACTTGTAATCACCATATCGAGTCCGAAAAGCTATCCTCTGCAAATCTTCATCCCGAACACTCATCTGGTGATTTCCTGATCGCAAATAAATCTTGGAAAACTAAGATTCTCCCTAAAGGTGGTCGAAGAGATCGTCGATCCTCGGGAGTGGGTAATGTTTCTTCACCGTTACCTTATTCAACTCCCGGTAGTCTATACACATCTGGTGGGATCCATCATTCTTCTTCACAAATAGAATCGGGCTCCCCAGCGAACCGATCGGCCTGATAAATCCCTTGTCTAACATCTCCTGCAGTTGTGTAGACAACTCCTACATCTCTAGAGGAGCCAACCGATACGGTGCCTTAGCTATCGGAGCTACACCCAGAACTAGGTCAATCCTAGACTCCACCTATCTCTCCGGAGGTACCCCGGACAAATCATCCGGGAACACGTCCAGATACTCCCGCACAATCGGCACATCGTGCACGGTCGCCTTACCCTTATCCTGGGTATCAAAAAACATAGGCGACATAACCTCTGCAACCCTGCTGAAGGTAGCGTCTAGCTCTTGCTGTAGAACACATGATCGGTCCACGTTGCGGTCTCTCGCCTTGAATTGCCAGCTCTCCCCCACTTGGGGTCCTAACCCGAACCAACTATTGCTCACATTCGATCACTGCCCCATTAGGGCTCAACCAATCCATACCTATGATGACCTTGTTCCCACGCAAAGGAATGTGAACCAAATACACGAGATAACTCTCGCCATACATCCTCAGAACACAATCCTAATAAACCTCCAAAGCTTGTACGGATCGATCGTCTGCAATCTCGACCTCTAAAGGACAATCAAACTTGCTCTTAGAATCAGCAAACCTCTTGCTGAGTGCAAGAGATACGAAAGATCCTGTAGCCCCCAAGTTGAATAACACCAATACAGGGATACCGTTCACCTGGAACGTTCCTAAAACCAGTACATGGAATATAAATATCAACCTAACATATAATAAAACATAGAAAGAAGAAACATACCCGTCACCACATATGGTGCAACACACGCCTCCTCGGTGGTCAACTGGAAGGCTCTGCTCCTCACCACAGGAGCATCTAACTTGCCCTGACGACCATCTGTGATCCGCAGGGTTGCTGGAGCTGGGGCCGACACTGGTGCTCCTAATTGCAGTGAAAACAAAGCAAGTTTGATGTTTGAATTGTGGGGTAGGGGCAGTACAATCCCTACCAAAGTGCCCAAGCTTGTCGCACTTATAGCAACCCGATCCCCCTAATCTGCAAACTCCCTCATGCGTCTTGCCGTATTTCCCACGGCGTCTCCAGCCGTGCTGGCCCTTTGACCTTGAGTCGAGTCCTTTGGGTTTCTTCACCGAAACCTCAGTTGCCTGCCCATCTCCGTCTTCCTCTTCCCGGTGTGCTCTATATCAATCTCCCTCTCTCGTGCCCTGGCTATCATATCATCCAACGTTGGGTACACCGAATAACTGACATATTTCCGAATGTCAACTCTCAACATGGTATGGTACCGGGTTTTCTTCATCTCCTCATCACTCGTGTCCCAGGGCACCAACAAGGCCCTCTCCCTAAACTTGGCGGTAATCTCCACCACCGTCTCAGTAGTCTAAAATATCTCTGACCAGTTGTTGAACCTCCACACCTGGCGTAACCTTGGTCCGGAACCTGGATACAAATTCTGACAAGGTCATGGCCTCAACGGCTGGGGCTCCCACAGTATCACCGACTGCCTCCCACCAGTTTCTAGCTTGATCCCTCAAACATCCAACCGCAAACCTGACCTTCGACCCCTCAGGGCAGAAGCCCGTCACCTTTGCAGACTCCATGTCCGCAATCCATTGTCTAGCTACAATGGGGTCCTTTACCCTACTGAAGTTTGATGCTTCGCCTCCCCTGAAATCCTTGAAAGGGAGCATATGGTCCCAAATTAGCTAGGTTCCATGTCACTCTTTAATACCCTAAGGTGATCCTTCATCAACTCAATGATACCCTCCTTCATCGACCTAAAAATCACCAGAGTCGAATCAAGGATACCTCTTGTAATCTCGGATGCAATGAACTTGCGCAACCCATCAACAAATGGTTCTGGAACTCGTACCCGAACCAGACCCTGATCCTGAGCTCCCTTCTCCATGATGCGTAACCACCATTCCGAAACAAACCATACAATCGTCAGGGTCATACATAATCAGCGAGAGGTCTCACACTCTGCCACTCCTGGTTCCCCGCATCTCTCCAAGAGTCAAGTACGGATCCTATGCTTTCAGTAGTACGGGTTCATACTACTTTCCACATCTATCCGTACCTTTCTCATGGGTCGCCTTGGGTTACCCAAGCCGCTTTCTATCCTAGAATTCAATTCTCAATCAAATAATTCTTGTCACTAATATCATCCTAGGCTTATCCTAGGGTAACCTCCAACCGACTCTCCGCCATCAGTTGCATAAGAAGTCCGTGCTATCTCTCCCTAACTAGCTTGTGAATACCATTACATATTGCTAAGACTAGATAATTCTTCGAATGAAAGGTCTCTCCCTACAACGGTTAGACTCAGATGAGAACTACGCATTAGGGCTAATCCTAACCTTCTGAAATTATTTATTCCTCACTGTATGTAACTTACAATATTCGTTTACTAGTTAGTTAAAGATAACTTGAACTCCTAAAACCACAAAGCATGCAGCATTCGAGCATTGGGTAACCAAAACCAAGCATATCCTAATCAGGCCATCATATCACTAACTAATCAGTAATAGCATGTAGTTTAGTAAGCACATACAGTAGGCATGCAAGGCATCCTTCCTAGATCCTTAGTCCTAATCTAGCATGCAATTCTCATAACAATATCATATATCATAATAAACATGTGTGGTATCTTGGGGAAAATTTACTTGAGATTAGCCGATTGCACGCATCACACTCCTTGCTCTTTATCAAAACCCTTAGCTTTAAATTTAGAAAAATTAGTTTTCTTGTAAAAACCTCTCAAACCCTCGATTTAATTCCAGACACCCTTGAAAGTGTGTTCGAATCCCTCAAACCAAGCCTCTAATACCAATTTGTAATATCCCAAAATTTAGAAGCAAAAATTTCATTTTTAAATAAGTAATTATCACAACCAGTAGTCTGAAAACATCGATAGTGTCATCTCGTATCATAATCAAAACCAATACGTCAATAACAAAAACATGTCATAAGAAAACAATATCAAAGTATAACTCCCAAAGATCCCATAATTCGGAAAACCATAGTGTGATGTGATGCGATCATGTCGGCTCCTTTTCTTTCGAAGAAGAAGTACCTGAAACCAAAACTAAAAACCATAAGCACAAAGCTTAGTGATTTCCCCCATCGTACCACATACCATACATACATAACCATCAAGCATATATGGGTGCCTACAGCCCCTTCGGTCTATTTCAACTGGTACTGGGTATATTTCAACCCCTTCGGTGTCTTTCAACAGGTATTGGGTATGTTTCAATCCATTCGGTCTCTTTCAATCGGAACTTGGTATGTCTGAACCACTTCGGTCTCTTTCAATCGGTACTACCAAGCATATGTGGGTGCTGGCCTACCCCTTCACTCTCTTTGGACCGGTTACGGGGTCTATTTCACCCCTACCACTACCACATATTATCCTAAAACATAAATCACATACTACCGAGCATATCTGGGTGCCGGTCGATCCTTTCGGTCTCTTTCAACCAATTACGGGGTCTATTTCACCACTCCCTACCACTACCATATAATATCATAGCATACAAGCATATAAATAACAACAAATAGTGGCATACCAGACAATTATCACATAGACAATCATCTCACTATAAACAATAATAAGTGGGTTGACATTGGTGCCTTTGACCCACTGATACCGGTAAGGTAACACACCTCGAATAATGGAAGGTAGTTGAACAGTCCCCGGCTCCGAATATCAACCCAACTCAATCCACTAAACATAAAAGATTTCCTTAGGTACCGCTTCATACTAATAACCCCATAAGGGTCAACTTTGGTCGAAGTCAAAGTCAAAGTCAAAGTCAACGCTCCGATTTGACTCAACTCGTCAAGTTACCCTCCAACTCGCCGAGTTTCCATAAATCACAAAATCATGATTTCCCGATCCAACTGATCGATATCTTCCTTATCAATAGAATCGGGACACTTTACTTCAACTCGTCGAGTTCCTTAGTGTATTAACCCCTTCTTACTCATTAATCCATTATTCTTCAGATCTAAACCCTATACTTCAGATCTAAACTAGAAACGCCTCTAGAAGGGTAAAGTTTGCAACTTTACCCACTAATGTCCTTCCAAAATAGATTAAGCTCAAACCCTAACCCAAAAGGTCAATGTCTTAATCCAAAAGCCACCAAAACTACGAGATAGACCATGAGGTCATAGATCTGGACTCTAGGGACTAAAAGATCATGTAAAGTCCCAGGTTTTTCTACATGCATGGCCCTTAGAAGCTCCGAAAGACACGAAATGATGGTCTAATGGTTGCAAGGGACTTCCATTGCCATAAAGTTGGCACTATTATGCCATGAAAACCCCTTAAGACCCTAAATCTGAAGTATTCTCCAGTTGGGATGTCCAAATCCCAAGATTCATATCAGTTGTACAAGAACCAAGAAAAATAACCCTAAAAGAATATCTAATCGACTACAAGGAAAGGTTCAAGCTTTATACCAGAAGAGTGACGTGGATGAGGCAAGGATTCTAGATTTATAAGCTCCTTATTGTGTCTTCAAGCGTTTCCTTCTTCCAATGGCTTCAACACACACCAAAAACACCCAAAATGGCTCACAATCACTCAAAGTAGCTTTAGGGTTTTGAGATTTATGGTTAGGACAGTGGAGGTTGGAAATGAGGCCAACACCTTGGCGTTAAGGTGTTTAAATAGGGTGCAAAACCCTGGAATTAGGGTTTCATTTTACCCAACCAACTCATCAAGTTGAGACCTCCCAACTCGTCAAGTTGGTCACCAAAACATGCAATCCAAAACATCTCTACTTGAAGAGTTTGAGGTCTCTAACTCGTTGAGTTTCTCTATAAAAATGAATAATCTATAAGTTAAATACATACCAAGAACCAAACGTTACAAATACAAGAAAAATTTTCTCGAAGACCTTCACTGTATTTGGAATGAAAATATAAAGTTTAAAGATTTTTGGAAACTATTTGATAATATTTTGGATTTTAGTTAGTTAAAAGACATTTGAAAATCTTAAAATGCTCTACTATTAATAATACAAAAATCTGGAAAATACCACCTAAAATTGTCTCTAAACCACATGAGTTATAAAATTCCAACCTTTTATAAAAATTTGTTACCAATTAACTAAAACCCAATTTTTAGAATAAATATTGGCATTTCTCTATATGTAAAATTGAGTATATTACTGTTACATTTTTTACATAGAAACTCACTAGAGCGTGTTGTTATCATAGGATACCGGTAGTAAGACATGTTGGTGTATCCCGAGGCAGCACTTGTAACTTTTGAAGCATTGTGAGTATTCACGACCCTATTTTCGGTTTTTAATATTTTAGGGTGGAAAAACATGTCAATTATTCAGTTATGTTTGTTGTACTTATTTTAAATTGTATCAAATATGATTTGCTATGTATGTGTATACTAATGTTAATTTATGAGGCCTTATCGTGGTAAAGTTCCTGAAATCATTTCACAAAACTCATTAACTCTTTTGAGCCATGGTCATTATGTATAATGTTATTATGAGGTAGACAACTCCTCACTCGCCCAGTTCGTGTAGTGCATTTTACCATTTCTATCTATGTGAGCGATACATGTAAATCTTTATTGGGCACCCTCGGTCATTAGGCTTGGGATGTGAAATCATGGTTTAATGATTATGCACATACAAACTTTGTGTCTCGTTTTAGCAACGTAATTTATTTCTCATGTTAGAAATGTGTAATGCCCATAAAATTTATGAAAAATTGTAAACTTTTCAAACCAACCCACAATTCATCATTGTTTACAAAATAGTTTTCAAAACATGTTTAACATTAGAGTGTTTTCCCAAAATCATAAATCAAAACACGAGGACGTGCACGATCATGCCTTCGCCTTCCCGAGATCATCTGAAGTACCTGGAACATAACCCAAAACTGTAAGCCCAAAGCTTAGTGAGTTTCCCCTAAAGTACCAATACAACACAATAATGATTATAACAACAACAACAACATTTATACAGAACCTTCAGTATGACTGGACTGCCTCACCGGGCCTTCAGCCTATCTAGACTGTTCTCATGGCCTTCGACCTAACTGGTATGCCCTCATGGCCAATAGTCTATCCAGGGTGCCCTGGGTCTGTTGGTCTTTAGCACAAAGCATGACCGCCACAACCCAACCACACATACACAGTGTCAACATACATATATAACAGACAAGCATACATATAACCAACCAATAACCGAATAGACACATATTACATATCACTAAGCATAACATCATCCTATCTACTAGGATACATATCAAACAAATCACTACATTACTTAATCATAGGATAAACCAGGATAATAATATAAAAGGCCGACCTTGGTGCCTTTGACCTATAAGTACAGAAAAATCACCTCGCAGACTGACTAGAATTGGTGATGCCCAAATTTGAATCTCAACTCTCTACTCGATACCTAATTCCATTAAATGACAAATTTCCATAAGAATCCTAATATACTGAAAATAACCTCAAGGTCAAACTTGGTCAAAGTCAATGTCAAAGGTTAAGGTCAACAGTCCATGTTGACCCAAGACGCTGTGTTGACTTGCAAACACGCCATGTTCTGCCAGCATCCAGACGGACGGGAAAACCTAAGCCAACACGCCATGTTGACTTGCAAACACAACGTGTTTGCCCGAGTTCCAGCAGCTTAATACATTCAACTACTTTCTTCGATTCCAAGAGCTCTAGAACTCAGATGTAGACCAAAATGAGATTTAGAAGGGTAAAGTTTCCAACTTTACCCACAGGGACTACCAAAAAGGGTCCAAAACCTAAACCCTAAGGCTTGATGGCGGAAGGGCTTAACCAAAGAACTTAATCCTTAAAGACATAGCCCCAAAACATAAATCGGACTTCCTTGAGCTGGAAAAACACGTAAAGTTGGAATGGAGTCCAAAACAAACTAAGATCTGGAATAACAAGGCCTGAAAACGACTTCACCCTCTCCTCAACCCAAAAAGGGGCCAAAAGCATAACAAAGCATAATATGAGTTCATACATGATACCTTAGAAATCTTGCACAACTGAGGATGATTCTGGATCCAAAGCCTTTCCACCAAGAAAGACAACTTCAAGATTTCCTCTTCCTTCACAAAGGTTAAAAATGAGCACCAAAAACTTATTACTAGCTCAAGAACACCACCAAGAGACTTAGTAATCGATTTTAGGGTGTTAGTGACAATGGAGGCTGGTAGGGAGGCCAGCCATGAGGACTCAAGGCCCTTAAATAGGGTGCAACACCCTAAAAATTAGGGTTTCCTTCTCACCCACCAACACGCCGTGTTAAGACACCGCAACACACCATGTTCGTCCATTACACTTCGTGGGCCAAATTCATATCGCCATGCCGTGTTGAGGCTTCAACACACCGTGTTCAAAGAGAAATCATGAAAAACTGCAATTAATTTAATACTTGGAAATCAGGATGTTACAATTCTCCCCCACTTGAACTAGACTTCGTCCTCAAAGTCTGTTACGGCAACAAATCTGCAATATGCTCCTGCATATCAGCCTCCGCCTCCCAGGTCTACTCAGAGCCCTTCCGATGTTGCCAACTTACCTTTACCAATGGTGCTTCCTTGCTACACAAGACCTTCATCTTCATATCCAAGATAGCTATCGACTTCTCAACATAGTTTAAGCGCTCATCAACCTAAATGTCAACCAAGGAAACCACTGCATCCTCATCCAATATGCACTTTCATAGAAGTGAAACATGGAAAGTGTTGTCTAATCGACTGAGCTCCTCAAGAAGATCTAATCTGTAAGCAACCTTGCCAACCCTGGCAATAACCTGAAAAGGTCCAATATATCGGGGGCCCAACTTCCCCCACTTCCTGAAACGTATCGCACCTTTCCAAGATGAGACCTTCAGTAATACCATGTTGTCGACCTAAAATTCCAACTTGGATCGGTGCCAGTCGGCATAGCTCTTCAACTGACTCTGAGTGATCTACAGTCTCTGCTTAATCTGATGAATCAGCTTTATGGTATGATGGACCACTTTGGTGCATCCTATAACCCTGTGACCAACTGTTGGATTAGTGTCTAAGCCTATAACTATAATTTGTATGTACTTGACCCGAATAGGCCAAGTTCATTTAAGTTGGGCTAAGCTTTCATGGATAGTCCATGGAATGTTTAACCCATGGATCCTATGGAAATGAAAGGTCATTGGTATTAGGGTTTACATGGATGTAACCCTAATCCTCCATACTATTCTCTCAATTTTTTCCAAGGTGTTTTTGGTGATTTGTAATTCCACTTGAGGCTTCCACATTATTGGGGCTAAGCTCTTAAAGACCAAGACTTCAAGCTCCATCAAAAGGTATGTCATCTAACTAGGCTTTTGTAGTATAGTTGCTCCATATTATGCTAGTTAGGATGAAACCTTGAAATATTGAATATTTTCATGTATAATAGAGAAAACATAGATCCAAGGTTTATAGGGTTGCATGTACACCATAGGAGTGTTAGAATACTCAAAAGTCATCAATGGTATCAGAGCCAAGGATTGTTTTCTTTTATACTTGATGCAAATTGCTGAAAATCGAAGTTTGTATGCTGTCTAGACAGCTGACTTACCGATAAGGGACTTGGCGAGTCCATGCCTAAATTCATCCAACTCGTCGAGTTGGTTCATAAAGTCGACAAGTTGGACCCCCCTGACAGCATATCTTCGACTTTTAAGGCAGAAATTGGCCTAGGATCATTACCTTAAACTGTTTTTGACTCATAAAACCTGTTTTGATGTGGTAATGATTATGGTTAAGCAATTTCAAGGTCATTATCAAAATTTCAAGTTTTATGTGTGTTTATGTAATTCTTGAAATTGTTGATATGATTGTTCATACACTTATAAGTTTTGGTAGATCATAGGAATTATTTGCAAATTGTTGTTGTTTAATTCTTGATCTAAATGTATTTTAATAGAGTCCATAATTTGTCCTCAAGTTATGGATTACCAAAAGACATTTCTTTTAAAGATTCACTAAAATGCATAGGTTTCAAAATTGAAGAGTCCTTTTGTTTTATGAACTCCATAATTCGTCCTCAAGTTATGGATGTTCAAGAGTCTCTTCATTACAGAATTTAAAACCTCAATTAAACTCATAAGTTATGAAAATTCAAAAGTTTTTTGAATAGTTCAAAATTTGCCCTCAAGTTTTGGAATTTGTAAAGTTTCTCCTCATGAGTACTTTAATTCCATGTAAAACCCTTAGAATTTTAAAAGTTAAAATTCAACCATTATACTTTATAGTATTATAAGCTAATAATACATATATGTATAAGAACAAAGTCAGTCTTACCGTTAGTAGGCCTCATTCATGAAGCCGGTCTATAAGGGGGGTACAAGGTTGTTGCCTATAGAATGGCAACTTAATGGGTGTTGACTCTCACCCACCACTTCCTTGACTGGTGGAGGGTCGTTAGCCAAATGGGTAGGACAAGGACTATAATTCTCCCTTCATTATAAGTATAATGATAAATGTTGAATCATGACAAGTGACCCTCTTGAACTTCAGCTACCTCAGCCTACAAGGATCCGCAGTCAAGGTTTCATCAGCAGCCTCACCCGAAGTCATCATCAACCGCAGTCACTCTTAGCTACTAGATTATTTTATTTTGTCTACTTTTATTGTAATGCTCTCTATTGTCCAGTATGCCTTGCATGGCTACTCTTAGAGACATGATCTAGTGTAATTCTTGAGACTCTATAAATAGAGCTCCTTCTCACTTATTCAATACAACTTTTGATGCTATAATTTCTTTCTCTCTATCTAATTATGCATCTCTCCTTACTCTCAAAATTCAGTAGAACATAACTAAATACAATCTCTCTCCGGAGCAAGTCACTTATGACTTAATCACTAAGTTTGATCTCACTTACTAACTTGGTCTAAATGCATTCCTCGTTATGAATCAACTTATGTGTATACTTGATATAACAACTATTGTCATTTACATTTCGTTACTTTTCCGCAACTGACTTTCTAACCTTCTAACTCTAACTTATTATTATTATTGTTGAGCTTTTAGATCCTTCGAGATAAACTATTCCGCAATTATACTTGTTCTAATGTTTGTTCAAGTGTGTCTCAAATTTTTTCTCTCAACAATTGGTATCAGAGCCATAGTGGTTGCTTTTAGGAAAACATAACTCTGATTTTCAAAGGGCCTTCTATACCACTGAAGCTAATTTCTCTTAAAAAAACATTTTCAAAAAAAAAAAAAAAAAAAAAGTATGGAACAATCGTTATCTCTGAATGTCTCCAACAGTGTTGGTGGTTCTAATCAAGCCTCGATATTGGTGGCAAATTGTGACAACCGTCAATTTCTGGTCAAGTCAAAGTCAAATAAAGTCAACAAGTCAAACCGGTCAACTCAATTAGCCCGTGGGTACCAGGTCAACTCAATTAGCCCGTGGGTACCAGGGCTTACGTTAGGTAATGAGAGATCATAAATTGAAAAGTTCGTACATCTAGATTTCCTTAACCTAAAATTGTGCTAAGTAACGAACCAAACCAATAAAACATTGTTGCATACTCATTGAGAGTGTGTAAGATCCTTAAACACGGCTTAATGGGGCTTATGAACCTTGCGTTGTAGAGCCAAACACTCACATATGTCACACACGAAACCTCCCTCAATCATTTTCACTCTATCTCTCTTTATCTAGAATCTCTCCCAAATCTCTCTTTGTATGAGAAATCTCTCCAAGAATGTCAAATCTCTCCCAAATCTCTCTTTGTATGAGAAATCTGTCCAAGAATGTGGAATCTCTCCCAAATCTGTCTCCGTATGAGAAATCTCTCCAAGTATGTCAAATCTCCCCCAAATCTCTCCAAGAATGTGGAATCTCTCCTAAATCTCTCTCCGTATGAGAAATATCTCCAAGATTGTAAAATCTCTCCCAAGATCTCTCTCAAAACCGCTTTCAATTTATTTTGATCATTTGAGGGCATCCCGGTACTTGGTTTGATGAGAAACCACTCAAAGAGGGGAGATAGTTTGGAAAATAGCCCCTTAGGGCCGAAGCCTCTCTATAGGGGCCAAGTCCTCTTGGATTCGAGGCCACTTGAACTGAGTCTGAGGCCTTGAGTAGCCGCAGTGTTTGGACTGCAATGAAGTAGCCGCAACAAGCTGACCGCAGCCAGCGAGCCGCAACAAGCCGACCGCAGCCAGCGAGCCACAACTAGCAAAGCCCCGCAGCGAGCATCACCTCGGACTGCATCTCCCTTTTTCCTTCGAATCCGCCTCTACGACCAATACCTCCCTCCGGATTCCAAGGTTGTTGACGATCGAGCCTTAGCACCTGCGGCCCTGAACTTCGGATTTCAGCACTTCCTACCCGGTTTTTAGTATTTTTAGCATTTTAAGCCCGTTTTTAATTATTTTAATGCAAGATTTTCTCCAAAAATCATATTTTAACATATAAAACCCTAAATATTCATAATTTAAACATATTTTTATAGAAATATTTATTAAGAATAAAATCCATTAAGGGAGATCATGAGATGGAGTCTGAATCTTGCTATAATATTTGACACAAACAACCACCCCATACCCATTCCTTTGACCAACTATTTTACTCCCCACCAATCCTAGTCACCTCATGGTACTACCCCACTCATTTCCCAGCAACTCATGTCCAAATGAGCTAGGAAATCCTCTCTCTCACTCTTCACTTCACTCATTTCCACCAAGTATCAAACACCACTTTTCTCACAAATCCTCTCACTCAAATTCGAGACTTAAGGGCTGGTCATCAAGTTTTCTCTCATTTTGGTTTTTTTCATCACCCTCCTTATGGTTATTACACTCCCTTTTACTCAAATCATTGATTTCTTACACAAATATCATCACATTCATGTTAGATCTTCGAATCTTCAAGTGATCCTTCAAGTGTTCTTGAGTTGAACACTTCTCTTCTTCAACACTCATCTACTGAAACCACTCAAGGTGAGTTCATACCCCTGTATTTTCATGTTTGCTTAAGTTTTAGGGGGGGGGGAATACAAGTTAAAACACCAAGAACATAACTAAACTTTTCTAACAGCTTTCATCAGAAAAGTTGGACTCCATTCACGGACAGTTTTGGGCAACTTAAACATTTTAGTTTTAAAGACTTTATTAGGTGCAAATAGCTCAAGTTCTTAGTTTTAAAATGACTACTTGCACATATCCATACGAATTTTCTACAATTTATGGTGATTTTTACAAAACTGCCTATCATTTCAAACATCAATTCGGACCAGTCTGTGATTATGGACTTTTTCACACAGGTTGGAGGTCATTAAAATTCATAATAAAAATTATGAACAAACTAGACTCATTTCCCAAAATCTTAGAATTTATGGATTCTGATTTGGACCTATGATGATTTTTCTATGAATTTTCTAAGATTAGTAAAAGAAAATGTTAACAACAGAAAAATGCTATCAATTTCATTTCACCTTGTAACATGTTGAGCAAGGTGTATATCTTTATGTGAATATATGTTATTGCAAATAGATGACATTTTGACTTAGTATATAATCATACATCAGGAACAAATGCATTTTTACCTACAAAATTATGGTAATTAATTAGTTGTTATATTGCATATCGCTTTACCTTAGTAGAAGGCATATATACATATCGGTAAACAAAAGGGTTTTTACCTTCACAAATACAGTATTTGATCATAATAACAAAGTTATAACTATTACATTCAAACGTTTTGATAAACTATAATAGGTATGGTTTATGTTTCCTTTAGCACAACAAACACATTTTGGATGGTTTTATTCCCACAGAGAAAGGTTTTACACTCACGAACACAACATGTAAACTTGTTAACTTAAATTGTGAGAAATTCTCTCCCCGTACGTCTGAGTACAGGATCCAAATTCCTGGTAGTTTTAAACAGAGTCTCTTGTAGGGAGAACATGATAGTTGTGTATAGATCTATATTGGGTTAGACACCCCACACCTGAGCTACATGCAACAGCTAGACCGGCAGGTCCGTGGTGACAAATGTCATATCAGTTTCGCGATGCTTGAGAAACGTCGTGGCAAGTTCATTCAGTCATAGTATGGTTATAGTGACTCAGATAGGACGTTAACAACTCATAAATTTTATAGGAATTTGCAAAATCAAAAGGGGTTTTATGACAATTTAAAATCACTTTCTATCTCAATAAATATGGATATTACTGTACACTTTCAGTCTTGGTATTTAAGACTACACGTCCTTCATTACGGGATGTTTCCCTCAAAACAAAAAGGGTTTTATGCTGATTTAAAACCACGGTTATATCATTAAGTATGGAAAATACTTGTTTATTCTTGGTTCTGGGATTTAGGACCACATAACTTTATAAAGGAAAATATTGGATTTTTCTTGGAGACACACAATACATTACAAAGAACGGTTTCCAAACTCTTTATCTCAAGAACTTATGAACTCACCAACCTTTGTGTTGACAATTTTTCAAACAACTTGTATTCTCAGGAAATCAGTGAAACAGGAAAAACCAACAGCATTTTGAGGATGGGATGTTGAATCGTCAAACAGTTCATTTTGTCATCATAATGTAATTGATTTGAAATGTGTAAACATATACATTGGTGTAACTTTTTCAATTATATTTATGATGGTTGTATTTACTTTGAGCACTATTATACTCGTTGTTGTGACACTATACATGAAGTCCTCCACCCTCGGACGTTTCCACCATCCTTGGTTGGGGGGTGTGACACAAATGAATATAATCATTGTTCTCAAAGAATGGAAATATACTTAAAGAGACTTGGTAGAGATGTATGGCGATCCGTAGAAGGACCACATGTCCTAGTTCTTACACCAATCCAAACTGACGGCGCTACAGCCAGATTAGGAGGAGGTCAACCAGTCATGAACCGTCCCACCAAGGATGATCTTGATAAAATGGGAAATGATGTTGTTGATTTTTATGAAATCTCTTGTGGAGTTGCTCCTGACAACTTCGAAATTATCATAAATTGCCAATCACCAAAAGAGATTTGGGAAGTTCTCAAGAATTTGTATGAAGGCTCAGAACAAGCACAAGATAAGAAGCTTACAATCGCACTCAATGAGTTCAACAATTTCAAAGCTCTTACTAGAGAAAGTTTGGAAGATTCCTTCAAAGGTTTAACTTGATAGTCACAAAGTTATCCAATACAGGCACCATCCGTAGTAACCATGAAACAAATCTTCAGTTTCATAATGGTTCAGGAATACATTGGACTACAGCTACGATGATAGTCCAATGAGATAGAAAAATTCACTCTTTGTCTCTCTACAAGCTCTACGGAGAATTGCAAGCACGAAAATCCACCGTACTCAAAGACTGTGCAAACTTCGGAGGACCACTTGCTCTCATAGCACAAGCTCCACATAATCAATCCTACTCTCCCTCGTATGACACTCCTCTGTATTCATATGAAGCTGCTCAGAGTATGATCATGAAGAAGAATTTCAGAAGGCTATTGCTCTAGTTAGCCAACAGTTCAATCGACTACCACCTCCTTCCTTTCGCAAGAATCAGTAGTTCAACAAACCTCCATTCAACCGTAACTTCAACCCACAGAATAACCATTCTCGTTATCTCAAAAGTTCTCATCCACCAATGCAATCTCAAAATACACAACCAAAGGAAGCACCGCGGTCTACTCAAACCACTGACTCTAGTACTCCCTCAGAAGACAAAACTGATGTTGTGACTTGTCACAAATGCAACAAAGAGAATCATTTTGCAAGCGATTGTAAGGCCAATGTAGTAAAAGACATATCATTCTACCTTACAATGGCTCAAGAATTGGAAGATAAGGAAAAGGCAAGGGCATACGTAGCCCATGTCAAAAGAGACCACCAAGTTTGGTCATCTGGAGATGAAGAAGAAACCATTAGCAGTATCAAAGGAAGAGGAAAAATCTGCATGCCGGCAACTGCGGATGACGATGGGTCTACAAAGTTGAAAACAAACTACTGGTACATGGAAAAGGATGGAACTCTAAGCATCATCGAACTGGTAAAACTAATGATTCAAACTCTTAAATATAGCATGCATGACTGTCAACCCTTCATAGATAATCTTAATGATACATGTGCTACTGTCCTTACACACTATAACAAAGCCTTAGATGAGAAGAACATTGCATCCCAAGAGATGTTCATGTGAGAGGATGATTGGATAACAAAAGATTCAAAATGGCTATGTTAGAAAAGGACTTAGAGTTGGAAAAAGATGCAAGAATGTTAAGTGAAACACAACAGAGATAGCTTTGAACCAAAGAGATTTAGCTCAGAGTGAAATTGTACGCATAAATCTTTTAATAGAAAAATTGTTCAATGAAAGTGAATCTATTGAAAATATGGTAAATAATGGAACCGTGGACAATACATACAATTGGGGTTGGTTAAATGGATATCCTACCGCAATGGATTCCTCACCCCGGTTTAACAAAGATCGACTGTATGTCCCTTCGGACCGAGAATTTCATTTCCCAGTCAATGACAAGACATTTCCCGAAGACATTAGAACACAATTCGGTAGACTTCATAATCTAAGCAATAATTGTGTCATTGAGGAAATTGTGCCTGAGGTTTCGGGTCACACAAGTGATCAAATTCCTATCTGTGGCATAATCTACCCAAATTCTCAAACCTTATCTGTAGTTGAGGAAGAAATTGTTATTGAGGGTCCTGAAGTCTCACAAGACTTTTCATCTCTATCCTCAAACCGCAGTGTCTCTTGTTGTTGTCATGAGCCACAGAAGTCCCACAAAAGTCCCACTGAAGTCCCAACACAGACTTACTCTGCGGTAGTCAAATCATCCTTACCGCAGTTCTCAAATAAAGGCTCTTTGAATCTTCAACCAATTCATCATGAATTACCCATAGAAAACTTCGAAGTGGGTCAATGCTCTCAAATCCCTGAATCTTCATGTTCGGATGACTCAAGCCCTCTTATTCATAAATTTTCAAAGGTTTCCAAGAAGCCGCAGCTGAACAACATTGAGTGCGGTTCCCCAAAAACCATAGCTAAAGAGGCTTTCAAATAAGAAATTCGATCCCGAGGCACAAATAGACAAAACTTTTCGAAAAACTAAAGGCATATCAGATTTCCAAAATCTAAGAGTCCAGAAAAATTTGTTTTCTTACACTATTTTTTTGAAAAACTCTTCTATCAAGAAAACATGCAAAAGGGAATGTGCAGTTCCATCAGTCATTCCAAAGTCATCTGACACCAAAGGAAGGTCTTTTCGAAGAAATGGATTTCAAATCTATTCCTCAGATGATCCGAAATGGAAGGGTATCTTACCCACTCCAACACTTTTAAAATCACATCTGAATTTTAATAAGTGGAAGGGTATCTTACCAAATCCAACAAAAAGGTCCTATAGATTTACACGTACTAAAACTTTTTCAAAACAAACTTTTTAAAAGTCTAACAGCACCAATGTCAGATATTACCGAACTCAGACCAGTCACAAGTCTAACTCATCCTTTAGACCATTGACCAAACAAGGTGTCAGAGCTAAAGACAAAATCTCAATCTGTCAATGTCAGTGTAGTTGCCAAAATGGTTCATCCCATGTCAAATCTAGTTGGATTAAGAAACCTTGTAATTTTTCAAAAAACACAACACTCCAAAATCTCACAAACACCTAGGACTAGGATTAAACATTGACACGAAACCCATCTCTGCAACCTCGGTTCATGCACCAATAAGAAATTCGCCTTTTGTCCAAGGCTCTAAACTAGTTTGGATGCCTAAACTAGCAGTGTAATTTTCAGGCCTTGTGCAAGGAGGCACAAGAATATGAATGGTTAATTGATAGTATCTGCTCCTTGCACATGACCGGAAGGTTAGAATACCTTCGGGATTTCAGGCCAATTTGCAACGGTGGAAATGTTACATTCGGAAACAATGTGAATGGGATAATCCAAGGTTATGGTGTTCTTACTACGGGAAACTTCTCTATTCAAAAAGTTGCTTATGTAGAAAGCCTTAAATAGAATCTCATCAGTGTTGGCCAACTATGTAAGGCAGGCCATCGAGTTGAATTTGATGATAAATTTTGCTATGTGATGACAAGTGATAGGAACACATGTCTGATAAAATCCCGATCAGAAGGTACTATGTATCCTATGGATGTCTCTCTGATCATAGGCAAACCACAGTTATGCTTCATATCCAAAGCAGTATCCGAAGTTAGCTGGCTATGGCACCGCAAGCTAGCTCATCTCAACTTCAGATACATCAACAATTTGGTCACTGGAGAACTAGTTAGAGGACTCCCTATTCTCAAGTTCAGCAATGATACTCTCTACCCTGCATGTGAATGTGGAAAGCAATCCAAAGCAAGTCACCCCATGGTGATTGAGTCTTCAATTTCTGAACCACTGGAGCTCTTGCACATTGATCTCTGCGGTTCATCCACCGTAGCTAGTCTCCATCACAAGAAATGCATACTGGTTATAGTAGATGACTACACATGCTTCACATGGGTCTTCTTTCTTATACTCAAGTCAGACTCACCGCAGATTCTCATCAATTTCATCAACGAGATAAAACTACAGATCAAGCTGCCCGTTCGATGCATCCAAAGTGATAATGGAACCGATTTTACTAATCATGTCCTAAATAGTTTCTTGGTTTCAAAACTCACAACTTCTCCGCTCCCTACACACCGCAACAAAATGGGGTAGTAGAGCGAAGGAACCGCGCTCTAGTAGAAGCAGCCAGATCCATGCTCAACTTCGCACACCTTCCTCTCTACTTTTGGGCCGAAGTAGTGGACACCGCATGCTTTGTGCAGAATCGAAGTATTGTATGCAACAGACTCAACAAAACACCGTATGAGGACCTTAACAACCGCAAGCCAAATGCCCGCTTCTTTCACATCTTTGGGTGTAGATGTCTTGTGATTAACAACAGAGATCATCTTAACAAGTTTGCACCGAAGTCTGATGAAGGTATCTTCCTTGGCTATTCCACTAACAATGTTTCTTACAAGGTTATCATTAGACGTACAAGGCTAATCATTGAAAGCTTCGATGTGAAATTTGATGACTATCACATCCACAACACCGCTCCATCGACTGAAACCACAACAATCCTAGAAAGTGATATTCCTACCTCTTCGGGTCCATTAAACCTAGTTGAAGTAAATTATGATGGTCTCTTCGACCCTATAGAAACAACCAAATTATCTGAAGTTCTAGTGTCTTAGGAAGCTCAATAGCAGCATGTTGATGTATCTGGTCCATCTCTATCTGAAGTAGCATCTCTCAATACTTCCACCTCGCCGGTTGAGGGGGAAAGCTCTACTCCGGATCAGGCAACAACCATCGAGGTTCCAGTACATAATGAAGCTCAAGTTCCCAACCGTAGAGAATCATTACTATCCAACATTTCTTCCGACTTGGATGATGAAAACATAAAGAACATTGACACAAGAATAGACTCAAGAATTATCACTCTCCCTTCTGCAATCCAGGGGGAACCTTCTAAGGGTTAAAAGGAACTCCCTTCTGCAATCCAGGGGGAACCTGCACCATCTGCCCAAGAAAACTTTAATTCCACCTTCCCAGTTCAAGATAATTCAGCAGGATGTTCTTAAGTCCAGGGGGAATTGCCATCTCCAACCGTAGAGTCTTCCGATATCGAAGACATTCCCTCTACCGCGCTACTGATTCTCTGCAACCCCGTCTACACGTATGGACGACGAAGGACCACCCATCAGGACAAATCATTGGCAACACATCCACAGGTATCCAGACTCGATCTTCCAAGGACTTATCTGATCATTGTCACTACGCATCATTTATGTCCTCAGTCGAGCCTTGAACGATCAAAGAAGCATTACTAGAACCCGACTGGATATCCGCAATGCAAGAAGAGCTAGAAGAATTGTAACATCCCGAAATTTAGGGAAAGTTATTTATCCCTTCCATTTTTTCAAGTTGTTAAGATTAGTCCCTTGAGAGAGTTCTTGTAGCAAATGAGTATGCTGGGCGTACTCATACGCTTAATTTGGATGCAGACTCGCCTGGGTACGCTGGGCGTAACGGGTCCAAATGCAAACCCTAAATGTTTGGCTTGTGCACTATTTAAAGGATCCTAAGGCTCATTTCTCAGCCTCCATATCAGTGAGTCAAACCCTAAGAGAGATCCTTGCATCGTTCTTAGCTTCAATGTGTGTGTTTTGGAGCTAAAAGTGTCTTGGTGTGTTAGTGAAGAAGAAGGAGAGAGCTTGTGGAGGCTAGGGCTTGAAGTGTAAGTTTGGATGTGAGATCTACAGATAAAGGAGCTTCATCTTGATGTATAAAGTTCAAAACATTCCTTTTTATTTGGTTTGGTGAGTGCATGGACCATTTCTACGGTTAAAAGTCCCAAAGGTGGAGACTTTATGAGTGTAATGTACTCCATGGACCTAGATCTGTCCCATTTCAGTGATATTTGTGTTGTAGATCCATAAAGTTTCCATCTTGCTCGCTTTTATGAGGTCATGCTTGAGTTATGAGCTTTCTAGAGTTGGGAAATGGAATGTTATGGGTGTTAGTGACTTGTCCAGCCATGCAAAGGCTTAAAGTCACCAACTTTATGGATTAAGAGGCTTAGAAATGGTCATATCTGGAAGTTGGACGTGGGTCTTAACTGTTTAAGACCTCAAGAGCTTAGATTCTGAAACTGGGAGTTACGCAGGACGTAATCCCAGTATGTGTGGCATAAGGGGTCGCGCACCCCGTTTCTGTGAGGACGCTGGTTACGCCCAACGTAAATGTTTGGTACGCGCAGCTTAACCCCGAGAGTTGATTTTTGTTGAATTTTAGGGATTGGTCAACTTTAGGTTCTTTGAGCCATCAGAGGGGTAAAATGGTCTTTTACCCTTCTGAGAGTGCTAAAAGAAGGAATAGTCTAGCCTTGATAGATGTATTTATTTAAAGTTTTTATTTCATATGATTAGGCGGAGGCTAGACCCAATTTTACAGAGTTCGAGATTTACCAAGTTACCCGAGGTGAGTCTTCTCACTATACTTTACCTAGAGTGGTAATTAGAGTTATGTGATAAAGTATTTTGTATGCTTTTGCATGATGTGATGTTATGATTTGACTATGTGATACAGTGATGTTTCCCTTACAATGATGAATGAAAATGTGTTTTTAAAATGTGAAAAATTATTTGAAAATTTGGGTGTTACAAGTTGGTATAAGAGCCTTGGTTTGAGGTATTCGGGTGCACCTTCTGGTGTATCTGAACTTAAACTGAGGATTTGAGAGATTTTCAAAATAAAATTCACAAATTTTTTCTCAAAGAGTAAAAAGTTTTGAAAGAGCAGAGCAGAGCAATATGCATGCTAGAGTAGGCTAACTATTCTTATTAGGTCTAGAGTGGCCTGATTTGTGATGCCTTAGCCTAGGGATTTTGCTACTAGGAGATTCTTGAGTGTGACTAGATAGCAGCGAGGAGTTTATGAGAGATCTGCTAGAGAGTAGACTATGTATAGAGAGAGTAGAGTACTTGGGACTTAGGATACTAGGAGGATGACTCAGGGTAAAAATTGATGCGGTGTGGACGATAGTATTGGGCCCATACTACCGAAGGCACCGAATCAGTGCGCAGCCCAAGTAAGAATCTTTAAGGTACACAGGATCAAGTAGGAATGGGATGTTGAGTGTGTGTACGCTCGAGCGAATCTTTGATATCTTGTGTTGTATTTCAGAGAGACATCATGGTTGGGACACGCCACAGGCCAGGGACTAGCGAGGGGGGTGTGAGCAACGAGGAGCTCCGCCAGATGATTCAAGATGAGGTGATTGCTGCCATCCGCGCTGAGATTCCTGAGATGTTTGGGTCTATCAAGACCACACTGATTGAGACTTTCGATGAGTGGTATGCTTCTCTTACTGATGTTGTTGTTGCTGCTGCCAGGCCGCAGGGGGGGTGACGCTTTGCTAGACCGGGAGTTCAGCAACATGAAGCCACCAGAGTTTGATGGGACTCATGGGAGGGATCGGCGACCAGCACAGTCCTAGCCAGCTTCCAAGCGGGCTAAGCCCGCCGATTCGAGATCAGGGAACCAGAAGGGCCGCACTTGTGGCAAGTGCGGCAAGAGTCATGAGGGGGTCTGCAAAGTAGGGTTTTGCTACAAGTGTGGCAAGGAGGGGCATATGGCCAAGGATTGCCCCAAGGGGTTTTCAGTTTGTTTTCACTGCAACCAGACCGGACACTGGAAGGCCGAGTGTCCGCAGTTACGAGGATCAGCTTAGGGAGCTTCATAGGGATCTGCCCATGCTGTTGTTCGAGC
Organism: Lactuca saligna; assembly: GCF_052625555.1. Taxonomy (NCBI): domain Eukaryota; kingdom Viridiplantae; phylum Streptophyta; class Magnoliopsida; order Asterales; family Asteraceae; genus Lactuca; species Lactuca saligna. The sequence goes on from NC_136417.1 coordinate 150,513,237, forward strand.
TACGGAGAGTCGGCCGGTGAAGTCCAAGGCGCCAAAGGATCGTGGGAGAGCCTTCTAGTTGACAACAGAAGAGGTCCGCTCAACACCTGATGTTGTGGGGGTATGTATTCTTTCATCTGTTTATTTTGAGTTGTGGTGTTATGCTTATATTGTGATATGTGTAGGTACATTTCTTGTGTGTTCTGTACCTGGCTTGGTGTTATTTGACTCGGGTGTGAGTCGGTCTTTTGTGTCGCTAGCCTTTAGTCAGCACATCAGTATTCGTCGTGAGGCGTTGAGTCGACCTTTGCGAGTTTCCATAGCTGACGAGAGAGAAGTGTATGCCACTGATGTGATTCGAGGATGTGTACTCGAGATCTTCGACGTTGAGTTTCCGATTGATTTGGTCCTGATTGCTATAGGAGATGTCTGTGTCATCGTGGGCATGGAATGGTTGAGCAAATTTGGAGCAGTTATCGACTGCGAGCGACAGTTGGTAACCATACGAGATCTTAGTGGGGGAGTTCTTACGGTTTATGGAAAGGGTACCCGTTCTGGGTCGGCATTTTGTTCAGCTGCGAGGGCGAGGTAGAGTTTACAGCAACGCTGTAGTGGGTATGTGGCTTATTTGGTGGATGCGTGGGTCGGTACAGAGAGACCAAGGTTGGTTGATGAGGTCCCGATAGTGCGTGAGTTCCTGGATGTTTTCCCTCAGGAGTTGTCGCGTGTGCCTCCCAAGAGGCAGGTGGAGTTACGTATCAATTTGGTTCCGGGGGCAGCGCGTATCGCCAAGGCGCCCTATCGCCTTGCACCTCTAGAGATGCAGGAGTTATCCTTGCAGCTTCAGGAGTTGTTGGGAAAGGGGTTTATACGGTCAAATTGTTGGATTAATGTCTAAGTCCATAACTATAATTGGTAAAACTTGACCCGACCCGGCATGGTCCATTTGGGTTGCATGGCATCATGCACTTGGATAGACTAAAATGAGAGAAATAACACTTAAGGTTTGTTAATATATTATAAGTTCTAATATATTAATAAGGTTATTTAATTAGTATTGATCAGGAATTAATTTGGAATTAATTAAGTGACCAAAAGGAGACTAATTAAATATATGGGTTGATTGTGTAAATCATTCATTCTTATATATGTGGGCTTGTGATCCAAGATTCCTTATGTTGGACTAAGTCCATGGGGTGACCCATGGATACTCCATGGAGGTTAAAATCCATGGAGCATAAGGAATGGTTAAAGTCATGAGTTACATGGTGTAACCCTAATAGCCACCATATAAAAGAAACCCATGGCTCAAGAAATCGTGACTATATGTGTATGAAGGGCTAGATGATTTCATGAAGTGTAGAATTCTCTCTAAGTTATTCCAAGTGTTTATGGTGTTGTGTGAACCATTTGAGGTGTCACACTTGGGGCACTAGGCACTCAAGCTTCATGAAGACAAGCACCATCAAAGAGGTATGTATTCTATCTTGTTATATTGATAGTTTTGTATGCTAGTTTAGGATAATACCTTGGATGTTCATATTTGCATGTATAATAGAGAAAACATAGATCCAAGGTATTTAGGGTTGCATGTACACTTAGGAGTGTTAGAATGCTCATAACTCAACAGTGGTATCAGAGCCAGGTTTGTTTTCTTGTTATACCTACAATAGAAGCTGAAAAATCGAAATTGGTGCTGTCAGCCCAGCAGACTCGCCGAGTCCATGAAGGGACTTGACGAGTCCAAGGCAAAATGCATCCAACTCGCCGAGTTGTGTTCATGCACTCGACGAGTTGGACCCCAGACAACATATTTTCGAGTTTTTTGGCTAGAAATGGACTAGGAACATTACCCTAAGTTGTCTTTGAACTTATAAACTTGTTTTTTGATGTGGTAATGTTCATACTAATCCATTTTCAAAGATAATTGTCAATAGATTCATGTTTTGTATTAGTTTAAAGGTTAGACTAATTACATGAAAAAGTTTGATTTGAATTATCTTGTTCTTATGAGTTTCTTAGATTAATAGAAAAGTTGAATGAAATAGTTGTTTTCAATCCATTTTAATCTAAGAGTTGAGTATAAAATGTGTTTGTGTAACTTACCCTCAAGTTACATGAAGAGTCACATTAAAGACTCATAAAACTCATAAAGTTGGCAAAGGTTACAAAAATGAAGAGTCTCTTCATTAAATAAAAAAAATAATAATAAAAAAAAATAATGTAACCTTAATTAATTCCAAAAGTTATAAAAATAAAGAAAAGATAATTCTTTTATTAGTTTAAAGTCTTCCATAAGTTATGGAACTTGAAGAGTTTTTGGATTAAAACTACTTTAAATACATAAGTTATGGAATTAATTAGTTTTGAATAGTTTCAAAACTTGCCCTCAAGTTTTGGAATTTGTAAAGTTTTCTCTTATGAATACTTTAATTCCAAGTTAGCCCTTAGAATTTTAAAAGTTAAAATTCAACCCTTATACTTTATAATATTATAAGTTAATAATATATATATATATATATATATATATATATATATATATATATATATATATATATATATATATATATATATGTATAAGAGTAAAGTCGTTCTTACCGCTAGTACGCCTCATTCACGAAGCCGGTCTATAAGGTGGGTATAAGGTTGTTGCCTATAAAATGGCAACTTAATGGGTGTCCACTCTCACCCAAAGTCTCAATTGGACCGGAACTTGGAATCATGCAAGTTGTATAGCATGATGAATGAGAACTTTCAAGTATTGGAAAAATTAAGACTAATTACTTGTTCACATGGATGTGTGAGTTAAGTAATGGACTAAGGGATCGAGTACATAGTCATGTGCACTGATTAAGTCCACCACAAAAGATATAAGGCTATTCGTCATAGTTTACTAAAGCTCAGTAAATATGATTATACTTACAAGCTTAAGTGTAACTCTGAGACATTGGAAATGGTTTCAATGCATGGCAGAGCAGATAAGAAGAATCAAATTTGGCAGAAGGATAAAAGTTTCTCAAATCTGAAAAAATGGGAGAGTACTTTAATATCAGTTTTGTGATCATCTTAATGATTAAGAAAGTATATCAAAATTAGTTCTCTAAGGAAGTCTTAGTGCATTCTTATGACTAAGAAGAAGGGATCTTGAATTGTTGAAATGGTTAAATCAAGAAGATGAGTCATACTTCGTTCCAATACAAGTCTTAGAGTCATACTCCAAGATTGTAATATGAGTGACATGTCTTGAAGAAGGTTTAAGAACACTTATCAAATGTAAGAGTAAAAGTTTTCTACCCTTGTACATTTGAAATTGGTAAGTTGTGATGTTTTGGATAAAACAAAGACCAACTTAGGCCAATTGTGTGAAGTGTTTGTCTTTATTAGAATCCACACTATCTCTTGGATGTTTGACAAGGAAGTCTTATAGGTCAAGAGGACAGTGGGAGTCTTAAAGGTCTTGAAATTCTCAAGAACTAATCAAGAATGAAACCTGAAGTTCTTCACTAGCACACGACTTGAGGTTTATAACCTATCGTGTTGACATATTCTGTGACCATTCTAGTTAAAGTTGGCTTCGCATATGAGTTCTTAGAGTTCTCAATGTGTTGCACAACAACTTGGAAGCAATGGTAGGCCCTTGAGCTGCCAGGTGGCAAGAAGTTAAGATTGAGTTCAATCCATATGAGTTTGGATTTGTCATAATTCTTGTCTTGTGACTATGGTTATGACAATTCACATGGATAAGAACTCATACACCATTAAATCTAAGTGTCATAAGGTTTCTCTCCGATTCATGAAAATGATGGTAAGGAAACACTTCCACTAAGTAGATTTTAGTTAGATAGCAATTGTGATATTTGCATTCTCAAAGTCGTTAGTGGAGCGTGTGTGGTTTACCGGCACACTAACCTGGACTTGTGAGAAGTGGCAAAAAGGTCTAACCATTATGATTACGGCATCCCTCTTCATAATTGTTTAGACACACATATGAACTATCTAAGAGAGGTGTATGATATTGATAAAGTCTTATCAAGGAAATCTAGTATCAGAAATCTGAACTTTGGTAAGAAAGTCAATAAAGTATTGATTTCTAGAAGTCCAGCTGATTTCTGAGTACATGTCAAAGCTAGTGGGAGCATAAGTGTTATGCTAATAATCATCATGTTAGTGGGAGCATGATAATTATGATAAGTATTGCAAGCTAGCAATGTTAATTATAGAAAACAAAAGGTTTCAATTGGGAAAAAGTTGTTTTGCTATAATTAAGGGAGAGGAAATTATACTTCATCTCAAATCTATAAGCTTAGATCATGAGGTTTTAATCATTTAGTCAAGGATATATATGAATTTCATGTTGGAATGGCTCAACATAAGGAAATTCTGTATATGGGTCCATTATTTGCGTTCTAAAATTCGATTATGATTACGGCATCCCTTTTCATAATCTGAATTATGAGAACTTGGCGAATAGAAATGGAAATGTTATAGCAAAAGACTAGTTTAGTCTTTATGTGAGACATCATGAATCGTGTCCCATATGCTTCGGATATAGGATCGATTACATGTGCTATATTCATCCTTTCTAAAATTTTCCAAATGCCAAGGGCATTAAGAAGGGAAAAGGTTTAGAACTGGATATGACTAAAAGGATTAAACAATTGTCGAGGAAAATCTAAGGTTTACCAAAGATTGGTTGCTCAAGGACAGTTGGAAGTATTGTGTCCCATATGCTTCGAATATAGGATCGATTACATGTGTTATATTTATCCTTTCTAAAATTTTCCAAATGCCTGGGGCATTAAGAAGGGAAAAGGTTTAGAACTGGAAATGACTAAAAGGATTAAACAATTGTCGAGGACAATCTAAGGTTTACCAAAGATTGGTTGCTCAAGGACAGTTGGAAGTATAGTGATAATTCTGGAAGGGCCATATTGACATAATCTGTAAGGAGGCAACTCTTGTTCAGAAGTGATAGTCAAAATGAATTCGGAAATGTTTCAAAGTTAGAATTTTCAATCTGTGTAAGATTAAGGAAACTTAATGCAAGAAGGATGGTTCCAAGGACTTGATCTCCTTTGGAATGCTCTCTAATGATTGTTGTTAAGTCTTTCTGACTTTGTGCATAATCATTACAAGAGGATCAATGCATATAAGTTTAGAATCTAACAGATTTCAGTAAATGACATGAATTTGGAATTCTTGCATTTGCAGTAAGGATTTGGGAGTGTGAAAAGAGAATCATTGAAGATTATGTTCAATTGATCTAGTTCACAAAGTAAAGATCATAGACAAACATAGTATGCATACTTGGTGTATGGCATGACTAGTGTTTAGAAAACATAGTGTACATGCTTGGAGCATGGGACAACTATTGTTTTAAATTCAAGAATAATGTTGATAGCTTAAACAATATACAATAAATAATGTGTAATCATATGGTGATAAATAAAAAGTGTTTTATTTATATTCATAAGCTCTGAGACCATATTGGATTCAATTATTATTGTGTTTCACTTTGCATGTTTTGACTTCCCGAATAAACTAGGTTATTCTTCCAGAATGACTAAGTTATTCAAACCATCCACAGTCGGTCATATGTTGGAAGTAGATATGAATTAAGACTGTCATGGGTTGGCTTGTAGAGGTCTAAGGTGTTGGACAAATGGCTACAACACTCATGAGTGCTCATAAGTTCTGAGTATTGGATTCAACCCGCGCTCATTGGAATCACTTCATGGATTTTATCACGAGTGATCATGAGACGATAATATCTTATATTCTTCAAACCTAGAGATATGAGTTGTTACTATGAGTTGATAGTACATTGATTACACGAAACGCATTGGTAACTCGATGTTATAAAACGTGTCTTTGTGTATGATTCAATAAGTAGTAGAACAAGCCATATGAGTCAAAGTTTATCCATTCCTTTTACCTTCGGGATAAAAGCGATATCTGTGGGCCCCTCGATGATTTGATGATGACAAATGGAAGTGCTCAGCCGGGCCAGGACTGATTTGATTTGTTCAATTAGTCAGTCGTCATAAATCGGAAATCGGGAAACAACAAATGGACAGAGAGAATGATTATAATCTATGTCTCAGTCCTTATGATATCTAGAATGGAGGAATATATGATCCCTTATCTAATGGACAAGTCATTGACAAAGGTCAGAGTTCATCTACAAGATCAGAGTTCGACAGAAGCTTTTGAGAGCTATGATTGCTAGTCGGGTTTTGAAGTCATACTTGCAATAATAGTTTTAGACTTATCCAAGTGGGAGACTGTTGGATTAATGTCTAAGTCCATAACTATAATTGGTAAAACTTGACCCGACCCGGCATGGTCCATTTGGGTTGCATGGCATCATGCACTTGGATAGACTAAAATGAGAGAAATAACACTTAAGGTTTGTTAATATATTATAAGTTCTAATATATTAATAAGGTTATTTAATTAGTATTGATCAAGAATTAATTTGGAGTTAATTAAGTGATCAAAAGGAGACTAATTAAATATATGGGTTGATTGTGTAAATCATTCATTCTTATATATGTGGGCTTGTGATCCAAGATTCCTTATGTTGGACTAAGTCCATGGGGTGACCCATGGATACTCCATGGAGGTTAAAATCCATGGAGCATAAGGAATGGGTAAAGTCATGAGTTACATGGTGTAACCCTAATAGCCACCATATAAAAGAAACCCATGGCTCAAGAAATCGTGACTATGTGTGTATGAAGGGCTAGATGATTTCATGAAGTGTAGAATTCTCTCTAAGTTATTCCAAGTGTTTATGGTGTTGTGTGAACCATTTGAGGTGTCACACTTGGGGCACTAGGCACTCACGCTTCATGAAGACAAGCACCATCAAAGAGGTATGTATTCTATCTTGTTATATTGATAGTTTTGTATGCTAGTTTAGGATAATACCTTGGATGTTCATATTTGCATGTATAATAGAGAAAACATAGATCCAAGGTATTTAGGGTTGCATGTACACTTAGGAGTGTTAGAATGCTCATAACCCAACACGAATAGCTCGCCATGGGGAGCACCGATCCTTTTTGTCAAGAAAAAGGATGGTTCACATCGGATGTGCATTGATTACCAGGAGTTGAACAAGCTGACGGTCAAGAACCGTTACCCCTTACCGAGGATCGATGATCTGTTCGATCAGTTGTAGGGAGCATCTTCGTTCTCCAATATTGATTTGAGGTCTGGATATCATCAGATGAGGGTGCGTGATGAGGATATTCAGAAGACAGCGTTCAGGACTCGTTACGGGCATTACTAGTTCGTGGTGATGCCATTCGGGCTCACCAATGCACCAGCAACATTCATGGATCTCATGAACAGGGTGTGCAAGCCGATGTTGGATCATTCGGTGATCGTGTTCATTGATGATATATTGGTGTATTCGAGGTCTAGAGAGCAGCATGAGGAGCATTTGAGGGAGATCCTCGAAGTTCTGAGATCGGAGAGGCTTTACGCCAAATTCTCCAAGTGTGATTTCTATTTACGAGAGGTCCAGTTTCTAGGACACCTCGTCAACCATAATGGGATATTGGTCGGTCCGGCCATGATTGAGGCGGTGATGAATTGGGAGGTGCTGAGACCCCCTTTGGAGATTAGGAGTTTCCTGGGGTTGGCTGGTTATTATTGGAGATTCATCCAGGATTTCTACAGGATTGTTGTTCCTCTCACCAGACTGACCTGGAAGGGCGTGACTTTCAGTTAGGGCCTGGAGCAGCAGGCCTCATTCGAGACACATCGCCAGAGATTGTGCGAAGCCCCAGTGTTGGCCCTTCCGGAGGGAATGGAGGACTTTGTAGTATATTGTGACGCGTCAATATTGGCACTAGGTGTGGTGCTGATGCAGAGAGGGCATGTGATAACATACGCATCGAGGCAGCTGAAGCCTCATGAGACGAGGTATCCTACTCACGATCTGGATTTGGGGGCTGTGGTGTTTGCCCTCAAAATCTGCGTTACTATTTGTATGGGGTTCGGTGTACCATATACACGGACCGCTAGAGTTTGAAGTATCTGATGGATCATCCCAACTTGAACATGCGTCAGAGGAGATGGTTGGACGTGTTAAAGTATTATGAGTGTGAGATCATGTAGCAGCCGGGCAAGGCTAACGTGGTAGTTATGGCCTTGAGTCGCAGGGCAGAGGGTACCCCTTTGCGAGATGTTTGTATGAGGTTGACAGTGATGATTCCGGTGTTGGACACCATTCGGGAGGCCCAGATAGAGGCCAGTAGACCAGAGAACCGCAAGCGAGAGTGGGTGATTAGTCAGATATCTCAGTTCATTGCCGATAGTCGGGGGCTTATAACCTTCCAGGGCCGGATTTGGGTGCCCTTTGAGGGTGGGGCACGTGCCATTTTGATGGAGGAGGCGTACAGGTCGAGGTTTTCGATCCATTCTGGGGCCACTAAGATGTATTTGGACCTGAAAAGAGATTATTTGTGGCCCTGTATGAAGAGGGATGTGGCATGGTTTGTAGAGAGATGCTTGACCTGTCGCAAGGTTACGGCCAGGCACCAGTGTCCACATGGCAAGTTGCATCCGCTTGAGGTTCCCAAAAGGAAATGGGAACATATTCCTATGGATTTTATCTCCAAATTGTCAAGGACTGCGAGAGGCGTCGATGTGATTTGGGTGATCGTCGGCCGGCTGACAAAGAGCGCTCATTTTCTTGCTATCAGTGAGAGCTCTTCTGCAGAGAGGCTGGCAGAGGTGTATGTGAGGGAGGTGGTATCGCGGCATGGTGTACCGATCTCGATTGTGTCAGATTGAGATGTGCGTTTCACTTCCAGGTTCTGGAAGAAGTTCGATGAGGAGTTGGGTACTAGGCTGCATTTCAGTACTGCTTACCACCCACAGATGGATGGACAAAGTGAGCGGACGATTCAGACACTCGAGGACATGCTTCGAGCATGTTTGTTGGGCTTCGAAGGAAGTTGGCACACGTATCTGCCTTTGGCTGAGTTTTCCTATAACAACAACCACCATTCGAGCATTGATATGCCTCCCTTTAAGTTATTGTATGGGAGGAGGTGTTGGACTCCTATTTGTTGGGGAGAGGTAGGGAAGCGAGTGATGGGCAACACTGAGATAGTGCTTCAGACGACAGAGCAGATACAACAGGTTAGACAGAGAATGCTGACGGCCCAGAGTCACCAGAAGAGTTACATGGATATGCGTCGATCCGAGCTCGAGTTTCAGGTTGGAGATTTTGTACTCCTTAATGTGTCTCCTTGGAAAGTAGTGATCCGATTAAGGAAACGGGGCAAGTTGGGGCCCGGGTACATTGGACCATTCAGGGTGATCACGAGGGTGGGCAGGGTAGCATATCGATTGGAGCTACCTGCGGAGTTGAGCCAGATTCATGATACCTTCCACGTGTCTCAACTGAGGAAGTGTATAGCCGACGAGTCGATAGTGGTGCCATTGGAGGATATCCAGGTGAACGCGGGTCTGAATTATGTTGAGAGACAAATCGCGATCTTGGACCGGAAGGTCAGGGTTCTGAGGAACAAGGAGGTGCCTCTAGTTCAGGTCCAGTGGCAACATCGGAGGGGGTCCGAGCTGACTTGGCAGCCGGATTCAGAGATCCGGGAGAAGCATCTGGAGTTGTTTTCGGCATGAGACTTCGAGGGCGAAGTCTAGATCTAGTGGGGGAGAATTGTAACATCCCGAAATTCAGGTAAAGTTATTTAGCGCTTCCGTTTGTCAAGTTGTCAAGATTAGTCCCTTGAGAGAGTTCTTACAGAAAATGAGTATGCTGGGCGTACTGGGGAGTACGTTGTGCGTACTCATGCGCTTAATTTGGATGCAGACTCGCCTGGGTACGTTGGGCGTACCCAGGGTTACGCTCGGCGTAACGGTTCCAAATGCAAACCCTAAATTTTTGGCTTGTGCACTATTTAAAGGATGCTAAGGCTCATTTCTTAGCCTCCATATCAGTGAGTGAAACACTAAGAGAGAGCCTTCCATCGTTCTTAGCTTGAGTGTGTGTGTTTTGGAGCTAAAAGTGTATTTTTGTGTCAGTGAAGAAGAAGGAGAGAGCTTGTATAGGCTAGGGATTGAAGTGCAAGTTTGGATCTGAGATCTACAGAGAAAGGAGCTTCATCTTGATGTATAAAGTTCAAAACTTTCCTTTTTATTTGGTTTGATGAGTGCATGGACCATTTCTAGGGTTAAAAGTCCCAAAGGTGGAGACTTTATGAGTGTAATGTACTCCATGGACCTAGATCTGTCTCATTTATGTGATATTTGTGTTATAGATCCATAAAGTTTCCATATTGGTCGTTGTTATGAGGTCATGTGTGAGTTATGAGCTTTCTAGAGTTGGGAAATGGAATGTTATGGGTGTTAGTGACTTTTCCAGCCATGCAAAGGGTTAAACTCACCAACTTTATGGATTAAGACGCTTAGAAATGGTCAGGTCTAGAAGTTGGACGTGGGTCTTAATTGTTTAAGACCTCAAGAGTTTAGAGTTTGAAACTGGGAGTTACGCACGGCGTAATCCCTGTACGTGCAGCGTAAAGGGTCGCGCACCCTGTTTCTATGAGGACGTCGGGTACGCCCAGCGTACATGTTTGGTACGCGCAGCGTAACCCGGAGAGTTGACTTTTTTTGACTTTTAGGGTTTGGTCAACTTTTGGATCTTTGAGCCATGAGAGAGGTAAAATGGTCTTTTACTCTTCTGATAATACTAAGAGAAGGAATAGTCTAGCCTTGAGAGATGTATTGATTTAGAGTGTTTATTTCATATGATTAGGCGGAGGCTAGACCTGATTTTACAGAGTTCAAGATTTACCGAGTTACCCGAGGTGAGTCTTCTCACTATACATTACCTAGAGTGGTAATTAGAGTTATGTGATAGAGTATTTTGTATGCTTTTGCATGATGGGATGTTATGATTTGACTATGTGATACAGTGATGTTTCCATAACAATTATTAATGAAAATGTGTTTTTAAAATGTGAAAAAGTATTTGAAAATATTGGTGTTAGAAGAATTCAAAAGAAACAAAGTATGGTAGCTCATCCTGAATCCGCAAGGTCATACCATTGTTGGTACTAGATGGGTGTTCAAAAACAAAACGGATGAATCTGGTGCGGTAGTCAAAAACAAGGCAAGGCTAGTTGCAAAGGTTTATAGTCAACTTGAAGGTATTGACTATGATGAAACGTATGCTCCGGTGGCACGAATGGAAGCCATCCGAATCTTCTTAGTGTACGCAGCCAACAAGAACATCAAGGTACACCAAATGGATGTATAAAGTGCCTTTTTCAATGGGGAATTAAAAGAAGAGGTTTATCTTCAGCAACCTCCGGGCTTTGAAAGTATTGAATTCCCAGACCACTGCTACAAACTTGAAAAAGCAGTCTACGGTCTAAAGCAAGCCCCAAGAGCGTAGTACGAGACTCTCTCTGAATTTATTGTCTCGTCCGGTTACAAAAGAGGAGCGATTGATCCTACTATATTTAGAAAAGCAAATGTTAATCACTTTATACTTGTACAAATATATGTGGATGATATCATCTTCGGATCAACTGATGAAAAAATGCTGACTGAATTCGCTAAGCTCATGACCAACAAGTTCCAAATGAGCATGAATAAAGAGATCAACTTCTTTTTAGGACTTCTAGTGAAACAAGTTCTGCAAGGGATATTCATTCATCAGGAGAGATACACCACTGAAATGTTAAAGAAATATTCTATGGACAACTGCTCTTCGGCTAAGGTCCCCATGGCCTTCGGATATAAGATATTTGCTGATCCCTTGGGTGAATCAGTGGATCACAAGACTTATAGAGGTATCATTGGTTCATTGATGTACCTCACCGCAAGCCGAACAGACATTATCTTTGCAACAGGTGTATGCGCAAGGTACCAGGCTGACCCAAAAGTGTCACACATGACCGCAACCAAACAAATACTACGATACCTGAAAGGAAGCAAGTATCTTGGATTATGGTACCCAGCAAGAAATGACTTCAGCCTTCAAGCATTCACAGACGCGGATCATGCATGATGCAGACTAGATCGAAAAATCACCTCAGGTGGATGTCAATTTCTGGGTGGAAGACTCGTCAGCTGGTCATCTAGAAAACAAAGTTGTGTATCACTGTCTACCACAGAAGCTGAATATGTAGCTGCAACCAGCTGTTGTTCACAAGTCCTATGGAAGAATACACAACTTATGGACTATGGATACAGAATGCTGCGGATACCAATTTTTTGTGACTCTGAAAGTGTTATAGCTATCTCACACAATCAAATTCAGCACTCCAAGACAAAGCATATTGAACTACGGTATCACTTCATCAAAGACCACATCCTGAAAGGTAACATTGAACTCATCTTTGTCCATACTCATGAAGAGATTGCTGATGTGTTCACAAAGGCACTTGACTCTACAAAACTCAATAATTTCTTACAAATGTTAGGAATGATGAATCCAGACCCACATTTCTTCTTGAATTGATAGGTACCGCAGACCATCATTGGTCTCTGTTGCGGTCCTAACTGAAGTTACTTATGATAGATGGTTTTGGTATATCCTATGTACCGCAGTTTGTGTATCGCAACCATATATCATAGTTACCCTTCAATGGTCCTTACTGTTTGTTGTTACTAATTTTTGTTCAAGTGTTCTCCTTAGTTATTCTCCTACAGTCATACATTCGATCCATCCACAATGACATCCGATCCATCCGCAATGAAGTCTCAATCCGCAACTATATTGATAGTTTCTCAATTGTTTCATTAATTCTTGATTCATGGTGTGCTATTTAATGATCCTTCATTAAATAAGAAAATCATTAACAAAAAAAAACCATTCCTTGAGTAACTGTCTCATTCTCTTTTTGAAAAACCTTGTGTTAGAGCTATTTTAGGTATGATGACAAAAAGAGCGTTTTCCCATAAACTAATCCTTTTAACCTGTCTCTTCATATTTCCCTAGTACGTCCAATCCGTTACAACTTCTCTTTTGTACAACGGATTAACTCCACCCTCACCACATGATCACAAACATGATGTTTTACGTCTGACACTTCATTAATTGCGAACCCTTTTTAGTAAATCTCAAAAAATAATTTAAACCTTTTCATAATTTGTGGCTGAGATTTCACCTTCCAAATCACAGAAAAACCCCCAAACATTTATTTACTTTCACCCAGGGTAAAATCAATTACCTTTCAAATCCATTCCTATAAAACCCTTTCTTCTTCCCCAAGAACAGTTATGCTTTCTGAACCTTTAACCATCTCTCCATCTTTCTTACACTCTATTTCTGCAACCCTTCTCAAACTCTCAACAATGGTGAAATCAGGCATCTCGAAGAAAATCTCCAAGGCTTCTGCCTCTGCAAACCCAACTGGGTCTGATTCTGAAACAAGAAATCAAATGCCTACGATTGCTTCAAGCAATTTTAGGGCTGTGTTCGAAGAGCATTCCTCATACACTGCTTTGATCAAGCTAATGATCAAGTTCTAGACCAATCACCCTTTGTTTGGCCCCTTCGATGCGTTAACAAACATAGTTCCTCTATCAACCTTGTTCAAGTGTGCACTATGCTTACAGACCCCTTGAGAACCCTCAAGAGGTGCATATGAAGTTAGTCCCCCCATCATAACTGAAAGAGTTCCCTCACCGCATCAATCTCCACCATAAAAGGAGATCATTCAAAAAAAACCTTCTCCTGAGAGACCAGAGACCCCTCCCCACTTCAAAAGTCTTGCATCCAACATGTCATCCGAACACTCAGATGACTCCCCCACAATGCAGCAAAAGAAAGAAGATTGGAAAGCAGCCAAGTTCACGGAGATCATCTGGAGAGAAACCAGATTCGACATTATTATGGATGAATCCTTAGTAAATTCCTAGATCAATCCCCACCGCAGACTACTAGATGATGACTACAAACCATACCTTTCCTATGTTGACCCCCCCCCTCTGATGGTTATTGGGATGTTCCAATCTCTCCCAATGCTAAATACTTCACTGTATTTGAGCTATTTGACCGCAACCTACCTGACCACAAGAGACTGCCTATGGAATTCGAAAGACTTAATCGATTCTATGTCAAACATGCGTCTTCCATAGAGAAAATATGGTCTAATGATAGGCCATCCATAGTCAAGAACTACAAACCCCGGAAAGTCATGAAAATGACTTCATCCAATACAATCTCACAAGGAGGAATCAGGACTATATCCGCACCCAGGATGACTTCCCATGCATGAACCCTGAAGAAGTCTTTCTGATAGCCAAGGTGTTCCAGAACAAGTCCGAGAAATATCCGAAGATGAAGATATCACTTGAAAGGGAAAGTATTTTGTCAAAGGAAACTGTCTGTGACTTTTCTAAAATTGATGCAGACATTCACCCCATCCTACCCACATAATTTGATCTTCCACCACTTGACCCCGCACCCATGATAACTGAAGGATTCCAAGAAAGATCCCTAGGTGCAACAAACTTTCCAGACCTCAGATTCATATTCAAACGGAAACTCAATGATACCAAATACTTCATTATGTTGACTGCCGTGAACCGCCTTACAAGGAAACAGATTGAAGTTTGTCGAACCGCAGTTGAAAAGTCAAACACACAACTGTCGAAGTCAAGTTCAATATTTTGAGAAGGATCACCTGGTTGGAAAATATCAGGAAATTTTAGTGGATACTGATCAAGTTTCTAAAACTTGACAACTGAAGAAATGTTAAAGAGGTCACTTAGGAGGAAATTGTTGAATCCTGAAAAGTGACCCTCTTGAGCATCAGCTACCACAACCAACAAGGATCTGCAGTCAAGGTTTCATCAGCAGCCTCACCTGAAGTCATCCTCAACCCCAGTCACTCTTAGTTACTATATTACTTTACTTTGTCTATTTTTATTGTAATACACTCTATTACCCAGTATGCCTTGCATGGCTACTCTTAGAGACGTGATCTAGTATAATTCTTGAGACTCTATAAATAGAGCTCATTCTTACTTATTCAATACAACTTTTGAGGCGATCATTTCTATCTCTCTATCTAATTATGCATCTCTCCTTACTATCAAAATTCACTAGAAGATAACTGAATACAATCTCTCTCCAGAGCAAGTCACTTATGACTTAATCACTAAGTTTGATCTCACTTACTAACTTGGTCTGAATGCATTCCTCATTATGATTCAACTTATGTGTATACTTGATATAACAATTGTTATCATTTACTTTTCTGCAACTGACTCTCTAACCTTCTAACTCTAACTTATTAATATTATTGTTGAGCTTTTAGATCCTTCGAGATAAACTATTCTGCAATTATACTTGTTCTAACGTTTGTTCAAGTGTATCTCAAAGTGTTTCTTCCAACAATAAATATAAAGTAACTAAACCCTTTATAAATTCCCAATCTTAGTTACTTTAGGAAAATGTGAATTTGGTGCTAACTCATGAAATTACACTTTGCACTTTGCGTAATTCGTTAGTGGAGCTTGTGTGGTTAACTGGCACACTAACCTGGATTTAACAAGGTAGGAAAAAGGTAACTTAATGTTTGTTATAGGATCGGTGGAATGTGTGTGGTTA
Organism: Lactuca saligna; assembly: GCF_052625555.1. NCBI lineage: Eukaryota > Viridiplantae > Streptophyta > Magnoliopsida > Asterales > Asteraceae > Lactuca > Lactuca saligna. The sequence goes on from NC_136417.1 coordinate 150,528,823, forward strand.
ACCGGCACATCGATTAAGTGATAAATATTAAGTGTACTAAGTATATTTGCATGGTTATTCACACCTTGCTTTGTGATCCTCGGTATCCCAGTCACAAAACTTGAGAGGTCACACTCGAGATTGAAACATGCCATTGAAAAGTTCAATGAATCTCAAAAGATCTAGGAGTTTTAAATCCAAATAAAACCTAATATTTCTATTTCATTTTTGATGGTGGAAATTGGTGAATCGTCATTCACCTACCTTCAAATATTTTATAGCTTGCATTACGACATCCCTCTTCTAAGTTATAAAAGTATTGTGTTGGGCCCTAGCCTTAATATTTCATATTAGGTGTTATATTAATAACTATAAATCAACTAACTTGAATTTCTCCCATTGTAGATGTCTGGTTCAGACAACTATGATCTTCCCAAATCCCTCGGAACAAGCTTTCCTAATGAAGATGATGTCCCATGGTTGGTTCATGGAAATCATACTTCTCTTCCTTCACCTCCTCCAACTATTCTCCCTAACCCACAAGTTCTTGAATAGTTCAAGGTCACTCAAGCCCTATTGGCAAGCAAGGTCTATGTGTGCTCACATCTTGGAGATAAAGTCGCATATTGATAAGCCGATAGAGTTGGGTGTCAAAGTCTTGAGAAAGTTGGTTGTTCAATCACTTTCTAAGTCAAATAGTGAGTTTCCTTTAGGACTACGATGAAACAGAATATAACAATACACTTAATGATCTTATCTATTTTCTAGGTGGTGCTGAATCAGCAATGATTTGGAGCACTAATAAAGTAAATTTGATTGGAAGATCAACTTACCAAACTTCCATGGACATTGACAATGGTAACATTGGAAATCCAGAAAAGCTTTCTCTTCCCAATGGAAAAGGATCAGCCATAGTATACTCGGTTGACCAAATGGTAAAGAGAAAGGCTAAGTCTAAGACAGTCTTGTGTACCATTCCCAAAGAGTCCATATGCTTATATTGCCAAAGGAAGCGTCATTGGTTGCGAAGCTGCCCTATTTACCTGAAAGATCATAATATTAGTCAAGTTAAAAGTTTGAGTCTACTAGAGGTAACTCCACTATCTTACTCTATTAAGTTCCTATTTGGAGATTCTTATTACATGATGTGACTGGGTCACATGTTGAAGTTTTATGAATCAAAGAAAAGAGAGGAAGCTTAAAGAATAGTAATTTGATTATGATCATGAAGATGGATTTCGATCGCATAGTTCGGTGATTAGAATTTTTGTGCTGCTGCTTAAGAGTTATGATAGATTGCTTAGGAATAGATAACAACATAGTTTTCATATGCATTAGCATTGCAAAGATAAGTTTTTCCGCAAATTTTAAAATAAAGGGAAAAGGTTTTATTTATTTTAACTATCCTTACAATGGCATTTGTGAAAACTGTTGTTTATATGATTCCATTGATAGCAACATAGGAAAATGGATTTGATTCTTTCATTTGTGGTAGTGTCTAAATTTATGAAATAAGCAAAGATTCTCATCACCCAAGTTTTTGTTGGATAGAAACTTGGAATCATGCGAATTGTATTGTATGATGAATGGGAATTTTCATCTTTGGAAAATTAAGACTAATTCCTTGTTCACATGTATATGTGAGACAAGTGAAGGACTAAGGGATCGAGTACCCATTCTTGTGCACTGGTCAAGTCCACCACAAAAGATCGAAAAGACTATGCATCATGATTTACTAAAGTTTAGTAAATATGGCTATACCTACAAATTTAAGTATAATTCTGAAACGTTAGAAAAGTCTCGATGTATGGAAGAACGAATGAGAAGAATCAAATTTGGTGGAAAGATAAAAGTTTCTCAAATCTGAAAAGATGGGAGAGTACTTTAGTATCATGTTTTATGAACATCTTAATGATTGTGAGACCATATCACAATTCATCCTCTTGGGACATCTTAGTGCATTCTTATGGTTAAGAAGAGGAGTCATGAATTCTTGAAGTGGTTAAATCAAGAAGATGAGTCATACTTCGTTCCAAAACAAGTCTTAGAGTCGTGATCCAAGATTTTAAATTGAGTGACACATCTTAAAGAAGGTTTATTAACACTTGTCAAATGTAAGAGTAAAATGTGTTCTACTCTTGTACATTTGAAATTGGTAAGTTGTGATGTTTTGGATAAAACAAAGACCAACTAAGGCCAATTGTTTAAAGTGTTTGTCTTGATACGAATCTGCACTCTCTCTTGAATATTTGTTTTGTCAAGGAATGGTTCTTGGAAAGAGAGTCTTATACGTCAAGAAGACAGTGGGAGTCTAAATATCCTGAAAAAGCTTCAAAATCTAATCAAGAATAAAAACTTGTAGTTTATTACTAGCACACGACTTGAGGTTTATAAACTTTCGTGTTGACATAGTCCTATTTATGTGTCCATTCTAGTTAAAGTTGGCTTTGCATATGAGTTATGAGAGTTCTCAATTGATTGCATAACAACTTGGAAGCAATGGCAGGCCCGTGTGCTGAAAGGTGGCAAGAATTTAAGATTGCACAAGTTCAATCTATATGTGTTTGGATTTGTCACTAACCTTGTATTGTGATTATGGTTTTAAAAAATTCACATGGATAGGAACACATACACCATAAAATCTAAGTGTCATAAGGTTTCTCTCTTATTCATGAAAATGATGGTGAGGAAACTCTTTCACTAAGAGATTTTAATTAGATACCAATTGTGATATTTACATTCTCAAAGTTGTTAGTGGAGCGTGTGTGGTTAACCGACACACTAACATGGACTTGTGAGGAATGAAAAAAGTCTAAACAATTGAGACTATGATTACAACATCCTTTTTCATAGTTCTGAAATTGTTTAGACACACATGTGTGCTATCTAAGGAAGGTGTATGATTTTGATAAAGTTTTATCAAAGCATATGGTATCAGGAATCTGAACTTTGGTAAGAAAATGTCAATAAAGTATTGATTTCTAGAAATCCAGCTGATTTCTGAGTACATGACAAAGCTAGTGGGAGCATAAGTGTTATGCGAATAATCGTCATGTTAGTAGAAGCATAATAGTTATGATAAATGTTGCAAGTTAGCAATGTTAATTATAGAAAAACAAAAGCTCAATTGGGAAAAGTTGTTTTGCTATAATTAAGGGAGAGGAAATTATACTTCAATTCAATTCTAGAAGCTTAGATTGAGGTTTTAATCATCTTTAATCAAGGATATATATGATTTTTATGTTGGAATGGCTCAACATAAGGAAATTCTATATATGGGTCCATTATTTGCATTCTAAAATTCAATTATAATTATGACATCCCTTTTCATAATCTGAATTGTGAGAACATGGCAAATAGAAATAGAAATATTATAGAAAAAGACTCGTCTAGTATCATGTCCTTATGTGAGACATCATGAATTGTGTCTCATATGCTTCGGATATAGGGTCGATTGCATGTGCTATAATATTCATCTGTGATAAATTTTTCCAAATGCCTAGAGCATTAAGAGGGAAAAGTACTAGAACTAGATATGACTAAAATGATTAAGCAATTGTCGAGGACAATCTAAGGTTTACCCAAGATTGGTTGTTCAGGGACAGTTGGAAGTATGGTGTATATTTTTGGAGAGGACCATATTGACATATTCTGAAAAGAGGCAACTCTTGTTCAGAAGTGATAGTCAAAATGAGAATATGGAACTATTCCCATATGTGGAAGTTGTTCATTAAATCTGTGTGAGATTAGGAAACTTAATCCAAGAAGGATGTTCAAAGCAATGTACTTTGAATTTGAGACTTCATTTCCATGGATTGATCTCCATTGGAATACTCTATAATGACTGTTGAAAAGTCTTTGTGACTTTGTGCAAAATTATTATAAAAGGATCAGTGCATATAAGTTTAAAATCTAACAAGATTTCAGTAAATGGCAGGAATTTTGAATTCTTGCATTTGCGGTAAGGATTTTGGATTGTGAAATGAGAATCATTGGAATTATGTTCAATCGATCTATTTCACATAGTAAAGACCATAGAAAAACTTAGTGTGCATGCTTGGTGTATGGCATAACTAATGTTTAGACAAACAAAGTGTGCATACTTGGTGTATGGCATGACTAGTGTTTAGAAAACATAGTGTACATGCTTGGAGCATGGGACAACTATTGTTTTTAATTCAAGTATAAAGTTGATAGCTTGAAAAACTATGCAATGAATGATGGGTAATAAATATGGTGATAAATAAAAGGTGTTGTATTTATATTCATAAGTTCTAAGACCATATTGGATTCGATTATTCTTGTGTTTCACTTTGCATGTTTTGACTTCGAGAACAACTAGGTCGTTCTTCCTGAATGACTAAGTTCTTCAAACCATCCACATTCGATAATACGTTGTAAGTAGGTATTAAGGCAAGACTGTCATGAAGCTGGTTTGTAGATGTCCAAGGTAATGGACATAGCAAGAGTTGCTCCAACATTCATGAGTGCTCATAAGTTATGAATATTGGATTAAACCCACGCTCATTTGACTCACTTCATGGATTTTATCACGAGTGATCATGAGACGATAATATCTTATATTATTCAAAAATAGAGATATGAGTTGTTGCATATGAGTTGGTTATACATTGATTTTCCAAAAACGCACCGGTAACTCGATGTAATAAAATGTGCCTTTGTGTATGATTAAACAAGTACTTGAACAAGCATATGAGTCAAAGTTTATCCATTCCTGTTACCCTTAAAGGGATAAAAGCGGTATATGTGGGCCCCTCGATGATTTAGTGACGACACCCCGAAGTGCTTGGCGAAGCCTGAACTAATTCGATTTGTTCAATTAGTCGATCGTCATAAATCTGAAATCATGAAACAAAAAATGAACAGAGAGAATGATTATAATCCATGTCTCAGTCCATATGATATCTAGAATGGAGGAATATATGATCCCTTATCTAATGGACAAGTCATTGACTAAGGTCAGAGTTCGATAATGGCTTTAAGAGCTACGATTGCTAGTCAAGTTTTGAAGACATACGCAATAATAGCTTTAGAATTATCCAAGTGGGAGACTGTTGGATTAGTGTCTAAGCCAATAACTATAATTGGTATGTACTTGACCCAACTTCGCATGGTCCGTTTGGGTTGTACTTCACCGAAACAATTTATATGGATAGTCTTTTGAGAATAGTATGTTTATGGTATATATTAATATATTATAAGTTCCAATATATTAATATGGAATCATATTATTTAATTAGTATTTATCATGAATTAATTTAGAATTAATTTAGTGATCAAAAGGAACTAATTAAATACGGACTCTTATATATATATATATATATATATATATATATATATATATATATATATATATATATATATATATATATATGGAATGGGCCAAGTTCATTTAGGTTGGGCTAAGCTGTCACACCCCGAAACCTAAACGGCGGAAACGTTCGGGGGTGGATGACTTCATGTGGTAGCGTAACAAATGAATACATAGTAAAGAAAGCAATACAACCATCATATACATATAATTGAAAGTTTACATTTTTCAAAAGTTACATGTTCAAAAACCAATTACAATATGATGTCAAAATACGAGATTAAACTGGCGCCGCAGCATCCCTTTAACAAAAGCGTAATGAATACCTGAAATTACTGATTTCCTGGGACATACAAGAAAATTTTGAAAGAGTAGATCAGCATTTAAGCTGGTGAGTTTCATAAGTATTTAAGTGACAATGTTTGTATGAAATGAAATGTTTTGTCTTTGTTTGTTTGTGTTTAGAAAATCCTATATTTTCTACTAGTATAAAATTAGCCTTCACTCAAGACCAATGTTTGTTTCTGAAAATGCATGTAAGTGCAAAACAACCAATGTGTTTGAAAACCTTGTAAATCAATGCATTTTTAATACCCCATGTGAGTTTTATAACCATACTATTGACTCGGAATGCCTATACACAACGTTCTTCAGGCGTTGGAATGTTATGACGTTTGTCACCCCAAACGGTGGACTGCAGCTAACAGTCAGGGCGCGGGTCGTCAAGCCCGTATAGATCTATACACAAACACCATGCTCCCCCTCTAAGGGATTCTGGTATATAATACAGGACTTGAAATGTGTACTCGAACGTACATGAAGTTAGTGTCTCACAAAACCGTGGTATAAAAACAGATCTACTTGTTAAAATGTTACGTTTATTTTTGTATATGAAAGTGACTTCTTGAGATTCATGTTTCTAGTACATAAGAGTTAGAAATTTGTTCGTAAAACTATACCTATTATAGTTTTCTAAAAGTGTGTCTCGTTTGTTTAGAAATACCATGAAAAGGAATCATTTGTTATGAAAGCATAGATTTTTGGTGTAGAGTCTAAGAGTGATAGGTATAATCTAAGAAGGTTTAGTTTATACATGCATTACAACAAATTTATATTTCAAAAGATAGAATGCTATTTTAACATATGTTATATATATATATATGAAAGTTCCTTAAAAGTTTGTAAATTGCATGTGATTTGGATACATATAAAAGACTTCTTTATGTAACACACGATAATACTCGTGTGTTTTACTTGTAATCCCCCCCTTGAAAGCATATAAAAGAATTTATAGAACCTTTAAAAGGTAAATTAAGGGGTATGAACTCACTTGAAAGTTTGGAGATAGCGAGATGGAAAACTGGGCAGAGTTTCGTCTCGGGAAATGGATTTTTCTCGGGATTCTCGAGAATCTCGGGAGTAAAATCAACCCTCAGGACTTGAGCAAAAAGACCAGAGCTTCGGGTTTGAACGGGCATGGAAAACGAGGCAATATCGTGAAAGAAAGGAGAGAAATGAGCATTTTTCTCGAAAGCCTTCGCATGCTATTTATAGGGGGGCCTGGGAAGCCTCGTACGTGGGGCGTATGCTCGTACGCAGCGCGTACGCATACATCATGCGTGACCGAAGCCTCGACTGCCTCGGCTTCGGATGGGACAGATCAGTCTGCCGGGTCGGATGGGACGGCGGGTCGGACGGGTGGGTCGGTAGCCTCGCATAGGGCGACGTGGCCGATTTGAGACCAAGTTCCTCGGGTACGCAGGGCGTACAGTGGTACGCAGCGCGTACCTCGGATGAGGACGCTGACTCCTCTTCGGATTATGCTTGAATTTTGAATTAAATAAATATATAATTTATTTAATAAACTTCAAAAATTCATATCTTCTTCATACGAACTCCGTTTTCGATGGTCTTTATATCCACGCGTAGGTGAGACTACGCTCTACAACTTTCGTTTAGATTCCATTGGCAAATTCCAAAATTATTTTTATTATTTATTTATTAAAATGACGTGATTAAGGAATTTCTTTTAAAAATTCATAACTTCTTTATCTGACGTCGGTTTTTGCCAGACTTTTTACCGTTGAAATACTATTGTCGAGACCTTCGATTCTCGTTTAGGTCCTTCTGGCCAAATGTCGCTCGATCTCCGATTCGAGTTTTTAGCTGTCTGTTGCTAAGCTGAACTTGGAAAAATCATAACTTCAATATACGAAGTCGGATTTGGGCGTTCTTTTTACGTACGGTCATGGTTTAATGATATTTGAACATAGAAGAATTTAAATAGAAACTTTTTGGATATTTTATTATCAAAGTTAATTTTATTAACTCAAAAATGTTTACAATACTTGACCTATTAGGCCATTACAAAGAGTTGAAATATCGGGTTGTCACATCATCCCCCCGTTAGAGAGAATTTCGTCCCAAAATTTAAAGTAGTAAAGATACTAGTGAACATGAAAGAGATGAGGGTACTTTTGTTTCATCTGATCTTCGTGTTCCCATGTGAATTCAGGTCCCCGCTTGGCGCTCCAGCAAACCTTCACGATGGGTATGCGACTTTGTTTTGTTTGTTTGACCTCTCGGTCCATGATTTCTATGGGTTCTTCCACAAAGTTGAGGCTCTCGTTGATCTCGATCTCGTCGAGTGGAATAACAAGAGTCTCGTCGGACAGACACTTTTTCAAGTTTGAGACGTGCAAGGTTAGATGGATGTTATTAAGTTCGTGTGGTAGGTTAAGCTTGTAAGCCACAGGGCCGATTCTGGCAAGAATTTCGAAAGGCCCTATGTATCTTGGATTTAGCTTCCCACGCTTTCCAAAGCGTATTAAACCCTTCCACGGTGAGACTTTTAATAAGACGTGGTCTCCTACCTGGAATTCCAAAGGTTTCCTCCTTTGGTCAGCGTAGCTTTTCTGTCTTTCTCTAGAGGCTTTCAATCGCTCACGAATCTGAACGATCTTCTCTGTCGTTTCTCGTATGATTTCCGGACCGGTGAGAGTGCTTTCAGGAACTCTTCCTTTAGCTAACTGGGTATCGCCAATTTCAATCCAGCACAGAGGGGATCTGCACTTTCGACCATAGAGGGCTTCGAACGGAGCAGCCTTTATGCTTGTATGATAACTATTGTTGTATGAAAATTCGACAAGGGGTAAATGGATATCCCATGCCTTTCCAAAGTCAATCACACAGGCTCTCAGCATATCTTCTAAAGTCTGTATCGTTCCCTCACTCTGCCCGTCTGTTTGTGGGTGGTAGGCTGTACTCATGTCTAGCTTAGTCCCCAGGGTACCTTGTAGTGACTGCCAGAATCTTGAAGTAAATCTACTATCTCGGTCGGAGATAATGGATATCGGAACACCATGCAGTCGCACTACTTCCCTTAAGTAAGTTCTTGTAAGCTTTTCCATTTTGTCAGTCTCCTTGATGGGTAGGAAATGCGCGGATTTGGTCAACCTATCGACGATGACCCATATGGTATCGAGTCCACCCGTCGTCTTGGGAAACTTGGTTATGAAGTCCATAGTGATCCGTTCCCATTTCCATTCTGGTATCTCCGGTTGTTGTAGTAATCCTGAAGGTTTCTGATACTCGACCTTAACCTTAGTGCAAGTAAGGCATTTACTCACGAAGGTAGCAATTTCTGCTTTCATTTTAGGCCACCAGTACAAGTTTCTAAGATCCAGATACATCTTATCTGAACCTGGGTGAACGGAATACCTCGTGTTGTGTGCCTCAGTCATTACTACGTCTCTGAACTTGCCATGTTTTGGCGTCCAGATTCGGTCCATAAGATAATATGCTCCGCCACCCTTGACTTCTAGATTCTTTTCCATTCCCCGTAGGGATTCACCCACCACGTTTTCAGGTCGCAAAGCTTCCAATTGTGCCTCTTTAATTTGGGTGGATAAGTGGGAATGGATAGTCATAGTTAGAGATCTGACCCTCCGACCAGTGTATTCCTTTCGACTGAGGGCGTCAGCTACTACGTTGGCCTTGCCAGGATGATAACGAATTTCCATTCGTAGTCATTGAATAACTCAACCCATCGTCGTTTCCGCATGTTGAGTTCGTTCTGATCAAAAATGTGTTGAAGGCTCTTGTGATCGGTGAAAATAGTGCTCTTTGTTCCGTATAAGTAATGTCTCCAGATCTTCAGAGCAAATACCACTGCTCCTAACTCAAGATTGTGTGTCGTATAGTTCACTTCGTGTGTCTTAAGCTGTCGGGAGGCATAAGCAATAACTTTCCCTCTCTGCATAAGAACACAACCAAGTCCTTGGTTTGACGCATCGCAATACACTACGAAGTCTTCTATCCTTTCGGGGAGGGATAGTATCGGTGCGGTGCACAAGGCCTGTTTCAGTGTTTGGAATGCCTTCTCTTGTTTTGCTTCCCAGTCGAAGGCTATGCCTTTCTGGGTTAATGTAGTAAGAGGTTTCGCAATGCTAGAGAAGTTCTTTATAAATCTGCGATAGTAGCCAGCGAGACCTAGAAATTGACGAATTTCTGTAGGTGTCTTTGGTCCCGACCAGTTCTCGATGGCTTTGATTTTGGAGGGGTCCACGTGTATCCCCTTCTTGCTAACCACGTGGCCCAAAAATTCGACTCTACAAATCCAAAATTCGCATTTAGAGAACTTCGCATAGTGTTTCTCCAATCGTAGTGTTTCTAGGACTTTTTGTAGGTGTTGACTATGCTCTTCCTTACTTCGGGAGTAGATAAGTATATCATCAATAAAGACGATGACGAACTGATCTAAGTAGGGATGGCATACCCTATTCATTAGGTCCATAAATACTGCTGGTGCGTTGTTTAATCAAAATGGCATTACGACAAATTCGTAGTGCCCATATCGAGTTCGGAAAGCTGTCTTGGGAATATCCCCCTCAAGTACCCGTAGTTGGTGATATCCGGATCGTAGATCTATCTTCGAGAAGTAGTTTGCTCTTTGAAGTTAATCAAACAAATCATCAATGCGGGGTAGGGGATAACGGTTCTTGACTGTAAGTTTGTTCAGCTCTCTATAGTCGATGCACATACGGAACGATCCGTCCTTCTTCTTTACGAACAAGACCGGTGCTCCCTAAGGTGAGAAACTTGGTCTTATGAATCCTTTTTGCAGGAGTTCATTAAGTTGACTGGAAAGTTCTTGCATCTCTGCTGGTGCTAGACGATAAGGCGATTTCGCTACTGGGGTAGCCCCTGGAACTAAGTCGATTCTGAATTCGACTTGGCGTTGTGGTGGTAATCCTACTATTTCTTCTGGAAAGATATTGGGAAAATCGCGTACTTCTGGAATGTTCTTTATGTCCTTTAGTTCCTGGATTATATCGACGATGTGCGCTAGGAATGCTCGACAATCCTTCCGTAAACATTTTCGAGCCTGGATGCACGAAATGATACGAAGGTTCGTAGTTGATTTGTCATCGTAAATCACTAATGTTTCGCTGTTAGGAAGATTAAGGCGAACTGCTTTTTCAAAACACATAATGTCGGCGCGAAGAAGACTTAACCAATCCATACCGACTATGACGTCAAAACTTTTAATAGGAACCGACATAAGATTGATTGGGAAAGAATGACCGTCTAAAGTTAACGTACAGTCCTTGTATATGTACTTAGTGTTTTTGGTTATTTCGTTGGCCATCTCTAGTTTGCTTGGTTTAGGTTTAAGTAAGTGAATAAAGTTTTGACTCACGAAGCTTCTTTCCGCTCCACTATCGAATAATATGCATGCATATGAATTATCGAGGAGGAACGTACCAGCAACTATAGTTGGGTCTGCTATAGCTTCGTCGTGGCCTATAGTCAAAACTCTTCATACGCCGCCGGTGCCTGCTATCTTGGGGCAGTTCCTCCGGTAGTGGCCCACCTCGCCACAACCGTAGCAAGTCTGGCCTATACCCGCACTGGGAACTTGAGTGATTGGCCTTGCGGGATCCTTGCAGAAACGGGCTGTGTGTCCCTTTCTGTTGCAGTTGGCGCACTGCATTTCCCGACAAGGTCCATGGTGGTGGTAAGTGCATTTGGTGCACTTTGGACGGTTACCTTCATAAGGCTTTGTTGGGTAGGTGATTGTAGGAGTTGTAGTAGGTACCGTGACAGCATTTACCGAAACCAATTGTTTCTTTGCGGGTTCTTGGGAAGACCCACCCTTACCTTTATTCCATACCCTCTTCCTGTTGTTGTTGTTGTTGTTGTTGTTGTTGTTGTTGTTGTTTCCTCTCTGTGGTTATGGTGCAGAAATAGTTGAGTTTCGATGGCCTCCGTAGTCAATCAGAGATTGTGCCAATTCCTTAGCACTTTCAAAGGTGTCAGGTTTGGAGGCTAACACGCTTGACCGTAATTGGGTCGTCAGTCCCCATATGTACCTCTCTATTTTCTTGCTCTCAGGAGCAATCATATATGGGCAAAGGATTGTCAACTCGCAGAATCTGTTGGTATATGTTGCGATGTCGGTACCAACCATTCCGAGAGTCCAGAGTTCATATTCGAGCCTTTGAATCTCTCCCCGTGGGCAGTATTCTCTCATCATCATGGCTTTGAGGCTCTCCCAGCTTATGGAGTTTACCACTATTAGAGTAAGTACTTTAACGTGGCCGTTCCACCAAGTCAAAGCTCTATCAATGAGTGTGAAGGTTGCAAATTTGACCTTGTTGTGCACGGGGCAGGAGCAGATTTCAAAGACTGCTTCTGTCCTTTCAATCCACTGTCTTAGAGCCATCACACCACCAGTTCCATAAAACATACGGGGTTTTGCATTAGTAAAGTCCTTATATGTGCATTCTCGAGGTTTCCCATGACTCTCACCATGGTTAGAAAGGTGTGTGCCAGCTCTCGAGTCATTGGTACTCGAGTTATTAATTTTTGACATCGCAGCTGCTACTGCTGCGGTGACTGCTGCTTGGAACATGACAGCATCAAATTGAGGAGGTGAAGGTGAAGGTGGTGGTATCGGTGTTTCATTGATAGGGTTACGCCTTGTATTCCTGCGTGGCGGCATCTTTAACTATACGTTTAAAAGATGATGATAAGGATAAGAATAAGTGACAAATGAATGTGTCTCATGAACCAAATTGCCATGGTTCAACAATAGATGATAGCATAGAAAAATGAAAGTTATTTGTAAGGCTGAAAGTATGAAACAAGTATTTGGTTTATCGATGACTTTTCAAGGTTTGAACGAAATACTCAACGTAGTAATAATAGTGTCATTTATATTAATATAAAAGTTGATAGAATGATTATGAAAATTTGACCCTTATAAGGGTCTCCGATTACAAAGTTCGAGAAATTTAAAGACTTTTAGCCGAGGTCCTAAGTTATAACAAAATTTGAGGTTTCCACAAGTACTACTTGCGACGTGTGTTGCGCTTGGAGCTTGATTCTGCATCTGATTGCTTTGACTCCATAAGACGCCTATCAAGGGCGGCTTGTTGTTCCCTCAATTCTGCGAAGGCTGCATTCGCTTGTGCTTGGAATGCTTCGGTGCGAACGTGGATGTCGTTCTGCAACATCTCTAGGCGGTTGATATCGGCCGTGTGGATTTGTACTTCCACGTTAACCTCTCAGATTCGGTTTGCTTGAACCCCCGATTGGTACGACTGATTGGCGAGTTTGCCCACCATAACCGGGAGTGCCCGATCGGCTGAACCTCCATTTCGGACATCGTAGAAATCTCGGCACATGCTGTACGGAGAGCGTATACTTTGTTGTTGGCTCCAGTGGACGAGATGACTTCCCCAGACGGGAGTCGGTCCTTGAAAGTTCCTCTTAATCGGTTGAGGGTTGACTATTTCCGGTTCTGAGTCTGTCCCGGAGTCGTCCCCGCTATCCAACTCAATGGGCTCTTCGTATTCTTCCGGATCCTCTTCAATCCATCCTTCGTTGCCCTGTTGTGGGTAGTAGGGGTCTCCATGCGGGTGAAATCCAACCATTTGACTATACGAGAATAGGGTTATAGGATTTGAATAAAACCTGAGATATGTAGTACTAATTTATCTAACGTATGTACCAAATACTCCTATAGTATTTAAATCCTTGTGTTTGATCTTTGTGATGTTTTTGGTAAGTTTTGACTTGTTGCTCACTACGAGCGTTCCTCGATATACATTGGTCCGATATCGGGCAAATATAGTTGATCACGCTATATTTGTCCCACATCTGATTACATATATCGAGTCTCAATCGTAGTGTCCAACTTGTCTAGATACTTGTTGTATAGTTTAATAACTATGAAAATAATGTGTTGTATGTATGTGTTTATACTTGCGTGAACTAACATTTTTAAGTTTACACGAAACGCGGCTTAGGCGTAAATAAAATCCTTTTGTCAGAGAGCATTAGTCCCTTAAGCATTTATAGTTTGTATATCTTATGTGATTCGATATACTTAGTTCACTATAAACATTGCTCTGATACCAATCTGTCACACCCCCAAACCTGAACGGCGGAAACGTTCGGTGGTGGATGACTTCATGTGGTAGCGTAACAAATGAATACATAGTAAAGAAAGAAATACAACCATCATATATATAAAATTGAAAGTTTACATTTGTCAAAAGTTACATGTTCAAAAACCAATTACAATATGATGTCAAAATACGAGATTAAACTGGCGCCGCAGCATCCCTTCAACAAAAGCGTAATGAATACCTGAAATTACTGATTTCCTGGGACATACAAGCAAATTTTGAAAGAGTAGATCAGCATTTAAGCTGGTGAGTTTCATAAGTATTTAAGTGACAATGTTTGTATGAAATGAAATGTTTTGTCTTTGTTTGTTTGTGTTTAGAAAATCCTGTATTTTCTACTAGTATAAAAGTAGCCTTCACTCAAGACCAATGTTTGTTTCTGAAAATGTATGTAAGTGCAAAACAACCAATGTGTTTGAAAAGCTTGTAAATCAATGCATTTTTAATACCCCATGTGAGTTTTATAACCATACTATTGACTCGGAATGCCTATACACAACGTTCTTCAGGCGTTGGAATGTTATGACGTTTGTCACCCCAAACGGTGGACTGCAGCTAACAGTCAGGGCGCGGGTTGTCAAGCCCGTATAGATCTATACACAAACACCATGCTCCCCCTCCAAGGGATTCTGGTATATAATACAGGACTTGAAATGTGTACTCGAACGTACATGAAGTTAGTGTCTCACAAAACCGTGGTATAAAAACAGATCTACTTGTTAAAATGTTACGTTTATTTTTGTATATGAAAGTGACTTCTTGAGATTCATGTTTCTAGTACATAAGAGTTAGAAATTTGTTCGTAAAACTATACCTATTATAGTTTTCTAAAAGTGTGTCTCGTTTGTTTAGAAATACCAAGAAAAGGAATCATTTGTTATGAAAGCATAGATTTTTGGTGTAAAGTCTAAGAATGATAGGTATAATCTAAGAAGGTTTAGTTTATACATGCATTACAACAAATTTATATTTCAAAAGATAGAATGCTATTTTAACATATGTTATATATATATATATATATATATATATATATATATATATATATATATATATATATATATATATATATATATATATATATATATATATATGAAAGTTCCTTAAAAGTTTGTAAATCGCATGTGATTTGGATACATATAAAAGAGTTCTTTATGTAACACACGATAATACTCGTGTGTTTTACTTGTAATACCCCCCTCGAAAGCATATAAAAGAATTTATAGAACCTTTAAAAGGTAAATTAAGGGGTATGAACTCACTTGAAAGTTTGGAGATAGCGAGATGGAAAACCGGGCAGAGTTTCATCTCGGGAAATGGATTTTTCTCGGGATTCTCGGGAATCTTGGGAGTAAAATCGACCCTTGGGACTTGAGCAAAAAGACCAGAGCTTCGGGTTTGAACGGGCACGGAAAACGAGGCAATATCGTGAAAGAAAGGAGAGAAATGAGCATTTTTTTCAGAAGCCTTCGCATGCTATTTATAGGGGGGCCTGAGAAGCCTCGTACGCGGGGCGTACGCTCGTACGCAGCGCGTACGCGTACGTCATGCGTGACCGAAGCCTCGACTGCCTCGGCTTCGGATGGGACGGATCAGTCTGCCGGGTCGGATGGGACGGCGGGTCGGACGGGCGGGTCGGTAGCCTCGCATAGGGCGACGTGGCCGATTTGAGACCAAGTTGCTCGGGTACGCAGGGCGTACAGGGGTCCGCAGCGCGTACCTCGGATGAGGACGCTGACTCCTCTTCGGATTATGCTTGAATTTTGAATTAAGTAAATATATAATTTGTTTAATAAACTTCAAAAATTCATATCTTCTTCATACGAACTCCGTTTTCGATGGTCTTTATATCCTCGCGTAGGTGAGAGTACGCTCTACAACTTTCGTTTAGATTCCGTTGGCAAATTCCAAAATTATTTTTATTATTTATTTATTAAAATGAAGTGATTAAGGAATTTCTTTTAAAAATTCATAACTTCTTTATCTGACGTCGGTTTTTGCCAGACTTTTTACCGTTGAAATACTATTGTCGAGACCTTCGATTCTAGTTTAGGTCCTTCTGGCCAAATGTCGCTCGATCTCTGATTCGAGTTTTTAGCTGTCTGTTGCTAAGCTGAACTTGGAAATATCATAACTTCAATATACGAAGTCGGATTTGGGCGTTCTTTTTACGTACGGTCATGGTTTAATGATATTTGAACATAGAAGAATTTAAATAGAAACTTTTTGGATATTTTATTATCAAAGTTAATTTTATTAACTCAAAAATGTTTACAATACTTGACCTATTAGGCCATTACAAAGAGTTGAAATATCGGGTTGTCACATAAGCTTTCATGGATAGTCCATGGAGTGTTTAACCCATGGATCCTATGGAAATGAAAGTTCATGGGTATTAGGGTTTACATGCATGTAACTCTAATCCTCCATAATATATAAAGAGGTCCTTGGCACTTGAATTTGGCACTAGTGTGTGAGAACAAAGGGTGGGCCGATTTCTAGAAGTGCTCACTATTCTCTCAAGTTTTTCCAAGGTGTTTTTGGTGATTTGTGATTCCACTTGAGGCTTCCACACTATTGGGCCTAAGCTCTCAAAGACCAAGACTTCAAGCTCCATCAAAAGGTATGTCATCTAACTAGGCTTTTGTTGTATAGTTGCTCCATATTATGCTAGTTAGGATGAAACTTTGAAATATTGAATATTTGCTTGTATAATAGAGAAAACATAGATCCAGGGTTTATAGGGTTGTATGTACACCATAGGAGTGTTAGAATGCTCAAAACCCATAACCAACTTCTCCCCAACAAATTAGGGTACAACATCTCCGCCCATACAAAGAACTGGAAGGGTGGAGCACCAATGTTGGAGTCATAACTGTTGTTGTAGGAAAACTCCACAAGAGTTAGGTAGGAGTCCCAACTCCCACCGAAATCAATAACACACGCCCGCAACATATCCTCAAGGGTTGGTATCGTCCTCTCACTATGGCCATCGGTATGCGGATGATAAGTAGTGCTAATGTGCAACCTCATTCCCAGTTCCTCATGGAACTTCTGCAAAAAATAAGGGGTGAACCGAACATCATGGTCTGCGACAACGGAGACCGGAACCCCATGGCGAGAAACAATCTCACAAACATACACATCGGCCAACCTCTTGGCCAAAGAACTTTATCGAATCGCCAGAAAGTGGGAACTCTTGGTCAATCGATTCACTATGACCCAGATTGCATCAAAACCCTTTGTTGTCCTTGGCAACTTGGTGATAAAATCCATTTAAATCTGCTACCATTTTCACATGGGAACCTCTAGAGGTTGAAGCTTGCCATGTGGCCTCTGATGCTCAGCCGTGACCATCCTACAGGTCATGCATCTCTCCACATACCAGGCTATCTCTTTTTTCATACACAGCCACCAATAGCTCAGTCTCAAATCCCTGTACATCTTTGTGGCCGACGGATGAATAGAAAATCGAAACTTATGAGCCTCCTCTAACACATTCTGCCTGACCCCACCAGACATCATAACCCAGACCCAACCACATCGGGTCAACAACCCTTGACTATCTGTGACAAATATGCCAATCTCACCTCTGATCCTCTCTTGCTTCCGGTTCTCTTTCCAAACACCCTCGGTCTGAGCGTCCCTGATCAATCCCAAAAGCAGGGAATCCATTGATATCCTCATACACGTAACCATATCTGAAGACCCGAATGACTCGCGAATCAACACATCTGCCACTACATTTTCTTTACCTGGATGGTAAAGGATCTCACTATCATAATCCTTGACTACATCCAGCCACCTACGGAGCCGCATGTTCAGGTTCACCTGGTTCGTAATACGCCATAGACTCTTGTGATCCGTGTAGATGGTACAACGAACCCCATAAAGATAGTGTCTCTAAATTTTGAGGGCAAAAACTACTTCCCCCAAATCCAGATCATCAGTGGGATATCATGTCTTGTGCGTCTTCAACTGTCGTGAAACATAAGCTATCACCAATCCTCTCTGCATGAGGATTGCTCCCAGACCAGTGATGGAAGCATCACAGAATACAACAAAGTCCTCAACTCCCTCCGGAAGGGTCAAAACCGAGGCCTCACATAGCCTCTGTCGAAGGGTCTCAAATGTCGCCTACTGCTCAGGGCCCCATCGGAAAATCCACCACCTTCCTCGTTAGACAAGTTAGGGGTTCCAAAATCTTGGAGAAATCCTGAATGAATCTCCAATAGTACCCTGTCAAACCCAAGAAACTTCGGATATCTGAGGGAGAGTTCGGAACCTCCAACTACATCACGACCTCAGACTTGGTAGGATCGACCAAAATCCCATCCAGATTAACGACCTACCCAAGGAACTGAACTTGTCGTATTGAAAACTCACACTTTGAGAACTTAGAATAAAGTCGTTCTCACCTCAACACCCCCAAAATCTCACGAAGATGCTCCTCATGCTGCTCTCTCGTCTTGGAATACACCAATATATCATCAATGAACACAATAATGGAACGATCTAGCATTGGCCTGCATACCCCATTCATCAAATCCATTAATATTGCAGGCGCATTGGTGAACCGTAATGGCATCACCACGAACTCGTAAAGCCCATAACGAGTCAGGAACACGGTCTTTTCCACTTCCTCGACCCTCACTCTAACCTAATGATAAGTAGACCTCAGATCTATCATGGAGAACCAAGATGCACCCTGCAATTGATCAAAGAGGTCATCAATCTGCAGGAGTGGATAATGGTTCTTCACCGTTAGCTTGTTCAACTCCTGATAATCAATGCACATCGAGTGTGAACCATCCATCTTCTTAACGAGCAGTATCGGCGCTCCCCACAGATAATTGCTCGGTCTAATGAACTTCTTACGTACAAGCTCCTGCAGCTGAGATGGCAACTCCAGCATCTCAAGTGATGCCAAACGGTATGACGCCTTGGCGATCGGGGCTGCACCTGGCACAAGGTCAATCCTAAACTCGACCTGCCTCTCGGGAGGCATACTGGGCAACTCCTCCGAAAACACGTCTGCAAACTCCCTAACAACCGAGACCACTAAAACTAAGGCATGATCGCCAACACGTGTATCCACTACATAAGCCAAGTATCCCGCACACCCATGTTGAATATATAGCCGAACCTTGGCTATAGAACAAAAACATGATTCCATCCTGGTGCCCTCTCCATAGATAACTAGTTCTCCCTACTTGGGGTTCGAACTACCACGCGCTGAGCCTTACAATCAATCATAGCCCCGAACTAGCTCAGCCAATCCATATCCATAATCACGCAAACATCCCCCATAGGAATAGGGATCAGATCGATCGGATAAGGTACCCCAAAATCTCCAATACACAACCCTGATAAACTGATGACACAGAAACCCTGTGTTCGTTGGTGATAGAAACCCGCAACGGACACTCTAACTCCCCAATGGGCATATCAAACTCTCTGCTAAACGAACGAGATAAAAAGGACCGAATCGCTCCCGAGTTGAATAACAAAAGCAGGTAAAGAGTTTACTAGAAACGTACCTATCAGAGGCACAAATATAAGCATAACACAAAACATAATCAACAACATAATGGATAGAAACATACTAGTCAGAACATATAGAGTTGCTCTTGCCTCCTCGGTAGTGAGTTGACAACTCGACCTTGATCCCTTGGGGTCTCCGCACTCCCCTGACGCCCATTAGTGATCCTCAGAGTAATAGGCATCGGGGCCTGCGCCTGCTTGGCAGCAAGCAATGGACAATTGACCTTCACATGGCCAGCCTGATCACAGTGATAGTAAATCCTGGTACTCAGAGCTGGGGACAATTGGAGGTAATCCATCTCATAGAGACCCTCCTTGCCACATTTCTGGCACAAACTACCTGATAAATAGGCCCCCTAACGAACCTTGTCATGCTTTCCACAAGTGCGGCCCCTCTTCCCTCCAGACCTAGAATCAACGGCCTTGAACCGCATCGGCGCTGGCTGCGACTGCATCGGGGCCAACCTCTACTCCCTCATCTATAACTTTATCTCAATATCAAGTCGTCAGGCGACCTCCTTCATCTCCAACGACATATCATAACGTTGGGTGGAAACAAAACATGGCCCTCTCTGTGAACATCCTGATGATCTCCGTCACCGACTCAGTCCCCTGCCTCAAGTCCAAAAACTCTTGGGCCAACCTCTCACGATCCACCCGCGTCACATATCTGGTAAGAAATATCTCTGAGAACTACTCTCAAGATACAACAGCCCTCTACTCAGCAGAATACGATCCTGTAACAAGTCCCCACCAATCCTTCGCTCCGGACCTCAGAAAGTTCAAAGCGTGCCTGACTTTCTGGTCAGCTGGCAGGAGCAGTTGAAAAAGCATCCCTCAACTTCAGATAGCCACCTCAAAGCTATAATCGGGTCCTAAACTCCATCAAAATTCGGGGGCTTAGTATTGTCAAAGTCCTGATACCGAAAAACCCGCCCAATACCAATCTCTGCAGCCACAACGGCTGCATTGGGTGAAGCAGTAGCGGCCTGAGACAAAGCAACATATATGTAATCAAAGAACTCCATAATTACGGTCTAGATAGACCCAGAAAGCTCCGGTATCTACCCCCAGACAATAGTCACGACCTCCTCATGGATAATCTCTCTGATGCGGTCCTCAGTCATAGCTGGCTCACCCTGACTGCCAACTCCTGATCCTAACCCGAATCCTGTCTTGAAACGTCTCATCACCGCCATACTGAAATAATAAATCAAATAGACATTAGATAACACACATGTTAACCGAGGAACCAACTCCTAATAAATCCCTAGGGGTTGTGACTTCCCTGTTACGCGTACGAGTCCTATGCTTTTAGTAGTACGGGCCCATGCTACCTTCCACACCTACCCGTAGTTGTCTTAGAGGATCGTCACAACAACCCTAACCATACACACTAGCATAACCACACCCTTAATCTTCACTATCTACAGGAAAAGCTAAACATCTCCAAAACTAGCCAACTGACCCCACACAACTTATCGATGAAACTTCCACCAACCCTACAATACTCTTATATGCTAATCATACATAATGTTGGGTCCTATAGATAGTCAAATATTTGATCTTACCCTAAGCCCTTCATCAACCAAGAATAGGAAATAAGTTCAAACCAAACATTATCATGATATAGAAATAAGGTCAAACCAAACCACACATACACCGTGTCGACACACATATATAACAAACAAGCATACATATAATGAACCAATAACCAAACAAACGGATCTTACAAATCACTAAGCATAGCATCATCCTATCCACCTAGATACAGATAAAATAGATCACTAAAATACTCATACATATGATAAACCAGTATAACAATCCAAATGCTCGACGTTGGTGCCTTCAACCCGTAAGTAAATTGAGGAAAACTCACCTCGCAGACTGATTAGAACTGATGAGTCCCAAAGCCGAATCTCAGCTCTCTACTCGATACCTAATTCTATCAAATGACCAATTTCCATAAGAATCCTAATATACCCAAAATACCCTCAAGGTTAAACTTGGTCAAAGTTAAAGTCAAAGATCAAAGTGAACAGTCCATGTTGACCCAACACGCCGTATTGACATGGAAGCAATCCATGTTCCGCCAGCATCCAGACGGTTGGGAAAACTTTAGACAACATGCCATGTTGACTTGCAAACACGTTGTGTTTGCCCGAGTTCCAACAGATTAATACATTTAGTTGCTTTCTTCGATTCCAAGAGCTCTAGAACATAGATCTAGACCAAAAAGAGATTTATATGGGTAAAGTTTCCAACTTTACCCAAGGGGACTACCAAAAAGGGTTGAAAACCCAAACCCTAAGGCTTGATGGTGAAAGGGCTTAATCAAAGCACTTAATCCTTAAAGACATAGTCTCAAAACATAGACTTGACTTTCGTCAGCGGGAAAAACACGTAAAGTTGCCAACTCTACGTTCATGCATGTCTAAAATAAGCTCTTAAGCTTAAAAGAGACTTAATAAGTGACTCAATTCATGCATGTAACCAATTATTTCATAAAGCTTTCTCTTTTATGCTCAAGGAGTCCAAAACAAACTTAGATCTGGAATACGAAGCCCTTAAAACGACTTCGCCCTCTCCTCAATCCAAAAAGGGGCTAAAAGCATAACAAAGCATAATATGAGGTGATCTAAACATCTTTGAGTCAAGGTTCAAACTTCATACCTTATAAAGGTTGCACAACAGAGGATGATTCTAGATCCAAAGCATTTCCCCAATGCAAGACAACTTCAAGATTTCATCTTCCTTCACAAAGGTCAAAAAATGAGGACCAAGAGCTTCTTACTAGCTCCAGAACACCACCAAGAGACTTAGGAATAGATTTTAGGGTTTTAGTGACAATGGAGGTTGGTAGGGAGGTCATCCATGCGGACTTAAGGCCTTTTAATAGGGTGCAACACCCTAAAAATTATGGTTTCCTTCTAAGCCGCCAACACACCGTGTTAAGACACCGCAACACGTTGTGTTGGTCCATTACACTTCACGATCCAAAGTCATATCACCACCTCATGTTGA
Source organism: Lactuca saligna (assembly GCF_052625555.1). NCBI lineage: Eukaryota > Viridiplantae > Streptophyta > Magnoliopsida > Asterales > Asteraceae > Lactuca > Lactuca saligna. The sequence continues at coordinate 150,551,176 of NC_136417.1, forward strand.
GGCTTCAACACACCATGTTCGAAGAGAAATCATGAACAAAAAACAATTAATTTCATACCTGGAGATCAGGATGTTAAACAATGCACTTTCAGCTATGCAAGCTTTTATCAAAACTTTGATTATGATACATAAAACCAAATGTTGTGTAAATATGTGAACTCAAAAAGTATTTCTATAGTTTATGCTCGTTTTACATGCTTTTTCAGGGAATAATTAGTTAGTGGTCGAAAGATTCATCATCATAAGTATATTGCATCAAGTGGAAAATGTTATTGTGTTTTTAGCTTTTGAACAATGATGTTTATTTTTAGACATGTCTTTGATGTGTTTTAAACATGTATTGTAAACTATAAATATTTTTATTATGTTGATGCATCTTTAACTTTTTCTACGAAACTGTTATCGTTGTCATGCCTCGTGTTTCTACTTTAGCGGGGGTGTGACAAATATGGTATTAGAGCCAGAGGTAATAGAGAACATTAGTCTTCTTATCTAAGACCAAAACTATAACTGAAACACATAAGTTTGAAACATCAAATATGTTGGGACCCGGATCCTTACTGTATCCAGGATCCTCAAATATGTTGGATACTCAGCAACATCAGGATCCCGATTAAATATCGTTATTGTTTTTATCAATATTTATAACGGTCATATTTTGTCTATAACTAACACGTGTGAAGAAGTAGTCAAGGGAAGACCAATTCTCAACGAACAATCATCTCAACTATGCTAAAGACCCGGAATACTTGGTCAAATAACGTTCATGAAGCTGGTCATAGAGGATCGTAGAAATATTAGACATCTTGTTGGTTGGATTACACTATAAATTGACACTAGTAATCTGCACACTGTTCTTTAGCTCAGGCTTACTCTACGAAGTTCTCTACTCATTCTTACTAACAACACATTGTAATTTTTACTTTATATCAATAAAATCATCAAGGCAGGTGATCATTATCACCTCCCAAGGTTTTATACTGGAGATCCTAGCAAGGATCAAGGGCTTTCCTTGTAAACCATCGTGTCACTTTTCTTTTACTACTTTCTATTACACAATCTGAACGTCACAGCATCTCATTTAATTTAGTTGATTAGTGCTTGTGTAATTTTTGACCAAAACAATTTGGTGCCCACCTTGGGCCCGTGGTGTTTAAAATCCTCGAAAAACTCATGTCTACACAATCGATCCTCTCTTCGTCCTCTGCTCCTTCCATTCTAACAAAAAACCTACCACCTCCTCCGAGTGGACCCCCCACTCAGAGGAAAACGCCCGACACTTCCAAGAAAATAACCCCACAATCGCTAATCCAGGAAGATTTGGGATCCTCAAGGCTCTAGGATCCATCTGCCTCAGTCACTCCTGCAGAACGTTTCGCTATGATGAGAAAAATGACGCAACAGGTGACCAATAATAGGAGGAGAATAGAGCGCTACTCAAATAAGTGGAGAGGCTGAAGGTGGAATTTCATAAATCATAGGAAACTACGCGCACAGTTGTGCAACTAAGGATACTGGACTTCAATAATGCAAGATCCTCAGAAAATCGCCAGAAGGACACAATTCCTACCACTATGGCGTCACCCTAGGGGCCACCTATGGACAACCGAGCGTCCATGATCAATGATCTCAATGAGCCTTTCAACTCTCCTAGAAACCTTGACTCTAGTAACGTCTTAAAAAGCAATACTATTAATACTAACTACACTAATGTTGGTGTCGAAATAAACCCGAACATGGCTAGGGAACTTAAACAATTAAGATAAATGATCTCCAGTGTACCCGGAGTGGTCCAACCAATACTAGAAGCATCCCCTACAAGCCACATGATCTCGATATTTTCTCCTACGATAGCCGATACCGAAGTCCCTAAATGCTTCTAAACTCCAAGCATGAAGTTATACGATGGGACTATAGATCCCATCGAGCATATAGCCCAATACAGAGAAATGATGGAGATCATTCCCATTCCAGGGAGCTTGAAGGAAGCTTGCCTATGCAAAGGCTTTGGGTCGACTCTTACAGGATCAACCCTCAAATGGCTGCTAAACGTTCCTCCATACTCTATTACTTCATTTTCACACTTAGTCAATATCTTTAATAACCAAATTTTATTGTAGAAGAATCTTCGAGAAGATCACTAGTGATCTCTACCGGGTGGTTTAGGCTCCTAAGGAAAAACTTAGGGACTTTGTTAACAGGTTTGACAGGGAAGCTCTGAGTATTCCCAACATTGAAATGGTCACCACTATGGAAGCTTTCAAAATGGGATTAAGAAAGGATTCACCCTTCTACAAAGACCTTGTGATAAACCCATGCAAAAGATTGGATGAAGTCAGGTGTCGGGCATTGAGTTTCATAAGGCTCGAAGAGGATAGAGAGATCCAGAAGAGAAGCAACCCTTCAGATAAGTATGAGAACCCCAACAGGAAGGCCAAATCTTCGACTCAAGGTTCCTACAAATCAAAGCCCTACTCCAAACCGGATCATCACAGGGTTAATGCCCTTGAAGATAGAGGAGAAGAAGAAGAACTTCTAAAAATCACTACTATTATTTTTCTGTGGATATTTCAGGTGTAATTCATGCCATGCAAGATCTTGGAGATAAATCAAGATGGCCAAAGAGAGACAACAAGTCCACCGCTTGGAAAGACAAGTTCAAATGGTATACTTACTATGAAGACTTTGTCTACATGACGAAGCACTACATAGCTTTACGAAAAGAAATCAACTACCTCCTTAGCAAAGGATATTGTGACATCCCCATTTTCACGGCAAGAAAATACCGATTTTGTTTATGCTTTATGAAAATCAGAGTGCCTCTTTCAATAAAAATGTTGCGGAATTTGTACCCAGTAAAACATGATAAATACGTTATTAAAGCATTTCCTAAGAAAAGTATTTTTATTCATTTTAAAACATTTGGGATGTCATCATCAATACAGAAACATAAGCATAAACAGAACTTACATTCATTATCACTAGTGATTTATATCTCCTTAATCTCTCAGTGTAATGTGACTTCATAACAACACCTGTGATATAAATAAACTGAGTGGGTCAAGTTGGGAAACCTGGTGAGTACATAGGGTTTTCAACCCACAATAATATAATTATTATGTTTAAACAATTAAGCAATCAACCCAATTACCCATCCCTATTATCTTCTTTATTTTAAGGATCTACCCTAAGAATCAACTATTCCTCGTTCATTTGTTCCTAATGATCATCCTAAGGAATCGACACGAAGTCCATTGTTGCCACGGTTTACAAAAAAGGAACTAAGCATGCATGGTTGCCAGGGGTTAGGCATCAAGTCTACATGATCGTCAAGGTTTACACAACGGGCACTAAGTCTACATAGTCGCCAGGGTTTAGGCATCAAGTCTGCATGATCGCCAAGGTTTAGGCACCAAGTCTTCATGGTCACCAAGGTTTAGAGTACACCGGGTGAACACATCATTCATAACACCTACAGGTTGCGAGCCTGCTAGTGTTCCACTGGACTGTCTAGAATAGTGTGTTGTTGTCATCCATACTATGCTGAATGAAGCGACCATCATTTAGGAAAAGGCTTCTCACATCGTCCACCTCTCACCCTCACCTCGTGGTCTATAACACCTCTCAACTCATCATCAAACTCATATTCCATCTATTACATCTATCCATGTTTTACCCCAACATTATCGTAGATATAAAATACATATACAGTTTAAATCATTTAAAACATGTATAAAATCGTTCATCCAGCATAGACAGCAAGTATTCAGATAATATGAACACATAGCACGTAATTTATATAAAATACTTCATATCTACGTGTAAGATGAAAGTAACTATGCACTCACCTGAGAAGGTGGTGACTCGGTACTCGGACAACGCTTCGTTTACTTTAAAATAATTTCGTTCGACGAAACCTAGTATTATTACCACTAGATTTTAGTCTAATATTTATCGTGACTAACTATTAGTCTTATTATTATAATTATATAAGCGTTTAAACAATACTTTTCAACCACTATGTATAGACAGGGGCAAGACATAAAACACCGGAGGGCAGGACCATTTTGGCGTATAGCACTTCTAAAATCCAACAACCCTATGCGGCCCTTTAAACCAGATTCCCCATACCGCGAGTAGTTAAAAAACAATATTATAACGACACTTATATAAGTCATAATAATAGCTCAAATATTTATTATAAGTTCATAATAACAATATTAATTTTAAATATAAGATATATTAAAATAGTGTAAACATAATTTACTTACAAGGGGATTTTAGCTAGGAGTCGAGCTCTGCAGGGGTAGAACTTCGTCGCTGAATCTTTCTAAGAAAGATTCGTGCAGCGCTTCAGCGCTCACCTTACCATACTAAAAACTATAGAAAGAGAAGTCGAATCACGAGGGACCGAAATGCTCGGGGGATAAGGAGATGAAGACTCTTGAATCAAGAGAACGGTGCAAGAAATATGAGAGGCCAAGGCTCTTATTATACTAACTAAATTTTCAATAACTACCCTCCATAATTACTTAACGACTTTTTAGTTATATAAACAACTAAACACCCCTCTATAATACTATTTTAAATGGATTTAATGATATTTGTACTAAACTAATTTCGAAAGAACTCAACATTAGTCTTATAATGACCTCATCGTCGATACCATTCTAATGATATATACATATGTATATATATGTGTACGTATATACGATTTATACTTTATTTTAATACGTAAATATGCTATTATAATTTGTAACTCGTTCATACGAACTCCATTTTTTTACGTTCTTTATATCCACGCGTAGGTGGAGACGTACTCTACAACTTTCGTTTAGACTCCGTCGGCTAATTTTGATTTTATTTTTAAAGTTATATTTTAACAGGCCGGGACAAGATTGGTCCGTTAAAATCTCATAACTTCTTCATCCGATGTCCATTTTCTTCTGTCTTTTTATTGTTACACTAATAATAACGAAATCTTCGATTCTCGTTTAGGTTGTGTTGGCTAAAAACCGCTCGATCTAATACTCGAACTTTGGGTTGTACACCGCTAAGCCGAAACTTCGAAAAATCATAACTTCCTCATAAGAAGTAAGATTTGGGCGTTCTTTTTATGGACGTTCTCAGGTTCACATATTCTACGAATTTCATTTAGATTACTATGGCTAAAAGTCGCTCTATCATAAATTCACTATTTACAACTTCGCGGTGTAGTGCCGGTTCCGTTGCTAAATTTCGACGGGTCATAAAGTCATCGTTATAACTCAAATTTCGGTGCTCTTTATATGTACGGAAACCTTGTAACATATACTAAAACCTGGTTAAGACTATTTATTATAAATAAAATTTTGCCAAAAAGTCGTTTTCGACACTTATTGCCTCAAAATTGACTAGCCCGGATCTACAGGCGTTACAATTATCTCCCCATTAGGATGATTACGTCTCGGAATCATCAACGATACAGAGATCACATGATGACTCCATACGTTATCTCTTCATCCTAATTTATAACCGTAACTTTGATGTTTCTTCGAATGAGTATCTAACTCTAAGACTTCCTGACTGCAGGCGGTGCTCGATCTTGCACTTGCTCCCTATCTCACGTTAGACTCCAAATTATGACCTTTAAGTCACAATCTCGATCCTCACTGGATACGAACTTAAGATAAGTTCTTTTATTACTATCATGGATCGATGTGTCATATTCTAATGACCTCTCATCGTATGTTGCAACGCTCAGACTCAGGTCTCTTAGAGTCAAATTCCAGAATGGAATATATGTTCCTTCATGCTCTAATGTGACAGAATCACATTTTAACATGTAGAATTTCTAGCTACTAACTTCTTTAACAACAAGCGTGATACTTCTATTAATCGCTTTGATTATCTCTCACTTCAATGTTCTGGCTTAAGCCAGATGCTACATCGAACTTGGTTCTATGAACGATGTAACATACTCATCGTGGTCGGACTCAACTTTATATGACCAATAGGGTCTGAATAACAACAATCTTCTTAGTCATTACCGAAACGATGGTAACGACATGCTTGAATAAAACGGACTTAATTATTGGCTTCTTGGTAACCTTGTGACTTTCCCTGATCCAAGCGTGAGTCATGTGCTTCCGGTAGTATATGCATCTACTACCTTTCACACCTACTCATACTCGTCCCAAATATTGTCTCGTAGTCCCCAAGTCACCATATAGGAAAATCACATAACATTTTAACACATCAGATAACAAAACGAAGGCTATATTATTTCTTTGAAACTATTACATAGGTTTTCAAGTTCACCCTAGACTATGCCTCTAATAGGCTACATCATATGGTTCTATCTCTTTGGCTACCTCATAGCTTGATCTTCGGGTATGAATTCCTCATCCTTGGATCCTCGCATTGTTTTCTGCTTCGTCGAGGATCATGTGGAATGCCCTTGGCCTTGGTGGCATGTTTGGCCTTGCTGCCTTGTTTTTCTTTGGACAGTCCCTAGAAATATGACCTTCTTTGTTACATCTATAACACACCTTCTTGTTCGACGCACACTTGCCTGCGTAATGCCCTGTCTTTCCACATTTGTAGCAAGTCACCTCCTCACTACATTTCCCAAAGTGCTTTTTTTACACTTCTCGCACCACATGGTTTCACCTCCTCCTCCTCCTCCTCCTTCAGTCTTTGAGAATTTCCTTTCTTTGTTGGATTTTGAAGATCCTTCATGCTTCCTTTTCTCGCCAACTTCCTCTCTCTCCATACCCTTTACCCTAATCAGGGTTTCAACATTCCTGGCTGCCCAGATGGCTCCTTTCAAAGTGGTCACTTCCTTGACCATTGGTCCAAAGTCTGCTGGTAATCCATGGGCAAACTTGTTGACCTTGGAGAGCTCAATTGGAACTAGGTATGGACATGTTGGGTTTTGAGAAATCTAACACTTCCTAATTGTGCATGCAAGCCTAATAGACCTTGGATCTATGTTTGTCTAAATACATGCAAAATAATAATTTTCCAAGGTTCATAACCTATCTAACATGGCATGGGGTACTTTTAAACATAAAAGAGTTAGAAGAGATTACATACCTTTTTGATGAGTTTGATTCTTAAGGAGTTTGAGGGCCAAGCACCAATAGTGTGAATGCCTCAAATGGAATCACAAATCACCACAAACTCTTAGAAAACTTTGAGAGAGTGTATACACACTACAATTTTCGGCCACACACAAACACACACACTAGTGGCTATTTCATGCAACATAAGCATGCTTATATAGTGTACATGATTAGGGTGAAACCCTAATAACCCATGACCTTTCCTTTTCCAAGGATCCATGGGTTAAAAGCTCCATGGATCATCCATGGACTTCCATACAAGCCCAGCCCATTAACAAATGGGTGTTAGCCCACACCATATAAAATCAATAGCCCACAATCTAATTAGTCTTCCATTTAATCTCTAAATTAATTCATAATTAATTTAAGACTAAGACTAATTAAATAACATGACTTCATATTAATATATTATAACTTATAATATATTAATAATAATATGTGTATAACTCTCACAAAATTATCCATAAATAGTTTGGATGAAATGCAACCCAAATGGACCATGCCGGGACGGGTCAAGTATATACCAAATAAGTTATGGACTTAGACACCTTATCCAACAGACTCCCACTTGGATAAGTCTAATAACTGTATTTGCCTATTACTTCAGGAACCATCCAGCAATCGTAGCTCTTGAAAACTCTGTTGAACTATGAAGCGTCATTTTAAGATAGGTGATCATACAATCCTCTGTTCTCATGATATCAGCTGGACAAACACATGGAACTATGTCTTGCTTATTGTCTGGCAGTTGTTTCTTGATTTCCGATTTGTTTGACAAAGAACTCAACTAAACACATCAATTTAGTTCTGACCGGGCCCGGTACACGGGTCAACACAAAATCATCGAGGGGCCAAGATATCGCTTCTATTTCTAGAAGGAACAGATACACTTCGACTCATATACTTGTTCTACTACTTGTTGAATTGTACACAAAGGCACATTTTATAACATCAAGTTACTGATGCGTTTATGTGCAATCAATGCACAACCAACTCATAGGTAACAACTCATATCTCTAGGTTTGAAGACTTATATGATATTACCGTCTCACGATCACTCGAGATAAATTCCATGAAGTGATACAAGTGAGCGTGGGTTTATTCCAATACTCATAACTTATGAGTACTCATGAACGTTGTAGCAACCATTTCCATGTCTAAACACCTTTAGCCATCTACAAACCCAATTCATGACAATCTTGATTCATACCTACTTCCGACGTATGACCGATTGTCGAGGTTTGAATAAATTAATTATTCTGGAAGTCAAAACATGCAAAGCTGAAACAATTGTAAATAATTGACAATGATAGCAACTCCTTACTCATAAATAAATCACAATTTTATTCATCATCAAATGTTGATTACATTTTACAAGTTTCAGAAAATCTATCTAATCTGTAAAACTAATATCGTCCATCAGCCCGATGCGCCTCGCATGCTGAAAATGCTTAGCCCTCGTCAATCCCTTTGTAAGGGGATCCTCAGGGTTCTCATCTGACGATATGCTATTTGCCACAAGGAGTCCTTCTTCAATCTTGTGTCTTATGAAGTGATATTTTCTGTCAATATGTCAGGATCTCCCATGATCTCTCGGTTCTTTAGCTAAAGCAACCGCACTATTGTTGTCACAGAAAATTTCCTTAGGCTCCTTAATAGCTGGCACAACTCCAAGGTCTCCGATGAAGTTCTTCAGCCATATCGCCTCCTTCTCCGCTTCACTCGCTGCTATATACTCTGATTCACAAGTCGAATCAACCACCGTCTCCTACTTGGAACTCTTCCAAGAGATTTCCCCTCCATTTAAGGTAAAGACCCAGCCCGACTGAGAGTGAAAGTTATCCCTATCAGTCTGAAAACTAGCATCACTATACCCTAATACTCTCAAGTCATCACTCCCACCAAGGGTAAGGATCCAATCCTTAGTCCTCCGCAGGTACTTGAGAATGTTCTTTACCGCAATCCAATGAGCTTTACCAAGATTCCCCTGATACTTGCTAACCATGCTCAAAGCAAAGGCCACATCAGGGCGGGTACAAGTCATAGCATACATGATCGAGCCATTAGCGGAAGCATATGGTAATTGTGTCATCTCAACTATCTCGGCCTCTGTACTCTGACTCTGAGTCTTACTCAGCTTGGTGTTGCTTTGGATCGGTAAATCTCCTTTCTTGGAATTATGCATGTTGAACCTTTTCAATACCTTATCCAAGTAGGTACTCTGACTAAGTCCAATTAGTATTTTACTCCTTTCTCTTAATATCCTTATCCCTAGGATATAGGCATCTTCCCCTAGGTCCTTCATAGCAAAGCACTTCCCAAGCCAAGACTCAACCTCTTGCAAGGTTGGGATGTCATTTCCTATAAGTAGTATGTCATCCACATACAGTACCAAGAAGCTAACTATACGCCCACTAGCTCTGACATACACACAAGACTCATCTTCACTTCTCGAGAAGCCAAACTCTTTGACCTTCTCATCGAAACAAAGATTCCAGCTACGAGATGCTTGTTTTAATCCATAAATGGATTTCTCAAGCTTGCATACTCTATTAGGGTACTCTGCACTGACAAAACCCTCTGGCTGATTCATGTACACATCCTCAGCCAACTTTCCATTAAGAAAAGCGGTTTTGACATCCATTTGCCATATTTCATAATCATGAAATGCAACAATGGCTAGCATAGCCCTAATAGACTTAATCTTTGCTACCGGCGAGAAGGTTTCATCATAATCAATACCCTGAGTCTGAGTAAAACCCTTCGCAACCAGTCGAGCCTTATAAGTATGCACTTTTCCTTCCATTTCGGTCTTCTTCTTGAAGATCCATTTGCACCCGACTATTTTATAGCCTAGTACATTGTTAACCAAGTTCCAAACTTGATTGTCATACATGGACTGTATCTCGCTATCCATAGCCTCCTTCCACTTAGCAGACTTCGGGCCTGCCATGGCTTCCTTAACACTGCTAGGTGCATCCATTTTCACCAGTGTACTATCACTGTTAAACGTATCACCTTCCGTAGTAATATGAAAGCCATAATAAAATGCAGGTGTGTTCCTAACCCGTGTGGAACGCCTCGGAGGTACAAACTCGTCAGCTGGCTCAATAGGAGTTTCCCCCTCAGGTTGATTGCTAGTGTCTGAGGTTCCTTCACCAATTGATTTTTGAATTTCTTCAAGATCAATTTGCCTCCCACTGTCTCCTTGGCATATAAATTCTCTCTCACGAAAGACCCCTCTTCTTGCTACAAAGACCACATTCTCACTGGGTCTGTAGAAGAGGTAACTGATGTGTGTAAATTCAACTAGTTTTATCCCTACTTTTTATTAATAATTTGAGCACACAAAGGCAGTGAACCTGTCTTTAAGTGGTATAGATTGATAAGTAAGGTATCGAACTCAGGGAACGGCAATTAAACTAATAGCTAATTTTCACTAAAACAAATAATAAAAGTAAAGGGTTTTTCTCTAGTTTTGCAAGACTAGAAACTTAGACAAACTAAATTAACTAATTAACTAAAGCAACAACTATTCACCAAATTTGATAAAGATGTTTTTATTTAGGTTCAACCAATTCACTCCTATGGTTATTCAAGTTAAGGTAGATTAATTGCTATTGGTTACCAATGATAATAGCTAGGTTCATATTCATTACTCCTAACCCTTAGACAATTAACTAATTTAAGCGTTGATCAAGTGTTTAAACTAATTAATTCCCTAGATTAATTATTTGGATTAAATAAGATTTGTAATGGTTAATTAAGTTATCAATTCAATTAACCTCTTGTTGATGGTTTCTCAAACAAGCTCACACATTAATCTTCCTATTTTCTTATTAATCTTAGTTTCATACTCATTACTTCCAAGCATACATTTTAGCATTCACATAGACATATGAGGTTAACAATTAAGTGACGTTCATGCAACCTAATTGCTTTCCAATTAACAGAAAATAGTAGTGATTAATACATAAGGTTCTTTAACAAACTTGATTTAATAAATCACCAATAGACAATTAAACAAGAATTAATAATTAAACCATAGGAGTTCTGTGGTATTCCCCAAATAGAAACAAAAACGAGTTTAGCTCATAGTTGCAGTAGAAACAAACACAAAAACAAAGTTTATGAAAGCAAACATGTTTAATTCCTAAGTCTAAGTGGTAGAATTAACCTAATTGCTTGAATTCTTCCAACTCTTGAAGCTTAGGGTTCCTTAGCGCCTTCTGAATCTTTTAGTCGCAGCTAATCCTTCAAAAATCGCCAGGAATAATGTCCCATGGGATAAAGATTCGTCTTTTAAAGATATCCCAAAACAGAGGGTACTCGGCGAGTAGCAGAATCAACTCGCCGAGTAGGTGCATACTTATCCGTCTTGAATTAGTAGTCGTATTTATCTTCTGGCATATCGTCGTGTACTCTCCGAGTAGGGTCGATATACTCGCCGAGTAGGTCCTTCTTTCACTCTTTAATCTTCACTTGCTTTCCTTTTCTCCTTTTTGCCTCCAAGCATATCCTTTGGACTGAAAACACAATTCAAAGCATTTTAAGTACCTTTTGTCCACATTATTCTCATAATTAACCAAAAATAACTAAGAATATATGTAAAATAATTAACTAATTATGCACATATCAGTAACCGAAGGATTTCTATGGGTAGCCGATAAAAATACACCTTTCGCTTCGGGTTTCAAGCTTATCATGAGTTTCATGCCTCACGAAAGCTTCGCAACCCCAAATTTTGATGAGGTCCAAATTGGGAACCTTCCCAGTCCACATCTCATGAGGTGTTTTGGTAACCTTCTTTGTAGGGACTAGATTGAGGATATGGGCGGCAGTCTCTAAGGCATACCCCCAAAAAGAGATTGGTAGCGAAACTCGACTCATCATGGAGCGAACCATGTCTAACAAGGTTCGATTACGCCTCTCAACTACACCATTTAGTTGTGGTGTTCTGGGAGGAGTCAATTGTGAGACAATCCCACACTCCTTAAGATAGTCAAGGAACTCGGTACTAAGATACTCACCACCTCGATCGGATCGAAGCATCTTAATGTTCCTGCCCAATTGATTTTCTACTTCCTGTTTGAATTCCTTAAACCTTTCAAAGGTTTCTGACTTATTTTTGATTAAGTAAACATATCCATATCTACTAAAATCATCAATAAAAGTCACATAATACCGATTAGTATCCCTTGTGGCGGTTTTGAATGGTCCACATACATCAGTATGTATTAGGTCCAACAAACCCTCACCCTTTTCACAAGTTCCAGTGAAGGGTGATTTTTTCATCTTTCCAAGTAGACAAGATTCACAACTATCATCCGATTTTAAGGTCGAATGATTCCAAGACTCCACTCTTTTGGAGTTGGCCTATGCGTTTCTTGTTTACATGTCCAAGACGACAATGCCACAATGATGCTTTATCTAGGCTAGTAGAAGAATCAATATACAACACATTATTTCCTAAGTTGTCTACAATCGACACAGTTTCATACACACCATCACAAGGTAATACTTTAAAATAAAACATATTTTTAAAGAAAGCATTAATACCACCACATTCATTATCAAACGAAAAGGTAAAACCTTGTTTGTACAAAGCATGAAAGGAAATAATATTCCTCGCCATTTCAGACGAGTACACACATTTATTCAAATCTAATTTTAACCCATTATTCAGCAACAAAGTATAAACTCCAATCTTGGAAACTGGTGAAGCCTTCCTATTCCCCATGATCAAGTTTATCTTCCCATGCTCCACATCCTCGCTTCTTTTTAGGCCCTGCAAATCAGAACATATGTGAATACCACATCCTGTATCAAGCACCCAAGAGTTAGAATATGGTGAGTTATTAGACAATATTGTGTAAATACCTGTGTGGGTGGGTTTCACTTTCCCATCCTTCAGATCCTACAAGTATTTAGAGCAATTTCGCTTCCAGTGCCCCTTGTCCTGGCAATAGTAGCAATCAGCATCCTTGGGAATGGTAGAAAGAGTGGCAGAACCGCTCTTGGTCCTTGATGAGGGGCCTTCAAGAGACTTTCCCTTGGTACCCTTCGAAGGGTGCTTCCTCGTTTTCCCTTAGCCTTGCCTGATAGCCAAAACAGGGGTAGATGTTGGAGTAGGAGTAGTAGAGGTAACAACCGACTTGCCCTTAAGACCGGTTTCAGCGGTCTTCAAGAGTCCTTGAAGCTTTTTAAGGGTAACTTCCTTCTTGTTCATATGATATGTCATACGAAAATGGTAATAACAAGAAGGTAAGGAGTGCAAAATGATGTCAATTGCCAACTCCTCAGGGAAGTTTACATTCAGCTTCTGCAAACGGTCCACATACCTTTGCATCTTTTGCATGTGGGCCGTGACGGATTCACCGTCCTTCATGCGGGTTGTTATTATGGAGGAGATTGTTTCATACCGCTCTTGACGAGCACTCTGATGGTACCTTTCCATCAGGTCTTGGTGCATATAAAAAGGGTAGAAGTCCTCATAGGAGTTTTGGAGCTCGACTTTCATCGTGGCCATCATGATACATGCCACCTTAGTAGCATCTCTCTCATGTGTCCTGAATTCAGCGATCTCCTCAAGAGTAGCAGTAGACTCATCAAGCTCTTTTAACTCCTTATCGAGGACATATTCCTTGTCCTCATAACGAGTTACCATCCTGATGTTCCTTATCTAGTCCATGAAGTTGGAACCATCAAAGATGACTCTCCCACAAAGATTCATGAGAGAGAAAGAACCAGTTGGGTTAGAGCCCGAAGCATTAGTGTTGGAAGACATCTGAAAGAAGAAAGTAAGTTTTGATTAGATATATAGAGTCCTTAATAAGACACCCAAATGTAATATTAAGGCTAGGATCTAATCACAATATATTATACTTAGAAGAGGGATGCCATAATCTAAGTAATAATATATTTGAAAGGTAGGTGAATGATGATTCACCAATTTCAACCACGAAAACGAAATGATTTATTAGGTTTTAATTGGATTTGAAATTCCTAGATTATTTTGAGATTCATTGAACTTTTCAATGGCATGTTTCAATATCGATTGTGCCCTTCAAGTTTTGTGACTGGGATGCCGAGGATCACAAAACAAGGTGTGAATAACCACGCCAATTCACTTGGTACCCTTAATATTATCACCTAATCAATGTGCCGGTTAACCACACACGCTCCATTGATCTATGACAAAAATTAAGTCACCCTTCGTGATCCTTACTAGTCCAAGTTAGTTTGCCGGTTAACCACACACGCTCCACCAACGACTTGGTAAGGTACAAAGTGTGAATTCAATGGATTAGCACCATGTTCACATTTTTCCTAAAGTAACTAAGATTGGGAATTAAATAAAAGATTTAGTTACTTTATAATATTCATCAAACTTAATGAGAATTTATAAGTCTTTATCTTACCCATTCGGCTAACGACCCTCCACCAGTCAAGCAAGCGGTAGGTGAGAGTATACACCCATTAAGTCGCCATTTTATAGGCAACAACCTTATACCCACCTTATAGACCGGCTTTGTGAATGAGGTCTACTAACGGTAAAACTAGTTGTTCTTATACATAATATATATATATATATATATATATATATATATATATATATATATATATATATATAACCATTAATGTTATAAATAGTATAAGTGTTGAATTTTAACTTTTAAAATTCTAAGTGTTGGAATTAAAATTATTAAAGTGTGTGAAACTTTTCCAAATTCCAAAACTTGAGGACAAGTTTTGTAACTCTTCAAAACTTTTCATTTCATAACTTATGAATTAAAGGTTCATAAAATGAAGACTCTTCATTTTATGTAACTTATGTGTTTTTAATGTGTGTTAAAGAAAAGTGACCTTTGGATATCCATAACTTGAGGACAAATTATGGACTCCATTAAAACACATAAATGATCAAGAATTAATCCTAAACAATTTAGCAAATAATTCCTATCATCTTCTAAATTCATAAGAACATGGACATGATTATCAAAGTTTCAAAAATTATATGAACACATACAAAGCATGAAATTTTGATATATGCTATTGTAAATGGATTAGAACAACCATTACACCAACTACAATAAGTTTTAAAACATCAAAACAGTTTGGGGTAAAGTTTCTAGTCCATTTCCAGCAGCAAAAGTCGAAAATATACATTCTGAACCTTCTACTCACCGAGTGCACGAACCTACTCGGCGAGTAGGTTGAATTTTGCCTTGGACTCGGCGAGTCCATCATGCAGACAGCAAAAATTTCAACTTTTTTCACTATTTTGCATCAAGTATCAAACAAGCAAGCCTAGGCTCTGATACCATTGTTGGGTTTTGAGCAATCTAACACTTCCTAAGTATGCATGCAAGCCTAATAAACCTTGGATCTATGTTTTTCTAAATACATGAAAAATAATAATTTTCCAAGGTTCATAACCTATCTGTCACACCCCAGAACCAAGAATGGCGGAAACATTCTGGGGCGGAGGACGTCATGTAGAGTATCACAACACAGTAATTGTAAATAAGCAAACAACATCATCCATTGCATTAAATATAAACATTTTAATACAAGTGTGTTCCGTACAGTTTTAGACACCAAAAATATAATGTATATCAAAATAGTATGATGAGACTTGAATGCGCTCCATCTTCTCAAAAGCTAGCATCGGTACCTGTCTACTGATGACCTGAGAATACAAGTTATTTTGAAAGAGTTTGTCAGCATTAAGCTGGTGAATTCATAAGTATTTTAGTGTCGAGGTTCGTTTATCAAAAACGTTTTGAACCTGTCGCAAGTATGAGTTGTAAATGTATGTAAGTGTTTGTAAACGTTTGAATCTCTCAGAAAAACCTATATTTTCTGTTTAAAGTATAAAAGTAGCCCTTTACCAAGGCTTAACAGTTTGTATGCTCGTTTGATGTAAAAGTATGAATTTCCCAAGTGTAACTATCATTTAACAAAATATAGTTTGTACATTTAAGTTTAGGTGAGGCTATCACCAAAATCTAATGGGTAAATTTTTGTAGTACGGTAGTTTCGTTTTATATGAACTACTGTGGTACTAACTACCTTAAACCGGGTTTATATTAAGGTATCGTGTGATAAGTTGCACCATACTATTGACTGGTAACATCGACAACGTATAGTCGAAAAATAGGTTATGACGTTTGGCACCCGTAGACCTGCCGGTCCCACTGTAGCTAACAGAAAGGTGTAGGATAGTCAATCCAGTATAGATCTATACGCAAACTCAATGCTCTCCCTCCAAGAGACTCTGGCTACAACCCGGGTCATGACAATTAAGACATGAACCCATACAGTGGATCACAATTGTTAAAGTATTCGTATGCATGTAATATAATATTACTTGTTCTAGTATCGTTGTATATGTTCTCTTAGTAATGAATATTGACTCATGAATGAACTGACTCGTTGATCTAGAAATCGTAGTAGTATGATCCCGTGTTACCCCGATGGTAACTTACTAATGATGTGTTTGATAAGCATGTATATGGAAGTACCTTTATGTCTATACACGTATATACGACATATAACTAATATTGAAACGACCCTCGGATAGTCACCCGAAATTCCACCAGACCACATCCAAATCGAGGAAAAGGAAATAGGATAGGTGGCTTTCCTAAGCCCTTTAAACATTATTTATACAGCTATACATATATAGGCATGCAAATTTATAAGTAGTAAAACAAAGTTTACAATAAAGCATTTGATAAATAAAAGAGTTTGTAAAACATTTTGTAGTAAAACCGTTTGAACAGTGATAAAATCATTGGTTTCTTAGTTATTAATCACATGTGATTAACGCCGTCACATGTGACCGAAACAATAACTATAAGTGTTTAACTTGTATCCCCCCCCCATAAAGCATTTAAAAGTATTTAGAATAATTAAAACAGTTGATTAAGGGGTATGAAACTCACTGGGAAATTCGAAGATAGCGAGCTCGAAAACCGGGCAGAGTTTCGTCTCGCGAAACGGATTTTTCTCGGGATTCTCGGGATTCTCGGGAGTAAAATCGACCCTCGGGACTTGAGCAAAAAGACCAGAGCTTCGGGTTTGAACGGGCACGGAAATCGAGGCAAGATCGGGAGAGAAAGAGAGGAAATGAACAACATTTTCGGAAAGGCTCGCATCCCTTTTATAGGGGTGCAGAACCGCCTCCGAACGCGGGGCGTACGGGCGTACGCAGCGCGTACCCGTACGTCATCGCTTACGCACTACGGACGGGACGGGTCGGATGGGGCGGATCGGATGGGACGGGTCGGTAGCTTCGCATAGGGCGACGTGGATGATCCGAGACCCTTCATTCGAGTACGCGGGGCGTACGAGCGTACGCGGCGCGTACCTCGTCCCTAGGCTGACTCCTCTTCGGATAATACCGAATTTTGAATAAAATTTATATATAAATTATTTATCAAACTTCAAAAATTCATATCTCCTTCATACGAACTCCGTTTTCGACGTTCTTTATATCCCTGCAAAGGTGAGACTACGATCTACAACTTTCGTTTAGATTCCGTTGGCAAATTCCGAAATTATTTTTATTATTTATTTATTAAAATGACGTAATTAAGGAATTTCTTTAAAAATTCATAACTTATTTATCTGACGTCGGTTTTTGCCAGACTTTTTACCGTTGAAATACCATTGTCGAGACCTTCGATTCTCGTTTAGGTCATTCCGGCCAAATGTCGCTCGATCTCCGTTTCGAGTTTTTAGCCGTTTGTTGCTAAGCTGGACTTGAAATATCATAACTTCAATATACAAAGTCGGATTTGGGCGTTCTTTTTACATACGATCATGGTTTGATGATATCTAAACATGGAAGAATTTAAACAGAAACTTTTTGGATATTTTATTATCAAAGTTAATTTTAGTAACTCAAAGATGTTTACAAAACTTGACGTATTAGGTCATTACAAAGAGTTGAAATATCGGGTTGTCACATCATCCCCCCGTTAGAGGGAATTTTGTCCCGAAATTCAAAGTAAGAGAACACTCGTGGACTAGGGAAACAGATGTGGGTACTTGCGTTGCATCTGATCTTCGCGTTCCCATGTGAATTCAGGTCCCCGCTTAGCGTTCCAGCGAACCTTCACGATGGGTATGCGACTTTGTTTTGTTCTCTTGACCTCACGGTCCATGATTTCCACTGGTTCCTCCACAAAATTGAGGCTCTCGTTGATCTCGATTTCGTCGAGTGGAATTACGAGAGTCTCTTCGGATATACACTTTTTCAAGTTAGATACGTGGAATGTAGAATGTACGTTACGAAGTACGCATGGTAGATCGAGTTTGTAAGCTACAGGGCCGACTCTTGCAAGAATCTCGAAAGGCCCTATGTACCTCGGATTTAGCTTCCCACGCTTGCCGAAGCGTATCAAGCCATTCCAGGGTGAGACCTTGAGAAGGACTCGGTCTCCCACCTGAAATTCCAAAGGTTTCCTTCGTTTATCTGCGTAGCTCTTCTGTCGGTCTCTAGAGGCTTTCAATCGTTCACGGATTTGAACGATTTTCTCTGTCGTTTCCCGGATGATTTCCGGACCGGTAAGAGTAACGTTGGAAGCTTGCCCCTTTGCTAGTTGGGTATCACCCACCTCAGCCCAGCACAGAGGGGATCTGCACTTTCGGCCGTAGAGGGCTTCAAACGGAGCAGCCTTGATGCTCGTGTGATAACTGTTATTATAGGAAAACTCGACAAGGGGTAAATGAGTATCCCATGCCTTCCCAAAGTCAATCACGCAGGCTCGCAACATATCTTCCAGAGTTTGGATGGTTCTCTCACTCTGTCCGTCGGTCTGAGGATGGTAGGCTGTACTCATGTCTAGCCTTGTTCCCAGGGAATGTTGTAGTGATTGCCAAAATCTTGAGGTAAACCTACTATCTCTATCGGAGATAATAGATATAGGCACCCCATGTAGCCGTACGATTTCCCTAATGTATGTCCTGGTCAGTTTCTCCATCTTGTCGGTTTCTTTGATAGGTAGGAAGTGTGCAGACTTGGTCAATCTATCGACGATGACCCATATGGTGTCAAGTCCACCCGTTGTCTTGGGCAACTTGGTTATGAAATCCATAGTGATCCACTCCCACTTCCATTCCGGGATCTCGGGTTGTTGCAATAAACCAGAGGGCTTCTGATACTCGACCTTAACCTTTGCGCAAGTAAGGCATTTACTCACGAAGGTAGCAATCTCTGCTTTCATATTAGGCCACCAGTATAGCTTTTTAAGATCCAGATACATCTTATCTGAACCTGGGTGGACGGAATACCGAGTGTTGTGCGCCTCGGTCATGACCAAGTCTCGGAAACCACCGTGTTTCGGTGTCCAGATCCGATCCATGAAATATAAGGTTCTGTCACCCTTGGCTTCTAGATTCTTGTCCATTCCTCTGAGGGATTCACTCGTCACATTTTCAGGTTTCATGGCTTCAAGTTGGGCCGTCTGAATTTGTTTAGACAAGTGTGAATGGATGGTTATTGACAATGACTTGATTTTTCGACCAGAATATTCCTTCCGACTCAGGGCGTCTGCTACTACGTTGGCTTTACCCGGATGATAACAAATATCGCATTCGTAATCACTGAGTAGCTCGACCCACCTTCGTTGTCTCATATTGAGCTCCTTTTGATCGAAAATGTGTTGTAAACTCTTGTGGTCGGTAAAGATAGTGCTCTTCGTTCCATACAAGTAATGTCTCCAGATCTTCAGAGCAAACACCACTGCTCCTAGTTCAAGGTCATGAGTCGTGTAGTTAACCTCGTGTGTCTTCAACTGTCTCGAGGCATAGGCGATGACCTTACCTCGCTGCATCAGGACACATCCGAGCCCTTGATTCGATGCATCGCAATAGACTACGAAATCTTCTATTCCTTCGGGCAGGGATAGTATTGGTGTGGTGCACAAGGCTCGTTTGAGTGTTTGGAACGCTTCTTCTTGTTTCTCTTCCCAGTCAAAGGTCACGCCTTTCTGGGTCAGGGTTGTAAGAGGTTTCGCTATTCGGGAGAAGTTCTGAATGAATCTGCGGTAGTAGCCAGCAAGACCTAGAAATTGACGAATTTCTGTCGGTGTCTTAGGTGCTGACCAGTTCTCAATGGCTCTAATTTTGGATGGGTCTACGTGGATTCCTTTTTCGCTCACCACGTGTCCTAAGAATTCGACCCTCCGAATCCAAAATTCACATTTCGAGAACTTCGCATAAAGCTTCTCCTTTCGTAACGTCTCTAGAACTTGTCGCAGGTGATCACCATGCTCTTTCTTACTTCTGGAGTAGATCAGGATGTCGTCAATGAAAACGATGATAAACTGATCCAAATAAGGTCGGCATACTCTATTCATCAGATCCATGAAGACTGCTGGCGCATTGGTCAATCCGAATGGCATCACCACGAACTCGTAGTGTCCGTAACGGGTTCGGAAGGCTGTATTTGGAACATCCTCCTCTAGTACTCGTAACTGGTGATATCCGGACCTCAGATCAATCTTGGAAAAATAGTTCGCCCCTTGCAGTTGGTCGAATAGGTCGTCTATGCGAGGCAGCGGGTAACGATTCTTGACCGTCAGTTTGTTGAGTTCTCTATAGTCAATACACATACGGAATGATCCGTCTTTCTTCTTAACGAACAAGACCGGTGCTCCCCAAGGTGAGAAACTTGGTCTTATAAAGCCTTTGCTGAGCAGTTCGTTAAGTTGACCAGAGAGTTCCTGCATCTCAGCTGGTGCTAAACGGTAGGGCGACTTGGCTACCGGAGTAGCTCCTGGGACCAAGTCGATTCTGAACTCGACCTGTCGTTGCGGAGGTAACCCGGGTAGTTCTTCTGGAAAAATGTCGGGAAAGTCGCTCACTACCGGGATGTTCTTTAGTTCTTTCGTTTCAAGGCTTGTGTCGACGATGTGAGCAAGGAATGCATGGTATTCTTTGCGCAGATATTTCTGTGCTTGAAAACTTGATATAATGCGAAGACTCGTACCAGGTTTGTCGCCGTAGACTATAAGAGTTTCATTTGACGGGAGGTTTAGATGGACTGCTTTCTCATAGCACATGATGTCGGCGCGATGAAGGCTTAACCAATCCATGCCAATGATAGCGTCGAAACTTTTTATTGAGACTGGCATGAGGTCGATTGGGAATGAATGGTTATCTAAAGTTAGGGTACAACCCAGGTATATGCTACTCGTACTTTCGGTTTTTCCATTAGCCATTTCCACCGTGAATAGTTCTTTGAGTGCGTGTGGTGGTTGAGCAAGCATGCGAGTGAATTTATGGTTTACGAAGCTTCGCTCCGCTCCACTATCGAATAGAATGCATGCATAGGAGTCATCGAGGAGGAACGTACCAGTCACTACTGTCGGGTCAGCTATTGCCTCTCCGTGGCCTATCGCTAGTACCCTCCCTGTTCCGCCAGCATTTTTCGTCTTGGGGCAGTCCCTTTTATAGTGGCCTGTTTCGCCACATCCATAGCATGTCGGGCTCGCGCCAGAGCCGGGGACTTGGGCGATCGGTCTCGCCTGAGATTTACAGAAACGGACTGTGTGTCCTCTCCTGTGGCAGTTAGAGCACTGCATTTCCTGGCAGGGGCCATTGTGGTGGTAGTTGCATTTGTTGCACTTGGGCGATCTTCCAGCATACCCACCCACCGGAGTAGTTGTAGCAGCAGGGGTTATTGCGGCATGTATCGCCACAATTTGCTGCTTCCTGGCCGCCTGTTGCTTCTTCTTTTCATCCCAGTATTTCCGTTTCGTATTAGCGGGTTTGGAGAGTTCCGGGATGGCTAGGGTGGTTATGATTTCAGGGGTTTTGACTCCATGGTCAATGAGTCGTTGTGCCAACCGTTTGGCACTGTCGAAGGTAGCGGGGTTTGATGC
Organism: Lactuca saligna; assembly: GCF_052625555.1. Taxonomy (NCBI): domain Eukaryota; kingdom Viridiplantae; phylum Streptophyta; class Magnoliopsida; order Asterales; family Asteraceae; genus Lactuca; species Lactuca saligna. Next base: position 150,573,179 of record NC_136417.1, read on the forward strand.
TAGGACATTCCCCTGATACGGAGGTACAAGCCCCCATATGTACCTTTCGATCTTTTTCCCTTCAGTGGGAACCATATTGGGGCAGAGGGCCACCAGTTCGCTGAATCTGGCGGTGTAAGCAACAATATTGGTGCCCTTCATGGTCAGGCTCCACAGTTCCTGCTCTAGTTTCTGGATCTCGCCCCTCGGGCAATATTCCTCAATCATGAGGTCTTTCATCGTTTCCCAGCCTATGTCGTTGGCTACGACAAGAGTTAGAGATTTAACGTGGCCGTTCCACCACGTTAGGGCCTTTCCTTCAAAAGTGCATGCGGTGTATTTCACTTTGCTCGCAGCAGGGCATGAACATATTCCATTGCGAGAGAGCAATGACTTCGCCGGTCCCATGAAAGGACTTCGGCTTGCAGTTGGTGAAATCCTTGTAAGAGCACTCTCTCGAGCGCATAGGGGTTTCAACCGGAATTGATTCCACTGGGGTTCCACCTCTGCTGGCATCAGAAGAGTGATACTGAGCCATGGCAGTTGCCACTGCTACAGCTACGGCAGCATTTAGGGCTGCAATATCGATGACCGGAGGCGGTGGAGGTGGTGGTGCAGGATTATTCTTGGGAGATTTGCGAGGAGGCATCCTTCAGCTATAAGTTTAAAAAGATAAGAAATGGTAAGAATCCATTTGTAAACAACGCGAGAGTGATACATGGACTAACTAACCATAGCCCAACAGTTGAATGAGTGTTTGAAATCACAACAAAAATATTAGTAGGAAAACACAAGTGTATAGATTTTTCCCACAGTTTAGATAGATTTCAATAATACTGGTATTACTGACGTAATGAGTTTGATGAAAATTGACCTAACAGTAGGTCTTACATCATACCATATAGAAAGTTTGACAGTTCTTAGATTTCTGATTAGAGTACTGAAAGTTAGGAATATTTTACATATAAGTGTTACTTAGAGCATATATGTTAAAGGCAAATCTTTAACCCAAAAGATAATGATGTACTAGGCATCATATAACGACGACGAATATTCCTTAGGAGAACCCTAAGGTCTCTCATTTGACGGTCCATCTCTTGAAGGTGTTGCTCATGAGCACCTTGGCGAGTTCGGAGTTCCATGACTTCAGCTTGAGAGGCAACCAGATGTTGTTGTAGGGTCCGTTCCATGTCTTCTTCAAGACGGCGGATGCGGACTGTGTTGACACCTGAGTTGGCATCAATTTCCATGACCCGGTCGATGGCTGCTCTACCTTGCTCGACATTACGAGCTATCCTGCGGATAATGACAGGCAGGGCTCGGTCAGCAGAGCCACCATTGCTGACGTTGTGAAAGCTTCGGTCCCCAAAGTATGGTAAGGGTTGACCATGTTCTTCACTCCAACGGTTCAAGTGGTTTGCCCATAGGGTAGTAGGATCTGGAAAAGCTGGTCGAGGGTTGTTGTTCGGGGGTTGACCTACGAGTGGTAGGTTGTTGACTTCAGGCTCAGAGTCTGATCTATCTGAGAAGCCTTCAGCTTGATGATCATCCAACGGAATTTGGTGTTCATCGTCAGACTCTGCTTCGAGCCTTTCTATGTTGCCTTCATTTGGAAAGTACGGGTCATCGTGACGGAATCCAGCCATTTAAATCTACGTGAGAAGAGAGGTATAAATATATAGTATGTATGTAGTTAATAGCACAAAAATACGCCTATAGTATTTTAAGTTTAAGTTTCACCGATCTTTTAGTGGCATTGTTGGTAAGTTTTTAGACTTGTTAACACATCACAACTATTCTAGGGCATATGCTAATCACTCCTCGGACCAGCATAGTTGATCAGGCTATGCCATTCCCAGGACTGACCATACATCCCCTAGCTTGCCTGTGATATTTAACAATCGTAATACTTTTGTTTTTGTCGTTGTGACACCGGTTTTAGCATGAATGCAGCCTAGTATACTTAATTAACTATTTAAAGTATAAACTCCTGGTCAGAGTGTTTTAATCCCAAATGGGTTTATAATTTAGTATATCTTTTATGGGTTGATATACTTGCTTCACTATAAACAATGCTCTGATACCAATCTGTCACACCCCAGAACCAAGAATGGCGGAAACATTCTGGGGCGGAGGACGTCATGTAGAGTATCACAACACAGTAATTGTAAATAAGCAAACAACATCATCCATTGCATTAAATATAAACATTTTAATACAAGTGTGTTCCGTACAGTTTTAGACACCAAAAATATAATGTATATCAAAATAGTATGATGAGACTTGAATGCGCTCCATCTTCTCAAAAGCTAGCATCGGTACCTGTCTACTGATGACCTGAGAATACAAGTTATTTTGAAAGAGTTTGTCAGCATTAAGCTGGTGAATTCATAAGTATTTTAGTGTCGAGGTTCGTTTATCAAAAACATTTTGAACCTGTCGCAAGTATGAGTTGTAAATGTATGTAAGTGTTTGTAAACGTTTGAATCTCTCATAAAAACCTATATTTTCTGTTTAAAGTATAAAAGTAGCCCTTTACCAAGGCTTAACAGTTTGTATGCTCGTTTGATGTAAAAGTATGAATTTCCCAAGTGTAACTATCATTTAACAAAATATAGTTTGTACATTTAAGTTTAGGTGAGGCTATCACCAAAATGTAATGGGTAAATTTTTGTAGTACGGTAGTTTCGTTTTATATGAACTACTGTGGTACTAACTACCTTAAACCGGGTTTATATTAAGGTATCGTGTGATAAGTTGCACCATACTATTGACTGGTAACATCGACAACGTATAGTCGAAAAATAGGTTATGACGTTTGGCACCCGTAGACCTGCCGGTCCCACTGTAGCTAACAGAAAGGTGTAGGATAGTCAATCCAGTATAGATCTATACGCAAACTCAATGCTCTCCCTCCAAGAGACTCTGGCTACAACCCGGGTCATGACAATTAAGACATGAACCCATATAGTGGATCACAATTGTTAAAGTATTCGTATGAATGTAATATAATATTACTTGTTCTAGTATCGTTGTATATGTTCTCTTAGTAATGAATATTGACTCATGAATGAACTGACTCGTTGATCTAGAAATCGTAGTAGTATGATCCCGTGTTACCCCGATGGTAACTTACTAATGATGTGTTTCATAAGCATGTATATGGAAGTACCTTTATGTCTATACACGTATATACGACATATAACTAATATTGAAACGACCCTCGGATAGTCACCCGAAATTCCACCAGACCACATCCAAATCGAGGAAAAGGAAATAGGATAGGTGGCTTTCCTAAGCCCTTTAAACATTATTTATACAGCTATACATATATAGGCATGCAAATTTATAAGTAGTAAAACAAAGTTTACAATAAAGCATTTGATAAATAAAAGAGTTTGTAAAACATTTTGTAGTAAAACCGTTTGAACAGTGATAAAATCATTGGTTTCTTAGTTATTAATCACATGTGATTAACGCCGTCACATGTGACCGAAACAATAACTATAAGTGTTTAACTTGTATCCCCCCCCCCCCCATAAAGCATTTAAAAGTATTTAGAATAATTAAAACAGTTGATTAAGGGGTATGAAACTCACTGGGAAATTCGAAGATAGCGAGTTCGAAAACCGGGCAGAGTTTCGTCTCGCGAAACGGATTTTTCTCAGGATTCTCGGGAATCTCGGGAGTAAAATCGATCCTCGGGACTTGAGCAAAAAGACCAGATCTTCGGGTTTGAACGGGCACGGAAATCGAGGCAAGATCGGGAGAGAAAGAGAGGAAATGAACAACATTTTCGGAAAGGCTCGCATCCCTTTTATAGGGGTGCTGAACCGCCTCCGAACGCGGGGCGTACGGGCGTACGCAGCGCGTACCCGTACGTCATCGCTTACGCACTACGGACGGGACGGGTCGGATGGGGCGGATCGGATGGGACGGGTCGGTAGCTTCGCATAGGGCGACGTGGATGATCCGAGACCCTTCATTCGAGTACGCGGGTCGTACGAGCGTACGCGGCGCGTACCTCGGCCCTAGGCTGACTCCTCTTCGGATAATACCGAATTTTGAATAAAATTTATATATAAATTATTTATCAAACTTCAAAAATTCATATCTCCTTCATACGAACTCCGTTTTCGACGTTCTTTATATCCCCGCAAAGGTGAGACTACGATCTACAACTTTCGTTTAGATTCCGTTGGCAATTTCCGAAATTATTTTTATTATTTATTTATTAAAATGACGTAATTAAGGAATTTCTTTAAAAATTCATAACTTATTTATCTGATGTCGGTTTTTGCCAAACTTTTTACCGTTGAAATACCATTGTCGAGACCTTTGATTCTCGTTTAGGTCATTCCGGCCAAATATCGCTCGATCTCCGTTTCGAGTTTTAGCCGTTTGTTGCTAAGCTGGACTTGAAATATCATAACTTCAATATACAAAGTCGGATTTGGGCGTTCTTTTTACATGCGATCATGGTTTGATGATATCTAAACATGGAAGAATTTAAACAGAAACTTTTTGGATATTTTATTATCAAAGTTAATTTTAGTAACTCAAAGATGTTTACAAAACTTGACCTATTAGGTCATTACAAAGAGTTGAAATATCGGGTTGTCACACTATCTAACATGGCATGGGATACTTTTAAACATAAAAGAGTTAGAAGAGATTACATACCTTTTTGATGAGTTTGATTCTTAAGGAGTTTGAGGGCCAAGCACCAATAGTGTGAATGCCTCAAATGGAATCACAAATCACCACAAACTCTTGGAAAACTTTGAGAGAGTGTATACACACTATAATTTTCGGCCACACACAAACACACACACTAGTGGCTATTTCATGCAACATAAGCATGCTTATATAGTGTACATGATTAGGGTGAAACCCTAATAACCCATTACCTTTCCTTTTCCAAGGATCCACGGGTTAAAAGCTCCATGGATCATCCATGGACTTTCATACAAGCCCAGCCCATTAACAAATGGGTGTTAGCCCACACCATATAAAATCAATAGCCCACAATCTAATTAGTCTTCCTTTTAATCTCTAAATTAATTCATAATTAATTTAAGACTAAGACTAATTAAATAACATGACTTCATATTAATATATTATAACTTATAATATATTAGTAATAATATGTGTATAACTCTCATAAAATTTTCCATAAATAGTTTGGATGAAATGCAACCCAAATGGACCATGCCGGGTCGGGTCAAGTATATACCAAATAAGTTATGGACTTAGACACCTTATCCAACAGGAACAAGGTTCATTTTCTCTGTAAAACTTATAGCATACTCGATGAAACTCATCCTTCCCTTGCAACTTGCAACTCTCAAACATCGTCTCCATCTCGGAGATCCAGTTCATGACTTCCACCGGCATCGGGCTTCTAGATAGACTTGGTTGTTTGGATGCCATGAAATCCTTGTATTTTCATCCACGTCCATCATTTCCTCCATCCTGGTGGTTTTGCCTAACTATCGGTGGGTTGTCTTGGCTAACAGTCCAACATAGTTTCCCTCCTCATTATGCCCTTCGTTCAACTCGGGCTGTTCGATCTGTATGGTCGCTTCCTCTCGATTTTACTGGAGCAAACGTCTGCTTTCCTAAATTTGATGATCCAACATCGCCTGGATCATCGCTTGCACTCCGACCATTGTTATTGGCTCAACAGCGGCTACCCCAACCGGTATTTGCACAATCACTGGCGATTGGTTTCGGTTCCCATTTGCATTCACATTTCCGCTATGGGTCCTTGCCATCTTGATCTATATACCGAATAAGGTGAATCTAGATCTTTATTTAGGATTGACATTTAATGTAGCACCTGGTTCCTGGTACGTAAAATTTATCGTAGTGTTTTTCATTTTTTTAGCCTTGGACTCGGCGAGTTGTAGGTCCGACTCGCCGAGTAGAGACGGGATCTGGAACACGTTTAAGTTGGCGACTTGGCGAGTCCATATTCCGGACTAAGCGAGTCCCCGCTGTCTGATGAAACCCTAAATTTCAAGGGTTTGCACCCTATTTAAACCCTCTTATACGCCCCTAAGCTCGCCCCCTTCACCCTCACAGCCTTATACTTCGTTCAAGTCTGTTCCTTGTGAGATTGAAGCATTTTGGTGTGTTTTCTTCAAGATTTGGAGAGGGAAGGTGAGTAGATCAAGAAGAGAAGAAGGAGGTCAGGCATATTGGTGTTATCTTAGTGATTTCGTTGAGGTATAACTTAGTTTCCCTCTGTTTTCATGCTTATTGTCCCTTGTAGCTCCATGAAAGTCCTTCTTGAGCCTTTTTCCCAAGCTTGTTTGTGTTTTAGGTTTGTAATAAGTTGTTTAGCCTCTAGATCTAGGCATGATTGAGCTCCAGGAGCTTGGATCTACTGCCTTTATGGAGCCATAGTGCATGAGAGCCCTAGATCTACTCTTTTGGTGCATTTTGAGCCCTAAAATCCTCATGGGTGTTTAATTACACGTAAAGTTGGAAACTTTACATGTTAAGCAGGCCATAAAAACCCAGATCTATGAATGGCATGAGTTGGATTCAAGCAGAATCGCGTGTATAGTATTTGCATGTGGCAGACTCGACGAGTCGTTTATCTGACTCGGCGAGTCGAGTCGCGAGTCCCCGAGTTTTCCTTTTTTTTGTTGCGGGTTGGAGTGGTGAGTCATGGGGGTGTGACTCAGTAGGTTGGAAGCCAGACTTAGTCATGTAGTAACTTGGCGAGTCAATGCCATGACTTGGCGATTTCAAGGCAATCTTCTGGCCTCAAGAACAGACTCGGCAAGTTGTTCATACAGCTCGGCGAGTCTCAGCATAGAGTGTTCTTCGGATGAAGAAGAACTCGGCGAGTTGTTCATACAACTCGGCGAGTAGGATGAAGGACTATTGGCATGTAGTTTAGAAGGAGAACTCATCGAGTCAATGCTTAACTCGATGAGTAGAGATGGGTTTATGGTCGGACAAAGGGATAGGGACTCAGCGAGTTGGTAAGCCAACTCGGTGAGTCGAGCCATCCCGCAGTTGACTTTGACTTGACTCTTGATTGGTAAGGGGTAAATGGTCATTTTACCCTGAGTTCGGTTAGCAGTATTTGACTAAGGGTTTTGTGGGAATTATAGCCAGAGGATTTCTGGAGCGGCAGCAGCAGCAGACAGTCAGTTCCCACACAGATCAGCAGCTACTTTGAGGTGAGTTACCTTCCAGTAGCGGTGGGTCTACGACCACAATGCCGGCCCACCAGTAGGAGTTGTATGATAGATGATGGTCTCTGATATATTCATCTAGGGTTGCTACTACCTGTGTTATGTTTATGTGCTAGTATGCTATGATGCTATGTGATATGTGTTATGTGGTAGCAGTAAGGGGTGATAGTCCCCAGTATTCGGTCGTAAGGACCGAAAGGGTAGGTCGGGCAGCTAGATATGCCCGACAGTATCCGGTCGCAAGGATCGAAGGGGTAGGTTGGGCACCTAGATATGTCCGGCAGTATTCGGTTGCAAGGACCGAAGGGGTAGGTCGGGCACCCAGATATGCCCGGCAGTATATGTATGTTATGTGATTTTATGGTATGTGGTACAGTGGGGGATCTCACTAAGTTTCGTGCTTACAGTTTTCAGTTTTGGTTTCAGGTACCTCTTCTTCAAAAGGGAAAGAGCCGGCGCGGTAGCGGTACATCACACACATGCTTTGTATTCCGCATTATGAGATCTTCCGGGGGATTTGTACTCTGACACTATTACATTTTATAAAAATGTTTTCCGTACATGCAATATCTTTGTGAAATGATATGAGTGTTGAACGTTTTATTTCTAATGTTTTGCTAAATACATGTTCTAAAAATGAAATTTTTGGCTCGTATTTTGGGATGTTACATTTAAACCGTCCTTATCACTCCGAAACGTTTATATGCTAGTTCTAATATCGTAGTTAAACGCTTATAATCCTAAACACACAAGGTTTCCAGATCCGGTCGGCAATAGACCATAGATCTGAACAAATAAAATCAAATCATGCACACAACATTTAGCACATAAAATCATTTTAGGCACAATCCATAAAATAATCTAGTGCTCACACCTCACAATGATCGCTTAGCATTCTAAGTTTAAGTCTAGAAATAAATCCATATTCCTAGTTCGCTTAAACTAATGCTCCGATACCAACTGTGACATCCCCATTTTCACGGCCAGAAAAGACCAATTTTGTTTATGCTTTATGAAAATCAGAGTGCCTCTTTTAATAAAAATGTTGCAGAATTTGTTCCCAGTAAAACATGATAAATACGTTATTAAAGCATTTCCGAAGAAAAGTATTTTTATTCATTATAAAACATTTGGGATGTCATCGTCAATACAAAAACATAAACATAAACAAAACTTACATTCATTATCACTAGTGATTTATATCTCCTTAATCTCTCAGTATAATGTGACTTCATAACAACACCTATGATATAAATAATCTGAGTGGGTCAGGTTGGGAAACCTGGTGAGTACATAGGGTTTTCAACCCACAATAATATAATAATTATGTTTAAACAATTAAGCAATCAACCCAATTACCCATCCCCATTATCTTCTTTATTCTTAAGGATCTACCCTAAGAATCAGCTATTCCTCGCTCATTTATTCCTAAGGATCATCCTAAGGAATCGACACGAAGTCCATCGTTGCCACAGTTTACAAAACAGGAACTAAGTCTGCATTCGCCAGGGGTTAGGCATCAAGTCAACATGATCCCCAAGGTTTACATAACGGGCACTAAGTCTACATAGTCGCCAGGGTTTAGGCATCAAGTATGCATGATCGCCAAGGTTTAGGCACCAAGTCTGCATGGTCGTGAAGGTTTAGAGTAGCCCGGGTGAACACATCGTTCACAACACCTATAGGTTGTGAGCCTGCTAGTGTTCCACTACACTGTCTAGAATAGTCTATGGTTGTCATCCATACAATGCTGAATGACACGACCATCATTTGGGAAAAGGCTTCTCACATCGTCCACCTCTCACCTCATCATCAAACTCATATTCCATCTATTACATCTACCCATGTTTTACCCCATCATTATCGTAGAAATAAAATACATATATAGTTTAAATCATTTAAAACATGTATAAAATCATTCATCAAACATAGACAGCAAGTATTCAGATAATATGCACACATAGCACGTAAATTATATAAAATACTTCATATCTATGTGTAAGATGAAAGTAACTATGCACTCACCTGAGAAGGTGGGGACTCGGTACTCGGACAGCACTTTGTTTACTTTAAAATAATTTCTTCGACGAAACCTAGTATTATTACCACTAGATTTTAGTCTAATATTACCATGACTAATTATTAGTCTTATTATTATTATAATTATTATTATTATTATTATTATTATTATTATTATTATTATTATTATATAAGAATTTAAACAATACTTTCCAACCACTATGTACAGACAGGGGCCAGACACAAAACACCGGAGGGCAGGACCATTTTGGTGTATAGCAGTTCTGAAATCCAGCAACCCTATGTGGCCCTTTAAATGAGATTCCCCGTACCGTGAGTAATTAAAAAAACAATATTATAACGACACTTATATAATTCATAATAATAGCTCAAATATTTATTATAAGTTCATAATAACAATATTATTTTTAAATATAAGCTATATTAAAATAGGGTAAGCATAACTTACTTACAAGGGGATTTTAGCTAGGAGTCAGACTCTGCAGGGGCAGAACTTCGTCGCTGAATCTTTCTTAGAAAGATTCGTCCAGTGCTTCAGCGTTCACCTTACTATACTAAAAACTACAGAAAGAGAATTCGAATCACGAGGGACCGAAATGCTTAGGGGATAAGGAGAGAAAGACTCTTGAATCAAGAGAATGGTGCAAGAAATATGAGAGGTCAAGGCTCTTATTTATACTAATTGAATTTTCAAAACCTACCCTCCATAATTACTTAATGACCTTTTAGTTATATAAACAACTAAACACCCCTCTATAATACTATTTTAAATGGATTTAATGATATTTGTACTAAACTAAATTCGAAAGAACTCAACATTAGTCTTATAATGACCTCATCGTCGATAACTTTCTAATGATATATACATATGTATATATATATATATATGTGTGTGTGTGTGTGTACGTATATATGATTTATACTTTATTTTAATACGTAAATATGCTATTATAATTTGTAACTCGTTCCTACGAACTCCATTTTTTTACGTTCTTTATATCCACGGGTAGGTGAAGACGTACTCTACAACTTTCGTTTAGACTCCGTAGGCTAATTTTGACTTTATTTTTAAAGTTATATTTTTAACAGGTCGGGACAAGCTTGGTCCGTTAAAATCTCATAACTTCTTCATCTGATGTCCATTTTTGTCTATCTTTTTATCGTTACACTAATAATAACGAGATCTCCGATTCTCGTTTAGGTTGTGTCGGCTAAAAACCGCTCGATCTAATACTCGAACTTCGGGTTTTACACCGCTAAGCCGAAACTTCGAAAAATCATAACTTCCTCATAAGAAGTCAGATTTGGGCTACGACTTTCATTTAGATTACTAAGGCTAAAAGTTGCTCTATCATAAATTCACTATTTACGACTTTAGGTTGTCGTGCTGGTTCCGTCGCTAAAGGTCATAAATTCTTCGTTATAACTCAGATTTCGGCGCTCTTTATATGTACAGAAACCTTGTAACATATACTACATCTTGGTTAAGACTATTTACGTAACACCCCGAAGTTTTCCATCGTCGAAAACTTGTTCTACTCGTGATATTTCGTCGTTAGTCAATTCGTTTCGTTCTCGTTTTGGGTTAAACTAATTAAACTTATATGTTTATATTATAATTGAATGAGTGTCCAAACCCCTTAGGAACTCATAAAATTAACCCAAAAGTGTTTATTTCAAAAAGTTAGAAAAATTCCCGCCAGGTGACGGTAACTTAATCGGGTGCGACCAAAAGCCTCGTTTAATGCCGGTATCGGGTAGAATTCCACCGTGTCCAAAACTTAGACACTATTTAAAATGATATATGCACTCATTTGAAGCTTTTTCTTCCTCTCTCTACTCTCTCTCTAACCTCCCTCCTAAATCCAAGTTTAAAGGTCCAAATCATCAATTTTAGGCTTCAAATCTTTGAGGTACTTCCCCTAGCTTGTTATGTAACATCCCTATCCTTCAAATTCAAGTTCAACACATAGATTAGGGCCATATTCATGAGTTTATGGCCATGGAACCATCCTAGGCCGTAAACTCATATAACATGGGTTTTGGAGCACAAAAACCTTTCCTAAACACAATTGGACCTTAGATATGGCTAGATGGCATCATGGAATGGACTTGTAACATTTTAAACTTGGATTTTGAGTCATTTGAAGGAGTTTACGGCCAAGGCACAAGCTTGGACCGTAAACTCATGTAAATGGGGTTTTCATGACCTTAAACCCTTCCAAATCACAAACAAGACTTAGATATGACTTGTAGAATATTGGTAATGGACCTAGAACACCTTGAACATAATTTTTGAGGGGTTTGTGTGAGTTTACGGCCAAGGCATGTGCTTGGGTCATAAAATCCTTAAGCTTGGGTGTAAACTCACTTCTAAGGTGTTAGAAAGCCATCTAACACCACCAAAAGCCTTGGAATAAATCATAGGACCAACCAAAAATAGTTTAAGGACCTTAAACACATCAAAACCCCACATTTGAGATTTTACGGCCATAGAACATGTCTCATGGCCGTAAAATCCTAAAAGAGTGTCCATTGGTGCCCCAAACTCATTTCTAGGCTTGTGGGAATTTATAGAATCACATGTGATTAATTTTAAGACCTTAACAACACTTAATCAAGGGGATGTGAGAGTTTACGGCCAAAGACCCCATGCCTAGGCTGTAAACTCCCATAAGTGTTGCCAATGGTGATTTTAATCCATTCCAAGCCATAGGTAAAATCATTCCAAGCATTTCCAAGTGTCCATATCCATTTGTGACCCAAATTGCACCATAAATCACCCCACCATGAGTTTACGACCGTAAACTCATGGGGAATGGGTCTTTAGGCCTTAAACATCATTAAGGAGTTTACTCTTGGGGACTAAACTCATTTCCCAAGTCCCTCGCATCGTTACACGTCCTTAAACGCCACCCGGGTCCCTCCAAACGCTTGTAATGAAGCGTTTTCGCGATTAGAAGCATATGTCCCTAACAAATAAATAATTTAAGTCCTAATTAGATGCAAATGTGTATCATTTGATAATCCATAGGAATCTTGTGCGTTTGCAAACCCAGAACCAACGTTTAGAATCCAAATTGACGCGTTCTCCAACCAGTGAATTCATACCCCTACCCTTTTTCAAATATTTTTCGCTGTTTTCAGGGGGAGAATACAAGCAAAAGTGCAAGGAAATCTTGTACTCAAACTTATTGTTTTCAGTTTAATCGTTTTCATTCTGTATGTTCTAATATCAATAACTGTGTTTATCAAATAGTTCGAATTACGAATTTAGCTTTCAAACTAATCATAGATTTCTTGAAAAAATGTTCCAATCTAAACTATGTTTCATAATCTACGAATAATTCATACTAATTACCAATTAGAACTAATTCGAATATGAATAGGAATACGAAACTATAACTAGACATAGAACGAATACGAAACTATAACTAGGAATAGAACGAATACGAAACTATAACTAGGAATAGAACGAATACGAAAACTATAACTAAGAATAGAACGAATATAAAAATATAACTAGAAATGGAACAAATAGGAATACTAAAATAATAATACGAATACGAATACGAATACGAATAGTATTAGGAGTAGGATTAGGGATAGGAACATGATTGCGAATACGAATACGAATTCAAATACGAATAGTATTAGGAGTAGGATTAGGGATAGGAACACAACTGTAAATACGAATACGAATACTATTAGGATTAGGAGTAGGGATACGAATACGAATATGAACAGGACTACAAATATAACTACGAATACAAGTATAAATTTAATCTATGAATACGATAAAGAATAGGAATATGAATACGAAGACACGTATCTTGGTACACCCTAGTGTAATACCTTTAGGATATCAGAATACCTAGTTAATACAATAAGTACCAATGGTAATTAATCATTACATTGAAATCCAATAACTAAACTTACTTTTAGGAAAATATAGGATTTTCCTAGGATCATAGTTAATCATAACCAGGACCGCGTAACCTAAAACAGTTAACTAAACATTTCATTTAAGAAAATATGGGATTTTCTTGGATACCAAACTTTTCGGAAGAATCAAAGGAAACTCGTACATTTTTCACAAAACAAACATTTTATGAACTCACCAGCTTTATGCTGATTTTCAAACTGCTTGTATTCTCAGGTCGACATTAGACAGGTACCTAGCGAATCTTTTGTAGAAGACGGAGCGTACAGAAGACTCGTCTCTACTTTTGTTCATATGATATATGTATAACACTTGTAACACTTTACTTTTGAACAAATGTAAATTCAAATATGTAATGTAATGGTTGTTTACTTTGCTTACTATGTACATTGGATTTGATACTCAACGTGGAGTCCACCCCGGAAATGTTTCCGCCTTTGATTTTCGGGGTGTGATAATTTATTATAAATAATCTTTTGCCAAAAAGTCATTTTCAACACTTATTGCCTCAAAATTGACTAGTCCGGATCTACGGGGGTTACAGATACCTCAAGGAGATCCTCGAGAGAAAAAGAGAAAAATCCAAGGAGAACATCCAAGATGATCGCATGATCCTGGAGAAACCCGGATCTCCACCCTCTGATGCTAAGATAATTAACTTTATCTCAGGCAGATCTAACATCCGTGGTACCTCTTATTTTCAGGCTAAAAGACATGCCAAGGTCTCCAAAATAGAAGAGGAGGATAGGACACAAAAGAATACCATGGTTAGCAGTGAAAAAGAAATTACGTTTGATGAGACCGTCAGGGAAGGAATTCAGGATCCTCACCATGACGGACCCGTGACAACATTGTACATGGCCAACCATTTCGTCAGAAGGATCCTCGTTGACGGAGGATCCTTGGTCAATATCGTACTCCTAGATGCACTGAAAAGAATGAACATGCGAGAATCAATGATACTCATAAGATCCTCAGTCCTCGTAGGATTTAGTAGGGAAACAAAACACACAGTTAGAGAAATAAAACTACCAATATACATCAAAGGGGTAAACTCCATACAAATTTTATGTGTTATTGACACCCTGTCTTCTTATAATGTGATACTAGGTAGACCAAGGATCCACGAGATGAAAGCGGTTCCATCAACGTACCATTAGTGTGTGAAGATGCCCACTCCATGGGGGATGTTGAAGATCATGGAAGATCAACAAGAATCGAAAGAATGCTACAAAACCTTTATGAAATTTACGACCAAACCCCAAAAAGCATATCAATTAAGGCAGGGGGCACGACATGTTCTAGAGGCAAAGGAACAAGACGTAAAGGAAGTGCCCCTGGGCATCGAGGATCCTGAAGCCAAAGTCCTCATATCATCCTCAATGCCTGAGCAGATCGAGCAGGATATACTGAATTTCTAAAAAAACAGAATCAGGACATTCGGATGGAAACACGAAGATATGACACGTATAGACAAAAATATTATTACTCGTAAACTTAATATTGATCCTTCTTTCAGACTAATACACCAAAAGAGAAGGAAGTTTGCACCCGTAAGGAATCAAATCATCCAAGAGGAAGTAGAGAAGCTCCTCAAAACATGGATGATAAAGGAAGTAAAATTCCCAAGATGGCTAGCTAACCTGGTTGTCCTATAAAATAAAAATGGAAAATGGAGAGTGTGTGTAGATTACACGGATCTCAACAAAGCTTTTCCTAAGGATCGTTTCCCTTTACCACATATTGAATCTATGATCGATGCGATGGTTGGCCATGAACTTCTGACCTTCATGGATGCTTCAGCAGGATTCCAACAAATCCAAATGGAACCATCAAACAAAGAAGGTAGTGCATTCATAACACTAACAAGTATATATTGTTACACCACAATTCCTTTTTGTCTTAAAAACGCAGGTGCGACATATCAAAGATTAGTGAATCGGATGTTCAAATAAAAAATGGGGGACACCATGGAAGTTTATATTAACGACATGGTAGTAAAGTACATGAAAGCCAAAGATCACCTTAAAGACCTCAAGGAAGCGTTTGACATCTTAGATGAATATAATATGAGGTTGAACCCAATCAAATGTCACTTTGGAATGAAGTCAGGAAAGTTCCTTGGATACATGGTAACCAAAAGAGTGATAGAAGCAAGCCCAATACAAATAAAAGCAATCATGGAAGTAAGATCCCCTTCTTCAACAAAGGATATCCAGAGGTTAACTGGAAGAGTAGCAACACTCAACAGGTTCATTTCAAGATCCTTATAAATGTGAAAGACCTTTTACGGTATCTTTAAAAAGAATAAGAAATTTGAGTGGAAGGAGGAACACGGGAAGGACTTGTAGGAACTCAAAACATATCTATGCAGTGATCCACTACTAGTGAAACCTACAGATGGAAAACCACTTATTCTCTACCTCTAAGTATCCTCAAACGCAGTAAGTGACGTTCTGGTCAAGGATCTTAATGGGGAGCAACATCCTATCTATTATGTAAGTAAAAGTCTCCTGGATCTTGAAACCAGGTACTCTAATCTCGAAAAATTAATTCTTGCCTTAGTAACTGCTTCTACCAAATTGATACACTACTTTGAAACACATACTATACATGTAAAAACTAACTATCCTATCAAGAATGTCATGAGAAAAACAGAAATGTCAGGAAGGATGGAAAAATGGTCGGTGAAGTTAAGCACATTTGAGATCAGATACGAACCAAGATCCGCCATTAAATCACAAGCATTAGCGGACTTTGTGGTTGACTTTAGTGATGATCGACAAAACGAAGTAGACATGGAAGCCAAGCGACTCCTAGAAGATGAACACCTAGGAAGATGGACGTTGTTCACAGATGCAACTTCAAATCAGAAAGGAACATGCCTTGGGATCATATTAAAGTCACCACAGGGGGACACAATACCCCAGGCAGTTAGTTGTGAATTCAACACAACTAACAACAAAGCAGAATGCGAAGCACTCATCATGGGACTACAATTAGCTAAGGATCTTCAAATCAAGGATCTTCAGGTATTTGTTGATTCTTTATTACTAACCAATCCCTATAATGGATCTTATGCAGTGAAAGGTGAAAAATTAGCATTATACCTAGAGATCCTTAAAAAATTAGCTTCTGATTTCGAAAACTCTAGCCTAACCCAAGTTCCCAGAGAGGAAAATACAGAAGCAGATGCACTAGCCAATTTAGGATCCTCCCTTAGTATCTCACCAGAGACGAAGATTCCTATAACTCACATACTAAACCCAACCACAGAAACCCTCTCCGACAAGCCAGAAGGTCCTAAGCATCTGACAAACATACTAGCTACCCTTTGCTCAGCAGTTCGTTTAGTTGGCTGGATAGTTCTTGGATATCAGTTGGCGCTAGGCGATAAGGCACTTTGGCTACGGGGTAGCTCAGGGGATTAGGTCGATTCGAAATCCGACTTTTCTTGTGGGTGGAACTCTGGGAAGGTCTTTTGGGAATACGTCTGGGAAATTACAGACCTCCGGAATTTCCTTGACGTTCTTCACCTCTTTTTTCTTATCCACTATGTGGGCTAAGAAGGCGTGGTATTCCTTACGGAGATACTTTTGGGCTTTGGCGCAAGAGATGATTTGTAGGTTTGCACTAGGTTTGTGGTTGTAGACGACCAAAGTTTCGCCACTCAGCAGATTAAGGCGTAGGGCCCTTTTGTAACACAGAATGTCAGCACGATTTGAACTTAACCAATCCATGCCAATAATGTTGTCAAAACTTTTTATTGAAACCAGCAATAGATCGACTTTGAATGAGTGATTGTCTAGAGTGAGGGTACACCCTAATTATGTGTCGTTAGTGCTTTCTGTTTTTCCATTAGCCATTTCTACGATGTATGTATCTTTTAGTGATTGGGGATTTTCTTTTAATAATTGTTTGAATTTGTGGCTAACAAAACTCCTCTCCGCTCCACTATCGAATAATATGCATGCATATGAGTTATTGAGGAGAAACATACTGATAACCACCTTGTTCTCTTCCCTTGCTTCCCCCTATCCTAAGGCCAAGATCCTTCCGACACCGCTGATGCTTGTGTTTTTAGCTTTTGGGCAGTCCCTCTTGTAGTGCCCAGTTTCCCCGCAGCCGTAACAGGCTCGGCTTGCTCCGGTGTTGGTGGTCGGGTTGGCTTGTTGGTCAGACGCCCTACAGAAATGGGCATTATGTGTCACACCCCAAAACCGGAACGACGGAAACATTCAGGGGTGGAGGAAGTCATGTTCAGTATCACAACAATGCATACTAGTAAACAAGCAACAACATCACCCATTGCATTAATAGTATAATTTCATACAAGTGTGTTCTATAAAGTTATAAGACACCAAAAATGTAAATCAAAATATGAGATGAGTCTTGAAGGAGTTCCGTCTTCTCAAAAGCCTGGCATCAGTACCTATCTATTGATGAACTGAGAATACAAGTTATTTTGAAAGAGTTTATCTGCTTTAAAGCTAGTAAGTTCATAAGTATTTTAGTGTCAATGTTTGTATGTTCTTGGTGTATAAGTTTGTAAATGTTTTGTAAATGTTTGTATCTCCTAGAAAATCCTATATTTTCTACTAAACGTAGCCTTCTACCAAGGCGTCAAATGAAATGTATGTTATTTCTTGTAAAAGTGTGTATTTTGCCCAAATATAACTTTCCTTAACTAAAAATATAGTTTTACATTACTGTTCATTGTGTGAAGATTACAAAGTGAATGCAATGGGAAAATAATAAAGTACTTTAGTGTTGTGTTAACTAACTACTGTTGTACTATTTACCTTAAACCAATTTTTTATTTAAAGTAACATGTGATATTCCTGTACCATACTACCAACTATAAACACGATGATGAAAGGCGTCGGAAGAAATGACATTTGGCACCCGTAGTCTTGCAAGTCCCATTGTAGCGAGCAACAAGATGTAGGATAGTCAATCCAGTATAGATATATACACAAATTCAACGCTCTCCCTCTAGGAGACTCTGGATACAAAACGAGCCATGACAGGTGTTGCCATGCCCCATTACATGGGTCACATAACTATTGTAATGTTGTTGTATATGTATTGTATGTACTAGCTGTATTGTATATTCTCTCTCTATCTAGTATGTATGTATGTTCTCTCTGTATGTTATGGTTTGTTTCTCATCATAGTATTCTTTATCTGTATGTTATGTTTGTTTCTCGTTATAGTATTTTGTATTTGTATGTTATATTTGTTTCTCATCATAGTATGTATTGACTCATGTATGAATTGACTCATTATATGTTTCATTGTTCTAGTAATAGTATTAGTAACTTCCAAAACTATACATATTATAGTTTACTAGTAATGATGTTTGTATGTATGAACATGTTGGTATGCCTTTTCTACCAAAAGGTATTGAATTGAAAGAAGTAACTTTTATATCTATATACATATATATAATATATAACTAGGATTCAAAGAACCTTCGGATAAACAACAGTTACCCTAAGTCCACAACCAAACAAGGAACAAGAAGCAAGGTGAGCTATCATTCCTAAGTCCTTTCAATCCTACTTATATAACTATATCTATTTAGATATACATTTGACAAAGTATAAGTTTAATAAAAGTATTTAACATGTAAAAGAGTTTGCAAAACAGTTTAAATTAGCTTGTTTGATAACACAGTTTGAAAAATAAGAAAATCCATAAGCTTGATAGTTATTAATCACATGTGATTGATATAATAACTATAATATTTCAACTTGTATTCCCCCCATAAAAGCATTTAAAATTATTTAAAAGGTTGATTAAGGGGTATGAACTCACCTGTAGTGAGTCGTTTGGAAGAACGGATGGTATAGGACGCTAAGTGTCAAGTGAAGACTTGAGCACACACACGGGTCGTATTTAACATAAAATGACACATATATGTATACAATTAGTCATTTAACAACTAATTAACCAAGTTAAGACACCCTAGGACATGGAAAACACTTTGACTCAAGTGCTAGAAGTACCAAGGGTTGCATCTAAGGGTTGTAGTGCCACTTAAGGGAGTTTTCGGTCCAAGTGGTATGTTTCTTGGAGTTTTCGGTTCTTGTGGTTTTTGGTCCATATGGTTTTTGGTCCAAATGGTTTTCGGTCCAAAGAGGTTTTCGGTCCAAATGGTTGGCCGAAAACGCATGATCTTTGATGCATAAGGTGATTTTCAAGGGGTTTCAATTATGTATAGGAGTTCTAAGTTTCATCCAAAGCCTTATGTGCGTTTAAGGTCTTATAGGTATCTTTCTTTAGGGTTTTCGTTGAAGGGAGATGCACTTGACCGAAAACACCAATTGGTCTTGAGAAATGGATGTTTTCAAGGCCCTAACTCAAGTATCCTTACTAGATAACAAGTATAGGAGATAGATTCTTACAATATGGAAGCAAAGAAGGGTGTTTTTGGCCTAAAACACTAGTGTGTGTTCTTGGTGTTCTTGGTGAAATGAAGAACACTTGAAGATAATCTTGAAGATCTTGACAAAAATTCGGATGATACTTGAGAGAGAATTGTTCTTGACTTGGAAATGGGAAAAAAATGATAAAAATGACTAAGTGTCATTTATATACCCTTTAGGGTTTTCGGCCTTAACACTATTTTGGGCCGAAAACTCCAAACTCTTGGAGTTTTGACTTAAATGTTGCACAATTAATCCTAAAGTATACTTCCTTTAATTATATCATGAAATACTGGGCATTAGAACACTCAAATTGACTCCAAAAAGCTTAAAAATTAGCATAAATAAATTTGACTTCTATTGAAGTGAATGGTTGTACAAGATAGAAATTTCGAGTTGTCACATCATCCCCCCGTTAGAAGAAATTTTGTCCCGAAATTTGAGTTTAAGAAAATAAGTAGTTACAAATACCTAAGTAAAAAGATGAGGATATTTCACTTTCATCTGATCCTCTCGCTCCCAAGTGAATTCAGGTCCTCGCTTGGCGTTCCAGCGAACCTTCACTATTGGGATATGGCTTTGTTTCGTTTGCTTGACCTCCCGGTCCATGATCTCTACAGGTTATTGTTGGATTAATGTCTAAGTCCATAACTATAATTGGTAAGACTTGACCCGACCCGGCATGGTCCATTTGGGTTGCATGGCATCATGCACTTGGATAGACTATAATGAGAGAAATAAGACACTTATGGTTATTAATATATTATAAGTTCTAGTATATTAATAATAAGAATAATAAGATTATTTAATTAGTATTGATCAAGAATTAATCTAGGATTAATTAAGTGATCAAAAGAAGACTAATTAAATATATGGGTTGATTGTGTAAATCATCCATACTTGTATAATTGGCTAATGCTCCATAGATTATCTAGTTGGGCCAAAACCCATATGATGCTCCATGGATGCTCCACGGTGTATTTGAACCCATGGATCCAAGGAAATGGAAAGTCATGACAATTAGGGTTTACCCTAATTGTAACACTATATAAAGATATTATTCTTCCCAAAATCGGTCACTAGATTATTCTAGAGAGGGCTAGCCGATTTTATGAAGTGTAGAATTCTCTCAAGTTATTCCAAGTGTATTTGGTGTTGTGTGAACCATTTTATGTGTCACACTTGGGGCACTAGGCACTCAAGCTTCATGAAGACATTCTACATCAAAGAGGTATGTATTCTATCTTGTTATATTGATAGTTTTGTATGCTAGATTAGGATAATACCTTGGATGTTCATATTTGCATGTATAATAGAGAAAACATAGATCCAAGGTATTTAGGGTTGCATGTACACTTAGGAGTGTTAGAATGCTCATAACCCAACAGTGGTATCAGAGCCTAGGCTTGTTTTCTTGTTATACCTGCAATAGAAGCTGAAAAATCGAGTTTTGATGCTGTCAGCCCAGCTGACTCGCCGAGTCCATGAAGGGACTCGACGAGTCCAAGGCAAAATGCATCCAACTCGCCGAGTTGTGTTCATGCACTCGACGAGTTGGACACCAGACAACATATCTTCGAGGTTTTTGGCTAGAAATGGATTAGGAACATTACCCTAAGTTGTTTTGAACTTATAAACTTTTTTTTTAATGTGGTAATGTTCATGCTAATCCATTTTCAAAGATAATTGTCAATAGATTCATGTTTTGTATTAGTTTAAAGGTTAGACTAATTACATGAAAAAGTTTGATTTGAATTATCTTGTTCTTATGAGTTGCTTAGATTAATAGAAAAGTTGAGTGAAAAGTTGTTTTCAATCCAAATTAATCTAAGAGTTGATTCTAAAATGTGTTTTTGTAACTTGTCCTCAAGTTATATGAAAAGTCACATTTAAGTTTCATAAAAACTCATAAAAGTTGGCAATGGTTACAAAAGATGAAGAGTCTTGTCCTTAAGTTATGGAGGTTCAAGAGTCACTTCATTAATAAAAAATAAATAAAATATGTAACCTTAATTAATTCCATAAGTTATAAAATAAAGAAAAGGTTAATTCTTTATTAGTTTAAAGTCTTCCATAATTTGTCCACAAGTTATGGAACTTGAAGAGTTTTTGGATTAAAACTACTTTAAATACATAAGTTATGGAATTAATTAGTTTTGAATAGTTTCAAAACTTTCCCTCAAGTTTTGGAATTTGTAAAGTTTTCTCTTATGAATACTTTAATTCCAAGTTAGCCCTTAGAATTTTAAAAGTTAAAATTCAACCCTTATACTTTATAATATTATAAGTTAATAATATTTATACATATAAGAGTAAAGTCGGTCTTACCGCTAGTACGCCTCATTCACGAAGCCGGTCTATAAGGTAGGTATAAGGTTGTTGCCTATAAAATGACAACTTAATGGGTGTCCACTCTCACCCACCGCTTGCTTGACTGGTGGAGGGTCGTTAGCCAAACGGGTTTGACATGACTATAATTCTCCCTTCATTAAAAGTATTAATGATAAATACTAAGTAACTAAACTCTTAATAATTCCCAATCTTAGTTACTTAGGAAAATGTGAATAAGGTGCTAATCCATGAAATTACACTTTGCACTTTGTTTAAGTCGGTTAGTGGAGCGTGTGTGGTTAACCGGCACACTAACTCGTATTTAACAAGGTAGGCAAAGGGTAACTTAATGTTTATCATAGTATCGATGGAGCGTGTGTGGTTAACCGGCACATCGATTGAGGGGTAAACACTTAAGGGTACCAAGTAATTTGCATGGTTACTTCACACCTTGTTTTGTGATCCTCGGCATCCCAGTCACAAAACCTGAATGGCACACTCGAGATTGAAACATGCCATTGAACAGTTCAATGAATCTCAAAATATCTAGGAGTTTCAAATCCAATTAAAACCTAATAATACATTTCGTTTATCATGGTGGAAATTGGTGAATCGTCATTCACCTACCTTCAAATTGTTTTATAACTTGGATTACGGCATACCTCTTCTAAGTTATAAAATAGTTTGTTGGGTCCTAGCCTTAATATTTCATATTGGGTGTCATATTAAGGACTTTAGATCAACTATCTTGAATATCTCCCAAAACATGTCTGGTTTAGACATTTATGATCTTCCCAAATCTCTTGAAACAAGCTTTCCTAAATGAAGATGATGTCCCATGGATATCATACTTCTCTCTCATCCTCCAATTATTCTCCCTAACCCACAAGTTCTTGAAAAATTTAAGGTCACTCGAACCCGATTGGCAAGACAAGGTCTAGGTGTGATCACATCTTGGAGATGTAGTCACATATTGACAAGCCGGGAGAGTTGGGTGTCAATGTCTTGAGAAAGTTGGTGGTTCAATCACTTTCTAAGTCACATAGTGAGTTCCTTTGGGACACCTATGAAATAGACTATGACAAGACCCTTAATGATCTTATCTATTGTTAAGATCAACTTCCTGAAACTTTATGGACATTGACAATGGTGACACTGGAAATACAGAAAAAGCATTCTCTTCCCAATGGAAAGGGATCGGCCATAGTCAACTCGATTGAACAAATGGTAAAGAGAAAAGCTAAGTTTGTGATAGTCCCGTGTACCATTATCAAAGGGTCCATATGTTTATATTGCCAAAAGGAAGGGGCATTGGTTGCGAAGCTGCCAAATTTACCTAAGGATGTTAAAGTCAATAAGTTTGACTCTACTTCAGGTAAAGTCCACTATCTAACTCTGTTAAGTTTCTATTATGAGATTCCTGATACATGATGTGACTGGGTCACATGGTAATGTTTTAAGAATCAAAGAAAAGTAAAGGAACTTAAAGAAAGAATATACTGAATCTGATCGCATAGATGGATTTCTATCGCGTAGTTTGAAAATCGGATTCTTGAGCTACTTCTTAGGAGTTATGAGATATTGCTAAGGAATAGATAACAACAAGTTTTCATATGGATTGTAAGGATAAGTTTTTCCGCATAGTTTTAAAATAAAAGAAAATTTTTCATTTTAGTTATTTTAAAATATCCTTACAATGGCATTTGAGAAAAAAATTGTTGCTTATATGATTCCATTAATAGCAAGAGTGGAAATATGAAATTGATTCTTTCATTTGTGGTAATGTCTAAATTTATCAAATAAAGGGAAGATTCTCATCACCCAAGTCTCAATTGGACCGGAACTTGGAATCATGCAAGGTGTATAGCATGATGAATGAGAACTTTCAAGTATTGGAAAATTAAGACTAATTACTTATTCTCATGGATGTGTGAGTCAAGTAATGGACTAAGGGATCGAGTACATAGTCATGTGCACTGATTAAGTCCACCACAAAAGATTGATAAGACTATTCGTCATAGTTTACTAAAGCTCAGTAAATATGATTATACTTAAAAGCTTAAGTGTAACTCTGAGACATTGGAAAAGGTTCCAATGTAAGGCAGAGCGAATAAGAAGAATCAAATTAGGCAGAAGGATAAAAGTTTCTCAAATCTGAAAAGATGGGAGAGTACTTTAGTATCAGCTTTGTGATCATCTTAATGATTAAGAATCCATATCAAAATTAGTTCTCTAAGGAAGTCTTAGTGCATTCTTATGACTAAGAAGAAGGGATCTTGAATTGTTGAAATGGTTAAATCAAGAAGATGAGTCATACTTCGTTCCAATACAAGTCTTAGAGTCATACTCCAAGATTGTAATTTGAGTGACATGTCTTAAAGAAGGTTTAAAACACTTGACAAATGTAAGAGTAAAAGTTTTCTACTCTTGTACATTTGAAATTGGTAAGTTGTGATGTTTTGGATAAAACAAAGACCAACTAAGGCCAATTGTGTGAAGTGTTTGTCTTGATTAGAATCCGCACTATCTCTTGGATGTTTGACAAGGGAGTCTTATAGGTCAAGAGGACAGTGGGAGTCTTAAAGGTCTTGAAATTCTCAAGAACTAATCAAGAATGAAACCTGAAGTTCTTCACTAGCACACGACTTGAGGTTTATAACCTATCGTGTTGACATATTATGTGCCCATTCTAGTTAAAGTTGGCTTTGCATATGAGTTCTTATAGTTCTCAATGTGTTGCACAACAACTTGGAAGCAATGGTAGGCCCTTGAGCTGCCAGGTGGCAAGAAATTAAGATTGAGTTCAATCCATATGGTTTTGGATTTGTCATTATCCTTGTCTTGTGATTATGGTTTTGACAAATTCATATGGGTAGGAACTCATACACCAATAAATCTAAGTGTCATAAGGTTTCTCTCTGATTCATGAAAATGATGGTGAGGAAACACTTCCACTAAGTAGATTTTAGCTAGATAGCAATTGGGATATTTGCATTCTCAAAGTCGTTAGTGGAGCGTGTGTGGTTTACCGGCACACTAACTTGGACTTGTGAGAAATGGCAAAGGTCAAAACGATCAAGACTATGATTACGGCATCCCTTTTCATAGTTCTTAAAATTGTTTTGACACACCCATGAGCTATCTAAGGGAAGGTGTATGTTTTTTGATAAAGTCTTATCAAAACAATCTAGTATCAGAAATCTGAACTTTGGTAAGTCAATAAAGTATTGATTCCTAGAAGTCCAACTGATTTCTGAGTACATGTCAAAGCTAGTGGGAGCATAAGTGTTATGCTAATAATCATCATGTTAGTGGGAGCATGATAATTATGATAAAGATTGCAAGTTAGCAATGTTAATTATAGAAAACAAAAGGTTTCAATTGGGAAAAAGTTGTTTTGCTATAATTAAGGGAGAGGAAATTATACTTCATCTCAAATCTATAAGCTTAGATCGTGAGGTTTTAATCATTTAGTCAAGGATATATATGAATTTCATGTTGGAATGGCTCAACATAAGGAAATTCTGTATATGGGTCCATTATTTGCGTTCTTAAATTCGATTATGATTACGGCATCCCTTTTCATAATCTGAATTATGAGAACTTGGCAAATTGAAATGGAAATGTTATAGCAAAAGACTGGTTTAGTCTTTATGTGAGACATTATGAATCGTGTCCCATATGCTTCGGATATAGGATCGATTACATGTGCTATAGTTATCCGTTCTAAAAGTTTCCAAATGCCTAGGGCATTAAGAAGGGAAAAGGTTTAGTACTGGATGTGACTAAAAGGATTAAACAATTGTCGAGGAAAATATAAAGGTTTACCAAAGATTGGTTGCTCAAGGACAGTTGGAAGTGTAGTGATAATTCTGGAAGGACGATATTGACATAATCTGTAAGGAGGCAACTCTTGTTCAGAAGTGATAGTCAAAATGAATCTGGAAATGTTTCAAAGTCAGAAATTTCAATATGTGTAAGATTAAGGAAACTTAATGCAAGAAGGATGTTTCCAAGGAATTGATCTCCTTTGGAATGCTCTGTAATGATTGTTGTTAAGTCCTTCTGACTTTGTGCATAATCATTACAAGAGGATCGATGCATATAAGTTTAAAATCTAACAGATTTTAGTAAATGACATGAATTTGGAATTCTTGTATCTACAGTAAGGATTTGGGAGTGTGAAAAGAGAATCATTGAAGTTATGTTCAATGGATCTAGTTCACAAAGTAAAGACCATAGACAAACATAGTATGCATACTTGGTGTATGGCATGACTAGTGTTTAGAAAACATAGTGTGCATGCTTGGAGCATGGGACAACTATTGTTTTAATTTCAAGAATAATGTTGATAGCTGAAACAATATACAATAAATAATGTGTAATCATATGGTGATAAATAAAAAGTGTTTTATTTATATTCATAAGCTCTGAGACCATATTGGATTCAATTATTATTGTGTTTCACTTTGCATGTTTTGACTTCCCGAATAAACTAGGTTATTCTTCCGGAATGACTAAGTTATTCAAACCATCCACAGTCGGTCATATGTTGGAAGTAGATATGAATTAAGACTGTCATGGGTTAGCTTGTAGAGGTCTAAGATGTTGGACAAAGGGCTACAACACTCATGAGTGCTCATAAGTTCTGAGTATTGGATTCAACCCGCGCTCATTGGAATCACTTCATGGGTTTTATCACGAGTGATCATGAGACGATAATATCTTATATTCTTCAAACCTAGAGATATGAGTTGTTACTATGAGTTGGTTGTACATTGATTGCACGAAACGCATTGGTAACTCGATGTTATAAAATGTGTCTTTGTGTATGACTCAACAAGTAGTAGAACAAGCCATATGAGTCGAAGTTTATCCATTCCTTTTACCTTCGGGATGAAAGCGATATCTGTGGGCCCCTCGATGATTTGATGATGACAAATGGAAGTGCTCAGCCGGGCCAGGACTGATTTGATTTGTTCAATTAGTCAGTCGTCATAAATCGGAAATCGGGAAACAACTAATGGACAGAGAGAATGATTATAATCCATGTCTCAGTCCATATGATATCTAGAATGGAGGAATATATGATCCCTTATCTAATGGACAAGTCATTGACAAGATCAGAGTTCATCTACAAGGTCAGAGTTCGACAAAAGCTTTTGAGAGCTACGATTGCCAGTTGGTTTCTGAAGTCATACGCGATAATAGTTTTAGACTTATCCAAGTGGGAGACTGTTGGATTAATGTCTAAGTCCATAACTATAATTGGTAAGACTTGACCCGACCCGGCATGGTCCATTTGGGTTGCATGGCATCATGCACTTGGATAGACTATAATGAGAGAAATAAGACACTTATGGTTATTAATATATTATAAGTTCTAGTATATTAATAATAAGAATAATAAGATTATTTAATTAGTATTGATCAAGAATTAATCTAGGATTAATTAAGTGATCAAAAGAAGACTAATTAAATATATGGGTTGATTGTGTAAATCATCCATACTTGTATAATTGGCTAATGCTCCATAGATTATCTAGTTGGGCCAAAACCCATATGATGCTCCATGGATGCTCCATGGTGTATTTGAACCCATGGATCCAAGGAAATGGAAAGTCATGACAATTAGGGTTTACCCTAATTGTAACACTATATAAAGATATTATTCTTCCCAAAATCGGTCACTAGATTATTCTAGAGAGGGCTAGCCGATTTTATGAAGTGTAGAATTCTCTCAAGTTATTCCAAGTGTATTTGGTGTTGTGTGAACCATTTGAGGTGTCACACTTGGGGCACTAGGCACTCAAGCTTCATGAAGACATTCTACATCAAAGAGGTATGTATTCTATCTTGTTATATTGATAGTTTTGTATGCTAGATTAGGATAATACCTTGGATGTTCATATTTGCATGTATAATAGAGAAAACATAGATCCAAGGTATTTAGGGTTGCATGTACACTTAGGAGTGTTAGAATGCTCATAACCCAACAGTTATTCCATGAAGTTGAGGCTCTCGTTGATCTTGATCTCGTCGAGTGGGATTACAAGAGTCTCTTCGGACAGAAATTTTTTCAAGTTTGAGACGTGGAAAGTATAATCTACGTTACTGATTTCGCGTGGTAAGTTGAGTTTGTAAGCCATAGGGCCGACTCTATCAAGAATCTCGAAAGGCCCGATGTATCGTGGATTTAGCTTTCCACGCTTTCTGAAGCGTATCAAACCTTTACAGGGTGAGACCTTCAATAGAACACGGTTGCCCACTTGGAACTCCAACGGTTTCCTTTGTTTATCTGCGTAGCTTTTCTGTCGGTCTCTAGAGGCTTTCAATCCTTCATGAATCTGAACGATATTCTCTATCATTTCCCGTATGATCTCTGTACCTGTGACAATGCAGTCAGGAACTCGTCCTTTAGCTAACTGGGTATCACCCACATCAGCCCAGCACAGAGGGGATCTGCACTTTCGGCTATAGAGGGCCTAAAATGGAGTAGGCTTTATGCTCGTGTGATAACTGTTGTTGTAGGAAAATTTGACAAGGGGTAAATGAGTATCCCATGCTTTCCCAAATTCGATCACACAGGCTTGCAACATATCTTCCAAGGTTTGGATAGTCCTCTCACTTTGTTCGTCGGTCTATGGATGGTAGGCTGTACTCATGTACAACCTAGTTCCTAGGGAAGTTTGTAGCGACTGCCAGAACCTCGAAGTGAATCTACTATCTCTATCGGAGATAATCGATATAGGAACACCAAGCTGTCGTACGATCTCCCTAATGTAGGTTTTAGTTAGTTTCTCCATCTTTTCTGTTTCTTTGATAGGCAGCAAGTGTGCAGACTTGGTCAATCTAACGATGATGACCCATATGGTATCAAGTCCACCAGTTGTCTTGGGCAACTTGGTTATCAAGTCCATTGTGATCCGCTCCCACTTCCATTCCGGTATCTCCGGCTACTGGATTAAACCTGTTGGGTTATGAGCATTCTAACACTCCTATGGTGTACATGCAACCCTATAAACCTTGGATCTATGTTTCTCTATTATACATGCAAATAAGAACTTTCCAAGGCTTTAATCCTAACTAGCATATTATGAAGATCTCATACTACAAAGTACTAGTTAGATGACATACCTTTTGATGTAGCTTGATGTCTTCAAGCTTTAAGAGCTTAGCCCCAATAGTGTGGAAGCCTCAAGTGGAATCACAAATCACCAAAACACCTTGGAAGACTTTAGAGAATATGGATACTTGGTTCTCTCTAGTGAAATCGGCTAGCCCTTTATAGTGTACCACACTAGTGCCAATTTCACCAACCAAGGACATCTTTATATAGGGTGGAGGATTGGGTTAAACCCTAATACCCATGACCTTTCATTTCCTAGGATCCATGGGTTAAACACTCCATGGACTATCCATGAAAGGTTAGCCCAACCTAAATGAACTTGGCCCATTCCATATATATAAGAGTCCATATTTAATTAGTTCCTTTTGATCACTTAATTAATTAAAATTAATTCTTGATCAATACTAATTAAATAATATGATTCCATAACAATATATTAGAACTTATAATATATTAATATGTAATCATAAACATACTATTCTCAAATGATTATCCATATAAATTGTGTCGGTGAAGTGCAACCCAAATGGACCATGTCGGGTCGGGTCAAGCACATACCAAATATAGTTATGGACTTAGACATTAATCCAACAGTCTCCCACTTGGATAAGTCTAAAACTATTATTGCGTATGACTTCAAACCTAACTGGCAATCGTTGCTCTTAAAGCTGTTGTCGAACTCTGATCTTGTCAACGAACTTGTCCATTAGATAAGGGATCATATATTCCTCCATTCTAGATATCATATGGACTGAGACATGGATTATAATCATTCTCTCTGTCCATTTGTTGTTTTCCGATATCCGATTTATGACGACTGACTAATTGAACAAATCAAATTAGTCATGTCCCGGCCGAGCACTTCCATTTGTCATCATCAAATCATCGAGGGGCCCACAGATATCGCTTTTATCCCGAAGGTAAAAGGAATGGATAAACTTCGACTCATATGGCTTGTTCTACTACTTGTTGAATCATACACAAAGGCACGTTTTATAGCACCGAGTTACCAAATGCGTTTTCGTGCAATCAATGTACAACCAACTCATAGTAACAACTCATATCTCTAGGATTGAAGAATATAAGATATTATCGTCTCATGATCACTCGTGATAAAATCCATGAAGTGATTCCAATGAGCGCGGGTTGAATCCAATACTCAGAACTTATGAGTACTCATTAGTGTTGTAGCCCTTTGTCCAACACCTTAGACCTCTACAAGCCAACCCATGACAGTCTTAATTCATATCTACTTCCAACATATGACTGACTGTGGATGGTTTGAATAACTTAGTCATTCCTAGTTTATTCGGGAAGTCAAAACATGCAAAGTGAAACACAATAATAATTGAATTCAATATGGTATCAAAACCTATGAACATAAATAAAACACCTTTTATTTATCACCATATGATTACACATTATTCATTGTATACTGTTTCAGCTATCAACTTTATTCTTGAATTTAAAACAATAGTTGTCCCATGCTCCAAGCATGTAAGCTATGTTTTCTAAACACTAGTCATGCCATACACCAAGTATGCATACTATGTTTGTCTATGATCTTTACTTTGTGAACTAGATCAATTGAACATAACTTCAATGATTCTCTTTTCACACTCCCAAATCCTTACTGCAAATGCAAGAATTCCAAATTCATGCCATTTACTGAAATCTGTTAGATTCTAAACTTATATCCATTGTTCCTCTTGTAATGATTATGCACAAAGTCAGAAAGATTTGACAACAATCATTACAGAGTATTCCAAAGGAGATCAGCTCCTTGGAAACAACCTTCTAGCATTAAGTTTCCTAATCTTAACCAGATTGAAAATTCTAACTTTGAAACATTTCCAGATTCCATTTTGACTATCACTTCTGAACAAGAGTTGCCTCCATCCAGATTATGTCAATATGGTCCTTCCAGAATTATCACTATACTTCCAACTATCCTTGAGCAACCTATCTTTGGTAAACCTTAGATTGTCCTCGACAATTGTCTAATCCTATTAGTCATATCCAATTCTAAACCTTTTCCCTTCTTAATGCCCTAGGCATTTGGAAAATTTTAGGAAGGATGAATATAGCACATGTAATCGATCCTATATCCGAAGCATATGGGACACGATTCATGATGTCTCACATAAAGACCAAACCAGTATTTTGCTATAACATTTCCATTTTTGTTTGCCAAGTCCTCATAATTCAGATTATGAAAAGGGATGTCGTAATCATAATCGAATTTTAGTGTAACAGCCAGATTTTATCAGGTATCTTGTTTATTGTATTTTGTTGATTTGTGAGGGGGACTTGGCGAGTTGGAGCTCAGACTCGCCGAGTAGGGACGCGGATTTGGACGCGGGATCGTGCCTGGACTTGACGAGTCCAGGATATGGACTCGGCGAGTCAGCGCTGTGTAATGAAACCCTAATTTCTCGGGTTTGAGACTTATTTAAAGGGCCTAATGGCCGTCATTTGTGCTCACCAGCCCCTTGAGTGAAACCGTAATCGAGTGTGAGCATTTGGAGCTAAGTAGGAGGCCATTATTGACCTTGGAGGTGTCATTGTTGCAAGGAAGGAGAAGAGCTAGCCAAGGGAAAGCAAGAAGGAGCCACTTCTGTGGGTTTGGAGTCCAGAGCATCACTTTTGTGGTAATAAATTCGAGTTACCTTCTTGTTTGTTGTTCTTTATCTAGATTTAGGGTTTGTTGAACCCTTTTATGGCAAGATTTAGTGTCCTTTTGGTCCCTTATGAGGTTGGAACCATAGATCTGGACCCTTAGAGGTCCAGAGTGTCCCTTTACCCAAGCTTTTTGGGAATCAATGGAGGCTTTGGATTGGAATCCTCATGCCTTAGGTCAAAAACTCCATTATTGAGCTATAGGGTGTGTTATGAGCACCAAGATAGGAGCTTTACGTGATGAATCAGTCGAGGGAGGCCAAATCTATAGTTTTTGGAAGCAGATCTGACCTTAGAAGCGAGTTGGAGTGGTTGCATGGCATGGACTCGCCGAGTCTGTTCATCCGACTCGGCGAGTAGCTTGAAGATTGCCTTGGGACTGCTCAGCGAGTGGTCCAATTGAGTCATGGGTAGACTCAGTGAGTCAGGGTGAGTTGGAGAGGGATGACGAGTGGACTGAGACAAACTTGGACTCACCGAGTTGTCCTTGAGACTCGGCGAGTTGAGTCGGGGTGGCCCCGCGATTCATTCAGGTGAAACTCGTCGAGTAAAGGGGGGGATACTCGACGTGTAGTAAGAGGATTTCAGAGGGTTGGTGAAAACGTCTAGACTCGCCGAGTCGCCATGGTACTCGCAGAGTCCGGTCAGAGTTGACCGTTGACTGTTGACCGTTGACCAAAGTTGACCTGTTTTGACTTCTTATAAATAGTCAACCTTAGAGATATAAAGTGTTAATTAGAAACATATAATGTTATAGGAGGATTAGAGCTCGGAGGATCAAGCACGAGGGATTTCCAGGATTCGTGAGAAACCGATATACGCGAGGTGAGTCTTCTCACTATACTATATTACCTTGAGTAGGTAACCAGAGTCATGTGATAGAGTATTTGTATGCTATGTATGTTATGTGTTGTACTGCATTATTTCTATGTGATTTATGTAGTGCATGTTTATCAGAGCTAGAACCTGAGGGTTCACAGAGTTTGGGTGCACGGACCCACAGAGTTATAGCCTCGAGTGGCTAATATGTGTTATATGTGGTATTTTGGGGAACTCACTAAGCCTTGTGCTTACAGTGTTTGATGTTATTGTTTCAGGTACTAGTGATGACCGCGGGAAGGCGCCGGCTTGATCCGTACACACACACTCGGAGTTTTTACATTGTGATCTTGGGATTTTGTATTAAACCTATATTGGATAATTAATATGGGTGTTTGATGAATATTAATCGAATTATGTTTTATAAGAAAATCGAAAAATTTGTTTTGAAATTTACGGTGTTACATTTAGAAGGCAAATAATGGACCCATTTACAGAATTTCCTAATGTTGAGCCATTCCAACATGAAATTCATATATATTTCCTTGACTAAATAATTAAAACCTCACGATCTAAGCTTATAGATTTGAGATGAAGTATAATTTCCTCTCCTTTAATTATAGCAAAACAACTTTTTCCCAATTGAAACCTTTTTTGTTTTCTATAATTAACATTGCTAACTTGCAACTTTTATCATAATTATCATGCTCCCGCTAACATGATGATTATTAGCATAACACTTATGCTCCCACTAGCTTTGACATGTACTCAGAAATCAGATGACTTTCTTACCAAAGTTCAGATTTCTAATACTAGATTGTTTTGATAAAACTTTATCAAAAACATACACCTTCCTTAGATAGCACACTTGTATGTCTAAACAATTATGAAGATGGATGCCGTAATCATAATGGTTAGACCTTTTTGCCACTTCTCACAAGTCCAGGTTGGTGTGCCGGTAAACCACATACGCTCCACTAACGACTTTGAGAATGCAAATATCACAATTGCTATCTAGCTAAAATCTACTTAGTGAAAGTGTTTCCTCACCATCATTTTCATGAATCGGAGAGAAACCTTATGACACTTAGATTTATTGGTGTATGTGTTCTTATCCATGTGAATTGTCAAAACCATAGTCACAAGACAAGGATAAAGACAAATCCAAACTCATATGGACTGAACTCAATCTTAATTTCTTGCCACCTGGCAGCTCAAGGGCCTACCATTGCTTCCAAGTTGTTGTGCAACCAAATGAGAACTCTAAGAACTCATATGCAAAGCCAACTTTTATTGGAATGGGCACATAATATGTCAACACGATAGGCTATAAACCTTAAGTCGTGTGCTAGTGAAGAACTTCAGGTTTTATTCTTGATTAGTTCTTGAGACTTTCAAGACCTTTAAGACTCCCACTGTCCTCTTGACCTATAAGACTCCCTTGTCAAACATCCAAGAGATAGTGTGGATTCTAACCAAGACAAACACTTCACACAATTGGCCTAAGTTGGTCTTTGTTTTATCCAAAACATCACAACTTACCAATTTCAAATGTACAAGAGTAGAAAACTTTTACTCTTACATTTGACAAGTGTTTTAAACATTCTTTAAGACATGTCACTCAAATTACAATCTTGGAGTATGACTCTCAAAATTGTTTTTGGAACGAAGTATGACTCATCTTCTTGATTTAACCATTTCAACAATTCAAGTTCCTCTTCTAAGTCATAAGAATGCACTAAGATTTCCTTAGAGAACTAATTTTGATATGGTTTCTTAATCATTAAGATGATCACAAAACTGATACTAAAGTACTCTCCCATCTTTTCAGATTTGAGAAACTTTTATCCTTCTGCCTAATTTGATTCTTCTTATTCGCTCTGTCATACATTGGAACCTTTTTTCCAATGTCTCAGAATTACACTTAAGCTTGTAAGTATAATCATATTTACTGAGCTTTAGTAAACTATGACGAATAGTTTTATCAATCTTTTGTGGTTGACTTGACCAGTGCACAAGAATGTGTACTCAATCCTTTAGTCCTTCACTTGACTCACACAGCCATGTGAGCAAGTAATTAGTCTTAATTTTCCAATACTTGAAAGTTCTCATTCATCATTTTATACACCTTGCATGATTCCAAGTTCCGGTCCAATTGAGACTTTGGTGATAAGAGTCTTTCCCTATTTGGTAAATTTTGACATTACCACAAATGAAAGAATCAATTTCATATTTCCACTCTTGCTATTCATGGAATCATATAAACAACAATTTTTCCTTAAATGCCATTGTAAGGATATTTTAAAATAAATAAGATCATTAAGGGTCTTTTCATAGTCTGTTTCATAGGTGTTCCAAAAGAACTCACTATGTGACTTAGAAAGTAGTTAAACCTACAACTTTCTCAAGACTTTGACACCCAACTCTCCCGACTTGTTAATATGTGACTACATCTCCAAGATGTGATCACACCTAGACCTTGCCTTGCCAATAGGGCTTAAGTGACCTTAAACTTTTCAAGAACTTGTGGGTTAGGGAGAATGATCGGAGGAAGTGAAAGAAGTATGATTTACAAGGGACATCATCTTCATTTAGGAAAGCTTGTTTCAAGAGATTTGGGAATATCATAAATGTCTAAACCAAACATGTTATGGGAGATATTTAAGATAGTTGATTTATAGTCCTTAATATGACATCCAATATGAAATATTAAGGCTAGGACCCAACAAACTATTTTATAACTTAGAAGAGGTATGTCGTAATCCAAGCTATAAAATATTTGAAGGTAGGTGAATGAGTATTCACCAATTTCCACCAAGATAAACGAAATGCATTATTAGGTTTTAATTGGATTTGAAACTCCTAGATCTTTGAGATTCATTGAACTGTTCAATGGCATGTTTCAATCTCGAGTGTGCCCTTCAGGTTTTGTGACTGGGATGCCGAGGATCACAAAACAAGGTGTGAAGTAACAATGCAAATTACTTGGTACCCTTAAGTGTTTACCCCTTAATAGATGTGCCGGTTAACCACACACGCTCCATCGATACAATGATAAATATTAAGTCACCCTTTACCTACCTTGTTAAGTCCAAGTTAGTGTGTCGGTTAACCACACACGCTCCACTAACCGACTTAAACACAGTGCAAAGTGTAATTTCATGGATTAGCACCTTATTCACATTTCCTAAGTAACTAAGATTGGGTATTATTAAGAGTTTAGTTACTTAGTATTTATCATTAATACTTTTAATGAAGGGAGAATTATAGTCCTGTCAAACCCGTTCGGCTAACGACCCTCCACCAGTCAAGCAAGCGGTGGGTGAGAGTGGACACCCATTAAGTTGCTATTTTATAGGCAACAACCTTCTACCCACCTTATAGACCGGCTTTGTGAATGAGGCGTACTAGCGGTAAGACTGACATTACTCTTATACATATGTATATTATTAACTTATAGTATTATAAAGTATAAGGGTTGAATTTTAACTCTTAAAATTCTAAGGGCTAACTCGGAATTAAAGTATTCATAAGAGAAAACTTTACAAATTCCAAAACTTGAGGGCAAGTTTTGAAACTATTCAAAACTAATTAATTCCATAACTTATGTGTTTAAAGTAGTTTTAATCCAAAAACGCTTCAAGTTCCATAACTTGAGAACAAGTTATGGAAGACTTTAAACTAATAAAAGAATTAACTTTTCTTTATTTTATAACTTATGGAATTAATTAAGGTTACACTTTTTTTTATATATATATTTATTATTTAATGAAGAGACCCTTGGTCCTCCATAACTTGAGGACAAATTATGGAGTCATAACTCCAATTAATTAGAACTAGACTCTTCATTTTGTAACCTTTGCCAACTTTTATGAGTTTTATGAAACTTAAGTGTGACTTTTCATATAACTTGAGGACAAGTTACAAAAACACATTTTAGAATCAACTATTAGATTAATTTGGATTGAAAACAACTATTTCACTCAACTTTTCTATTAATCTAAGCAACTCATAAGAACAAGATAATTCAAATCAAACTTTTTCATGTAATTAGTCTAACCCTTAAACTAATACAAAACATGAATCTATTGACAATTATCTTTGAAATTGGATTAGCATGAACATTACCACACCAAAAACAAGTTTATAAGTTCAAAAACCTCTTAGGGTAATGTTCCTAGTCCAATTCCAGCCAAAAAGGTCGAATTTATGCTGTCTGGGGGTCCAACTCGTCGAGTGCACTAACCAACTCGGCGAGTTGGATGCTTTTTGCCTTAGACTCGTCGAGTCCCTTCATGGACTCGGCGAGTCTGCTGGGCAGACAGCATCAAAACTCGATTTTTCAGCTCCATTTGCAAGTATAACAAGAAAACAGACCTGGCTCTGATACCACTGTTGGGTTATGAGAATTCTAAAACTCCTATGGTGTACATGCAACCCTATAAACCTTGGATCTATGTTTTCTCTATTATACATGCAAATAAGAACTTTCCAAGGCTTTAATCCTAACTAGCATATTATGAAGATCTCATACTACAAAGTACTAGTTAGATGACATACCTTTTGATGTAGCTTGATGTCTTCAAGCTTTAAGAGCTTAGCCCCAATAGTGTGGAAGCCTCAAGTGGAATCACAAATCACCAAAACACCTTGGAAGACTTTAGAGAATATGGATACTTGGTTCTCTCTAGTGAAATCGGCTAGCCCTTTTTAGTGTACCACACTAGTGCCAATTTCACCAACCAAGGACATCTTTATATAGGGTGGAGGATTAGGGTTAAACCCTAATACCCATGACCTTTCATTTCCTAGGATCCTTGAGTTAAACACTCCATGGACTATCCATGAAAGCTTAGCCCTACCTAAATGAACTTGGCCCATTCCATATATATAAGAGTCCATATTTAATTAGTTCCTTTTTGATCACTTAATTAATTATAAATTAATTCTTGATCAATACTAATTAAATAATATGATTCCATAATAATATATTAGAACTTATAATATATTAATATGTAATCATAAACATACTATTCTCAAAAGATTATCCATATAAATTGTGTTGGTGAAGGGCAACCCAAATGGACCATGCCGGGTCGGGTCAAGTACATACCAAATATAGTTATGGACTTAGACATTAATCCAACAAAACCTGAGGGTTTTTGGTATTCGACCTTAACTTTGTCGCAAATAAGGCATTTACTTACGAAAGTAGGAATTTCTGCTTACATGTTTGGCCACCAGTATAGCTTTTTAAGATCTAGATACATCTTATCTGAACCTAGGTGGACGGAATATCGAGTGTTGTGCGCCTCGGTCATGACCAAGCCTCTGAAACCACCGTGTTTTGGTGTCCAGATCCGATCCATGAGATATAAGGCTCCGCCACCCTTAACTTCCAAATTCTTATCCATCCCTCTTAGGGATTCACCCACCACATTTTCAGGTTTCAAAGCATCGAGCTGAGCCTCCTTAATGTGTGTGGACAAGTGTGAATGGATAGTTAGAGTCAAATATTTGACTCTCCGACCAGAGTATTCTTTCCGACTTAGGGTGTCAGCTACTACGTTGGCCTTGTCGGGACGGTAACGAATTTTGCATTCGTAATCACTGAGTAGCTCAACCCAGCGTCGTTGTCTCATGTTGAGCTCCTTCTGGTCGAATATATGTTGTACGCTTTTGTGGTCTGTAAAGATAGTGCTTTTTGTACCATACAGGTAGTGTCTCAAGATCTTCAAAGCAAAAACAGCTACTCCTGGTTCAAGATCGTGTGTAGTGTAGTTGACCTCGTGTGTCTTTAGCTGTCTCGAGGAATAGGCGATGACCTTACCTCACTACATCAGAACACAACCGAGCCCCTGATTTGACGCATCGCAATAGACAACGAAGCCTTCTATCCCTTCGGGGAGGGATAGTATTGGTGTGGTGCACAAGACTCGCTTGAGTGTTTGGAACGCTCTCTCCTGCTTCTCTTCCAGTCAAAGGCCATGCCCTTTTGGGTCAGTGTTGTAAGAGGTTTCACAATTCGGGAGAAGTTCTAAATGAACTTGCTGTTAGGTTTTGAGCAATCTAACACTTCCTAAGTGTGCATGCAACCCTAATAAACCTTGGATCTATGTTTTTCTAAATACATGCAAAATATTAAATTTTCCAAGGTTTATAACCTATCTAACATGGCATGGGGAACATTTCAACATAAAAGAGTTAGAAGAGATTACATACCTTTTGGTGAGTTTGGTTCTAAGGGGTTTGAGGACCAAGCACCAATAGTGTAAATGCCTCAAATGGAATCACAAAACACCACAAACTCTTGGAAAACTTTGAGAGAGTATACACACTTGTATAAATTCGGCCACACACACACACTAGTTCACTAGTTTTTCCTTAGGCTCCATTTCATGCTCCATAAGCATGCTTATATAGTGTGAATGGTTAGGGTGAAACCCTAATAACCCAGGTCTTTTCCTTTCCAAGGATCCATGGGTTAAAAGCTCCATGGATCATCCATTGACTTCCACATAAGCCTAGCCCATTAACAAATGAGTATTAGCCCACACTATATAAAACAAATAGCCCATAATCTAATTAGTCTTCCTTTTAATCTCTAAATTAATTCATAATTAATTTAAGATTAAAACTAATTAAATAACGTAACTTCATATTAATATATTATAACTTATAATATATTAATAAACATATGTGTATAACTCTCATAAAATTATCCATAATAGTTTGGATGAGATGCAACCCAAATGGACCATACCGGTCGGGTCAACTATATACCAAATAAGTTATGGACATAGACACCTTATCCAACAGACTCTCACTTGGATAAGTCTAATAATTGTATTTGCCTATAACTTCAGGAACCAACCAGCAATCGTAGCTCTCCAAAACTCCCTCGAACTATGAAGACTATGTTGAACTATGAAGCGCCATTTTAGATAAGTGAGCACATAATCCTCTGTTCTCATGATATCAGCCGGGCAAACACATGGAACTATGTCTTGCTTATTGTCTAGAAGTTGTTTTTCGATTTTCCGATTTTTTTGACGAAGAACTTCACTGAACACATCGGTTTAGTTCTGACCGGGCCCGGTACATTGGTCAACACAAAATCATCGAGGGGCCCAGATATCGCTTCTATTTCTAGAAGGAACAGATAAACTTCGACTGATATGCTTGTTCTACTACTTATTGAATCATACACAAAGGCACGTTTTATAACATCAAGTTACTGATGCATTTACGTGCAATCAATGCACAACCAACTCATAGGTAACAACTCATATCTCTAGGTTTGAAGATTTATATGATATTATCGTCTCACGATCACTCGAGACAAATTCCATGAAGTGATACAAGTGAGTGTGGGTTTATACCAAT
Source organism: Lactuca saligna (assembly GCF_052625555.1). Taxonomy (NCBI): domain Eukaryota; kingdom Viridiplantae; phylum Streptophyta; class Magnoliopsida; order Asterales; family Asteraceae; genus Lactuca; species Lactuca saligna. The sequence continues at coordinate 150,613,130 of NC_136417.1, forward strand.
ACTCATAACTTATGAGTACTCATGAATGTTGCAGCAACCATTGCCATGTCTAAACACCTTTAAGGCATCTACAAACCCAATTCATGACAATCTTGATTCATACCTACTTCCGACGTATGATCGATTGTGGAGGTTTGAATAAATTAATTATTCTGGAAGTCAAAACATCAAACGTCGATTACATTTTACAAGTTTCAGGAAAACTATCTAATCAGTAAAACTAATATCGTCCCTCAGCCCGATGCGTCTCGCATGCTGAAAATGCTTAACCCTCGTCAGTCCCTTCGTAAGGGGATCTGCAAGATTCTCATCCGATGATATCCTCCTTGCCACAAGGAGTCCTTCTTCAATCTTGTGTCTTATGAAGTGATATTTTCTGTCAATGTGTCGGGATCTGCCATGATCTCTTGGTTCCTTGGCTAAGGCAACCGCACTATTGTTGTCACAGAAAATCTCCATAGGTTCCTTAATAGCTGGTACAACACCAAGGTCTCCGATGAAGTTCTTAAGCCATATTGCCTCCTTCGCTGCTTCACTCGCTGCTATATACTCTGATTCACAAGTCGAATCAGCCACCGTCTCCTGCTTGGAACTCTTCCAAGAAATTGCCCCTCCCTATCAGTCTGAAAACTGGCATCACTATACCCTAATACTCTCAAGTCATCACTCCCAACAAGGGTAAGGACCCAATCCTTAGTCCTCCGTATGTACTTGAGAATGTTCTTTACCGCGGTCCAATGAGCCTTGCCAGGGTTCCCCTGATACCTGCTGACCATGCTCAAAGCAAATGCTACATCAGGGCGGGTACAAGTCATAGCATACATGATCGAGCCAACTGCGGAAGCATACGATAATTGGCTCATCTCATCTATCTCTGCCTCTGTACTCGGACTCTGAGTCTTACTCAGTTTGGTATTGCTTTAATTCGGTAAATCTCCTTTCATGGAATTCTCCATGTTGAACCTTTTCAACACCTTATCCAAGTAGGTACTCTGACTAAGCCCAATTAGACTTCTACTCCTTTCTCTTAATATCCTTATCCCTAGGATATAGGCAGCCTCCCCTAGGTCCTTCATAGCAAAGCACTTCCCAAGCCAGGACTTAACCTCCTGCAAGGTTGGGATGTGATTTCCTATAAGTAGTATGTCATCCACATACAGTACCAAGAAGCTAACTATACTCCCACTAGCTCTGACATACACGAAGACATACACGCAAGACTCATCTTCGCTTCTCGAGAAGCCAAACTCTTTTACCTTCTCATCGAAACAAAGATTCCAGCTACGAGATGCTTGTTTTAATCCATAAATGGATTTCTCAAGCTTGCATACTCTATTAGGGTAATCTGCACTTACAAAACCCTCTGGCTGATTCATGTACACATCCTCAGCCAACTTTCCGTTAAGGAAAGCGGTTTTGTCATCCATTTTCCATATTTCATAATCATGAAATGCTGAAATGGCTAACATAACCCTAATAGACTTAATCTTTGCTACCGGCGAGAAGGTTTCATCATAATCAATACCTTGAGTTTGAGTAAACCCTTCGCAACCAGTCGAGCCTTATAAGTATGCACTTTTCCTTCCATGTCTGTCTTCTTCTTGAAGATCTATTTGCACCCGACTATTTTACTGCCTGGTACATTGTCAACCAAGTTCCAAACTTGATTGTCATACATGGACTGTATCTCGCTGTCCATAGCCTCCTTCCATTTAGCAGACTCCGGGCCTGCCATGGCTTCCTTATTACTGTTGGGTTCATCCAAATTTACCAGTGTACTATCACTGATAAACGTATCACCTTCCGTAGTAATATGAAAGCCATAATAAAAAGAAGGTGTGTTCCTAACCCGTGTGGAACGCCTCGGAGGTACAGACTCGTCAGCTGGATCAACAGGAGTTTCCTCCTCAGGTTGATTGCTAGTGTCTGAGGTTCCTTCACCAATTGATTCTTGAATTTCTTCAAGATCAATCTGCCACCCACTGTCTCATTGGCTTATAAATTCTTTCTCGCGAAAGATCCCTCTTCGTGCTACAAAGACCACATTCTCACTGGGTCTGTAGAAGAGGTAACCGAAGGATTTCTGTGCGTAGCCGATGAAAATACATCTTTCGCTTCGGGGTTCAAGATTATCATGAGTTTCACGCCTCACGAAAGCTTCGCAACCCCAAATTTTGATGTGGTCCAAATTGGGAACCTTCCCAGTCCACATCTCATGAGGTGTTTTGGTAACCTTATTTGTAGGGACTAGATTAAGGATATGGGCGGCAGTCTCTAAGGCATACCTCCAAAAAGAGATTGGTAATGAAACTCGACTCATCATAGAGCGAACCATGTCCAGCAAAGTTCGATTACGCCTCTCAGCTACACCATTAAGTTGTGCTGTCCTGGGAGTAGTCAATTGTGAGACAATCCCACATTCCTTAAGATAGTCAGGGAACTCGGTACTAAGATACTCACCACCTCGATCGGATCGAAGCATCTTAATGTTCCTACCCAATTGATTTTCTACTTCCTGTTTGAATTCCTTAAACCTTTCAAAGGTTTCTGACTTATTTTTGATTAAGTAGACATACCCATATCTACTAAAATCATCAATAAAAGTCACATAATACCGACTAGCATCTCTTGTGGCGGTTTCGAATGGCCCACATACATCAGTATGTATTAGGTCCAACAAACCCTCACCCCTCTCACAAGTTCCAGTGAAGGGTGATTTTTTCATCTTTCCAAGTAGACAAGATTCACAACTATCATCCGATTTAAGGTCAAATGATGCCAAGACTCCACTCTTTTGGAGTTGGCCTATGTGTTTCTTGTTTACATGTCCAAGACGACAATGCCACAATGATGCTTTATCAAGGCTAGTAGAAGAATCAATATACAACACATTATTTCCTAAGTTGCCTACAATCGACACAGTTTCATACGCACCATCACAAGGTAATGCTTTAAAATAAAACACATTATTAAAGAAAGCATTAATACCACCACATTCATTATCAAACGAAAAGGTAAAACCTTGTTTGTACAAAGCATGAAAAGAAATAATATTCCTCGCCATTTCAGACAAGTACACACATTGATTCAAATCTAATTTTAACCCATTATTAAGCAACAAAGTATAAACTCCAATCTTGGAAACAGGTGAAGCCTTCCTATTCCCCATGATCAAGTTTATCTTCCCATGCTCCACATTCTCACTTCTTCTTAGGCCCTGCAAATCAGAACATATGTGAATACCACATCCTATATAAAGCACCCAATAGTTAGAATATGTCGAGTAATTAGACAATATAGTGTAAATACCTGCATGGGTGGGTTTCACTTTCCCATCCTTTAGATCCTGCAAGTACTTAGGGCAGTTTCGCTTCCAGTGTGCCTTTTCATGGCAATAAAAGCATTCAGCCTCCTTGGGAATGGCAGAAGGAGTGACAGAACCGCTCTTGGTCTTCGATGCGGAGCCTTCAAGAAACATTCCCTTGGTACCCTTCGAAGGGTGCTTCCTCTTCTTCCCTTTGCCTTGCCCAATAGCCAAAACAGGGGTAGATGTTGGAGTAGGAGTAGTAGAGGTAACAACCGCCTTACCCTTAAGACCGGATTCTGCGGTCTTCAAGAGTCCTTGAAGCTTACTGAGGGTAACTTCCTCCTTGTTCATATGATATGTCATTCGAAAATGATCATAACAAGAAGGCAAGGAGTGCAAAATGATGTCAATTGCCAACTCCTCAGGGATGTTAACATTCAGCTTCAGCAAACGGTCCACATATCTTTGCATCTTTTGCATGTGGCCCGTGACGGATTCACCGTCCTTCATGCGGGTAGTTATTATGGAGGAGATTATTTCATACCGCTCCTGACGAGCACTCTGATGGTACCTTTCCATCAGGTCTTGGTGCATTTCAAAAGGGTAGAAATCTTCATATGACTTTTGGAGCTCGGCTGTCATCGTGGCCATCATGATACATGCCACCTTAGTAGCATCTCTCTCATGAGTCCTGAATTCAGCGATCTCCTCAGGAGTAGCAGTAGACTCATCAGGTTCTTTTAACTCCTTATCGAGGACATATTCTTTGTCCTCATAACGAGTAACCATCCTGATGTTCCTAATCCAATCCATGATGTTGGAACCATCAAAGATGACCCTCCCACAAAGATTCATGAGAGAGAAAGAACCAGTTGGGTTAGAGCCCGAAGCATTAGTGTTGGAAGACATCTGAAAGAAGAGAGTAAGTTTAGATTAGATATATAGAATCCTTAATAAGACACCTAAATGTAATATAAAGGCTACGACCCAATCACAATATATTATACTTAGAAGAAGGATGTCGTAATCTAAGTAATAATATATTTGAAAAGTAGGTGAATGACGATTCACCAATTTCCACCACGAAAACGAAATGATTTATTAGGTTTAATTGAATTTGAAATTCCTAGATTCTTTTGAGATTCATTGAACTTTTCAATGGCATGTTTCAATCTCGATTGTGCCCTTCAAGTTTTGTGACTGGGATGCCGAGGATCACAAAACAAGGTGTGAATAACCATGCTAATTCACTTGGTACCCTTAATATTATCACCTAATCAATGTGCCGGTTAACCACACACGCTCCATTGATCTATGACAAACATTAAGTCACCCTTCGTGGTCCTTACTAGTCCTAGTTAGTGTGCCGGTTAACCACACACGCTCCACCAATGACCTGGTAAGGTACTAAGTGTGAATTCCACGGACTAACACCATGTTCACATTTTCCTAAGGTAACTAAGATTGGGAATTAAAAGAGTTTAGTTACTTTATAATAATCATTATACTTTTAATGAGGATTTAAAGTCATTGTTCTACCCGTTCGGCTAACGACCCTCCACCGATCAAGCAAGCGGTGGGTGAGAATGGACACCCATTAAGTCGCCATTTTATAGGCAACAACCTTATACCCACCTTATAGACCGGCTTCGTGAATGAGGCCTACTAACAGTAAAATGACTTATTCTTATACATATATATAATAATTAACCATTAATGTTATAAATAGTATAAGGGTTGAATTTTAACTATTAAAACTCTAAGGGTTGGAATTAAAGTTTATTAAAGTGTGTGAAACTTTACAAATTCCAAAACTTGAGGGCAAGTTTTGTAACTTTGCAAAACTCTTCATTTCATAACTTATGAATTAAAGGTTCATAAAAATGAAGAATTAATCCTAAACAATTCAGCAAATAATTCCTATCATTTTCTAAATTCATAAGAACATGAACATGATCATCAAAAATTCAAGAATTATATGAACACATAAAATCATGGAATTTTGATATATGCTATTGTAAATGGATTAGAACAACCATTACACCAACTAAAATAAGTTTTATAACACCAAAACAGTTTAGGGTAATGTTTCTAGTCCATTTCCAGCAGCAGAAGTCGAAAAACTGCACTTTTCGATCCTACTCGTCGAGTGCATGAACTTACTCGACGAGTATGTTGAAGTTTGCCTTGGACTCGTCGAGTCGCCCCCATGGACTCGGCGAGTCCACCATACAGACAGCAACGATTTCGACTTTTTTCACTATTTTGCATCAAGTATCAAACAAGCAAGCCTAGTCTCTGATACCACTGTTGGGTTTTGAGCAATCTAACACTTCCTAAGTGTACATGCAACCCTAATAAACCTTGGATCTATGTTTATCTAAATACATGCAAAATATTAAATTTTCTAAGGTTTATAACCTATCTAACATGGCATGGGGAACATTTCAACATAAAAGAGTTAGAAGAGATTACATACCTTTTGGTGAGTTTGGTTCTAAGGAGTTTGAGGGCCAAGCACCAATAGTGTGAATGCCTCAAATGGAATCACAAAACACCAAAAGCTCTTGGAAAACTTTGAGAGAGTATACACACTTGTATAAATTCGGCCACACACAAGCACACACACACTAGTTCACTAGTTTTTCCTTAGGCTCCATTTCATGCTCCATAAGCATGCTTATATAGTGTGCATGGTTAGGGTGAAACCCTAATAACCCATGTCTTTTCCTTCCCTAGGATCCATGGGTTAAAAGCTCCATGGATCATCCATGGACTTCCACATAAGCCTAGCCCATTAACAAATGAGTATTAGCCCACACTATATAAAACAAATAACCCATAATCTAATTAGTCTTCCTTTTAATCTCTAAATTAATTCATAATTAATTTAAGATTAAAACTAATTAAATAACGTAACTTCATATTAATATATTATAACTTATAATATATTAATAAACATATGTGTATAACTCTCATAAAATTATCCATAATAGTTTGGATGAGATGCAACCCAAATGGACCATGCCGGTCGGGTCAAGTATATACCAAATAAGTTATAGACTTAGACACCTTATCCAACACCTGCGATAGTAGCCAGTGAGGCCTAGAAATTGACGAATTTTAGGAGGCGTCTTCGATGCTGACCAGCTCTCAACTGCTTTGATTTTGGAAGGGTCCACGTGTATTCCCTCTTCGTTAACCAGGTGTCCTAAGAATTCGACTCTTCGGATCCAAAATTCGCATTTCGAGAACTTCGCATAGAGCTTCTCCGATCGTAATGTTTCCAAGACCTATTGAAGATGTTGACTACGCTCCTCCTTACTACGAGAGTAGATAAGTATGTCATCGATGAAGACGATGACAAACTAATCCAAGTAAGGACGACACACCCTATTCATTAAATCCATGAATACTGTGGCCGCGTTTGGTAATCCGAACGGCATCACTACGAATTCATAGTGCACATAATGAGTTCGGAAAGTTGTCTTCGGAACATCCTCCCCTAGCACTTATAGTTGGTGATATCCGGATCTTAGATCGATTTTCGAAAAGAATTTCGCCCCTTGAAGTTGGTCAACTAAATCGTCTATACAAGGAAGAGGGTAACGATTTTTGACGGTCGTTTTGTTGAGCTCCCTGTAGTCAATGCACATACAAAATGATCCGTCCTTCTTCTTGACGAGCAAGACTGGAGCTCCCTAGGGTGTGACGCTTGGTCTTATAAATCCCTTGCTGAGCAGTTTGTTAAGTTGACGAGACAGTTCTTGCATCTTTGCAGGTGTTAGACGATAGGGCGATTTGGCTACTAGGGTAACCCCTGGAACTAAGTCGATTCTCAACTCGACTTGACGTTATGGAGGTAATCCTAGGAGTTTGTCCCGAATGTTCTTAATGGATTTTGGCTTCTTGGCTAACATCAACAATGTGAGCAAGGAATGCGTGACATTCCTTTCGCAAGAATTTCTAGGCTTAAAGACTCGAGATGAGGCGAAGGTTAGTGTCGGGTTTGTCTTTGTAGATTACTAGAGTTTCGCTAGATGGCAGATTAAGGAGAACAGGCTTTTCATAACACATGATGTCTGTACGATGAAGACTCAAACAATCCATGTCGATAATGACGTCGAAACTTTTAATTGAGACCGGCATGAGGTCGATCGAAAATGAATGGCTATCTAGAGTTAGGGTACAACCTATGTAAATGCAGCTAGTACTCTCTGTCTTTCCATTATCAATTTCTATTGTAAATGGTTCTTTTATTGCATGCAATTTATTCTTAAGTAAGTAAGCAAACTCCCGGTTCACGAAACTCCTCTCCGCTCCACTATCAAATAGAATGCATGCATAAGAGTTATCGAGGAGAAAAATACCATTGACCACTATGCGGTTGGCAACTGCTTCCTCGTGGCCTATGGCCAGAACCCTTCCTACTCCATCGGTATTCCCTACCTTAGGGCAGTTCCTCTTGTAGTGGCCCACCTCGCCACAACCGTAGCATGCTTGGCCCATGCCTGTGTCGGGTACTTGGTTGATTGGCCTTGTCGGAGCCTTGCAGAAATGCGCAGTGTGCCCCTTCCTGTTGTAGTTAGATCACTGCATTTCCCGGCAGGCTCCTATGTGGTGGAAGTTGCATTTTTTGCACTTGGGCAAACTTCCAGCGTACTGCTTTACCGGAGCAGCAGAGGCAGGTACTATCGCAGCATGAACTGCCACGACCTGTTGCTTTTTAGCAGCTTTGTTCTTTTCTTCTCATCCCAGAATTTCCACTTGGAATCAGCGGTTTGGGAGGGTTCTAGGATGTCCATGGTTGTTGTTGCTACTAGGGTACGGACCCCATGGTCAATGAGTCTCTATGCCAACCTCTTAGCACTATCGAATGTAGTGGGGTTTAAAGCCAGGACATTCCCTTGAAATGGAGGCACTAGCCCCCAGATGTATCTCTCGATTTTCTTTCCCTCTGCATGAACCATATTGGGACAGAGGGCCACAAGCTCGTAGAATCTAGCGGTGTAGGTGACTATGTCGGAGCCTTTCATGGTTAGGCTCCACAGTTCCTACTCTAGTTTCTAGATTTCTCCCCTCGGGCAGTAATCTTCAATCATTAGCTCCCTCAAAACTTCCCAACCCATGGCATTCTCCACTATTAGAGATAGTGACATGACATGGCTATTCCACCATGTAAAGGCTTTTGCCTCGAAGGTGTATGCAACAAATTTGACTTTGCTTCCTTCCGGGCATGAGCAGATCTCGAAGATCGACTCTGTCTTTCGAACCATTGCGAGAGGGCAATGACTCTGCCAGTCCCTTTAAAGGACATTGTCTTGCAGTTGATGAAGTCCTTGTAGGAGCACTCTCTCAAGCGCACAAGGTCTTCACTGTTAGTAGAATGAATAGGTGTTCCACCTCCGGTGGAACCGGAAGAATGATATTGAGCCATGGTTGTTGCCACAGCCACAGGTACTGCAACATTTAGAGCTGCCGGATCGATTTGAGGAGTGGGTGGTGTTACAACTACCAGAGGATTGTGTCTTGTTGATCGATGTGGATGCATATTTTAACTATAAGTTTACAAAGATGATGATACTAGTAAGAATAGAGTAATTGATGAGAGTGACTCATAGACTAATTCTCCGTAGCCCAAAAACACCATTGAATAGTATGAATGAATGTAGACCTAGTACTAACAAATGATCACATTTGGATAATAATTTCCATGAGATTAGATATGTAACATCCCGAAATTCAGGAAAAGCTATTTAGCCCTTCCGTTTTGTCATGTTGTCAAGATTATACCCTTGAGAGAGTTCTTGTAGCAAATGAGTATGCTGGCGTACTGGGAGTACAATGCGCATACTCATGCGCTTAATTTGGACACGGACTCGCCTGGGTACGCTGGGCGTAACGTGTCCAGATGCAAACCCTAAATGTTTGGCTTGTGCACTATTTAAAGGATGCTAAGGCTTATTTCTCAACCTCCATATCAGTGAGTGGAACCCTAAGAGAGAGCCTTCCATCGTTCTTATCTTGAGTATGTGTGTTTTGGAGCTAAAAGTGTCTTCGTGTGTTAGAGAAGAAGAAGGAGAAGAGCTTGTGGTGACTAGGGCTTGAAGTGCAATTTTGGATCTGAGATCTACAGAGAAAGGAGCTTCATCTTGAGGTATAAAGTTCAAAACTTTCCTCTTTATTTGGTTTCAGGAGTGCATGGACCATTTCTAGGGTTAAAAGTCCCAAAGGTGGAGACTTTATGAGTGTAATGTACTCCATGGACCCAGATCTATCCCATTTCAGTGATATTTTTGTTATAGATCCATAAAGTTTTCATCTTGGTCATTGTTATGAGGTCATGCTTGAGTTATGAGCTTTCTAGAGTTGGGAAATGGAATGTTATGGGTGTTAGTGACTTGTCCAACCATGCAAAGGCTTAAAGTCCCCAACTTTATGGATTAAGAGGCTTAGAAATCATCAGATCTAGAAGTTGGACGTGGGTCTTAACTGTTTAAGACCTCAAGAGCTTAGAGTCTGAAATTGGGAGTTACACGGGCGTAATCCTAGTACGCGCGGCGTAAGGGGTCGCACACGCAGTTTCTATGAGGACGTCGGGTACACCCAGCGTACATGTTTGGTACGCGCAACGTAACCCGGAGAGTTGACTTTTAGGGTTTGGTCAACTTTAGGGTCTTTGAGCCATGAGAGGGGTAAAATGGTCTTTTACCCTTCTGAGAGTACTAAGAGAAGGAATAGTCTAGCCTTGAGAGATGTATTGATTTAGAGTGTTTATTTCACATGATTATGCGGAGGCTAGATCCGATTTTACAGAGTTCGAGATTTACCGAGTTACCCGAGGTGAGTCTTCTCACTATACTTTACGTAGAGTGGTAACTAGAGTTATGTGATAGAGTATTTTGTATGATTTTGCTTGATGTGATTTCTATGTGATTTATGCTATGTATGTTACAAAGTTTACAGAGTTAGGACTGGAAGGTCCATGGAGTTCAGGCCAGAGGGCCCACAGAGTTATGGGACTAGAGGGTCCCACTAAGATACATTGACTAGAGGGTCAAACAGAGTTATAGCCTCGAGTGGCTAATATGTGTTGTGTGTGGTATTTTAGGGAACTCACTAAGCATTTATGCTTACAGTGTTGTGTTATGTGTTTCAGGTACCAGTGAGGATCGCCGGAAGGCGCCAGCTTGATCAGTACACACACGAGGAGTTTTTACACTATGATCTTGGGATATGATGTTATGATTTGACTATGTGATACATTGATGTTTCTATAACAATTATGAATGAAAATGTGTTTTTAAAATGAGAAAAATTATTTGAAAATTTGGGTGTTACAAGTTAGTATCAGAGCCTTGGTTTGAGGGATTCAGGTGCACCTTCGGGCGTATCTGAACTCAAACTGAGGATTTGAGAGATTCTCAAAATAAAATTCACAAAAATTTTATCAAAGAGTAAAAAGTTTTGAAAGTGCAGAGCAGAGCAGTGTGTACAATCAGTCAGCGCCGAACGGTGATTTCGAAAAATACCCTTACTTTATGAGTTATGAGATATGTTACGATATGATATGCATGTTAGAGTAGGCTAAGTATTCTTATTAGGACTAGAGTGGCCTGATTTGTGATGCCTTAGCCTAGGGATTTTACTGCTAGGAGATGCTTGAGAGTGAATGGATACTAGCGAGGAGCTTATGAGAGATCTGCTAGAGAGTAGACTATGTATAGAGAGAGTATAGTACTTGGGACTTGGGATCCTATGAGGAGGACTCGGGGTGAAAATTGATGCGGTGTGGACGATAGTATTGGGCTCGTACTACCGAAGGCACCGGATCAGTGCGCAGCCCAAGTAAGAATCTTTAGGGTACCAGGGATCAAGTAAGAATGGGATGTAGAGTGTGTGTACGCTCGAGCAAGTCTCTGATATCTTGTGTTGTATTGCAGAGAGACATCATGGTTGGGACACGCCACAGGCTAGGGACTAGCGAGGGGGTGTGAGCGATGAGGAGCTCCGCTAGATGATTCATGATGAGGTGGCTGCTGCCATCTGCGATGAGATTCCAGAGATGTTCGAGTCTATCAAGACCACACTGATTGAGACTTTCGATGAGCGGTATGCTGCTCTTACTGATGTTGTTGTTGCTGCAGCCACTGCGTCCGTTGTTGCTGCCAGGCCGCAGGGATGTGACGCTTTGCTGGACCGGGAGTTCAGCAACACGAAGCCACCAGAGTTTGATGGGACTCGGTATCCGATAGCCGCGATGAGATGGATCTCTGAAAATAAGGGGTGCTTCTACACATGTTCATGTCCGAAGTATCTGAGAGTTCGGTTGACGCTGAACCAGCTTCGCTTGGGGGCCAAGGACTGGTGGAAGTTTGTGACAGAGCACTATTCTTCAGCAGAGCTTGCTGCGGTGACCTGGGAGCGGTTCATCGCTATGTTTCGTGATGAGTACATTCCCCCGGTGGAAAGGGAGCGTTTGGCCCAGGAGTTTTATCCTCAAGCAGGGTATTGAGTCTGTTACTGTGATCACCATGATGTTTCACGAGGGTCGATGTTCTGCCCTAAGCACGTGTCTTCTGAGCAGGCACGTATGAGTCGGTATTTGAGTATTTTGAGGAGAGACATCCGTGAGTTTGTGGAGAACTCGACGTACCAAACATTTTCCAAGCTTTAGGTAAATGCCCGGAAGAGGGAGATTTAGCTAGAGACTCTGTCCAGGGAGGAGGTGCAGTCACAGGGGAGGGATCGGTGACCGGCACAGTCCCAGCCGGCTGCCAAGCAGGCTAAGCCCGCCGATTCAAGATCAGGTAACCAGAAGGGCCGCACTTGTGCCAAGTGCGGAAAGAGTCATGAGGGGGTGTGCAGAGCAGGGTCTTGCTACAAGTGTGGCAAGGAGGGGGCACATGGCCAAGGATTGCCTCAAGGGGTTTGCAGTTATTTTCACTGCAACCAGAATGGACACCATAAGGCCAAGTGTCTGCAATTTTGAGGGTCCGCTCAGGGAGCTTCTCAAGGATCTGCCCCTGCTGCTGTTCGAGCTACGGAGAGTCGTCCGGTGAAGGCCGAGGCACCGAAGGCCTTTAGTCAGCACATCAGTATTCGTCGTGAGGCATTAAGTTGACCTTTGCGAGTTTCCATAGCTGACGAGAGAGCAGTGTATGCCACTGATTTGATTCGAGGATGTGTACTCGATATCTTCGGCGTTGAGTTTCCGATTGATTTGGTCCCGATTGCTATGGGAGATGTCTGTGTCATCGTAGGCATGGACTGGTTGATCAGATTTGGAGTTCTTATCGACTTCGAGCGACAGCTGGTGACCATACGAGACCCTAGTGGGGGAGTTCTTACGGTTTATGGCGAGGGTACCAGTTCTGGGTCAGCATTTTGTTCAGCCACGAGGGAGAGGCATAGTCTACAGCAAGGCTGTAGTGGGTATGTGGCTTATGTGGTGGATGCGAGGGTAGGTGTAGAGAGACCGAGGTCGGCCGATGAGGTCCCGATAGTGCGTGAGTTCCCGGATGTTTTCCCCGAGGAGTTTTCGGGTGTGCCTCCCGAGAGGCAGGTGGAGTTCCGTATCGATTTGGCTCCGGGGGCAGTGCTTATCGCCCAGGTGCCCTATCGCCTTCCACCTCCAGAGATGCAGGAGTTATCCTTGCAGCTTCAGGAGCTGCTGGGAAAGGGGTTTATACGGCCGAGTAGCTCGTCGTGAGGAGCACCGATCCTTTTTGTCAATAAAAAGGATGGTTCACACCGGATGTGCATTGATTACTGGGAGTTGAAAAAGCTGACGGTCAAGAACTGTTACCCCTTACCGAGGATCAACAATCTGTTCGATCAGGTGTAGGGAGCATCTTGGTTCTCCAAGATTGATTTGAGGTCTATATATCATCAGATGAGGGTGCGTGATGAGGATATCCAGAAGACAGCGTCCAGGACTCATTACGGGCATTACGAGTTTGTGGTAATTCCTTTGGGGCTGACCAATGCATCAACGGCATTCATGGATCTCATGAACAGGGTGTGCAGGCTGATGTTGGATCGTTCGGTGTTCGTGTTCATTGATGATATATTGGTGTATTCGAGGTCCATAGAGCAGCATGAGGAGCATTTGAGGGAGATCCTCAGGGTTCTGAGATCGGAGAGGCTTACGCCAAATTCTCCAAGTGCAATTTCTGGTTACGGGAGGTCCAGCTTCTAGGACGCCTCGTCAACCAGAATGGGATATTGGTCGATCTGGCCAAGATTGAGGTGGTGATGAATTGGTAGGTGCCGAGATCCCCTTTGGAGATTAGGAGTTTCCTGGGGTTGGCTGGTTATTATTGGAGATTCATCCAGGATTTCTCTAGGATTGTTGTTCCTCTCACCAGACTGACCCGGAAAGGCGTGACTTTCAGTTAGGGGTTGGAGCAGTAGGCCTCATTCGAGACACTTCGCCAGATATTGTGCGAAGCCCAATGTTGGCCCTTCCGAAGGGAATGGAGGACTTTGTAGTATCTTGTGACGTGTCGATATCAGGACTGGGTGCGGTGCTGATGCAGAGAGGGCATGTGATAGCATACGCACCAAGGCAGCTGAAGCCTCATGAGATGATGTATCCTACTCACGATCTGGAGTCGGGGGCTGTGGTGTTCGCGCTCAAGATCTGGTGTCACTATTTGTATGGGGTTTGGTATACCATATACACAGACCACAAGAGTTTGAAGTATCTAATGGATCAGCCCAAACTGAACATGTATCAGAGGAGATGGTTGGACGTGGTAAAGGATTGTGAGTGTGAGATCCTATACCACCTAGGAAAGGCTAACGTGGTAGCCGATGCCTTGAGTCGTAGGGCACAGGGTGCCCCTTTGCGAGATGTTTGTATGAGGTTGACAGTGATGACTCCGGTGTTGGACACCATTTAGGAGGCCCAGGTAGAGGCCATGAGACCGGAGAACCGCAAGCGAGAGCGGGTGATTGGTCAGATATCTGAGTTCATTGTCGATATCCGAGGGCTTATAACATTCCAGGGCCGAATTTGGGTGCCATTTGATGGTGGGGCACGTGCCATTTTGATGGAGGAGGTGCACAGGTCGAGGTTTTCGATCCATCCAGGGGCCACAAAGATGTATTTGGACCTGAAAAGAGATTATTGGTGGCCCTGTATGAAGAGGGATGTGGCATGGTTTGTAGAGAGATGCTTGACCTGTCGCAGGGTTAAGTCCGAGCACCAGTGTCCACATGGAAATTTGCAACCGTTTGAGGTTCCCCAGTGGAAATGGGAACAGATTTCTATGGATTTTATCACCAAATTGCCGAGGGCTGCGAGAGGTGTTGATGCGATTTGGGTGATCATCGACCGGCGTACAAATAACACTCATTTTCATGCTATCAGTGAGAGCTCTTCCGCAGAGAGGCTGGCAGAGGTGTATGTGAGGGAGGTGGTATCGCGACATGGTGTACCGATCTTGATTGTGTCAAATTGAGACGTGTGTTTCACTTCCAGTTTTGGAAGAAGTTCCATGAGGAGTTGCGTACTAGGCTGCATTTCAGTACCGCTTACCACCCACAAACGGACTGATAGAGTGAGCGGACGATTCAGACACTCGAGGACATGCTTCGAGCATGTGTGTTGGACTTCGGAGGGAGTTGGGACATGTATCTGCCTTTGGCTGAGTTTTCCTATAACAACAGCCACCATTCGAGTATTGGTATGCCTCCCTTTGAGTAATTGTATAGGAGGAGGTGTCGGATTCCTATTTTTTGGGGAGAGGTGGGGCGGCGAGTGATGGGAAGCAATGAGATAGTGCTTCAGACGACAGAGCATATACAAAAGGTTAGACAGAGATTGCTGACGGCCCAGATTCAGCAGAAGATTTACACGGATAGGCATCGATCCGAGCTCGAGTTTCAGGTTGGAGATTTTGTACTCCTGAAAGTGTCTCCTTGGAAAGGAGTGATCTGATTCAGGAAAGGGGGCATGTTGGGGCCCCGGTACATTGGACCGTTCAGCGTGATCCTGAGGGTAGGCAGGGTAGCATATCGATTGGAGATACCTACGGAGTTGAGCCAGATTCATGATACCTTCTATGTGTCTCAGCTGAGGAAGTGTATAGTCAACGAGTCGACAGTGGTGCCATTGGAGGATATCCAGGTGGACGCGGGTCTGAATTATGTTGAGAGACTGATCGCAATCTTGGACCGGAAGGTCAACGTTCTGAGGAACAAGGAGGTGCCTCTGGTTCAGGTCCAGCGACAACATCAGAGGGTGTCCGAGCTGACTTGGGAGTCGGAGTCAGAGATGTAGGAGCAGCATTCGGAGATGTTTTTGGCATGAGACTTCGAGGGCGAAGTTTGGTTCTACTGGGGGAGGATTGTAACATCCCAAAATTCAGGAAAATCTATTTAGCCCTTCCATTTTGTCAAGTAGTCAAGATTAGTCCCTTGAGAGAATTCTTGTAGCAAATGAGTACGTTGGGCGTACTGGGGAGTACGCTGCGCATACTCATGCGCTTAATTTGGACGCGGAATGGTCGGGGTACGCTGGGCGTAACGGGTCCAGATGCAACCCCTAAATGTTTGGCTTGTGCACTATTTAAAGGATGCTAAGGCTCATTCCTCAGCCTCCATATTAGTGAGTGAAACCCTAAGAGAGAGCCTTCCATCGTTCTTAGCATGAGTGTGTGTGTTTTGGAGCTAAAAGTGTCTTGGTGTGTTAGAGAAGAAGAAGGAGAAGAGCTTGTGGAGGCTAGGGATTGAAGTGCAAGTTTGGATCTGAAATCTACAGAGAAAGGAGCTTCATCTTGAGGTATAAAGTTCAAAACTTTCCTCTTTATGTGGTTTCATGAGTGCATGGAACATTTCTAGGATTAAAAGTCCCAAAGGTGGAGTCTTTATGAGTGTAATGTACTCCATGGACCTAGATCTGTCCCATTTCAGTGATATTTGTGTTATAGATCCATAAAGTTTCCATCATGGTCATTGTTATGAGGTCATGCTTGAGTTATGAGCTTTCTAGTGTTGGGAAATGGAATGTTATGGGTGTTAGTGACTTGTCCAGCCATGGAAAGGCTTAAAGTCACCAACTTTATGGATTAAGAGGCTTAGAAATCGTCAGTTCTAGAAGTTGGACGTGGGTCTTAACTGGTTAAGACCTCAAGAGCTTAGAGTCTGAAACTAGGAGTTACACGGGGCGTAATCCTAGTACGCACGGCGTAAGGGGTTGCACACACAGTTTCTATAAGGACGCCGGGTTCACCCAGCGTACATGTTTGGTACGCGCAGCGTAACCCGGAGAGTTGACTTTTGTTGACTTTTAGGATTTGGTCAACTTTAGGGTCTTTGACCCATGAGAGGGGTAAAATGGTCTTTTACCCTTCTGAGAGTATTAAGAGAAGGAATAGTCTAGCCTTGAGAGATGTATTGATTTAGAGTGTTTATTTCATATGATTAGGCGGAGGCTAGACCCGATTTTACAGAGTTCGAGATTTACCGAGTTACCCGAGGTGAGTCTTCTCACTATACTTTACGTAGAGTGGGAATTAGAGTTATGTGATAGAGTATTTTGTATGCTTTTGCATGATGTGATTTCTATGTGATTTATTCTATGTATGTTACAGAGTTTACAGAGTTAGAACCGGAAGGTCCACAGAGTTCGGGCCAGAGGGCCCATAGAGTTATGGGAATGGAGGGTCCCACTGAGACACATTGACCAGAGGGTCGAATAGAGTTATAGCCTCGAGTGGCTAATATGTGTTGTGTGTGGTATTTTGGGGAACTCACTAAGCATTTATGCTTACAGTGTTGTGTTATGTGTTTCAGGTACCAGTGAGGATCGCGGGAAGGCGTCGGCTTGATCAATACACACACGAGGAGTTTTTACATTATGATCTTGAGATGTGATGTTATGATTTGACTATGTGATACAGTGATGTTTCTATAACAATATGAATGAAAATGTATTTTTAAAATGAGAAAAATTATTTGAAAATTTGGGTGTTACAAGATATTTGTCAATAATACTGGAATTACAGATGTAACAAGTTCAGGAAAAATGACCTAGAAGTAGGCCTTACGTCAACCAAGATGGGAAATTTTTGACACAACTATGACCTTATCAAGACCTAACATGTCTAAGTTTTAACAAAGATAGGAGATTAGACTAGAGTTTTACATAACTAAGTTATATCCAAAACAGAAGGTTAAGTAGGCTCTATCTACGATGAGAACCACTCGAATGAGTCCTTAATTCAGACATACGACGCTCTATGTCTCGCATGCGCCTTTCATACATTGACTAACTAGCCTGAAGTTCTGTAACTTCAGCTTGGGATGCAGCTAGCTGTTGCTGCAGAGTCTCGTTGGTTATCCTACCCCTTTCCATAGCTACCTCGATTTGGCGAATGTGGACCGTGTTAACGCCAGAGTTGGTGTCAATCTCCATGACTCGATCAATAGATGCTGGACCTTGCACGGTGTTCTGAGAAATCCTACGGACCAAGATAGGCAGGACTCGATCAGCTGAACCTCCTTCATTTAGCTTGTAAAATCTTTTATCCCCATTGTAGGGAATGGGTTGACCTTGTTCCTGACTTCATCAGTTCAAGTTTGTGGTCCACAGTGGTGTGAGTCCTTGAAATGTTGGACGAGGGTTCGGGTTTGGAGCTACTCGGGGTAGGTTGTTGACTTTTGGCTCTTAGTCAAAACCATCAGAAAAGCCTTCAGCATAGTGCTCATCCAAATGGATTGGATGATCATCTTCTGCCTCTTCTCCAAGCCATCCAGCATTCCCTTCATTTGGAAAGTATGGATCTCCGGGAAGATGGAATCCAGCCATGATATCTACGCAAGAAAAGGGTTATAGTAAATAACAAAATAGACGTACTAATTAGATAATTATAAGATGATCTTTATCAGTTACTTCAATACTTTTTTAGTGCATACCAGTTATATGTACTCAAAACAGGATAGACCTTCGAATTAGTGACCCTAACTCTAAGCCCACAACCAAACAAGGAACAGGAAGTAAAGCAATGATCACAGATTCTAAGTCTATGACATCTTAGTTAAATATAACCTTAGTGTATCCACTTAGCACTTATTGTCCTACTAATAAAGATCTTTAATTCTCAGATAAGTAATTATAGTAACACAAAATACTCCTATAGTATTTTAAGTTTATGTTTTGTTCTATTGTTTTTATTGTAATAGTGTTGGTAAGTTTTTAGACTTGTTGCAACCTCACAACCACCCTTAGGCACATGCTAGTGACTCCTCGGATGATATAGTTGATCAGGCTATATCTTCTCAGGGTTGACTATATGTCTCTAAGTTTAATGTGTTGCCCAACAATCGTAATACTTTTGTTCTGCCCTAGTGACACTAATTTTAGTATGAATGCAGGTTTGTATACTTGGTAAAATATTTTATTATTTAAAAGTCTAAACTCTTGGTCAGAGTATTTTAATCCCGTTGTGTTTACCGTTATATATCTTTTATGGGTTGATATACTCGATTCACTATAAACTATGTTCTGATACCAATCTGTCACACCCCAAAACCGTAACGGCGGAAACGTTCAGGGGTGGAGGACGTCATGTTCAGTATCACAACAATGCATAGTAGTAAACAAGCAACAACATCATCCATTGCATTAATAGTATAATTTCATACAAGTGTCTTATGTAAAGTTATAAGCACCAAAAATGTAAATCAAAATATGAGATGAGTCTTGACCGAGCTCCATCTTCTCAAAATCCTGGCATCGGTACATGTCTACTGATGACATAAGAATACAAGTTATTTTGAAAGAGTTTATCAACTTTAAAGCTGGTGAGTTCATAAGTATGTACTAGCTGTATTGTAGCGAGCAACAAGGTGTAGGATAGTCAATCCAGTATAGATCTATAGACAAATTCAATGCTCTCCCTCTAGGAGACTCTGGATACAAAACGAGCCATGACAGGTGATGCCATGCCCCGTTACGTGGCTCACATATCTGTTGTAATGTTCTTGTATATGTATTGTATGTACTAGCTGTATTGTATGTTCTCTCTCTGTCTAGTACGTATGTATGCTCTCTCTATATGTTATCGTTTGTTTCTCATCATAGTATTGTTTATCTGTATGTTATGCTTGTTTCTCGTTATAGTATTCTCTATATGTATGTTATGTTTATTTCTCATCATAGTATGTATTGACTCATGTATGAATCGACTCATTGTATGTTTCATTGTTCTAGTAATAGTATTAGTAACTTACAAATCTATACATATTATAGTTTAGTAGTAATAATGTTTGTATGTATGAACATGTTGATATGCCTTTGCTACCAAAAGGTATTGAATTGAAAGAAGTAACTTTTATATCTATATACGTATACATAATATATAACTAGGATTCAAACGACCTTCGGACAAACAACAGTTAACATAAGTCCACAACCAAACAAGGAACATGAAGCAAGGTGAGCTATCAGTCCTAAGTCCTTTCAATCCTACTTATATAACTATATCTATTTTGATATACATTTGACAAAGTATAAGTTTAATATAAGTATTTAACATGTAAAAGAGTTTGCAAAACAATTTGAAGTAGCTTGTTTGATAACGCAGTTTGAAAAGTAAGAAAATCCATAAGCTTGATAGTTATTAATCACATGTGATTGATATAATAACTATAATAGTTTAACTTGTATCCCCCCCCCATAAAAGCATTTAAAATCATTTAAAAGGTTGATTAAGGGGTATGAACTCACCTGTAGTGAGTGCTTTGGAAGAACGGATGCCATAGGATGCTAAGTGTCAAGTGAAGACTTGAGCACACACACGGATCCTATTTAACATAAAATGACACATATATGTATCCAATTAGTCATTTAACAACTAATTAACCAAGTTAAGACACCCTAGGGCATGGAAAACACTTTGATTCAAGTGTTAGAAGTACCAAGGGTTGCATCTAAGGGTTGTAAAGCCAGATAAGGGAGTTTTCGGTCCAAATGGTATGTTTCTTGGAGTTTTCGTTTCTTTTGCTTTTCGGTCCATATGGTTTTCGGGTGAAATGTTTTTCGGTCCAAAAAGGTTTTCGGTCCAAATGGTTGGCCGAAAACTCATGATCTTTGATGCGTAAGGTGATTTTCAAGGGCTTTCAATTATATATAGGGGTTCTAAGTTTCATCCAAAGCCTTATGTGCGTTTAAGGTCTTATATGTATCTTTCTTTATGGTTTTCGGTGAAGGGAGATGCACTTGACCGAAAACACCTATTGTTCTTGAGAAATGGATGTTTTCAAGGCCCTAACTCAAGTATCCTTACTAGATAACAAGTATAAGAGATAGATACTTACAATATGGAAACAAAGAAGGGTGTTTTCGGCCCAAAACACTAGTGTGTGTTCTTGGTGTTCTTGGTGAAATGAAGAACACTTGAAGATAATCTTGAAGATCTTGACAAAAATTTGGATGATACTTGAGAGAGAATTGTTCTTGACTTGGAAATGGGAAAAAATAACTAAGTGTCATTTATATACCCTTTAGGGTTTTCGACCCTAACACTGTTTTGGGCTGAAAGCTCCAAACTCTTGGAGTTTTGACTTAAATGTTGCACAATTAATCCTAAAGTATACTTCCTCTAATTATCTCTTGAAATACTAGGCTTTAGAACACCCAAACTGACTCCAAAAAGCTTAAAAATTAGCATAAATAAATCTGACTTCTATTGAAGTGAATGGTTGTACAAGATAGAAATTTCAGGTTGTTACAATATGCCCCTTTCTGTTACAGTTGTCGGAGTGCATTTCCCGACAAGGACCGTTGTGGTGAAAGTTGCACTTGTTGCACTTGGGAAGGGTTCCAGCATATTGTCTCAGTGGTGCTGGAGTGGAAGGAGTAGTGGCAGCATGGATGGTAACAGTATGTTGCCTCTTGGCGGGGTCCTGCACTGGTTGCTTCTTTTTATTGTTCTAGAACTTTCACTTGTTGTTCCCTCCTTTTGCTTGATCAGAGGTGGTTGTTACCGTGACATGGCTAGCCCGATGATCAATGAGTTGTTGGGCCAACTCCTTGGCACTGTCAAAAGTAGTTGGTCTTAAGGCCAGTAGACTATTTTGAATCTGGGGAGACAATCCCCAGAGGTATCGCTCCACCTTCTTGTCTTCCGGAGTGGCCATCGCAGGAAAAAGGAGTGCTAGAACATTGAATTGGGCAGTGTAACCTGAAAGGTCAGAACCCATCATCTTGAGACTCCACATTTCTTGCTCTAATTTTTTCACTTCACCCCTTGGGCAATACTCCTTCAGCATCATGGTTGTTAACTCTTCCCAGCTTATCGAATTAGCCACGGCGAGTGTCAGTGATTTTAGGTGGCCCTTCCACCAAGTAAGGGCCCTGCCGGTGAAAGTGCAAGCGGTGAATTTGACTTTGCTTGGTTCGAGGCATGCACAGATCTCGAAGACGGATTCAGTCTTCTCGAAACACTGCATCAAGGCGATGACGCCCCCACTACCATTGAAGGAATCAGGATTGCCATTTGTAAAGTCCTTATAGGAACATTCTCTCGAATGCCCTTGTCTGTCTCCTTGAGTGTATTTATTAGTACCACTCCCTGTCCTCCTGGCACCGTCAGTGCTGATTTGGGACATAGCAGTTGCTACCGTGGCTGTAACCGCAGCCTAGAACGTAACAGGATCATACTGGGGAGGCGGCGGTGGTGGATTTGTTTGTGTCCTGCCAACGCGTCTAGCAGACCTACGAGGTGACAACTTTTTTTCATAGAATTTTAAAGACGAAATGAGTATAAGTCTCTTAGTAATGGTTATAAGTCGGGTGCCATAGAACTAGGTTATTAGTTTTTCAAGTATAGTATTTCCCGACTCTCAATTGTTTGCAAACAATTCATAGTAAGAGTCTATATAAATAAACTTATGAGTAATGAATTAAATGAAATCTTGAAATCTTTTTTCCATGCCTGATCCACTCATAAGACCACTCGATGTATACTACTTGTGTGTAACTAAGGTTCAATAGACCGTCGAACTTAATGAGTCTGCCCTAAGCCCACAACCAAACAAGGAACAGGATCCAAGGTGGGCTCACCATTTCTAAGTCGATCGCCACTTAATTACATACAATCTCGAGGTATATATTAAATAGTCTCAGAGTTACCATAAGCAAATTCTTTGTAATGTTATGTTATGAAATCAGAGGTAAACTCCCAATAAAATAAAATACATGCCAATTTTCATTGATACAATTTAGTACATGTTTTTAGGAAAATTTGACCTTATAGGAGGTCTACATTATATTAACGTAACGGAAAATTTTGACAGCACATAGACCCTTCGACTAGTGTAGCCACTTAGACGCAGGGTCAAACTACTTGTAGGAAAGAGTAGCCACAACACATACTCATAGACCTAGTTTACAAGAAAATGTGAGTAGTGCAAGTACTAATCTAGGCGGGTGGTATCAGTTGGTCCCTTACGGGCCTTGAGACGAGGTCGAGGTTCCCTGTAGCTCTGCAATTCGGCGTTCGGTTGCAATCACTCTCTCGTCAAAAGGCGCGTGCCTTATCTGGTACTCCCTTACCTGTGCCCGAGCAGTGGTAAGGTACTCGATGAGTTGATCCATGGGATAGAAGTCTCTTTCCAATTCCCTAGTACATGCATCGGTGGCTTCTGCAATAGCGTTGAGATCCTGAACTCGGTCTACCATTTCCCTATTCTGGTCCCCTAGGTTCGTGATTTGCTGGACCATGACGGGGAGGGCTCTGTTAGCCGGTCCCCCATGACTGAGGTCGTAGTAACCCCGTTAATCACCAAATGGTGATCATTGTCGTTGTTTACGGCTCCATCTCTCAACCACTGTTGCCTAACGGGGCTCGGGCCCATTGTAGCCAAAACGGTTCGCAGGAACCCTGGCGATGTAAGGAGGATTGATGACTTCCTCCTCCGGATCTTCCTCTTCTTCTTCATCCTCCAATTCTTCTTCAATTTCTTCTTCTTCTTCGGCCTCTTTGGGGTCTTCTTCGGGGTCCTCCTCGAATACTTCCTCGGGATCCTCTTCTGATTCTGCTTCTATCCAGTCACCGTTCCCCTGGTTCGGAAAGTAGGGGTCTCCGGGTAAGTGGAATCCTACCATGATGTATGTGCAAGAATAGGGGCGTAAGGGGCACATAATGAATCTAGAAATATTGTGGTTAAGCAACATAAAATACTCCTATAGTATTTTAACGGTTGAGTTTGATTCTTAACGCATTTCTTGTATGGGTGTTGATAAGTTGATAAACTTATTGTCCACTATGACTATTCCCCGACATAGACTAGTCACTTCTCCGACCAATATAGTTGATCAGACTATATTCCTCCCAGACTTGATTGCATATCCCATGGCATAATCACAGTGCACAACTCCTCTATTTTTAACTTTCGCGTTTTCCTTAGACGTGACACTATACCAGTATGCATGTATGTACTTATACTTTTTCATAAGAATAACATTTTATTATTTTTAAAAGTATAATTGTAGGGAAAACATTTAAATCAGAGAATCCTAGTCCATTTGTGTTTATAGTTTGTATATCTTATATGGTTTGATATAATATGTTCCCTATAAAAAATGTTATGATACCAATCTGTCACACCCCCAAACCAAGGATGGCAGAAACACCCGGGGTGGGAATGACTTCATGTATAGTATCACAACAACGAGTATAATAGTGCTCATAGTAAATAAAACCATCATAATTATAATTGAAAAAGTTACACCGTAGTATGAGTTTACATGTTTCCAAATCAATTACACTATGATGACCAAAAATGAAATGTTTGACGATTTAACGTCCCATCCTCAAAAGCTGTTGATTTCCTGTTTCACTGATTTTCTGAGAATACAAGTAATTTCGAAAAAGTTTCAACAATTAAGTTGGAGAGTTCATAAGCTTTTGGTTGTAGTGCTGGAAAACCCTTATTTGTAAATGTAATGTATACACAAGAAAAATCCAATATTTTCCTTATAAAATGTTATCTATTCTTAAATCCCAAGACCGAATTTATGAGTTTGTTTCGTAATTTTTAATGAAGAATGCAGTTTTAAACAGATAAAACCCTTTTTAAAATAGAATTTCCCGTAAACTTTAAGTGTTGTTAACTCCCTATGTAAGTCGCTATAACAATACTACGACTAGATGATCTGATACAACGTTTTTCAGATATTAGAATTTGTTATGACATTTGTCACCCGTAGACCAGCAGGTCCCGTTGTAGCTAGCAGTAAGGTGTGGGGTGTCAATCCCAATATAGATCTATACACAATTATCACGCTCTCCCTACAAGAGACTCTGGTTATAACTTACAGGAATTTTAACCCGTACTCTAAGAGTACAATGAAGATGTGTCTCACAATTTACGATAACAAGTTAACGTGTAGTATGCGAGTAAAACCTTTTGTATGGTGTACTTCATATGTTTCATCTTGTATGTTTGTAACAATAAAGGAGTCTTAGAATTTAGTGAGTAATTTCTGTTATTTAAATGTAAGTTAACAGAAAACACATATAAAGTATGAAGTCACCAAAGATAAACACTTTGCTCAACATGTTACAAAGTGTTATGAAAGTTGTAAGTTGTTAACTAGTTTTTAACCTTTCTGCACTGTTTTAGAAAAATCATAGAAAAACCATACAAAGTCAAAAACTAAATCTGTAAACTCTGAGAGTTTAGCAAATGTGTCTAGTTTGTTCATAATTTTTATTATGATTTTTAGAAGTCTATAACTTGTGTGAAAATGTTCATATTCAAAGATTGTTCCGAATTTGTTTCTGTAATGATAGGCAGTTTTGTAAAAATCACCATATATTGTAGAAAAATCGAATGAAGATGTGCAAGTATTAATTAGAAAGGTATAAGCCTGAATTACTTGCATATTAAATAGTTTTGAAAGATATTAAATTTAAGATGGTAAAAAAAAGTTCGTGAATAGGACTCAACCTTTCTGTGAAAAGCTGAAGTATGAGTTTGAGTTATATTAAGGTGTGTTAACTTGTATTCCCCCACTAAAACTTGAAGAAAACATGAAAATATAGGTGTATGAACTCAACTTGAGTGATTCCCTTAGATAAATGATAAGAGAAGAGGTTTCCAAGTCAAGAACACTTGGTAAGTGCTTGAAGAGTTGAAGATCTAAGAGCAAATATGGCGATATTTGTTATGAGAGATCCATAATTTGAGTGAAGGTGTGAAGAATGTTCAAATGTAGGATGAAAATACTTAACAAAAGTGAGTGAAAATCTCAATATCATCCTTAGAGTCTCGAGTTTTTAAAGAGAGAATGTGAAAGGGAGGTGCTTGCTTCTTGGTGAGAGAGTGAGTAAAGTGGAATGAGAGATGAGGGTTTTCCAGCTTTTGATCAAGATCTCTTGCTAGAGGGAGTATGAGAGGACAAATAGTTGACTAGGTAGGGAGGAATAGTGACTGAAGGTTGTCATAAGTGGGTATGGGGGATAGCTTGTGTCATACTTTATGAAAAGTCAACACTCTACATCCATATCTTACACAACAGATATTATTCTTAGATTAAGATTTCCCCTAAAAAGTGATTAAAATATGAATATATAGGGTCTTATATATCAAAATATGAGTTTGGAGAGTTTAAGTCATGAATATTACAAGTCTGAGGAAATTTCCAGAGTTAAAATCACTTAAAATCACTAAAAAGTCGGAAATGGTTGAAAATCCGAAGTGGGGCTCGGATTTGCGAGGGTTCCGGAGTCAAAATCACAATTCCGGAGCCAAATGTGGAAATTCCGAAGTCATTTCTAAGATTCCGGAGTGGGTCTGCAGCTTCCGAAGTGGATCCAACGCTTCCGAGATGCGAGGCAGTCCGGGTGAAGTCCTCTTGTCGTATGCGAGATGGTCTGAAGCAAGGCATTCCGGAGCCACTTTCTAGAGTGAAGGAGTTCTGAAGCTGAGGGAGGTATGAAATTGTCTGGTTCCTAAGAGGGTTCCGGACCAAGAGGGTCCTTTTGGTTTTTCTCCTTCGATTTTGAGTTGTTTTTCACAAAGGAAAGGATTGGGTTGGTACAGATGTTTATAAAAGTTTGAGAGAGATATGAGAGAGATTTGGGATAAAGAGATCTTTGGGAGAGATTTGGGATAGAGAGAGATATTTGGAAGATATTTGGAATAGAGAGAGATATTTGGGAGAGATTTGGGAGAGAGAGAGAGAGAGAGAGATAGAGTGGGAGAGATTTAGAGAGATTTTGTCGGGGGCCTTTATTAGTGTTTTTCTTCGTAGCGCAAGGACCGTAGGCTTCGTTAAGCTTTGTTATGAGTGTTATATGCCCTCAAAGGGTACTTAAAGTTGTCTTATCGAATTGTCGCATCACTTACTCATTTTAGCAATTTTAGATTTTCTGAACATTGAAAAACTCTAAGCGATAATTTATATGACGATAGTGAGTTGTACAAAGTAAGCACAATGTAAACCCTAATATACGAAAGGTTAACTGAGTTGACCGGTTTGACTTGTTGACTTTGTTTGACTTTGACTTTACCAGAAATTTACAGTTGTCACAGAATTTGATGAGGACAGTCAAATGAGTAAAATATATGTAGAAGATGAGGTTGACTGCTCGCAGTTCCTTAAAAACGAATCTGAAAAAGCGAAGGCTCTCATTTCAGTAAATTCGGTTGAATTCGCATGAACTTATCAAAATAATCCAAAGGTTCTAAAGGAAATTACAACTCTCTTTCCAAAGGTCCAAACAACACCTAACCAAGTTTTTGCAATCAATGGAGTGTCTAAAGGTCAAACCGTTGAACTAACATCCTTAGTCGAAAATGATAATGTTGATGGGTGTGATGAGCACTTCTGGTCCACCCCGATTGATAATGCAAAAGAAACAGTAGGTCTATCAAAGAAGACTTCTTGGAGAGTTAAATGGAGGTATGTAGTTGAACCTTTAAACAAGGTTAATACCACCTATAAAAAGGGAAATTCAAGTGGAACTAAAGATAATCGCTCCGGTAACTCCTCAATCCAAGAAAACACTCCTGTGCGAAAATCAAGGGCAAAAGTGAATGTTCACAAATCTGTTGAACAGTTTGCATCCCAAAAACGTCAACGAAACGCGAGATACAACAAAAATCTGCAAGAACGAAAGCAGTTTTGGAAATCAAGAAATTCAAACTATGTTCAGCATTAAAAGCGTTTCAATCCTCAAACGAACGTTGAATCAAATGCTAATTCTAAAAGCCAAAAATTCTCTTTAAATACAAATCCAAAAGGCTACTCATCTCGTAAGTCTCACACCCTCAGGATCCAAGACATACAATTCATCATCGATCCTATGTCTCAAAACCATCATGTCCTTCAAACCGTAAGTTATCTCCCAAAACCACCTTCGTTTCAAAATATGGAGTTTTGCACTCTTCCACCTCCTCGCGACACGATAAAGGGAAGGCGAAGAATGTTTCAGAGTGCCACGCTCCCTTTAGATCCAAGGAGGAAGAGCGAAAGTTTGTTAAAAATCAAATTAAAAACAAATAAAAACAAAAACAAACGAACATGAAAGAAGCGAACCAGAAAGATAATCGTATCAAGGTTTTGGAAATAAAGAAGAAATACCAAACCACCTTAATAAAATGAACTTTTATGGTTGATCTCTTTATTGCTTATCCTATTGTTGTAAAAGCCTCACAAGGACCCACACACCTTTGGGTTCCTAAATCTGCTTAATTTTTGCAGATTATACGTGACGAACAGTTCGACACTGAGTGGTATATTGATAGTGGTTATTCGCTTCACATGACAGGAAGAAGAGAGGAGTTGAGAGAATACAGGAACCGAATAATGGTGGTCTCGTGAATTTTGGTAACAATGCACTCGGGGAAATCAAAGGATGTGGCATGATCACGAATGGTGAATTCTCAATTCGAAAAGTAGCATATGTGGACGGACTGCAGCACAACTTAATAAGTGTTTCGCAGTTGGTGGTTGGTACTGGGTTAAAGGTCTCGTTTGACGATGAAGGATCTGAAATTATTGAAAAGAAGTCCAAAATAGTGTTGCTTAAATCAAAATGCAAAGGCGAGATGTATCCATTGAATATCAATATGATACGAGGGAAGCCTTCTATCTGTCTACTCACAAAAGCTACTTTAGACGATAGTTGGTTGTGGCATAGGAGACTTTCGCACCTCAACATCAAAGATATCAACATGCTAGTTCTTGGTGATCATGTGCGAGGTCTTCCTCTCTTGAAATATGACAAGGATCATCTCTGCACTGCCTGCGAAATGGGGAAGCAAAGCAGGAAAAGTCATCCAACTATAGTGAACACGAAGGTTATTGAGCCACTCGAACTACTTTACATTGATCTTTGTGGCCCATCTGCAATCGAAAGTATCGGCGGTAACAAATATATTCTCGTTATTGTAGACGATTTTTCACGTTTCACTTGGGTGTTCTTTCTTAAGCATAAATCTGAAGCAACTCTTAAGCTCCAATACTTTATCAAGCAAATTGAGTTATAACTACGAAAGGTGGTTCGCAATGTTCGAAGTGATAATGGTCTGGAATTTAAGAACCAAGTGTTCGATGCATTTCTCACTGATAAGGGAGTATCTCACAATTTTTCTGCTCCCTATACTCCACAGCAAAACGGGGTCGTTGAAAGACAAAATCGTTCGTTGTGTGAAGCAGCCAGAACCATGCTTTCATCCGCATCACTGCCTCTTTACTTCTGGGCTGATGCAGTTGCCACTGCTTGCTTTACACAAAACAGATCGCTTCTCAATAAAAGATTTGCTTCCACTCCCTATGAAATTATCAATAAGCCAAAACCTAACGTCAAGTTCTTCCATGTTTTCGGTTCTAGGTGTTTCATTTTCAATTCAAAGGAACAACGGAATAAGTTTGATACAAAGGCCGATGAAGGCATTTTTCTGGGATATTTGCTTACGTCGAAACCATATAGGGTTCTAAACAAACGATCCAAAAAGATTGAATAAACCTATTATGTTACGTTCGATGACAATTACTTAAAGAAGACACAAGCAAATGATAGTCAAGCTGAAAGATCTTTCCTCAAAAAAACCAAGTGACCATTCCATCGACCAATCTTTATGAAGAATTCATGCTTTTATTTGACGAACCTGAGAAGGCCATCACTTTTGAAGCAAAGGCATCTGATAATAAGGTCGATGAATTAGAGAAGATAATTGATGATGCTGCAAAAGACATGCACAATAAACCATCAACAACGAACATGCATCAAGACACGAGCACTTTATTCTAGGGGGAGAACTCTACCACCAATGCAAGTCCTCAGGGGGAGCAACCTAATCCACAAGAAATGAACACACCATCACTGGAGGAGGATTTACACTTCATTTCTTTCCTAGATCTACCCACTAATTCAAATGACTCTCTTCCCACAATGTCTCTTGAACCTCCACTCATTGGAGATACTTCAATTCCTAAAGAAGAGGACCACTCATCATTCGAGGGGGAGAATAAGGATGTGAATGACGATTCGGATGTTCAATTTGTATTCGAACACGTAAATGATGAACTAGATCTATCTTATGATCCAAATTACCCTCCGCTAACAAAATAGACCAAAGATCATCCAAAAACACAAGTTATTGGTGAATCATCTGCAGTAGTTCTTACAATATCTCAACCAAAAGCGAAACAGACTGCTCTATTCTCTCAAGTGGAATACTGCACGTTTAATTCGTTCGTCGCTCCAAGATTGAACCTAAAACTGTCAACACTGCTCTTGATCACTCTGATTGGGTACAGGCAATGTAAGACGAGCTCAATGAGTTCGAAAGAAATAAGGTTTGGAGATTGATTCCCACTCCAAAGGATGCATCTGTGTTTGGGTTGAAATGAATGTTTCGCCACAAAATGGATAAAGAAGGCAATGTCATAAGGAACAAAGTGAGACTCGTGGTTAAGGGATACTGTCTGGAAGAAGGCATCGACTATGAAGAAACCTTCGCTCCTGTTGCAAGGTTGGAATTCGTTCGCATCTTCTTGGCATATGCAGCGCACAAGAACTTCGAAGTATTTCAAATGGATGTTAAGTGTGCTATCTTAAATAGACAATTAGAAGAGACCGTATACGTGGAACAACCACTGTTTTTTTTGTGAAGGAGAAGTAGCACGATCACTGCTATATATTGGACAAGGCAGTCTATGGTCTAAAGCAAGCTCCAAGAGCCTGGTCTGAAACTCTTACTCGCTTCCTTAAAATTTCCAAATTTAAACAAGGTTCGGTCGACCCAAATTTATATTGATGACATCATCTTTGGCTCTACGAATCCTAGCTTAACAGCTTAATTCAGAAAGTTTATGGAAACTAAATTTGAGATGAGCTCTATGGGTCCGATTAACTTTTTCCTTGGCTTGAATATAAGATAGGGACTGGAAGGCATTTTCATAAATCAATAAGCATACACGAAGACCTTACTGTCTAAGTTCGGCATGACGGGAGACTCCAAAGTGAATGTTCCAATGGCATGCAGAACGAAACTAACACCATTTCTGGAAAAGTCGGCTGTTGATATGACTCTTTATTGCCAAATGATAGGATATCTAATGTATCTAATAGCCAATAGACCAGATATTATGTTTTTCATTTGTTATTGTGCTAGGTTTCAAGATAATCCATGCGAACCTCATATGGTGGCAGTTAAGAATATCTTTAGATATCTGAAACGAACCTCTTCACTCGGTATATGGTATCCTGTGAAATAAGGTTTCTTCGTCCAAGCATTTTCAGATGCTGATCTTAGAGGATGCGGGTTAAACAGAAAAAGAACAACTGGAGGATGCCAATTTCTTGATGGCAAGCTTGTCAGCTGGCAGTCCAAAAAGCAAACATGCGTCTCGTTGTCAACAGTCGAAGCTGAGTACATTGCTGCTACATCTTATACTTCTCAGGTCATATGGATTCAGAGTCAATTACGAGACTATGGCTTGAACATGAAGCGAATCCCACTCTATTGTGACTCCAAAAGCACAATTCGCATCTGTTACAACCCAGTGCAACACTCAAAGACGAAACCCATAGCACTGAGGTATCATTTCATCAAGGACCATGTAGAAGATGGCAATGTTGAGATTCATTTTGTTCGATCCGCAGACCAATTGGCTGACATATTCACGAAAGCCTTGCCGGAAGCATCCATTAATAGAATACTCCAAGGACTAGGAATGATGGAAGCTGAGTCAGTTCCAAAACCACTTTCGCCCTTGAAGTAGCCCTTTCGCTTTTGGGTTACCTGTTCGCTTTCGCTTTTATTTTATTTTTTTCAAGCGAAATAGAACGAACGCTCGCTATATTTCGTTTTCCGATTTTTTCGATACACCGACTGAGACGAACGTTCGCCCTATCTCGTGCCTAAATTGTTTTTACAGGGAACACAGTTGGTCTGATTGTTTTTTTATATTTTATATATTAGGCTTTCTCGTGTCGCTTTATCTTTTCCTAAAGCTTTCAAAAATACATAAAAATTAAATTTATTTATGTTTTTCCCTTCCAAATGTAAAATCTAAAAATATTTTATTCTTGTTTTGTTCTCTTTGTTTTTCAGAAATTATCAAAATCCAAAAATATTTTATTTTCTTATTTGATATTTCTTTTGTTTCTTTGAGTGACATTGCAGGATTAGATTGCAAAAATGAATGATGGTGCCGGTATAATTTCCATATCTATGTATTAGCTAAGTGTCCCTAAAAGCATGATGTTGCATGTTGACCAAAGCCTCAACAGACTCAATGTGAAGCCTTAATGAACCATATCTACCCTTCGTTTCTTCCAAACTAGGCTGTTAAATTCACATTAGTCACGAGCTACCTTACTCTTATAATCTTGAGTGAAGAGTTATCTGCTTGGTCCTATTCGCATAGCAGAGGTACATTTACTTCTCTAGAGCCATCATCACTTTTCTCCACATGCCTTTATACTTATAAATGTAACCCTTGAGACTCTCAGTTATACCACTGAGGTTTATGGTTACAAAAACATCTGAGTTAATGATCTTAGCTTTGTTCACCACGAAGTGAAACCCAACATCCAACACACATAAATGAATTGACGGTGAACAATTAAAAAGTTCTAGCTTTCACCATGGAAATGACGTAACTCCACATTTATGGATTGTACCACGAAATCTTTTTTTTTCTTTTTGCGTGATCTTTATGAATTGTTCTAAAACCAAGATTTTTCTACCCATAAGACCCAGTTTCATTTTTTTTTGATTTCTAAAATCAACCAGTCATTTAAATAATATCAAACCTACTTGTGGTTATGGCTACACCGGTCACACAAGTACTTCATCCAAATTTCATTATTATGTTAAGTTTCGTAGTTTGGGTTGAAGATTAAACCACATTTTCAAGCCTAACTTCAAAAGATGCCTTTCATTTTTCTTAACAAACAAATGATCATACTTCAATGGGAAACCAAATAGACACTTCTTAGTCTCTCTTGACTTAGAAGGAAGATATTCATGCCCGGGATCTACAGTTTCATGTCTTTATTGACATCACTTAAATCCCACAGTTATAATTTGCTTTACTTATTTATCTTTGGCACACTCTTGCACGAAGATCTTTATGATTTTCCAAAAATCTAGTTCGTGACACTTATGGCATTTTTCAGTTTTGCGGATTCGTTAATACATGTACTTATGAACTTTGTTTCTCAAATGTAAAACGTGATTATATCTTTAAAAGAAATCAAGGAATTTGCATCGTTAGGGATTAAAGTTGCTGACGCGGCAATTTAAGATAAGATTTTCAAAACAAAGGCATGTGGAATTTTAAACGATTCCATTCCTCATGCCGCCTGATGTCACCTGACACCCTATCAGCCGCTACAGTTGTCACATCCCACTTTTCCAGGCGCCAAATCAGGGATCGTCACGCAATCGTCGCCTGGTTTTCTCTTTCACTATAAAAAGGGATTTTAATCAACGATTCAATCTTTACCACTCTCAAAGATTTTACGAACCCTAAAAGGTGATTTTTCTCACAACTTTTCATCCTCTTCTCCGACCTGCAACAATGGCTGACTCTTCCTCAATTCAAGAACAATCTGCTCACTCATCTTTTCTCACGATCAAAAAAAATCAAAACTTGGTTCTCGATTTGGCTCCATTCAAATACGATGCATACATGTTGTCGATCGTCGAATGTCTAAAGTACTCGCCGTTGGTCACTGCCCTACCCTAGTTCAAGAGTGTTCCGATGTCGCTGATGTCAAAAGCTTATTCTTCAGCATCCTATGTCAAGGAGGAGGAATGGATAACCATTGAGATACTTGACAAGAAGACTTCATCACGAAGGCTAGGTTTTGCTCTCTTTTAGGGCTTGCCTATGACGATTCCATGGTCAATCCAGAGTCAATCTCCACTGCTCAAATCTTCAACATGTTCTATCAGATGGGGTACATTGATCTCATCACCTCAATCACTAAGTTCAAGAAGTCTAACCTTCCTCTCTAGTGGAATGGCCTATTTACCCTTCTCTTCAAAGCCTTTTCTGAACGGCTAACTGGTTCAGATTGCACAAGTAAGTCCTTCATGATGATCCTCTATGGCCTCTACCATGGGATCAACCTCGATTATGGTTCCGTTTTATGGGCTCAACTAGTGCAAAGCACAAACTCCACTACTCGACATAGTAAGATGTCATGTGGTCGGTTTTGGGCCATCGTGGTACAGCGTGCAATCGAGAAGTTCAACATTCAAGTCATGGCAGATTATTTGATGTCATCGATCACAACCTTTCATACTACCAATATAATCGTTGCTTATACTTCCAAGTTTTCTTTTGTGGGTTCAATTCCTGAATCTATGTATAGGTGCGTGTCTGGAGCAAGCAAAATAATTGGGGGATACAAGAAGAATCCAGGATCAGGACCCAGGGTCATCACTCCTGAGATGCAGCTTACTCTTGATGAAGCAGATAAAGTCAAGAAAGAGGGAAAACTGAAGCAATCGAAAGACAGTCCATCTGCTAACCCTCTGGTTCCTAAAAAGCAAAAGACTAAGGTGAATCTTCCAAGCCATCTCCCTCTTTTCCAAAATGAAAGCGATTCAAGAAGCCGGTTCGTAAAGCTCGCATTCCTTCGTCATCTTCATCAAGCGAATCTGATGATGCAAATCGAGGCGCATCTAAGGATGATGACAACCGCAATGATCAGGAGGTAAATTTCTCTAATCCACCATCCCCTACTTCCACATCTATTCCTATCACAATTGCTCCTTTCCCACCTCATGTTACCACTCAATCACCTACTTCCATTCCTTTTCAATCACATATCTTCACTAAAACCACTACCACTACAAGTACCACTACAAGCGAACCTCTTGTTAATGTCAACGCATCTGATGTGGGGGCAAAGACTTCAGGTTTTGCAACTACTTCTACCACACCTCCCCTTTCTCCTCAACCTCAACATGATTCCGATGATTTTCTCGGTGTTGATGAACTAAATTTTGACACGTTTCATTATAGTCCATTTTTTGGCCAAGGATAGAGTGATGATGATGCCCTATCACTTAGAAGCATCTCAAAGATCTACATGCCAAGCTGGATACTCTTATTGCATCCTCTACTACCTCCTCCAGCCAAGCATATTCTGAAGCAGCAGTGAAGAGTATGCTTGACACTCTTGTAAAAGACCATGCAGCCACTCTCGAAAAATCAAACCAGGTAGTTGCTGATTCTACTAATTCATGTCAACAAGCGACCGTAGAAGTCGATAAACTGATCTCAGAAACCAAGACTTTTATGACTGAGCTCCAAACTACAGCTCAAACAAATTCTTCCAAAGCGAATGTTGAGGTTTCCAAATCAACCACTTCTCTTCATACTGAACGGGAGAAACTGGAGCAAATTCATACAGGTAACTCTACTGATAACACAGCATTTCACACGTCTATGTCTTCACGGCTTACTTCACTCCAAGATGATCTGGCTCTTGAAAATAAAGTGATGGACGAACTTGCTCTCCGCACCACTCAACTCTGAACTCAAACTGTCAAGATCAAGTAAGTGAACAAAGAAATCTAGGAGCTCAAGTCTAAACGAACGGTTATGAAAACATGCATCGAAGATGTCAATTAGCTCCTCTCCAATCTTCTTGAGGCACATGATTCCATTTTGGCCATTAGTGTTCGTAGACACTTAGCAGATAAACTTTGTCCTGATTTCGCTATTCTTAATAGACTGGAAGGTGTTTCTAAGGCACCTGTCCCTCCGAAACAAGGTGGAGAAGCTGAGAAAGTTCAATCTACAAAGGGAGGGGAATCCTCAAAGCGAAACGAGCCGAAGGATAATGTAGCTTTGGGTTCAAAAGGAAAAGATCCAATGGTTTATGTTGATGAAGATAGTGAAGAAGATCAACTAAAGCGAAAGGCTCGTGATCATGAGTTAAACAAAAATGCTCGCATTGTGAGGGAAGCTGAAGAGAAGGAAAGAAGAGAAAAAGAAGTTCACGACACTTTGGAGAGCAGAAAAACGCTCTTTCCATTGTGTACGTTGGAGCGAATGTTGCATGAGGTAGTTGAATTCCCAAGTGTTCACTAGTTGGATCCATATACTTCTTTTTAATTGGAAAACATGAAGGATTCCTAGTTCGACATGCCAATAACACGTAAAGCCTTCGTTTTTCATTGCTTTGATTCAATTGCAACAGTTCCTTCTCCTGATGAGAAAGTCGATAAATCCATAATTGAATTTTATCTCGCTTATGCCAAACCTCAATATCTGACCTGGAGTGCTTAGAAGTTAACAACAGTCAAAGTCATAAGGCCAATCGCTACAGGAAACTTTGTGAATGTGAAGTTCAAGGCAACAAGAGGCTCAGCAACTGTTATACATGAATTCACACTTGCTGATCTGCCCAATCTTAATCCTCATGATTGGATTCTGTTGCTCAACCTTCTGTTGGCTGAAGAGCAAAAATATGAACCCATTCTGGCTCATCTAAAGCGAATGTTGGTTTCATATATATGAAGTGGCGAAGCTTGATGTTGAAATTGATGGTGTTCTTAAACGAAAGCCAACTGTCAAACCGATTGGAAAAGCTAGTGACATGAGTGAAATGCGTATAGGTAAGATTGATACAGACCACAAGACTGTGATGTTTCAACACGGGACTGTTACTCCTGGAGCTTTCCAAAAATGCCTCTTTTCTTTACCAGACAAACACTTGTTCTCCACCATCTGCTTAAAACATATTTTGGAGATCATTAACAAGTGTAGCCTGAATGATGTTGTTGCGAAGAAGAACTTCAACGATATGATTCGGTGGTATATCACCTTCCGCAGAACTCTACTCGCTATGATACCCAAACTCTTCAAGACAATAAAGAAGACTTAGTAGTGAAGCATCTCTAGCCTCAATTGACACAAAGGGGGAGATTGTTGGGTATTAGATGTTGCGTCATTGGGCCTACAATATTTGGTCCAACATGTACACGGTTTTTGGCCTATCCAGTCGTCTCATTTATTAGGGTTTATGTATTTATAGTGCATGCATGCACCGTAGGTTGCTAACGTTTTATATCTTAAGTAATCTTTTGTAAACCCTAATCATGCCTCTACAGTAGAAGTTCTTTGTCAAGCTCTTCTAAGGCTGTGAAGCTTGAATCATTAAGCATACATTGATTCATTTTCATGTTCTTCTTTGTTTTCTGTTTTTGAATCTTATCGATCATTTAGGATTTTATCCCAACACTACCACAAAATGTCGACATATAACAGATAATAAACATATACAAATAATCATGCAGATAGAATCATAGTAGTCCTACAGATCTACCAAACTAGCATATCAATAACTAGTATAATCATGCATATCTATTCCATACTCAGCATATCAGTGAATATCAAGATATAAAACCAATGGGTGGCCTTGGTGCCTTCGATTCGCAAGTACAGTAATGAAAACTTACCTGAAAAACTGGACAAAAGCTGATGAGGTCTCAACTCCAAATCTCAGCTCATTGACGGACACCTATTCCCACCAAATGACTAATTTCCATCAAAATCCCAAAATACCTAGAATACCCTTAAGGTCAAACTTGGTCAAAGTCAAACTTATCAAAGAAACTACATCAACTGAGTCCACCAAACCGAGTCAACTCGACCGAATCAACTGAGGGTACGTATGCAGGGCGTACTCTGAAGGTACGTTGGGTGTACACACAGCCTCGCATGTTAACCACCATCGGGGTGGTTGACCTAGTACGTAGGGCGTACTCTCATAAGTCTAAAAATCCATTAAGAGCTTAATGGATTAAGGTCTTACGTCCATAACTCAAATCCATGGCTAAAATACTCCTAGGAGTCATAAAGTCTCTAACTTTATGACTTGGCATGACCAATAACTCCTTAAATCAAGGTCTTATTCCATTAAGAACTTCTAAATGATGAATGCAGCAAAACTAGCCATTTACAACCCATTTTTATGACTTAAGACCCCTCCTAGGGTCTCTGAAAGGACAACATAAAGGTCAAGAACATGCCATATTCAAGATCCAACATTTTGTGACCAAAAAACTCCACAAATACATCCAAAACTATATATATAGACTAGAAGGATAAAGTTTCAACCTTTATACCTTAGAAAGGTTGCAAATGATGTCGAAATCCCCGATCCAAGTGTTCCACTCCTTCAAGATATGCTTGCCTTCCTTCCTTCCTCTTCTAAGGCACCAAAATACACACTCTAAGCTTGAAAAGGCTCCTCAAGGTGAAACTAGGGTTGCAAACACGTATAAGAGGGATGGAGGCAGATAAGGTGATAGAAATGAGGCCATAAGAGTGCTTAAATACAAACCATATCTGGAAAGTACATCTCGCATACACTGATGTACGCCATGCGTACTAGGGTGCGTCGTAGTACGCTCGGTGTACATCACGTATGCATGGCGTACCCCAAAGGCCAAATAATATGAAAATGCCACTAGGGCACCTTTTACATGTAATCTAGGACTTAGGGACCAAAATGCATTATAATAAATTATAGGGTTAGTATTAGAAGTGCCTTATCATCAGGATGTTCCATTGTGTGCGTACGTTGGGCATATGTCTAAGTATGTTGGGCGCATGTGGTCAGTGAACTAACCCTGATTTTAAGGGTTTGCACCCAATTTATACAACCTTATGCCCCAAGGTTCTCTCATTACCAGCCTTCATTTCTCATTTAAACCTCATTTCGAAACTTTAACTCATTTAGAGAGATTTTATCCTTGTATGTGTGTTTTGGTGGGTGTTTGGTGAACCTTGAAGTAAAAGAAGCTTGGTGAAGGAGCTTTGATCAAGTTGGAGCTTTTAGATCCAGAGTTTACTCACATTTCTCAGCTTCATAAAGGTATCAAGTCTTGAGCTTGGTTATTCTATCATTAGATCAATATCTAGTGAAGTTTTGGGCATATTTTGGTTCCATGAATAAGTTCTAGTTAGTAAATATCACCCAGACATTTTGGGTTGCTCCTCTTGATATTTATGAGGTCCCTAGTCTATAAAGTTTGCATCTTGATGGTTGTAGATCAACCATGCATGGGTTAATGCTCATTTCGTGAATATAGAATGCGAAATCTAGAGTTTGAGTCTCATTGAGCCATGTAAAGGCATCAAGTTAGTGACATTATCGTTTAAGACATTCCCCAAGACTTGGATATGCAATTTGGGCGTTTGGACTTAAAGAATTAAGTGCTTAATGGCATTTACAGGAGTGTACGTCGGGCATATGCAAGCGTACACGTCTGGGTTCCCGACTCTTTTGACACAAACTAATATGTGAGGCGTAACTAGTGGTACGTGATACGTACTCACCAGAAAGCCTTTTGGGCTATTTCTTAGGCATGGGGTTGATTGGGCTTGGTCCATGGCTTTTTGGGCTTAGGATAAGAAGGTTAAAAGGGTCTTTTACCCTTTATACAAAGGATTATGATTTGGGCCTTTAGTTGTGGTTATTACCCTGATTATTTATTAGTCCTAGTTTGTATGTGTTTTGTTGAGGCGCCACCATAGCAGTCACCTGCGAATATGTGTCGGTTCATCAGTTAATTAAGGTGAGTTTCCTCATAGTGATTGATGTGTCAAAAGAACCAATGATAGCCCATAGATAAAGTTTACAAGTATGCTAGTTGTCTGTATGAATTTTGCATGTGTTGTATGTATTTGTACGTATGTCGGGCGAGGCCTGATGAGTGTGTTAGGATGGGCCCATTGCATGATACAGTTAGATCTGTATCGGGTGGGGCCCGATGAGTTTTGGCCAAGGCCCATTGTATGTATGGAATGGGGTATGTTGGGGAAACTCACTAAGCTTTGTGCTTACGGTTTTCAGTTTTATGTTTCATGTACTTCCGGTGCGAAGGGGAAGATCTCGAGATGATCGCATAATACACACCACGATTTTCTGCCCTATTAACTCTGATGTATTTTGAACTATTATTGAAATACTTTAGCTTTCTTTATGATTCTATAAATCTGTTTGGTTGATGGTTTTTATAATACAAAAATCAAAAATGTTGGCTATAAATTTTGGGACGTTACAAGTTGGTATCAGAGCCTTGATTTGAGGGATTCAACATACTCTCGAGTGTGTCTGAACTCAAAATAAGGGTTTGGTAGATTTTTCCTAAAAATAAATTTTTAATAAATTATTTTCTGATAAAGGAAAGGGGTGTGGTGCTTACAATCAACCGAGCTCTAGTAAGTTTTCCCAAAACACCCATACATGTTCTATGTGATATGTTTTGAATTGTGTACTTGAGAATCGCATGCTAGATTAGGGCTAAGGATCTGCTTAGGATTGCATGATATAATGCTAGGAGAGATTCCTTTATATGCCTAATGTATGAGCTTATAGACTTGCATGCTAGTACTGGATCAGTTAGTTGATAGCATTGCATGTTTAGGTTATGCTTTGATTCAGATTACTCAATGCTTAAATACTGCTTGATTTTTTATTTTAGGAGTTCTCATTAATATCAACTAACTAGCAAGAGAATGCGTTAAGTTACATATTACTGAGATTAGATAATTTTAGAAGGTTAGGTTTAACCCTCTTACGCAGCTCTTGTTTGAGTCCAACCGTTGTAGTGTGAGACGTTTCAGTCGAAGAATTATCTGGTGTCGGTAATATGTAACTATATTCGCAAGCTAGTTCAAAGGTCTTAGAGGGAGTTCCTTTTGCACCTGATGGAGGAGAGTGGTGTGGTGGTAGCCCTAGGAGAACCTTGAAGATGATTTGGTGCAGTGGGCTTTGCTTTGCTAGATATCGTTTGGATCAATAGGGAAGTAACTTGGGGGATTTGGAGAGATCCTTGAGGAAAGCACAAATATATGTGGAAGGTAGTAATGGGCTCGTACTACTGGAAGCTGAAGATCCGTGCTTGATTCAAGGAAAGTCACGATGATGCCAGGGAGCTTGTAGAATGTGGGATTCTTCGAGTATATTTTGATGGTTTGTATGGTTTATTTTAAGTATGATGGTCACTCAGGGAAGTTCTGGTGGAGTTGTGGGTGTCGGTGATGGTTCAAGTTCTAGCTCCGGGTCTGTACATATGGATGATTAGATGCGAGAGTTCATTTCATCATATTTAGCCGCAGTATTCTGGAGTAGACTCCGGTGATCTTTGGTACGATCAAGGAGGGTATCATGGATATTTTGGATGAGCACTTGGGCACTTTTCATTTTGAGATGGTGGCGATGGTGGGAGCTCGCTCTTTGACTTTCTAAGAGTTTCAGGGATGTGTGGCTCTATAGTTTTCGAGAAGAAGGATCCTATAACAAGAAGGCGTTATTTAGTGGATGTCACGAACGCCTTCCCGACTAGATTCTTCCCTGAGGGGTCAAAGGTTAGACCTTCATCCTGTCTTCTGAAAGATAGAGCTCGTGACTGGTAGGAGGAGGTTGGTCATTCCGTGGTAGGAGAGGCGGTTCAGTCGATGACTTGGGAGGATTTTGTGACGAGGTTTCGGGATGAGTTCACGCCTTTAATTAAGGTCCAGTAGATGGCGAGGGAGTTTCAGGACCTTCGGCAGACTATTGAGACGGTGGCGGAGATCACCGCTATGTTTTGCGAGAGGGATTTATTGGTTCTGTAGTATATGGCGGGCAAGGAGATGAAGAAGGCGAGATATCATGATATGTTGAGGAGCGATATCAGACATTTTGTGAGCATATCTAGTTGCATGACAATGGATGACATGGTGGCAAGAGACAGAGAGTGAGAGATTGACCTAGAGATGTAGAAGAATAGGAAAGTAGATCAAGTTCAAAGTTTAGAGGGTTTGGGCAAGAGGCCCAAGGTTTTTGATTTGAGATCGAGGGGCCAGCATGGTCGGGATCGTTGTGGCAAGTATGACAAGGCGCACAGTAGAGCTTGTAGAGTAGGTGGTTCTGGCTGCTTTAAGTGTGGCAAGACAGGTCACTACAACAAGGATTGCACTGCCACCACCACCCAGGTATCTGATCTGATTTCCTTCCATTACAATCAGATAGGCCATAAGAAGGCCAATTCCACGAGTTTAGTAGCGATAGAATTAGTTGCAGCACCTGCTCTGACGACCTTGAGGATCACAGATGGCCTCTAAGGCAAAGCAGAGGTTCCTGTAGTGAGGAGTATGTCATTTTATCTGATAGCCAAGGAGGCTCGTGCAGCACCAGATATGGTGATGGGTATGCATCTTCTCCTTATCTCATTATTTATTTTGATTTTCCTTCTTATATCTATGTTTTTCTTTTAGGGTCGTTCCTTGTAAATGATATCCATGCTCTGGTTTTGTTTGATTTGGGGGCTACCCAATCTTTTGCATCTCTTGTGCTCAACAAGAGGTTTTTCGATGCTCCGGGGTAGCTGGATTATCCATTAGAGGTTGA
This sequence comes from Lactuca saligna, assembly GCF_052625555.1. Lineage (NCBI taxonomy): Eukaryota > Viridiplantae > Streptophyta > Magnoliopsida > Asterales > Asteraceae > Lactuca > Lactuca saligna. The sequence goes on from NC_136417.1 coordinate 150,655,337, forward strand.
GATTGTCGACGATCGTCCCATACGAGAATCAAGGGCTCATCGAGGATGCGCGTTGGAGTTGTTTAGTGAGCGGTACCTGATCAATCTAGTCCCCATTCCCCTGCGCGAGAGCAAGGTTATTGTAGGGATGGATTGGTTGAGCCCCTGTGGGGGTATTATTGATTTGGAGCATTAGTTGGTATGTATTCGAACCCCAAGTGGGAGAGAGTTAGTGATTCAGGGAGGGGGTGGTCATCATGGTTTGACTCTCTGTTTAGCAGCAAGGGCCAGACGTTATCTTCAGTTGGGTTGTTTCTGATTTGTGGCTTATGTGATGGATACCCAGGAGGTAGGTAAGGTGATTGTGGGCGATGTACCGATTGTTTAGGAATACTCGGATGTTTTCCAGAAGGATTTTCCAAGATTGCCTACGGAGAGGCAGGTGTAGTTTCGGATTGACTTGGTTCTAGGTGCGGCTCCGATAACAAAAGCATCTTATCAGTTAGCATCCCTAAAGTTGCAGGAGTTGTCTACACAGTCGTAGGAGTTATTAGACAAGGGATTTATTCAGCCGAGTAGTTCACCATGGGGAGCACCGATCTTGTTTGTGAAGAAAAATGATGAGTCGCATCAGATGTGCATCAGCTAATGGGAGCTAAATAAGCTAACGGTGAAGAACTGTTATCCACTCCTGAGGATCGATTATTTATTTGACCAGTTTCAGGGGCATCTTGGTTTTCCAAGATTGATCTCAGGTTATCATCAGATAAGCGTTAGATAGGATTATACGCAGAAGATGACCTTACGAACTCGTTAAGGTCATTACGAGTTCGTGGTGATGCCCTCTGTCCTCACCAATGCTCCAGCCACATTCATGGATCTCATGAACCGCGTATGCAAACCTATGTTGTATTAGTCTCTGATTGTGTTTATTGATGACATCATGGTCTATTCCAAGACTTAGGAGCAACATGAGGAGCATCTAAGAGATGTGTTGGAGACTTCGAGGATGAAGAAGTTGTATGCGAAGTTCTCCAAGTGTGATTTTTGGTTACGCGAGGTGCAGTTTCCAGGGCACCTTGTCAACCAGAACGGTATCCTGGTCAATCCGGCCAAGGTAGAGGCAGTCATAAGGTGGGAGGTTCTGAGGTCTCCATCAGGATTCAGAGTTTCCTTGGGTTGGCAGGTTACTATCGGAGATTCATTCAGGATTTATCCAAGATAGCGGTTCCTTTGACCAGATTGACGAAGAAGACCGTCACTTTTTGTTGGGGGGCTAAGCAGTAGGAAGCTTTTGAGATTATGAGACAGAGGTTATGTGAAGCACTGATCCTGAACCTACATGAGGGTGTTGAGGATTTTTTGGTGTATTGTGATGTGCCAATCACGGGTTTGGGTGTAGTGTTGATGCAGCGGGGTCATGTGATTGCATACAATTCAAGGCAAATGAAGCCTCATGAGGCGAACTACCTTACGCATGATTTGGAGTTGGGGCTGTGATTTTCGCCCTTAAGATTTGGCTACATTACCTCTATGGGGTCCATTGTACCATTTACACGGATCACAAGAGTTTGATGTATTTGATGGATCAGCCGAATATGAATATGAAGTAGCGTGGGTGGTTGGATGTGGTGAAGGATTATGATTGTGAGATCCTCTACTACCCGGGTGTAACGCCCTGTTTGGAATCGTTTCCTCATTGTGGGGTGGTGATCAAGGATTTGGTATTATTAGACTTATGACCCTTGAAGAATTAAGTTTTTGGCTCATTTGGGGGTGGATGATGTAATTTGGATGATCCGGGTATTTGGTTTGTGTTCTAGAGTCAAAGGGTATTTATGTAATATGCCAGCTTGGGCTTTTATGGAAATTAGAGGTTTGTTCGGGAAATGGTAAGGCATGTATGACTTGATTAGGGTGTAGACCTTCTCGCTACCTTTTCATGGATATATGGATCGTCGGAATCGGATTTATATCGAAGAAGTTATGAACTTTGGGATGCTTAAGAGTTTAAGAGGAAACCCTAGTATGCAGGGGGTACTGATGCGAAGGGCATTACGTTGGGTGTAATGTGGTGTACACTTAGCGTACTGCAAGGGTTTGGTCAGGGGTGCGAGACCTCATACGTTGGGCGTACGACGAGTACGCGGGGCATACGAGGGAAAAGTGGAATCCCTAATTCTTGGAGTTCTAACGTATATAATATCATTTAGTCTCTTTGGTTGGTCCCTTTACCAGCCTCCAAGTCCCCAAAACCCTAGAAATCATCCCTTAGCCTCCATGGTGGTGTTTTTTAGCTCATTTTGTGCATCTTGGTGTTTTTGGGTCATTTCCAAGAAGATGGAGTTTGGTGCAAGGTTGTGGATCATGAAAGAGCTTGTGGTTCATGAAAGAGCTTGTGGATCTTGTTTATGTGCATCATTTCCAGCTTGTTTGAGGTAAAAAGCTTTGATCTTGTTCATTGTTGGCTTAGATCAAGTTTGTTTTAGTTTTGGTTCATTTTTGGTCCCAAAAATGAGATCCAGTGGTTTTGTACCACACCAAGAGCTATGAGATGCCACTCTTGGTGTTTCTGAGGTTCTAGATACATAATGTTGCCTCCTTTAGGGTTTGGAATCCCCCATGCATGAGATGTTGTCCATTTGGTGAAAGTTTAGTGCTTCGTTTTAATGTTGGGTTCTTTTGGGGCATGCAAAGTCATCAATTCAATGACTTTATGGTTCTAGACGTTCTTTAAGAAGTAGATATGTGGTTTAGACTCTTGGTCTTGAGCATTAAGTGCTTAATGGAGCTTTTGGCTTAATGGATGAGTACGTTGGGCGTACAAGCCTATACGCGCAGCGTACAAGCCAAATAGCGAGCACGCTTAGCGTACAGCTGAGTATGCCCCCACATACTCAGTCAGGTGGGTGTTTACTTTTGGGCTTCGTGGTTAGGCTTCCTTTTTGGGCTTGGGTGTTTGAGTTCTTAATGGGCCATCTGAGTATAAGTGTTGTGGACTATGAAAATTGGTTGGGCTTTAGGGTAAGGCCCATGTAAGGGGTTTGGGCCCAATTTGGAAAATTGGGCCTTAGTTGATTACTTGGCTTTTGGGCCTTCAGAGTTTGAGTTTGGGCTTTGGTCTTAGACCAAGCTAGGTTAGGGGTAAAATGGTTTTTTTATCCCCAGTATGGATTTATGGTTGTAGATTGGAACCCAATTGTTAATTAGGTGTTCTTTTGATATTCACAGTTCGGGAATCTACCAGCCAACAGCCAGGGATCGTGTGTGTGATTCGGTAGTGCGAGGTGAGTCTCCTCACTAGGTTTAGTGGGTCGAAGGCACCAATGTCGGCCCATGGTTTTTATGTTAGGATGCTAGATGTCTTCGTAACTCTTACATGCGTTATGGGATGGTATGCTCACCGGGCAAGGCCCAATGCCAGGCGGGGCCTGATGATTTTAGTGTATGCTGGTTACGAGTACCTGTTTTATGACTACTAGGCGAGGCCCGATGACAGGCGAGGCTCGATGATTGTATTGTATGTTGTAGTCTTTGTGATTATTGCATGTGTTATTAAGGTTATATGTTTATATGATTACATGATTATATGATTACGTGTGTATCAGGCGAGGCCTGGTAATTGATAGATCTATGATCCGAGTGGGGCTTGATGCCAGATGCGGCCCAAGGCCGAGTGGGACTCGAGACCGGGTGAAGCCCGATGGAGGGCAGGGTCCTAATATGTGTTTTTTTGTATGTATGGTATGAGGTATCTTGGGGAACTCACTAAGCTTTATGCTTACGGTTTTCAGTTTATGCTTCATGTACTTAGATTTTCAAATGAAAGAGCTCGGTATGATTACAGAGCACACACTACATGTTTCCGCATTGTGTGATTTACTCTGATTCGATGATGTTTTGCTAAATCTTGATTACCTTGGTTTTATGGAAATGTTATGTATTAACGATTTATTAATCTAAAAACGAAAATTTTATGTCATTATTTTTGGTACGTTACACCAGGAAAGGCTAATGTGGTGGTCAGCGCTCTTAACCGTAAGGCGGCTACCACTCCGATCAAGGGTGTGTATGAGGATGACCGTGATTACACTACTTCTGGAGCAAATTTGGGCAGCGCAAATAGAGGCTAAGAAGGAGGAGCACCATAAGAGCAAGCGTATAGTGGGTCAGGTGTCCTCATTTGATTATTATACCCGAGGTTTATTGACTCTTCATCTAAGGGTATGGGTTCCATATTAGGATTGTGCGCGTCAGGTTTTGATGGAGGAGGCGCACAAGTCGAGGTTCTCTATTCATCTCAGAGCGACGAAAATGTATAGAGATCTTCGACTTGCCTATTGGTGGCCATTAATGAAGAGGGATGTGGCCTGGTATGTGGAGAGGTGCTTGACTTGTAGGAAAGTCAAGGCCGACATCAGCAACCGCATGATAAAATGGAGCCGTTGGGTGTTCCCGTTTGGAAATGGGAAGAGATTACGATGGATGTTATCACAAAGTTACCATGGCCGGTGCGTGGAGTGGGTTCCATATGGGTCATCATGGATCGATTGAACAGGAGCTCACACTTTATCCTGATCTAGGAGAGTATCTCGATTGAGAAGTTGGTCGACATCTACATTTGGGAAGTTGTGGCACGGCATGGGGTGCTAGTTTCGCTGGTTTCTGATAGCGATGTTCAGTTTACTTCTGAGTTTTGGAAGAGATTCCATGAGGATTTGAGTACTCGTCTACATTTTGCACGGCTTTCCAGGCGCATACTGATGGTCAGAGTGAGCGGACTATCAAGACATTGGAGGACATGCTTCGGTCATGTGTACTGGATTTTGGCAGGAGTTAGGATATGTATCTCCCTTTGGCAAAGTTTTCGTATAATAACATTTATCATGCTAGCATTGATCGACCTCCTTTTGAGATGCTCTATAAGAGGAAGTATAGGACCCCTATATGTTGGGGTGAGGTCGGTCAGTGGGTTATGGGGAGTACGGAGCTGGTACTTAAAATGATGGAACTGATTCAGCAGGTTCGCGATAGACTTCAGATAGCGCATAGACGACAGAAGAGCTACACCGATAAGACTTAGAGTTCCAAATTGTGGATATGGTACTTTTAAAGGTGTCACTTTAGAAAGGTGTCATCTGATTCAGGAAGCGGGGTAAGCTGGGCCCCCAGTGTTGGGTTTTAGTTCAAAATTAGTTTCAAAAACTACAAAGATTAGCAAACGGAAGACTTCATTTTAGAACATAACATAAACATTTTATACCCACCAAGGATCTACTTACAAGTTATAGAAATATTGAAACACCAACCATAGAAAGGATGAAGAAATAACAACCTTTGTTGTTCTTTTGATCTTCGTGGGTGGCTTGGAAGTTGATGAAGAAGATGGAACCTTTGAGACACCAACAATGACTCAACTTGATGTAGATGCTAGTCCATAATATCTTAAACCCTTAAGCTTTAAGTTCATAAACAATATGAACTTAAAGAGGGCATATAAAAGCAATTAATCCTAAGTCTTCAAAGCAAAACTAGAGACAATGAGAGAGGAGGTCATGGTTTCGGCAATTGCAAGAAGAACTAACTAGCCAAAATGCAAGCCTCATTTTATATGCATAAAGTGAAAGTATTAACCATTAGGTCTTAACACTTTAAGCATATATGTCCCCATGTCATAAACATGTCCAAGCATGCCTTCTCCCATGCTTATACTTTTTAATAAACTAATAGAAAGCCCATAACTCCTTTTCTGTATCTAATTTTTGGAATTTATAAATAAAAGAGAAGAGTTTGTTTAAATTTTATAAACTCAAGTTTTATAAAAATATAAACTTTGTCTTTTGAGTAAAAGACAAAAGGGTTTCAACTAGTCCAAAAAGTTGTGCATGACTTATTAATTCATACATATGAATTATGTAATGTTACTTGCTAATGAAAATTATTATTTCCATGAAATAAATAATTTCCAATTTAATTATAAGAGTTTTATTGAATATTTAGTAAAATCAATTTCTAATAAATAATCAATTATATCAAGTTGTTATTAGTGTGACCCGTTAGTATCATATGTTAATTAGCAATATCACTTATATATGAGTCTTGGGCATACTAGACCTTTCAATCTCCCACTTGTGCAATACTCATATTAGACTGATATAGATAGTGGTGAACGTGTAGCAACATTTCACTGCCCCCATCAACATACGATTTTGTGCCATTCTATCAACGCTCAATTCCCAAAACAACTCAAATCTATAATTGGTGTATAAGGTGAGTTTATCAGTTATCCCTTCGCTATAGATATCATGTTAACCATGAGATACAGATCACGATCAATCTCATTAGTTGTTCAACTTTTGGTAAGGCACCTTAGATGTCTAACCCTCAACACATAAGAGGAAAAAATCCCATCTTGACTACATAAGCCTCTTGCATAGTTCACGTCATACTTGAAAATGGCTTTATAACTTCCTGATTAAGGAACATCATTTGACCATATCAAAGCATAGTACTCCTTACACTTAAGTCCCACTATGTATCTTAGGTGTTAAGGATACATAGATAGTACCTTTTAATCAAGTATCATCCATGATTAGGATCCATGAGATGATCTTCATGCAGGTCAATTCAATACTAGTTCTCTGACAAGTACTTATGAAACTTGGTTACAACCACTTGCCTACTTTCATCTAGTGAGATTCAACATATCCAATTCATATTAGTCTTACTTAATAATTGCTCCCACAATTATAACCGACTATGAACTTTAGAATAATAACATTATTCATTGATTAAACATGTTAATATAGAACACAACAAGTATTAATGTGATAACTATATCCCAATATATGCTAACAATATCTAATAGTTGTTGTTATAATGTTCCAATATCCAAATACTAAATCCAAATCAAAAACCCATTTCTAGAATAATAAAGTCTTACAGCTAAAGTGTGACCATTCATACTTAGGTCAATAGAATGACTTTATCACTGGATCTGACAAAATTTAATTTGTGTGAATTCTGTGAATACTATCATCTCCATACTTAACTTTACTATAATTATAGTTAAATATCTTAGAGAATGTGATTTGTTTTCTTTGTGACATAGAGTCTCTTAGCTTGATTAAGTATACTCTCGAAGTCACAAAGATTTCTATGTGATCCTTGAATGGCAGAAATCAACATAGTTTTTCAATGATCACATTTATCCAATCATATTTGAATTCAACTTCTAAAGTAGTGTATTCTTATTTTGTATTATATTGTTTCATTATTTTTTTCTTGGACCTTATTCCAACAAGACTTACCTTTCATTCCATAATGGAGTCAAAATCCAATTATAACTCATAATTATTTATATATGTTTAGAAATTAACAGCTTGTGTAGCTCTTTCCATCAAGATCCTTTCTAAACTGATTGTCTCATATACATTCTCTTAGTTCTTCTAAAGTACTCTTAGAATTCTCTATTAGTCATCCAATGACTTTACCATGTATTCAATTAGTATCATATGACAAGCTTACAGCATGATCAAATACCATGTCTTGTGCACAATATGGCGTAAATGATGAATTTATTTGCCAATCAAATGGAATATAAATCATTTCATCTAGTTCAAACCTATGAGCTATGTACCTTTTGAGGCTAGCTCAAAATGGTGCCATATGACAATGCCAAGAATTCTCCAAAAGAATCTTGTGTCTTGATCCCTTTCAAGATATTGCCAATATATGTATAAGGACATGAAACTTTTAACATTCATTTTATCTATCCCTTATAGATTTTACATTCCAATAATGTATCTTCTCCTTCCTAAGTCTTTCATTTAAGAAACACTTTCCGAGTCAAGGTGAAAATGACCTTGGTTAGTCATAATGTGATTTCAAATGATTAAGTATGTCTTAATCATACAAGATTAGGAATTTCACTATACTCCCATTAGTTCATAGTAAACACACATGTTCTATTCATTTTGATATAAAAACAAACCTTGTGGTTTTACATTAATTGATGATTGTAACATTCAGATGTTTGCTTTATATACACAAGTGGATCTCAAGCTCTATACATTTTCTTTATGTAACAATTGGTAAAAATAGGAACGATCGTACGATGCTATGTTTTGATTATTAAGCAATATCAGTATTTTATCAATAATGGTTGAAGGAATTTAACCTCTTTTATTTAAATAAGTTCTTGTGAAATATAAAACAAGTAACTAATGATAAATTTCGTTATGATGTATGACTACGAACCATCACCGGTTTGTGAAAATTAGCATATAACATCATTTGAACGCGACAAACTTAATTTTTGTATCAACATGTATCTAGTTGATAATTAAGTTAGGTTCTATGTAAAACGTGTGCTTAATAGTTGTGGAGGATCTAAATTTGACAAATATACGAACCAAGGTGACAAAACGTGTTTAACGATATGGTTAACCGGTTAAATGTCACGAAATTATACATTGGTCAATAAATTTTATATTTAAATAAATTAAAATATAAAATGAATTATTATAAGGTATAATTAGAATGTATTTAAGTGTTTTTGAATAAAAAGAATAAAACATAAACATTAAAGTTCAAATACACAAAAACTACATTGTTATTTATACTAAGTAAACATGTATGTATTTGTATATATGTATTATTATCTAGTGAATGACTAGTTATGGGTCATGACTTAAAGTGATTTCATGTAAGTTTTATGATGTCTAAATCAACTAAGATAAGATAATTGGTGGAGATAAGTGCTAACTTAACTAATAAGTGCTTAATCACTTAAGACATTTTACTAAGAATGCTTCCTAATCCCTCTTCTAGTTTTCGAGACTAATACATTCCCTCTCCTTAACTAGAACTCCTAACTAACTAAATAACTAGTAGTTTGTTAGTTAACTAACCCAATCTCTAAGCAACCACCCAAGCAAGTGGCTAGACAAGATCACATCACGTAAACTCACATCCCATCACAAGCTAGTCTAGGTTTTGTCCCCTTATCCTCTTCCACCCTTTCCTCCTTCATAATCACGAAATTTCCTCATCATTTTACCCTAAATTCACCAGCCAATACTTCAGGGAATTAATCTAAACCTTCATCTCATTTTCAGCCACAAGAACTTCCTTCCAAAGCCATCAAAACCATGAACTAAAGGGTTGCTATCCCTTTTTGTGTTTCAGCCACCCTATCACCCATCTACACCTTCCTTTTGCTTGATATTTTTACCACCAAATACCCCTGGAAGTTAGTTGTTCTGCTACTCAAATTTATAGATTCAAAACAGTAGTAAACTTCTCTTTTCCTTACTCTTTTGCTGTGAAGTTTTCGTGACAGCAACATAGCCAAAAGAGTGGCTGTTTTGGAGCATCAAACCAACACCCAAAAGTTCTTCGTCTTCAACCTTACATTCTTCAAGTATTCACATAAGGTGAGTTTATAACCCTACATTTTCATGTTTTCTTCAAGTTTTTAGGGGGGGGGGATACAAGTTAGAACACTAAACATAACTTAAATTTAAATGACAGCTTTCTACAGAAAAGTTGAGTCCTGTTCACGGACAGTTTTGACCATGTTAAACTTAATATCTTTCAAAAATGTACAATATGAAAATAGTTCAAGTTTATAACATTCTAAGGACTACTCACACGCGTTCATACCATTTTTCTACAATTTATGGCGATTTTTATAAAACTGCCTGTCATTTCAGAAGTGATTTCGGACCAGTCTGTGAAGATGTTCATTTTCACACTAGATTGAGACCACTAAAAATCATAATAAAAATTATGAACAAATTAGACTTATTAGACAGATTCAGTTTTTGACTTACAATGATTTTTCTATGAGTTTTCTAAAAACAGGGACAGTAAAGGGTAAAACTGTCAAAAGTAGTTTATAGATTTATTAACACCTTTTAACATTTTTGAGCAATGTTTATACATTAAGGAAGTTAAAACACAATCTTTTAAATATGTTTAATTACAATTTTTACAAAAGTGATAAGTTCAAAAAGGTCTTTACTATCAAACTTAAGGATTATTTCATGCAAAGTTTCTAATAAAAACGTAAGAATATGAACAACAATTACGAAACATACCAAATCATCTTTTAGAATTTATACATATATATATATATATATATATATATATATATATATATATATATATATATAACCATTTGCATATATATGTTTTGTTTACAAACGTGTCTTCTGCATCAAAAATATACATATATAGTTTACGAAACTTTACTCCATTTGTATCCTATTGAGCAAAGCGTAAAATATTGTCAAATGCATATCTAAAGATTTCACGTCATTTTTCATAGTTATCCCAGTCTTAGGGGATGATCATTTATACAAACATTTTCAACACAAAAACACGTAAACTCTTTGAACAAATTTAGTGAGTTTTGTCTTCACGGTACCTTATAAATTACACACGAAAGTCCTATTAAATATAACCAGAGTCTCTTGTAGGGAGAGCATGATAGTTGTGTATAGACCTATACTGGGACTGACAATCCTGCACCTTAGCTGCTTGCAACAGCTGGACCGGTAGGTCTTGGGGTGACAAATGTCATAATGAAATCGACACCTGAAGAATGTCGCGAACAAGGCAGTCTGGGTCAATCAAGCATGGTTATAAGATAAAAATGAAAACTCACATAAAACAACGACACTTTTAGTTTATGCAAAGACAGTCTTCAAGCAGTTTTATATACAAACAAAACTGCATAACATCATTTTAAGTAGGAAAATTACTTATACACTTCGTTCTTGGTTCATTTAAGGCCACATCTCATTTTAGGGAAAATATAGGATTTTTCCGGAAAACAAACATTACTATATTTCATAGAAAAGGTTTTCAAATATACATACAAATGCTTATGAACTCACCAACTTAAATGTTGATACTCTCTTTTCAAATAACTTGTATTCTCAGGAAATCAGTAAATCAGGTAACAATTGGCTTTGAGGATGGGACGCTTAGGCGTCTAAACAAATCTTTTGACAACATATTGTAATTGATATTTTGAAACATGTAATACGTACAAATGATGTAATTTTTTCAATTATATATATGTTGGTTGTGTTTGCTTTGAACATTTATAATCAACTGTTATGATACACTACATGATAGTCACCCCGCCCCTGGACGTTTCCGCCATCCTGGTTTGGGGGTGTGACAGATTGGTATCAGAGCACTGTTTATAGTGAGCTAAGTATATCAAACCACATAATATATACAAACTATAAATACATAGGGACTAAAACACTCTGACTTAACAATTTCAAAACAAGAACATTAAGGGTACTTTGCTATTAAGTCTATGTTTGCTAAGTGTATACGTTAAGGTGGTATATACTAAAGGTTTTATAGACTTAGAATTTGTGATTTTCACTTTACTTCCTTTTCCTTGTTTGGATGTGGATCTAAGGTAAGATCACTTATTCGACTGACTATTTAATCTTGACTGTATATGACCTGTATACACAAGGCAACCATAGAACGACCAGGAATGGACCGAGATTTCACGAAAAATGTAAGTGCATACAAACATACTAGTAAGGAGTTATATTGGCAACAAAAAAAAGTATTAAGATAAGTTAAACACTACGAGTAAGCCTCGGGGTATGTAATCATGTCTAGGATGAATATAGCCTGATCAACTATATTTATCCAAGAGGTGACCAACGTATGCCGAGGAATGGTCGTAGTGGATGACGAGTCTAAAACTTACCAACAAACCATACAAAGAAAACTTTAACAAACAAATTTAAAATACTATAGGAGTATTTTGCGTTAAAATAGAACCACACACTTAGATTCTTCATATGCTTATTACCCCTATTCTCGCATAGGCATATCAGCTAGACTTCATCTCCACATAGACCCCTACTATCCTACCACCGAAGCCAACAGATGGATCGAGAAGGATCCAAAAGAAGATTTCGAAGAGTACCAATAAATGAAATACGAGGAAGAAGATTTTCGAGAAGGGACCAGATGGAGAAAGAAGTTCGGGAGATACCATCAATAAACCTTACCCTATCAAGAGGAGTGTGAGAACCTCCACCTCTCATTTCAGAAAGCAACCCGCAATTAACTACCTAGCCACACATATAGACTGGAGAGGACAACCGATGATCCACAACCGACATAAACTCACTGCACCGTACTTCGGGCCATAGCACCCATAGACCGACAAGCAGATCAAGAGAACAATACGAATCACCTACACTCCTTAGAAAAGGAGATAGACATTATAGGAAAAAGAACCCTTACAGCTAGAACTTGGATAGTCATCACAAAACTGAGAACAGAGGAGGCCACTCGCGAAATAGAATCATGCCGACACATGAAGGTAATTAGCATACTGGCGCAACACTAGTTCTATAAATAGACCCTACAAAGTTTCAAATTGCGGTAACAGCCACCGTGACAGCAGTCATGGCACACCTCAGCGCTAACAACACAAACAAAAGCGGGAATGGTGCCGAAAGTTCCAAACATAATAACAACCACGGACACCCCGAGTATGTTCCTGCAACGACCCACCAAATCAAGGACCTACCAAAAGACAACAAACAGTGACATTCCATACCACCACCATCCCTACTACCTCAGTGCCGACAAGACCATATGTTGGAAACCTGCCAAAATGCACCAAGTGTAGCATTCATCACAAAGGAAAGTGCAGGGAAATGCACTGCAAGAACTGTAACAAAAAGGGCATGCCACAAATTTTTGTAGGGCACCGGCTCAACAGACCGCTCAGGACATAAAAGTTGGGATGCGTCGGACTTGCTACAGATGTGGAGAAGTAGGGCATTTCATAAAGAAGTGCCCAAAGACTAAAAACAAAGATGTCAGGAGCATCGGAAGTGTTTCAGCAACATAGCGTGGGAAAGAAATAATAGACCCAGCTCAGATTTTGGTACGTTCATTCTCGATAGCACATATGCATGTATACTATATAATAGCAATGCGGAGAGGAGTATTGTGAGCCGTAGATTTAATAAATTTCTCAACCAAAAACCTCAAACACTTAAACAAAATATTTACAGTAGAATTGGAATCATCAAATCACTAGAGATGTGTACATAGGGTGCACTCTAACACTAAATTAACCAATTCGTTCAAATCATCCTAAAACCGGTCACAATAAAAATTTACGACATTTTCATTTTAACAACGTATTAGTTAGTTTCCTCACAATACTGATATCATATATTACAAAAAGGCCTTTCACCTAAACCCATCGAGTAATAGAACCCTCGTTGTCTATGGCGACAAACTGGATACAAACCCCCGACTCACCTTTTACAGCAAAACTCAAAAGTACCTACACAGGAGGTACCACACCATCCTAGCCCATGCTATGGATAAGAAACAAGAAGAGAAAGACATCAAGGATGTTGAAAAAGCCTGTAACCTTCTCGATATATTCCCAGAAGATCATCTGGGAATACCATCCGTACGGCAACCCGAGTTCAAAAACCAACCTAAGTGCAATAGTTGTGAAAAAGGGTTGTTGTAAATGCCATCTCACCCAAGTTAATCACCCCACTCAAGTAGAGACTATGGACCCATACTAGTGAATCTATGATTACTAAGTGTATATATTGGAGCCCTATATAATTAAGATTCTACGGACTTAGGGTTGGTAATTCTGCTTTAAATCTTTTCCTTGTTTGGATGTGGGCTTAGAATAGAATCACCGATTCAACTGTCTTTTCAATCTTAATCATATACGACTTATAAACACAAAGAGACGATAGATGAATCAGTTATGAGTCATACCATGAACTCCATGACAAGTTACCCAGGACAGTGGATGGACATGCTACCACTTGAGAGATCGTAGACAAATCAGCCAAACCCATACACTTTCTACCAACCAAGGATACAAAGAAAAATAGAAAAGCTAACAGGAGCACATCCCAAGAAAATTTCGAGACTGCATAGTATACCACTATCTATCATTTTGGATAAGGGACAGGCGATTCGCCTCATGTTTTCAATAGTCGTTAAAGAAGTCTTTTTTATCACCCTCAAACTGAAAGACAAAGAGGAAGAACCATTCATCGAATCCTTATACAACATCAACTATTACATTAACATCAAAGCCGCGTCATTCGAAGCTCTCTGCAGAAGCAAGTGTCGATCACCTCTTTGCTAGGCTGAGGTAGGTGACACACAAATAGCTAACAGGCAAGTTCCTAACAACACTCTCACCAGCCCCCAGATCATACGAGAAACTACAGAGAAGTTTGTTCAAACCCGTGAACGATTGAAGGCATCCCAGGATCGGAAGAAGAGGTTGTCTGATGAGACTCTTGTTATTCCGCTTGATGAAATTGAAATCAACAGGAGTCTAAACTTCATCGAAGAACCGGTGGAAATCATGGATCATGAGGTCAAAAGGACGAAACAAAGTAGCATACTTATAGTGAAGACCCGTAGGAACGTCAAGCGAGGACCTGAATTCACCAGGGAACACGAGAATTAAATAAAAAAAGAAAAGAAACACCCCCAATTGTTTAGTGATATCCCATCCACAAGTTGAATTTCGGGGCGAAATTCTTTTAACGGGGGGAGAATGTAACAATTGGTAAAAATAGGAACGATCGTACGATGCTATGTTTTGATTATTAAGGAATATGAGTATTTTATCAATAATGGTTGAATGAATTTAACCTCTTTTATTTAAATAAGTTCTTGTGAAGTATAAAACAAGTAACTAATGATAAATTTTGTTAGGATGTATGACTACGAACCATCACCGGTTTGTGAAAATTAGCATATAACACCATTTGAACGCGACAAACTTAATTTTTGTATCAACATGTATGTAGTTGATAATTAAGTTAGGTTCTATGTAAAACGTGTGCTTAATAGTTGTGGAGGATCTAAACCGGTTAAATGTCACGAAATTATACATTGGTCAATAAATTTTATATTTAAATAAATTAAAATATAAAATGAATTATTATAAGAAATAATTAGGATGTATTTAAGTGTTTTTGAATAAAAAGAATAAAACATAAACATTAAAGTTCAAATACACAAAAACTACATTGTTATTTTATACTAAGTATACATGTATGTATTTGTATATATTTATTATTATCTAGTGAATGACTAATTATGGGTCATGACTTAAAGTGATTTCATGTAAGTTTTATGATGTCTAAATCAACTAAGATAAGAGAATTGGTGGAGATAAGTGCCAACTTAACTAATAAGTGCTTAATCACTTAAGACATTTTACTAAGAATGCTTCTTAATCCCTCTTCTAGTTTTCGAGACTAATACATTCCCTCTCCTTAACTAGAACTCCTAACTAACTAAATAACTAGTAGTTTGTTAGTTAACTAACCCAATCTCTAAGCAACCACCCAAGCAAGTGGCTAGACAAGATCACATCACTTAAACTCACATCCCATCACAAGCTAGTCTAGGTTTTGTCCCGTTATCCTCTTCCACCCTTTCCTCCTTCATAATCATGAAATTTCCTCATCACTTTACCCTAAATTCACCAGCCAATACTTCAAGGAATTACTCTAAACCTTCATCTCATTTTCAGCCACAAGAACTTCCTTCCAAAGCCATCAAAACCATGAACTAAAGGGTTGCTGTCCCTTTTTGTGTTTCAGCCACCCTATCACCCATCTACACCTTCCTTTTGCTTGATATTTTTACCACCAAATACCCCTGGAAGTTAGTTGTTCTGCTACTCAAATTTATAGATTCAAAATAGTGAGTAAACTTCTCTTTTCCTTACTCTTTTGCTGTGAAGTTTTCGTGACAGCAACATAGCCAAAAGAGTGGCTGTTTTGGAGCATCAAACCAACACCCAAAAGTTCTTCGTCTTCAACCTTACATTCTTCAAGCATTCACATAAGGTGAGTTTATACCCCTACATTTTCATGTTTTCTTCAAGTTTTTATGGGGGGGGGGGGGGGGAATACAAGTTAGAACATTAAACATAACTTAAATTTAAATGACAGCTTTCTACAGAAAAGTTGAGTCCTGTTCACAGACAGTTTTGACCATCTTAAACTTAATATCTTTCAAAACTGTACAATATGCAAATATTTCAAGTTTATAACTTTCTAAGGACCACTCGCACGCGTTCATACGACTTTTCTACAATTTATGGCGATTTTTATAAAACTGTCTGTCATTTCAGAAGTGATTTCGGACCAGTCTGTGAATATGTTCATTTTCACACTAGTTTGAGACCACTAAAAATCATAATAAAAATTTGGAACAAAGTAGACTCATTTTATAAACTCTCAGAGGTGACGGATTCAGTTTTTGACTTACGATGATTTTTCTATGAGTTTTCTAAAAACATGGACAGTAAAGGGTAAAACTGTCAAAAGTGGTTTATAGATTTGTTAACACCTTCTAACATTTTTGAGCAATGTTTATACATTAAGGAAGTTAAAACACAATCATTTAAATATGTCTAATTACACTTTTTACAAAAGTGATAAGTTCAAAAAGGTCTTTACTATCAAACTTAAGGATTATTTCATGCAAAGTTTCTAATAAAAACGTAAGAATACGAACAACAATTACGAAACATACCAAATCATCTTCTAGAATTTATACATATATATAACCATTTGCATATATATGTTTTTTTTACAAACATGTCTTCTACATCAAATATATACAAATATAGTTTACGAAACTCTACTCCATTTGTATCCTATTGAGCAAAGGGTAAAATATTGTCAAATGCATATCTAAAGATTTCACGTCGTTTTCATAGCTATCCCAGTCTTAGGGGATGATCATTTATACAAACATTTTCAACACAAAAACACGTAAACTCGTTGAACAAATTTAGTAAGTTTTGTCTTCACGGTACCTTATAAAGTACACACGAAAGTCCTATTAAATATAACCATAGTCTCTTGTAGGGAGAGCGTGATAGTTGTGTATAGATCTATACTGGGACTGACAATCCCGCACCTTAGTTGCTTGCAACAGCTGGACCGGCAGGTCTTGGGGTGACAAATGTCATAATGAAATCGACACCTGAAGAACGTCGTGAACAAGGCAGTCTGGGTCAATCAAGCATGGTTATAAGATAAAAATGAAAACTCACATAAAACAACGATACTTTTAGTTTATGCAAAGACACTCTTCAAGCAGTTTTATATACAAACAAAACTGCATAACATCATTTTAAGTAGGAAAATTACTTATACGCTTCGGTCTTGGTTCATTTAAGGCCACATCTCATTTTAGGGAAAATATAGGATTTTTCCAGAAAACAAACATTACTACATTTCATAGAAAAGGTTTACAAATATACATACAAATGCTTATGAACTCACCAACTTAAATGTTGATACTCTCTTTTCAAATAACTTGTATTCTCAGGAAATCAGTAAATCAGGTAACAACTAACTTTGAGGATGGGACGCTTAGGCGTCTAAGCAAATCATTTGACAACATATTGTAATTGATATTTTGAAACATGTAATATGTACAAATGATGTAATTTTTTCAATTATATATATGTTGGTTGTGTTTGCTTTGAACATTTATACTCAACTGTTATGATACACTACATGATAGTCACCCGCCCCTGGACGTTTCCGCCATCCTGGTTTGGGGGTGTTATAGTTTAGAATAACATGGATTATGAAAACCTCCAGGCTAATCTACATAGATATCTTCCAGTAGATGTCTATTAGAAAAAGCGGTCTTTCTTGAAATTTATTTACTATATCTCATATCAAGAATATGAATTTATAGAAAATAATATCCTTGTTGGTCTAATCATAGCTACTTGTGAAAAAAAAGGTTTGATCACAGTCAATGTCATGAGTATGATGAGGACCATAGTCAATGACATGAGTATGAGAAAATCCTTTTACTACAAGTCTTGCGTTAATTGTGTATGGTTATCCATGTAATTTATTCTTTCTAGAATAATTATTTACTCCTTCTAGCCTTGCTATAGGGATAAATTTTTAATCAAGCCCATACTTGATTCTCATACGTAGATTACATCTCATGTTCATGACTCTAAGTCATTTATCAGATTCGAGATCTGACATAACATCTTGGTACTTGATGGATTTTCCAGAAACCATTAATAAAATCTCATCAATGAGAGATCCCACATTTCTCAAGTCATAGGTGATTTTTACGACTAATGCGAACAATTTGTGTTTTTGAATTACTATTATTCAAGTTTAACAATCCTTGTTAAAACTAGCGCCAACTATTACTACATAAGGTTATGGTTCTTGAGTTGCTTCAAGATCCATGCATGTCCCACTCGCTTTGTCGTTAGAAGCTTGATTTCTACTAACTTAGCTTTGACAAGAATACGAGAACTTATTCTTGGTGGGGTTGCATATAATAATCTAGGCCACATTTTGAGTATTATACAAATATGTATTTAGTAGATTATAGGTTTAGAAGCTTTAGTCCAATATCGGCTTCACATACACAAAACAAAATTAAGATGAGGATGGAGCCCTTCCATACTAAATCTTATAAAGTGCTTAATCTAATTATTAGTTGGAAATTATATTCAAGATACATATAATAGTGATTGAAGTATTATCCCAATAAGATTAAAAGAGGATATTTCTACCGATTAGAAAGTAAATCATACCAAGTAAGATTTAATTCATAATTTATTATCATTAAGGCATCAGATGGTTCTTATTAGTTTGTATCTCAACTTTTGAAATGTTCACCAACGATTTCATAATAATGCCTTATCAAGTAAAATATAATTAAAACTACTATAGTTGTTAATAAAGTTGATTTGGTATCTTCTGCTTAATCTCAGACATTCATTAGAAAGGAAGTCATACACCAAAGTGTATAGTTCCTTAATTATTTTCTCTACACTTTAGTGAAAATATCATTAGGAATCCTTTACATATAAATAAGGTTCACATATGTAAAATAAACTACATTATTTGCCTTCAAAGATCCATTTCTTGAAGTTGGAATATGTGAATGTAATTTATATAATAAAGATAACAATTTCAAAGATGAGTTTGATTTCAAACAAGTTTAAGTCAAAAAGTTATTGCATATAGAACTTAATTTTATTTATAAAAAATATTGATATTTACTTTACAATTCTATTAAGAGATCTAGTCTCATAAATAGAAGTTAATAATTTTAGAATATGAATATTATTGTTATGAAAAATGATTAAGTAAATGATCAAACATTTGAATAAAATAACTGAGACATAAATTTAGACATGCTAAATTAAAACATACATTGTTCCAAAACAAATATTGTTTTACATTACAAGTAATTTATGTTCTAAGCATAAATAATAAACTAAACTCCTAGAGTGTAGTTCCAACTTGGTTGTGCTCTCCTTGGTTGCTCTTCAATAAATATCTGCAAGCCATTTATAAATATTAGATAAACATTAAGTACCAAGTACTTAAGTGTTATATGAAAAGTATGAGTTCTACATAGTAGATACCTAAAGTATTAGTCTCTTCCAGACTTTCTTTTCATATAAGAGGAACAGCTCCTCTTCCAGTGTCCAGTATCTTTGCAGAAGAAACAAGATCCATCTATGTGTTCTTTTTTGCTTCTCTTGGGCTTAGAGGAGCCCTCTCCATGAACTGATGGCCTTTTAAAGCACACTGGGTGACTCATTTAAACCTTGCATTCTTCCTTTGTATGAGATGGTTCATACCAAAAATCAATATATCTTTGGAATATTTGCTCAGCATGACGAAACATATAATATGCTTCTAAGCCTTCCAGTTCCTCCTAGAGTTCTGGAATAACTGAATACAATATCTCTTTAGAAACATCATCAGAATCATTGCAATGCTTCCACCAAACATTATGATTTAGTATGTCGTTGATATCAGGTTTTTCATAAATGGGTCCTTTAAGAATATCAACTTATTATCCTTTTGGAGATTTTCTTTCAAAACACGCGTCCATTGGATAATATTGTACCCGTCGAATATTAAATGTTCATGTTGATTTATAAGATCATATTGATGAATGGTTGTGAGATTGGATATGGTTCTCATATACAAAATTTTAACAAAATTCATTTAGTATTTTTCAATATTTAATCTTCAATAATTAATACCATTTTAGTTTCCAAAAAACATTAATTATCAAAGTCTAGGATCCAAGTTGCAAAACAAATAAATGGTTAGGTATCCTTTATCCTATCCATTTGAATTCAACCCGGTAGATATCGCTTATCAATTATATCTTGCTATATAATTCCTAGATTTACGGGATCTTTAATAACTAATTTAATTAGACATGTTTGATCTCATCTATGCCTCAAAACTCTCTTGCTTAGGTATCCTTTATCGCAAAAGATTTCCGATCAAATCATCCAATTTGAAAAACTTGTGTAATCGGCCTGTAACTCGGCTATAGAAATCACGAAGACACCTCGGTCATCAAAAGATAACACTAAGCGGTTAGGTATCCTTTTATCTCACTAGTGCATACAAGAGATGTGCGAGTGTTCTTTAAAATGATTACATAGATTCGAGCTTTGTAAAAAATAGTATTTATATGTTTTATAATTTTAGTTTAAAAACATATGATATCTTGTTTATTACATGCATATAATAAACCATGGTATCAATTTTCAAAAGAAAATCACTTTTAAAGGTTCTATATAAAATGCTAGTTTTTATATAATTTGACGCAATTCAATTTTAATAATCGGTATTAAGTTTGGGTGCATTTGAACCTTTTATATCTTTAATAAAACTTTATTTTAATACTTATATATTTGGAGTTTGTATAAGTTACGAAATCACCATTTTAAAACTTATAATGGAGGATTTCAAAATTTGCCGTTATTAACGATTTTATAAAACCGGGTTTTATTTTTTAAAATAATAACTTGTTACATCTTATGTCCAATTTTGAAAATCAATCTCCATGTGATATTTATTTTATCCAAAATTATTTTAGCATGTTAAAAACTAATTTATCAACCACACATAATAATTGCATAAAATAAACAACACAAACATGCATAAAAAGATATGTGCATAAACATAACCAAATAATGACATTGTTTGTGAGCCAACACAAAAAATGTCAAGTCCATTCCTAAAGGGACATTTAAGGGGACCAAAAATATTCTTCTAATGTTGTTGTAGAAGCTCCCACTTGAGTAAGCACCCATTGCTTGTAAAAGATTTGAAATGTTTCTTTAAAGGAAAAACTGCAGCATTCATGACACTTTTCAAAAAGTGTCATCTTTCTGTTCAGCACATGTTCAGCGTATGTGTAGCATTCATGACACTTTTCAGAAAGTGTCATATTTCTGCCCAGCACATCTTGAAGTCGAAATTTTCCGTTTTGTCTTCAAAAAATGGCTCCAACTTCATTTCTTACATCTTTGTACAAATAAATTATTTGTAAAAACTAATCTATTACTTTACAAAAATAACCAAAAAATCTAATATATTTAATTATTACATACCATATGAATAAATTTATTATTACAACCATTTTTATAACAACAACACAATAATCATTATGGTCATTGGCTAGTTTATGCACATAATATAGATCAACATACACATAAAACAACCTTTTTTTTTCAAGACAACTTTAAATAACAAAAGATGCATGAAACTTTTATCACATAAAATAACAAATATAAAGTTGTCATATAAAATATGTATGAACTTATTTTTATACAAAAACAAGTTATCCATATTTTCAAAAAACTAAGATTTCCAAAATTAAAAAAAAAAAAAATAAAAAAAAAAAAAAAAATAAAATCTAACCAAACTTGCAAGGTGGCCCTTGATACCAATTGTTGGGTTTTAGTTCAAAATTAGCTTCAAAAACTACGAAGATTGGCAAACGGAAGACTTTATTTTAGAACATAACATAAACATTTTATACCCACCAAGGATCTACTTGCAAGTTATAGAAATATTAAAACACCAACCATAGAAAGGATGAAGAAATAACAACCTTTGTTGTTCTTTGGATCCTCTTGGGAGGCTTGGAAGTTTATGAAGAAGATGGAACCTTTGAGACACCAACAATGACTCAACTTGATGTTGATGCTAGTCCATAAACTCTTAAACCCTTAAGCTTTAAGTTCATAGCCAATATGAACTTAAATAGGGCATGTAAAAGCAAGTAATCTTTAAGTCTTCAAAGCAAAACTAGAGAGAGTAAGAGAGGAGGTCATGGTTTCGGCAATTGCAAGAAAAACTAACTAGCCAAAATGCAAGCCTCATCTTATATGCATAAAGTGAAAGTATTAACCATTAGGTCTTAACACTTTAAGCATATATGTCCCCATGTCATAAACATGTCCAAGCATGCCTTCTCTCATGCTTATACTTTTTAATAAACTAATGGAAAGCCCATAACTCCTTTTCTTTATCTAATTTTCAGAATTTATAAATAAAAGAGAAGTATTTGTTAAAATTTTATAAACTCAAGTTTTATAAAATATAAACTTTGTATTTTGAGTAAAAGACAAAAGGGTTTCAACTAATCCAAAAAGTTTTGAATGACTTATTAATTCATACCATACGAATTATGTAATGTTTCGTGCTAATGAAAATCATTATTTCCATGAAATAAATAATTTCCAATTCTAATTATAAGAGTTTTATTGAATATTTATTAAAATCAATTTATAATAAATAATCAATTATATCAAGTTGTTAGTGTGACCCATTAGTATCATATGTTAAGCAGCAATATCACTTTAATATGACTCTTGAGCATACTAGACCTTTCACCCGGGTGGGCAGGGTTGCGTATCGTCTAGATCTAGCCGAGGAAATCAGTCAGATTCACAGCACATTTCATGTTTCCCAGTTGCAGAAATGCTTGGTTGACGATTCCACAATGGTCCCATTAGAGGACATTGTCACAACTAGAAATTTTGGTGTCTTGTAATCACAACACTTATAACAACTATGAATCAATAACATGAAAGCATGCATGATGCTTATTCTATAACAAAAAAACTTCATCAAATACTTCATTCTAGCCCTACAAATGGTCAACAAAGAATTGGAAACCTTTGAAATTCCAATTTGAGTTCACTATGGACTAGGATTTCCTTATTGGGCCTAATGGACTAATAAACTTCCAAATTATCTATCCTGAACGTAGAACTCTCAAATGGGCCCTAATTAGACCCATATACATGAAACTTAACATGTTTGGGCCTTATGAACCCAAAATAAATTAGATTAACTTTAATGGGCCTTATTGGATCAAAACAAATTTATATTAGCCCTAATAGGTCATAAAAATCATTCTTTGATTTTTATTGGACAAAAAATCATCTAACATAACCATATAATGAGCTTAAACATACAAGGCCCAATTCTTTCCTTTTCCCCTCTCCATTCTCGGCCTAAGCTCACCAAGAGGAAGAGTTGACTTTGTGTGGGTGCCACCTCATTTTTACATAGAGGTTTTCCATGCAAAATGTCATGCTTCTATACAACCATCACCTCACTCACTCTCTCTTCTCTCCTCTCTTTCTTCCTCTCGGCCGAACCCAAACACACACACACACACACACTTCACTCAAACTCTCTCAAAAGAAACTCTCTCCACTCCTCTCCAAAATTTCGAGATCTAGGAAGCTTTCAAGGAGATTTTCCCATAAACACATCATCTAAGGTAAGTTGATGTTAAATCCATGATCTAGCTACTTCATTTCATCCAAAAATCTCTTCTAAATCCATTTAATCTTGTGATCTTGCACCTTAGAAGTCACTAAACTTGAGATCTACCAAGAAGATTTGCTAGGATCGAAATCTTCTTCTTCTAGTCTTCTTCAAAACCGAAACTACAACTCAAGGTGAGCTTCATACCCCTCTTTTTCGGTTTTTCATATGTTTTATGGGGGAGAATACAAGAAAATGTGTAGATCTATGTGTATGTGTATGCTATGTGTGATTTTATGCATGTATGTGTGTGATGTTATGTGTTTTGTGATAAATATGTAACAAAAAGGGGTGATAATTCGAGATCTAGGACATGAGAAAGGAAACAAACATAATCTAAGTTATTTTACACTAATCTACTCAAGAAAAATAGCTTATAAGGTTATGAGGAACATATTCTAACATGAAACCCATTTTAGGACTTAAATTGTCAAAAATATAAAACTTGGGGTAAAAACTATCAAGTCACGGTTTCTTGAGGGTCAAAAGAGTCAAAACAGTTTCTATAATCAACTTCCTGAATATTATAATTTTCAAAGGACTTAAAATGCAAAAATTTAGATTAATGGGCTAAGTTTGGGCTTTTCGGCCCAATAAGCCCAAAATTGCGAAAATTGAAGTTTTAAGGGGCTAAATTGTAACATTTTGTAAAATAGGGGACATGAAGTGAAATCAAACTATTTCAAAGGTCAAAAATGCTTTTAAATTCCAAAAAGGATAAAAAAATGTAAACTTTTTATATTTTGGGCCAAAACTGTAAAAATTGCGAAATTTGGGGTTCTAACCAAGAAACACCATTCTGGAAGGGCTAAAACTGTTTACTAATTATACTTTGGGTTAAAAATGTCTTTTCAACAAGTTTATGATACAAAAGTGTCAAGAAAATGTTTTTAAGGACTAAAAATGAAATTCTTCTATATAAAGGACTAAAAGTGTTATTTTTATAAAGGAAAAGTAGTGAAAAGGTAAAAGTCATACTTCAAAACAAATTAATTCATTATGAAAAATTACAAGATATCCGACGAAACAAAAAACAAATACACCTTCAATACCAGATATCGTTATAAACAAGTTGATTCGGTCTCGAATCAATACAAAACAACAATCGCTAAAACAAAACTCTCAAATAGATATGTGATGACTAAAAGGAATAAATATACAAACTTTGGGCTTATGAGTTTCAAATCATGCTTGTTGGGCCTTGCAAGCCCACCAACATGATCTTTGGGCCCAAAGAGATAACGCTTATATGTTATTGGGCCTTCAATGACCCAATATTTTATAAAAGGACATTCAATAGTTTTATGTGCTAGTGGGCCAAAGTGTCCTGTTATAAAAGCTAGTAAGGTCACAGTAATCAAGTGCGAGTTGGACCATTGTGTTTTCGCATCCACGACAGCCTAAGGTTCTTACGATAGTAGTGGGACATAATACTCCCCTTCTCTTCATTTGTTAAGGCTTAAGAGAAATCAAAGTAGACAAAAATTAGGACAGTACATAATATGGATTAATCAATACTCATTCGTTAAGGCAATACAAAAATCAATAATTACGAATACATGTCAACATCGGAAAACATCGGGTTTTCCGAGGAATTTAATACTACTCGTTCGAAACTTTATAACAATATTACAAAATACCCTTCGTGTGTATATATATATATATATATATATATATATATGTTTTTAAAATCATTCATGCATCAACTTATGGATCTTCACACTTTAATAAACAAAAGTCTCTTTAGAAAATATCGGACTTTCTGGGTTTTACAAAATACACAAATCATTTTACCACAACAATGCTTATGAACTCACCAACATTTCATATGTTGATGTTTTTCCAAAATAACTTGTATTCTCAGGTAACAGGTAAGCGGAAGAATTATAAGAAGTAATGTTAGATGTTATGTTGTCAAATGTACTCAAACTATTTAGGTTATGAATGTGTAGTGTTAAAACAATGTACTTGATGTGAACAATTCTAGTTGTAATATATTGATGCATGGTGACGCTTATGTTATGTTCATGTATAATCATTGTGATGATATTCAATTAAAGTCACACAAGCCCTCGGACGTTTCCGCCGTCTGGTTCGGGGGTGTGACAGACATTCAGGTGGATGGTTGCCGAAATTATATCGAGAAACCAGTGGTGATCCTTAACAGGAGGACAAAGACTATGTGAAGCAAGGTTGTGGATCTCGTGAAGGTGCAGTGACAGCACCGAAAGGGTTCAGAGTTGACGTAGGAGCCTGAGGACGAGATGATGGAGCATTATCCTGAGTTATTTGCGGCAGCAGACTTCGAGGACGAAGTCCAATTCAAGTGGGGGAGATTTGTAACACTCGATTCAAAGTATTTTACATTTTGACCCTTGGTATAAAAACTGTTTGCAAAATTGGTCCCAAATGACATTAAATGAAAAATAGAGATTGTGTGTGTACACTAGGCGTACGTGGTCAGGGGACAACCCTAGTTTTTAGGGTTTGGACCCTATTTAAACAACCTTATGCCCCAAGATTCTCTCATTACCAGCCTCCATTGCCCCTTTGAGCCTCATTTAGAAAACGTAACTCATTCAGAGAGATTTGATCCTTGTGTGTATGTTTTGTTGGGTGTTTGGTGAACCTTGAAGAAGAAGAAGTTTGGTGAAGGAGTCTTGATCAAGTTGGAGCTTGTAGATCCAGAGTTTACTCACATTTCTCAGCTTCATAGAGGTATAAAGTCTTGACCTTGGTTATTCAATGCTTAGATCTAGATGTAGTGAAGTTTTGGGTATATTTTGGTTCCATGAATGAGTTCTGGTGAGTAAATATCACTCCAGACATTTTGGGTTGCTCCTCTTGATGTTTATAAGGTCCCCAGTCAATCAAGTTTGCATCTTGATGGTTGTAGATCAACCAGGCATGGGTTAATGCTCATTTGGTGAAAGTAGAATGTTAAATCTAGGGTTTGAGTCTCATTGAGCCATGCAAAGGCATCAAGTTAGTAACTTTATCGTTTAATACATTCCCCAAGACTTGGATCTGCAATTTGGACATTTGGACTTAAAGCATTAAGTGCTTAATAACATTTTGGAAAGCATATGTTGAGCATACGTGTTTGGGTTCCCGACTCTTTTGACATAAACTAGTATGTGGTGCATAACTAGTGGTACGTGGGGCGTGCTCGCTAAAAAGCCTTTTGGGCTACTTCTTGGGTCTGAGGTTGATTGGGCTTGGGCCATGGATTTTTGGGCCTAGGATAAGAAGGTTAAAAGGGTCTTTTACCCTTTATAATAAAGATTATGATTCGGGCTTTTAGTGGTAGTTATTACCCTGATTATTTATTAGAGCTAGTTTCTATGTGTTTAGTTGAGGAGCCACCGTAGAATCCGCATGCGAGTGTGTGTTGGTTCATCATTTGATTGAGGTGAGTCTCCTCACAGTGTTTCGTGGGTCGATGGTACCAATGTCGGCCCATAGATTATTGTTACTAGTATGCTAGTTGTCTATGTGACTCTTGCATGTGTTGTATATGTTTGTATGTATGTCGGGGTGGGGATTGATGCCAAGCAGGGCATGATGAGTGTCTTGGGCGGGGCCCATTGCATGATACAATTAGATCTGTACCGGTCGGGGCTCGATGTCGGGCGGGGCCCGATGGATGTTGGGTAAGGCCATTATATGTATGGAATGGGGTATGTTGGGGAAACTCACTACGTTTTGTACTTACGTTTTTTAGTTTATGTTTCAGGTACTTCTGGTGCGAAGAGGAAGAGCTCGAGATGATCGCATTGCACACACCATGATTTTCCACCCTATTGACTCTGATGTATTTTAAATGATTATTGACATACTTTGGCTTTCTTTATGATTCTATAAATATGTTTGGTTGATGGTTTTATTAATACAAAAATCAAAATTTTTGTCTATAAGTTTTGGGACGTTACAAACTCCTTTTTTGTCAACCTATAAATAGGGAGGTTAGTTAGAAGGTAGAGTAAGTCTTTTGAGCGTTCTTACAAAGTGTAATCAAACCTTGTTACTCTAAATCAAAAACATAACATTATTTACCTTCTTATGGAATCATTTCACATATTTGTTCTTGATAATCATGATTTCATTTAAATCAAACTAGTAAATCGATCATATAGTTTCATCAAGTCTCTACGAAGATCATGAGGGATCTCAACATCATGAAGTATTCCCCTTCTTGCCAAGTACTCGTCGCTTCAAACATCAAATGTTTGTATCGGTGGAACGATCTCCTTTTCATTAGACTTACATATTGCATTTCCTTCATCTTCAAGAATCATATTATGCGATATAATATACGTATACATCACCTCACTCATTTTCTTCTTTTCAACAAAAAATGTTGGGAATTCAATATATGCCAACGTTTTTTAAGAGTGTCAAACGCTCGTTTAACATCCTTCCTTTCCTTCTCTTGAGCTCTCTTAAACTTCAACCTTTTTTGATTATTTGGACAAGACAATGACTTCACAAAACAAGAACGCTTTGGATATATATCTCGTCCACAGGATAATGTCTGAATCTATGGCGTTCCATGCACAACAAATGAAGAATCTGTTCTAGTCTCGTTATACATGCCATCGAATAATGAAGACATGTTAAGAACATTTATGTCATTCAGGGAACCAACATAACCAAAGAATGCATGTCATATCCACAAATCATGTGATGTCACCTCTTCAAGTACGATTGTTGGATAACCATGATCACCTCGGGTGTATTGGCCTTGATATGCATTCAGGAAATTGTCCCATTCCCAGTGGAGGCAATGTAGGCTTCATAACATTATAAGGAAGTCGTGCACATTCGAATGACGAGCACATAATTATTGCACGCCACTACAAGTATGTTTACACAAATATCGTGGACCATACAATCTCATGACATACTTATAAAATTTGTGAAGACTTTCGCGTGCAGTACATCCGAACATCCTAAGATTCTCATCTAGTGCATCAGGGGAAGTGACATATGCTAGTTGATGAAGTGTCACAATACATTTTTGTAAGGGAGTAAAACCAATTGTACCTGTAGCATCTACACGTTGTTGGAAATATAGACATGCCTCTGTGACGTCGTTGACGATATGTTGAAACAAATGTTTGTGCGTATGGAAACGACGACAAAAATAATATCATTGACAAGTCGCATGTTCATCAAAATAATCTTGCATGAG
Source organism: Lactuca saligna (assembly GCF_052625555.1). Classification (NCBI taxonomy): domain Eukaryota; kingdom Viridiplantae; phylum Streptophyta; class Magnoliopsida; order Asterales; family Asteraceae; genus Lactuca; species Lactuca saligna. The sequence continues at coordinate 150,684,242 of NC_136417.1, forward strand.
GCGTTAGTGACCAATTTCACAATTTCTTTGAAAAACCTTCTTTTTCTTCGACGATCATTTTCAACATTTTGTTGATGTAGTTCTTCTATCTTCTGTTCAGCCTCTTGAATAACCTATATGACCGATTCTAACACCGCATCAAAAAAACTAGACAATGAAGATGATATTTCTAAAGAGATTGAAGAAGAAGGTTTTGATGTGGTATGTAAAGGAAGGTAGGGTTATACTTATTATATATTATAAAAAAAATAGTTTTTAAAAAATTGAGCTACCTCTTTAAAACACAAATAATTAAAGATTCTAAAAGTTCAGGTAGGGATGTCAACGGGGGCAAACGGGGCGGGGAGTGCATCTCCCGCCCCTGCCCCCGAAATTTTCCCATTCCCCCACCCTCGCCCCCGCCCCTGGAATGTTCAACCTTCCTACCCCCGCCCCCGCCCCCGAAATCCCCTTTAATACCCCCACCCCCACCCCTGTTCCCCCACTCCCGATTGATTGTTCCCCCACTCCCGATTGATTTCGGACTACTTTTTTTTTGTGCTAAAAGAAATTGTTATTTATGATAAAGAAAACTATTTTTTAGGTATCAAATAATTACTTATAGCAGAATTTTATATGTTAAAAAAAAAGTTATGGCATTTTAAAATATTATACTAACAACTTAAAAACATGTTTTTTTGATGAATTTTGGAAGCTCAAAATCATGTTATTGTTTCTTATATTTATATAATTAATATATGTAAATATATGTATAATTTATTAACGGGATCCCCTTGGGGATTCGGGACGGAATTGCCTACTCCGTCCCCGAAATTAAAACGGAGATTAATCTTGCCTCCGCCCCTGTCTCCGCCTCCGATTTTCTTTTTAAAAATTCTTCAAACGGGACGGCCCCTACAGGAACAGAGTCCCACGTCCATATTTATACTCTGGGATAAAAAAAAACACCGTGGATGGAATCGTAGTTAGGAATGTGCCTTCCAATGGACGCAGAGACAAGAACTTGAACCACGAAAGACCAAACCAAGATTCACAAACCTCGGTTCATCCAACAACGAATTCTCATGATGCTTTAAGAACGAAATTTTGTTCGACATCAAACATCCAAAACACCGAATTGAATTTGTGTGTTTCCCTGAAATCCCCAATTATTCCCTTCATTAAATGGATGAAAATCAGGACGACTCCATCCGGGATCACAAGCTCTGTGGTTACTTGTGCGTCGTCCTCTCGTTTCCCCAAACCACCACCCAGAATCAGACTATCGACAATGGCATTACCGAAACCCTAATTGTCAACACTTGCTGTAATATTTTTCGAGATGGAACTGATGTGGGTTTTCTGTCGTCAAACGGCATCATACTATCGTTGATCAATTCAAACTCCATCAACTCTATTTCGACCGACGGCGAAGTTACGGAAACACCCCAGAAGTCTAAGAGCGAAAGTGGCGGTGGATCAATGTCGGTATCGAGGAAGAAGTTGAGCAAGATAGGGCTAGTGCATGGTAGCGTAAGTGTGATTCATCAACTTCACGCTTTGGTAAACAACAAGTGCTTGAAGATCACTTCAAGAGTGGTTCGAATTTCTCGGAAATTGGAAGAAGGGGAGGTCAGGGTTGTGGTGCTGGTTGATGTTTATCTGCCAATTGCTTTGTGGTCTGGTTGGCAGTTTCCAAAATCAAGATCCACGGCGGCAGCTCTCTTCCGCCATTTGAGGTTCGGATCTCTTCAGTTAATTGCAATCAAATTACTTGCATATTAGTTTTAATAATCTCATCTCTCATGGTTAATTTACGTCTAGCAACCAGTCTATAAAACTTATATCTCAACTTCATTGAGAGTCTTCAATCACATACAACCCTGAATCTACTTGATTCTCAAATGATGTTTTCCTTCTATTTGGCTTCAACCCATACATTCAAACACATATCTTACATCAAACTATGCTACTCTTATAGCTTTCAAATTTCAATACCATACATTCCTCTACTTTAGGATTTCATCTTGTAAGTTGTAATCTCATATATGCCAAGTTATTCATTTGGGCATCATATATATTCAAATTTCAATGTCACAAATATCTTGTCTTTTCAAAAGACATAAATGCCCTTCTCATCGTCAAAACCAAAACTATCCCTAGAAAGCTTACACCAAGACAGATTTGCATGCACATTTTTGTAATTATCATTTTAAAGTTCCAAACTTTTTCACCATAAAACCTAACTTATTTCAAATAATTTCCTTACAGCTGTGATTGGGAAACAAGGCACACAATACTAGATTACAAAAAACTCGATCCCAACATCGACACCCAAATTTGGAACATTTCAGATTGCCATGTTCTTGGATGCACCCAACACTGCAACTCACCCGATACTTCCCGAAACAAACTATTCGAGCTCCATGAAATCTTCAAAACTCTACCAAGCGTTTCAACGAAGGGCGATTTCGTCAATTCCAAAATAAACCCTTCAGATGATTTCCCCCCATCCGGTTTCCACCTCTTACCCGATGATGTTTTGATCAATATATTAACCTCCCTCAGCCCTCTCGAACTCCTCAAAACCTCCGCCACATGTCGCCACCTAAGACTACTCTCACAAACAATAATGCCATCAATGAAACTCAAACTTTTTCCACATCAGCAGTCAGCAGTTGACTGGATGCTAAAACGGGAACGTGACCCCGAAACATTCCCGAATCCATTGTACATGAAATTGGAAACAGAAGACGGATTTGCTTTTAATGTCAATTTGGTTTCTGGAGAGCTTGTAACGGGGCCCACTCCCATGATTAAAGATTTTCGTGGGGGTATGTTTTGTGATGAACCTGGGTTAGGAAAGACCATAACTGCCCTTTCTTTAATCTTGAAAACCCTAGGCACCCTAGCGGACCCCCCAGATGGGGTGGATGTAATCTGGTGTAAACAAAATGGTGATCAGAAATGTGGGTATTATGAGTTAGGTGGAAAAAAGATTGCTGCCCGGAGCACCCGAAGAGGGCTGACCGGACTGACCGTGTCAGAAACCGTTACCCCTGATCCACCAAAGCTTATAAAATCCAGCACACGAAGCTGGACAAAAGTTAAGAGGAATCTTTTTAACGAATACGAAGGACCATCTTACCCTTCTAGTGAGAGAAAGAGAAAACATGGTGGTGATGATGATGATGATGATGATCCACTGTATGTGATCTCAAGAAACATGAAAAAGAAACTGAAGAAGGAAAAGGAGAAGGAGAAGTGGAGAGGGGGTAGTTTTGAAGTAAATGAAACATGGGTCCAGTGTGATTCATGTAGAAAATGGAGGAAGCTTTTCCAATCAAATATTACGGATTCTGCCACTGCATGGTTTTGTAGTATGAACGAAGACCCGTATCACAGAAGTTGTAATGTCCCAGAACAGTCATGGGACAACGGGCAGTCGGTCACCTACCTGCCCGGATTTTACACAAAAGGAACACCACAAGGAAAAGAAGAAAACGTTTCCTTCTTCACTAGTGTCCTTAAAGAACACTACCACTTAATCAACTTCGAAACCAAAAAAGCATTAATTTGGTTAACAAAACTAACCGAAACCCACCTCACAAAAATGGAAACCACCGGATTAGTCCACCCGCTCACCGGGACCCGCGTGTTAACCACCGGAGAGCCCCGTGGGTTCCACAAAATCTTTCAAGCTTTCGGTTTAGTCAAACGCGTTGACCAAGGCACAATGAGGTGGCACTACCCGAGAAATTTAATCGACTTATCTTTCGATTTATCCGCTTTAAAAGTCGCCCTCAACGAGCCGCTTGACTCGGTCAGATTCTATTTATCCCGGGCAACTCTAATCGTGGTCCCCGCAAACCTAGTCGACCATTGGAGGACACAGATCGAGAAACACGTGAAACCCGGGCAGCTACGCGTTTTCATTTGGGCAGATCATAAAAAACCATCGGTTCACAACGTGGCGTGGGATTACGACATTGTGATTACGACTTTCAGTCGTTTAAGCGCCGAATGGAGCCCTAAAAAAAGAAGCGTGTTGATATCGGTTCATTGGGCTCGAGTCATGTTCGACGAGGGTCACACCCTGGGCTCGAGCCTCAACCTAACGAACAAACTACAGTTATCGATATCATTGACCGCTTCAACTCGGTGGTTGTTGACCGGGACCCCGACTCCCAACACACCGAATAGTCAACTCTCGAGTCTTCAACCGATGTTGAAGTTTCTAAAGGAAGAAGCGTATGGTCAAGATCAAATGTCGTGGGAGTCTGGGATAGTTAGGCCGTTTGAGGCGAAAATGGAGGAGGGGCGAAATCGTCTTTTGGAGGTGCTCGGGAGGTGTATGATTAGTGCAAGGAAGAAGGATTTGAGGATGATTCCTGAGTGTGTTAAGAAGGTGGTGTTTTTGAATTTTAATGAGGAGCATGCGAGGAGTTATAATGAGTTGGTGGTTACGGTTAGGAGGAATATTTTAATGGCGGATTGGAATGATCCGAGTCATGTGGAAAGTTTGTTGAATCCGAAGCAATGGAAGTTTAGGAGTACTTTAATTAAGAATGTGAGATTGTCTTGTTGTGTGGCTGGACATATAAAGGTAACGGATGCGGGTCAAGATATCCAGGAAACCATGGATATTTTGGTGGAAAATGGGCTTGATCCGGTTTCCGAGGAATATGCTTTTATTAGATATAATATTTTATACGGCGGAAGCTGTATGAGGTAATGATAATTTGTATTTTTTTTTTTATGGGGCCCACTTTGATGGAGGTTTTTGAAGGTGATTTTTTTTTTTTTGATTTATAGATGTGAAGAGTGGTGTCGGTTACCTGTGATAACACCATGTAGGCATCTTTTGTGTTTGGATTGTGTGGCTTTAAACAGTGAAAAGTGTACGTTTCCAGGGTGTGACAATTTATATGAGATGCAAAGTCCTGAAACATTAGCGCGTGTAGAAAATCCTAATCCAAAGTGGCCAGTTCCAAAAGATCTCATTGAATTACAACCATCGTATAAACAGGTTTCATTGCGTTATTTGAAAATAGAGTAAATTACTGAAATCGTCCCTATGGTTTGGTTAAAATTGCACGTTTAGTCCCTAACTTTTATTTTGCACTCGGAGCGTCCCTGTGGTTTGATTTTGTTGCATTTTTCGTCCCTGTGGTTTGATTTGTTGCAAAATAAAAGTTAGAGACCAAATATGCAATTTTAACCAAACCACAGGGATGATTTCAGTAATTTACTCTTCAAAATATTATTTTCTGCTTTACAAATTTAAATTCAGGGTTCGATGCAAGAAATAGCACTTTACTTTGATTGATTTATTTATTTATTTTTTTTAAATTTATTATAGCATCCTGCTTCCATTTCGTTTCATTACAAAATTGGATTTTGAAAAATCTAACCTTTTATTGTAATGTCATTCAAGTAGAGAGTATTAGGCGTGTTTGTTAAAGGGTTAGTTTCCTAAAAGAGCTTATATTTTGTGTGTTTTCCGGATTAAACCTCATTTTTATTTTTATTTTCCTGAAAAACACCTTATATTTTTTCTAAAAAAACCCTTAACTTTGTCTTATTTTTCCAAAAAAAACACTCACAACCTTCTAACTGTTTACAAATAAGCCCTCAACTTTTTAGTGTTTCTCGAAAAAAATCCTTACATTTTTACAAGTTTTTCGGGAAAAAAAATGACTAAAAGGGCCAGATTGGAAAAAATGAAACAATGCAAGGTCTTTTTCAGAAAATAAAATAAAATTGAGGTTTAATCTGGAAAAAAACATAAAATATAATGTCTTTTATGAGATTAACCCTTCATATAATTAGGTAGATTTTCAAAGTAAAACGCCTTAATAAGAAAAATGGTATAATAGAAAGAAATGAACGTAAGATATAATAATAAACAAGTGAATGGAAGTCTGTTGCTATTTCTTGCACTTAGTCCAAAGAATAAAATTTAAAATATAATTCTATAATTACGTATATTTTCCTATGTACAATGCTTTAATAAGAAAATATTGGAAGTACTAGGCTGCAATAGAGAGAAATGAAAATTATAACACAATTGAATAGAAGTAGAAATGTGGAATGATATATAATGTAGAAATTAATAAAAAGTATGTTGCTATGTTTTTAATCTTTTGATCTTTTTATTTTGGGTTTAGGATGACTGGAATCCTGATTGGCAATCAACATCCAGCAGTAAAGTTTCATATCTTGTGAAAAGATTAAAAGATTTACAGGAATCTAATAATAAAACAGCAGACAGTTGCATCCACGATGGAAAAGACATTAATGCCCTTCTTTTACCTTTTGGGAAAACCATGACTTGTGCTAGATTTACCAACAGGTCTGTAGAGAAAGTGTTGATATTCTCTCAGTTTCTTGAGCATATACATGTCATCGAACAGCAGGTAATTAATTCTTAATTATTATTATTATTGTTTTGAGTACAAATGATGAGATATTTATCAACTCCTTTTTCAGTTGACAATTGCTGGCATTAAATTTGTGGGCATGTATAGTCCAATGCATTCTGTTAACAAGGTAAGAATTTTGTAGTTTATATAAACTGATGAATGGCAATTTTTTTATTTTTTTTTTATTGAAATTTGTAGTTTATAAAATGATGTAGGTGAAATCACTGGCTACATTCCAGCATGATGAGGAATGTATGGCTCTTTTGATGGATGGAAGTGCAGCACTTGGTCTTGATCTAAGTTTTGTGACACATGTATTTTTAATGGAGCCCATTTGGGATAAAAGGTAAATATCTAAACTCTTAACACTAGATATTATTATTTATGATATATATAAATATAAATTATATAAAAATGACATAATTTCACCCTTTTGGCAATTGACAGCATGGAGGAACAAGTGATTAGTCGTGCTCATAGAATGGGTGCTACACGCCCAATCCATGTAGAAACTTTGGCTATGCATGGCACCATTGAAGAACAGATGTTAAAATTCCTTCAGGTTTACTTTTACTTTTTAAATATAATATATATTATATTTATATAACGATTTTATATTATATTTGGTTGCAGGATACTGATGAGTGTAGAAAGTTGTTGAAGGAAGAGAATGTGCATGAGGGCCCACGAGCTAGACGAACATTGCATGATTTTGCTGAAAGTAATTATTTGGCCCAATTAAGTTTTGTGCGAAAAACCCCCAAAAATTAATTAAGGTATTATGCTTTTATATCTCTAATGTTTCCATTCATAGTAATGTCCAAAATCATTTATTAATGTATAGATTAAAGTTAAAAATATTTATTGTGTTCAAAAGTTTCACATAAAAATTTATTGCATTCCATCAAACGTGAACATACCTTATGTTTTACTTGATATTATTATCTTTCACGTAATATCAAAATGGAAGCGTAACTTCAAGGTGTTATTTCAAAAAATATATTTGAACTTATTTAATAAAGGAAAATTTGAAAGTACAGTTCATACGTACACTTTTGCAGGACAAGATCAGCTGTAGAAGTGTAGATACACCTACTTGTGGGCCCTATTGGCTAACCCTAATTTTTGTGGTGGGTCTAGATTCTAGAAATTATGGTTTTTGTAGTATAGCGAAGGGCATTTTAGATAATACTTAATGGCTTGTAGAAAGAGCATGTGTATGTAGGGTGAGGTGATACAATCTCAACATGTATTGTATTCATAAACAAAAGATTCCAATTTCTGAAAATTCGTTTTTTTTTTTTTTTTTAAGGGAAGTCAAACTTGACTAAAGACTAAAGTTATGGTCTAAGTGTCTCAAATTAAGAGAATCAGAAATTAAAAATTGTTAATTAAATATACTTATCATCAATAGCTAAGCGTATTTTAATTGTACATGATGTACTTGTTTCATTCTTGTTAATTTAATAATACGAAATCGTAGGTACATCTGGGAAATATGTTTACGGTATTTTTAAAAGATAAAAAAAAGTCACATCCCAAAATTTTGATATATAAATTTCTCATAAATTAATCAACTACAATTGATTTACAAAGATAAATACAAAATGGTACAACACCGAATTCCTAAAAAAGTTGTAAAAAAAAACAAATAAATTCTTGGACGCAAAAATGTAAATGGTTAAGGGCAAGTGGAATAAACGTGATTTGGCTTTGCAAATTGCAATACCGGGATCGTAAGAGATCCTTCTAAACAATGACATAATAATATGTTTAAATTATAAAAAATTCATCTTTTGTCAATGTAATTACTGTTTTGGAAGTTATAATTTTTTTTAAAAATATTATTGCACTAAAGTTTTATTATTTTAACATAATCTACTAATAACTTCTGCACTAAAAATTGTTTATGAAAAATATGAACTATTGGTGAAAATTTCATTTTTTTTTTTTTCTAAGCTTACCGATTTCGTTGCTGACGTGGGACGCCTAATTATTAAATAAAATAGAAAAATCTTCATTAAAATGTTACTATTTTATGTTAATTTACAAATAAATCTCAAATTAAAATTTGTTTATGATTTGGCAAGTTTCTTCTGGTAACACATATTTTACCAGTATCATTGATATGGACGCCTAGCCATTAAATAAACTAATAAGTTGGATATGTTATGTTATATAATGCTATTTTTAGTGTAAAACTTGATATCGTGTGACATTATATATTTTGAACATGAAATCCTTCCAACGAATACTACAATAATTATATAAACTAGCATCAACTTCATTTCTTAGGTTTATAAGAAGTTTCAAATTGTCTATATAATAATTTTATGTAACGCATCATATGCATATCATCAACTTATTTCTGTAACGTCCAATTCTTACAATAATATTTTCATTTTTAAATAAGGTAAAATTTCATGTTTATAGAATCTAAGTTAAGAAAACCATTTGTTCCAAAATACAATTGTTTAAAAATCAGAGTAATGTAACAAATGTTGAATCTCCATGGCTGCTTATGAGTGTACAGTCACACCTTTTCTTTTCCATGATCACCAATGGTCTTTGAAAAACATTAATCCATAACTGTGAATCAAATTTTAGTGATTTCTCCTAAAATACCACACACAACAATTTTCATATAATGCATGTACACATGAGCCTTCAGTTTATCTAGCACTACTCCTATATCCTAACATACAAGGATATACATTGTAATACATAGTATATTTGAGGAGACTCCCTCAAAGCCTAGCAGATAACAACGCAACTCTCGCAAATCTGAAAACTAGTACTACCGGTCACCTAAACAACAATTAGGGACCAATCCTTAAATTGCTGCCGAAAATCCTCAAATTGATCTAAAGTCAAACTTGGTGAAAAAGTCAACAGTAAAATTCAAAGTCAACAGTCAAAAGTCTCACAGTTGGCCGCCACACCGTGGCTAATCTTCTACGAATGTCGTGGTGGCCTCAAGACAAAACAGCCGCGAAGACTGACTTTTCTCACGCTGTGAAGGCCAATCCTTCACGTCATGGGAACTGTTTTGGCCTTCTTAATGCATTAATCTCTTAGGTGCTGTTTGTTTTTTTAAGCAAAAATTCGTAAGTCTGTGAACCACCTCTGCAACCCTCTGCAGTAGAAGGGGTGGACCAAACGACTGCAGACTGTAATAAGAAGCGTGTTTATTTTTTTTAACATCTGCATGCTGCTGCTGCAGATATTAAAAAATTAAAATAAACTGATTTTATAATCCGGAAATAGTTTTTTAATACCGAAAATTTAATAATAACATTTCGGAAATTTTTTTATGATATTTCAGCAAAAATAATGATATTTTAACCAAAATGTAATGATATGTTAGCATAAAATAATGATATTAATCAACAAATTATTATTATTCAATATAAAAAAATGATTTTTTTTTCAAGAAGAATTAAAAAAAAAAAAAAAAAAACAAAATGTGAAATAAGATTTCATAAATATATAATCAATATTTAGCAAGAAAAAAAGAATAAGAAGAGGTTGGAAGAGACCAAACAAGTGCTGCTACAAGAAGAACATGCGCAGAGGTTTTTTAATCCGAAGACTTCTGAAAAGCAAACAGCTGCGAGATGAAAAATGTTGCGCGTGTTCTATGCCGTGCAACAATAAAAGGTCTAAAGATGTTTTTTTTCCAAAAAACAAACAACACGTTAATCACTAAGGCAACTCATCCATACTTTCTAGAAGGATTTCCTACACCTAAAGCATCATAAAAATCGGTGCTTTATGGACATGCATGCCTAATGCACGTCTCTTCCAATTTAGGTAAAAAAACATGGAGGAAATGAACTCAAACTTGTGCATGTTACCAAAAACGCCATAGAACTCTAGATCTGGAACATATAACCCCAAAGGGACCTGAAGGATCCATAAAGTTACTAACTTTATGCAATCCACTCATCCAAACTAACAAGAACATGAAGAACAAGCCTCTAAACCTAGATCTGAAAGATTTCAACACTAAGGATAGCAACCTGAGGACTTATAAAGGTCCAGGAGGTGTACAACAAGATGATGAGGACGTTTGCTTGTTAGATAATGCTCAAGAACACCCTTTTCTTATCCTTCAAAGTCATAAAACACCCAAAAGCTTCAAAAATGACTCAATGGAGGCTAGGGTTTCTTAGAGGGTGAAAGGGAGGTGATGGGGGCTGAGGGTATGTAGACAATAGCCTTCGCTTCCCTTAAATGGGGCTCAAGGCCTATAAAAATTAGGGTTTTACATACTGATGGTTCTTGCATCGTGGCCAATCTATTGTTATGTCATCACACTCAAACGAGATGCGCATACATGTAGTTGGCATGTCACATCGTGGTTATCCATTCACCATGTCTTAGCAGGTTTTTCCGCCAAAACCTTACCTTTGATCTCGTTAAGCCCTCAACCGATCTATTCTAGAAAACGGATGTTACAGTTTCCCACCACTTTCCATGGTAACACACATTTACTGGTTTCATGGCTGACTTGGATGCCTCGTCATTAACTGAGTTGATGAGATAGATATCAAGTTTTTATGGAAAACATACAATTATATATACTATCATATCCATCTCACCAGCTCACCTAATGACTAGACGTTAATGTCTCTAATGTAACTGGTAAAATATGTGTTGCAGGGAGAATGGAAATCGTAAACAAAGTATAGCTTGCGACTTATTCTTAAATTATGGCAAAATAATGATACTTAAATAGAGATTTACCTAGCTCATTTAATGACTAGGTATCCACGTCAACAATGAAACAGGTAAACCGGGAAAAAGTATAAATCGTCGTTTTTACCAGTATTTCTTGCTTTTTGTAAACAAATTTTAGTTTGAGACTTATTCATAAATTAAAAAAAAAAATAATGAGATTTTAATGAAGATTTTCCGAATACAAACACTAACTAGTTAAGTTTAAAATAACAAATGTTAACATCCATTTCATTATTCTTTTCTAAATCCAAAACATCATCTTCTCCCAAATCTCTTCACCACCTACATCTATAGTTGAAAGGAAATGTTACTTATAGAACTAAAAACCGTCATTGTCTATGTTAAACACACACAGTTGAACTTTTAGGTTTTAAGAGCTATTCTCATGTCATATATATATATATATATATATATATATATATATATATATATATATATATATATATATATATTGATGAGATTAAACTAACCTTTAATCTATAAAGATCGATTAGATCTTGAACAAGTAAGTAAACAAAAACGATATAAACACAATAATAAGAACAAGACAAGATGGAATCAAACGTGTCGAATGATTAAACAAAATCCTCAGAAGAGCTCGATTAAGAACATCAACTGTAGAGGATTGGAAGGTTACAAGAACGATCAAAGAAACCTGTTATCGTCTAGATGTATCACTATTCTCAGATCTCTCAAAACCTTAACCTAATATGCATGCAAGCGTAAACTTATATACAAAACATAAAAGGTTCACGGTTGGACAGGCCCAAACCGGAATACAAAGTAGCATAATCAGTTGAGCCCAAAAGACGCAATCTTCAAAATAATTTTCAGCCCAACAATCTCCCCCTTTGCGTCAATTTGGAGCGAGACCGTCATTCTCTTTTCACAGCAGAGGGCTTCTTTACCGTTTCAAAAATCTTCGGTATTAAAGCCAGAATATGATGCCTGAAGGTAATATACCAATGAAGCATGTCAGTAAAGTTCTTCTTGTCTGCTGTTGAGTTCTGTTTGCATCGGTGAATGATATTGATAATATGCTCAAGGCAATCTGTAGAAAACAGATGTTTGTCTACCAAAGCAAACAGAAACTTATGCTTGTCGCCCCTGGTGAACATAACCGTCAGATTGGAAGAATCAATTTGCCCTATCTTCATTTTATGAACATCTCCGGTCTTGGAAGTGGGCTTGACGGTCGGTTTCTTGTTCATAACTTTTGCTATTTCCTGATCCATAGTGGCTAGCTCATGGACGTAGGAAGCCAACATTCTTTTAAGATGTTTAAGAATTGGTTCATACTCTCTTTGGTTGGAGAGAAGAATGTTGTATAGCAAAATCCAATCATGCGGATTCAGACTGGGAAGATCTGCCAGAGAAATAAGATGTTCGGTGTTGGCCGTTCCTCTGTTGATTTTGAAATTAACGTTCACAAATTTCCCAGCCTGTGTCGGTTTCAGTACCTTGACTTTAATGATTTTCTGAGCGCTCCATGTCAAGTACTGCGGTTGACCGTATTTCAGATAGAAATCTATGAGCTCTCTGTCAACCTTCAGGTTCGGATGAGGGACATCGGCAGTGACATCAAAGCAATGAAATGTGAAGGCTTTGCGCGTGATAGGCATGTCGAACTGCGAGTCTTTTGTATTTTCACACTCAAAGGATGAAATCGGTTCTAACCAATAAATGGAAGGAAACTCAATCGCTTGAGTGATGAGTGTGTCTCTGTCCCAATCTGGGAACAGAGTCTTCTTGGCTTGAATGGCCTCCTCATCATCCCTGATCTTTCTTTCCCTGGCCTCGGCCTCACGAGCTATCCTTAGAGTTTCATCAAGCTCTTTGTCCCTTTTCTTGCGTTGAAGAGCTTCAGTAATAGTTTCGTCTGAATCTGATTCACTCTCAACTAGGACTTGTTTACCAGAACCCGAAGCTACATTAACCTTCGGTTCTATCTTGGACACACCTTCCTCTCCCCCTTGTCTCGGAAGAACAAGCTTCTCCGAGACACCCTTCATTTCACTTAAGATATTAATAGCAGGAAGGAGTTTCGCCTGGAGATGCTGTCGAATAGTGAGGGTTAGGAAGGGATCATGGGTGTCAAGAACATTTGTTAGCATATTCTTGACATCACCAGCGCAACTTTGAAGAACTGCCCGCTGAGTCTGCAGCAAAGTAATTTCCTGTTGTGCCTGGGTCAGTTGGATCTTTTGTAATTCGATGGTTGCTTGGTGCTTGACAAGATCTTCCTTCATGGTGCTCTCGGCTGCCAGAGAGGCAAAACGTGAATCCAAAGATTTGAGAAATGAAGTGGATTCAGTTTTGAGGTCAGCGCGCAGAGCCTCAAATTTTGTGGTTTCATTCTGAAGGGTAGCCGAAAAAGAGTCTACTGACGCTTGAAATTTGGACGTACTAGAGTCAGCGTGAGCTTTGAGAGAATCAAGAAAGATCTGAGTTGTATGAACAACCTCGGAAACTTCCTGGGTGGCTTTTGAGCATGAAGCTGCTGAGTTATCTATGGCTTCAGTTGAACGATCCAAGGCTTCAGTGTACATATGGATCGCAGACTCAATGAAAGCTTTGAGCACAGCACCCCCGTAGGCTTTGCTGTCAGCTAGCAGACTATCAAGTTTGGCATGAATTTCCTGAATCTGCTGAGTTGACACAGGGGTATCGGCATCGGTGTCTGTAGGAATCCGGTAGGGGCTATAATAGATAGAGTCGAACTCATCATCATCGCCCCCTAACGTAGCACCGGAGTTGGAGGATGGAGAAGGAGATGAGGGAAGGTTGATGACCGGGGTTTCAACCACAGTAGCAGCCCCTGTATCAGATACATTGACCGTTACTGGTGGTTGGGAAGAGGTGATGGTAACAGATTCGGTGATAATGGGCGTGGAGATAGAGGATGAAGGTTGAGAAACAGATAATGGAATATTAGAGTCTGTTGTGGTTTGGGGAATAGATATAGGAACAGAAAGTGTGACCTTCTGTGTGGGTGATTGGGGTGGGGTTGGAAGGTTTGGGGAAGTAGGAGGAGTAGGTGATTTGGTAAGTTGGGGAGATTAGGTGGAGAGGGTGATTTGGGAATATGAGGAGATGCTGGTGAGGATGGTTGTTGAGGAGACTGAACATGTGTTGTTTCGGTTTGAGGATCAGCAGCTTCTGTTTCTGATGGTGCATTCGGTTCTGATTCAGAAGAAGGAGACCCTTTGGCTCTTTTAGCCATTTTCTTTACCTTTTTTGATTTAGACTGAGAAGGTGCCTCTGCCTCAGATTTGCGTTTGGAGGACCTTCTCTTTCTCTCCTTCTTTGGTGCGGTTTCTTTCTTCTCTGGCTTCTCCTTTTTGCTCGCCCTCTTGCCACGGTTGGCAGGTTGATCCAGGGCATCAAGAGCAGTACGTTGTTCCTCAGACAGAACCCTAGGAGGCAAGGGGGTTCTGGTGCTGTAGTCAGCCATGATTGTGCTGTGTGGCGTGACGCACCTATACATGGACTCAGGGATTAGTACATAGTGAAGAAACTTACTTGGATCGGAGACTATGATCTTCTTGGTGTGGTAAGTGGCAATTGAAGCCGTAAGAGCATCCTTCATTACCGGGATGTCAAGGGAATCCATGGCCCTTCTGGTAATAAGCGTCCAAAACCTGCCGCACGATATCTCGGAGTGCCTGGCAGTTGTGTTGAGACTCTGAACAACTTGAGCCCAGATGATGGACCCATAATCGAGATTAATGCCGTTGTAAAGACCATACATTATGGTTAGAAACCCTTTGCTGGTGGTGTCAGAACCACCACATCGCTCCGCTAAACCCTTAATTAGAAGGGTAAGCAATCCGTTCCATTGAGACGGAAGACAGGATTTCTTGACTTTGGCAATGGAGGTAAGAACATCCGTATACCCCATCTCATACATCATCGAAAAAAGTTGCGCCGTGGAGATGAAGTCCGGTGAGATGACGGAGGAGTCGACGGCAAGCCCTAGAAGAGAGCGAAACCGTGTTTTGGACACTGAAGTTTTCTTATCGTGAATGGTGAAGAAGATGCGGTCTTTATGTTTGTCGTAGCTGGCCGTGGTGTAGACTTGGGAGAGCAGGGACAGGGGAACGGCCTCCACTTGCGTAAGTGCCAACAACAATGGGGAATATTTGAGGCATTCCACCACGTGTAGCATGTAGGAGTCATAAAGGAATGGGGTCATCTCTATGATCAAATTCTGATTTGGTTTGATTGAGAGCAAAGAAGAGGATGCAGATTGATCTTGTGCGGAAGAAGAAGTCGCCATTTTTGAGTTGTGGAAGAAGATGTACAGTGGTAACTTTTTCAGAGAGAGAATGCTTGAGAGGTAACTGCCAAAGAACACGATCACGCCTTATTTATACCGTTCACAGGAGAGAGAAAATCGTGATGATGAAGAAACCAAAACGTCGCCTGAAAAAGCGCGATTGGAAGTTATGGTGTATCCCAGGAATACGTCAGCACACGTGGGTGTGAAACGAATCATTTGCACGCGCCCAAATCATTTTCGTACCGTTTGAAATTCCTTGTGCCCTTGTTTGGTTACAACTGAAACTTAAAACCATATACCAAACAGCAATCAGAATGTTGGAAAAAAGTAATTTTCGTGCATAAGAGTGTGAAAGACAAAGAAATAAATCAAATGTGTTTGGAATGTGAGTGTTGTCTAGTAAGAAGACAGAAAGCGGAAGATTCCGGGCAAGAATCGCTTCCTTCAAAGCCAAGAGTGACCTGAAGTGCTTGTGTGGTTTCCCGAGAAATACGATCAGTTGTCTTTTAACAAACAATGAAAGGCATCTTTTGATAATGGCTGAAGGGTGGCTGAACTCAAACCAAGCATCAAGTCTTGACATAAAACTGAGTGTTGGCAGAGTTACCTGTGATACCGATGAGATCTGTTGAACAGGTAGGTGGGAAGTATTTCGTGACGTGAATGGTATAGACAGAAATCTCAAGAAAGAAATTAAACTGGACCTCTTTGGGAAGAAATGTCTTAGGTCGAACAATTTCATAAAAGATCGCACAAAAAGAAAAGGAGATTTCCAAGTAATAGCTTGAGATTATTACTCACCGTCAATTCATTTTAGGTGTTGGATTTTGGGTTTCACTTAGAACATGGTAAACGAATCTAAGATCATAAACACAGATGTTGTGCAACCATAAGCCTCAGTGGTAAAGACCGAAAGCATCAAGGGTTACTTTTGAGGAATCGAAGGCAAATGAAGAAGATGAGGAGAGGGTTAAGAGACCAAACGTACCTTCTGCTACAAAAATGGGACAAAGCAGAGCAACTCATGTTTCAGATGAGTAGAAGAAGGTAGCTCTAGACCGAGTGTGAGAGAATAGCCTGATTGGGAAGAAACGATAGGTGTTGATCGAATCATTAAGGCATGTTCGAGGTCATAGAGGCTTGCGACAACATACAGCAGCATGCTTCTAGGGACGTCTAACTAGTCTGATAAAGATAAAACATACCTGGGTAAACATTATAGAAGGAGATGCTTGTATTTACCTGTGCAAAACGTACACCTACTAGAAAGATAAAATGTTTTTGTAATTTTTTTTTTTTTTGGAATTTTCTGAAAAATAAATAAAAATTGAAAGATAAAATATTTGTACAAAATAAGGAAGTAGAGATAGACCGATCGATCTGTGTATTTCGGTGATAGTTTAGGAATCGAGAAGAACCGATTGGTCTGTCTTGGTCGGTTCCGTAAAACTTTTAGAGCAGAGAGAGACCAAGCGTGCTGTTTGCTTGAGCGCCTTTAAATTACTGGGACAGAGAGGGACCGAGCGGTCTGGTTGTTTCGGTTCCTTTATTTTACCAGAGCAGAGAGTGACCGAGCGGTCTGGTTGTTTCGGTTCCTTTATTTTACCACAGCAAAGAGTGACCGAGCGGTCTGGTTGTTTCGGTTCCTTTATTTTACCAGAGCAGAGAGTGACCGAGCGGTCTGGTTGTTTCGGTTCCTTTATTTTAAATAGAGATTTGAGGATTTGGGACCGACTCTGCAACCATCATACCTAAGCCTTGCAATATTTTATTGAATGATGCTTCAGGAAGAGCTTTTGTAAAGACGTCAGCCAGTTGATCAGTAGTTCTTACGAAGTGAACTTCGACGTTTCCATCTTCCACGTGATCTTTGATGAAGTGATACCTCAGTGCTATGTGTTTGGTTTTGGAGTGTTGCACTGGGTTATGACAGATCCTAATTGCACTTTCAGAGTCACAATATAGTGGGATCTTCTTCATATTGAGTCCGTAGTCTCGAAGTTGACTTTGGATCCAAATCACTTGTGATGTGCAGGATGCAGCTGCAATGTATTCCGCTTCGGCAGTAGATAGCGACACGCACGTTTGTTTCTTGGATTGCCAGCTGACTAACTTCCCGTCAAGAAATTGACAACCACCAGTTGTGCTTTTACGGTCGAGTCCACATCCTCCAAGGTTAGCATCAGAATAGGCTTGAACAAAGAAGCCTGAGTTGGATGGATACCATAGACCTAAGGAGGTGGTTCGCTTAAGATATCGTAAGATGTTCTTCACTGCAAGCATGTGAGGTTCGCGTGGGTTTGCCTGAAATCGAGCACAATAACACACAGAAAACATGATATCAGGTCTGCTAGCAGTTAGATACATCAGTGATCCAATCATTTGACGAAAGAGTGTGATATCGACAGCCGGTTTGTCTAGGGATGGGGTAAGCTTGGTGCCGAATGCCATTGGGACTTTGACTTTTGTGTCTCCCATCATACCAAACTTTGCTAGGAGAGTCTTCGTGTAAGCTTCCTGATTAATAAAGATGCCTTCGGGTCCCTGTCTTATGTTTAAACCAAGGAAAAAGTTAATAGGACCCATTGAGCTCATTTCAAACTTAGTCTCCATCAGCTTTCTGAATTCAGCTGTTAAGCTGGGATTCGTGGAGCCAAAGATGATGTCATCGACATAAATTTGAACTATCATAAGGTGGTTACCTTCCTTTTTGCGAAAGAAGGTTGGGTCAACCGAACCTTGTTTGAATTTAGACATCTTTAAAAATTTTTTAAGCGTTTCATACCAGGCCCTCGAAGCTTGCTTGAGGCCGTACACAGCTTTATCCAAAATATAGCAATGATTTGGATGCTTTTCGTTCACGAACCCGGGAGGTTGCTCTACGTACACAGTTTCTTCGAGTTCGCCATTGAGAAATGCACACTTGACGTCCATTTGGAAGACTTCAAAGTTCTTGTGAGCAGCATAAGCCAGAAATATTCTAACAGATTCTAGCCTAGCTACTGGAGCGAAAGTCTCTTCATAGTCTATCCCTTCCTCCTCACAGTATCCCTTTACCACCAGACGAGCCTTGTTTCTTATAACATTACCTTCCTTGTCCAATTTTTTCCTAAAAACCCATTTGAGACCAACAACCGAAGCATTTGGAGGAGTTGGAATGAGGCGCCAGACTTTGTTCCTTTCAAATTCGTTCAGTTCATCTTGCATAGCTTGAACCCAATTAGAGTGATCTAGGGCAGAGTTAACTGTCTTCGGTTCAACTTTTGATACGAATGAGTTAAACATACAAAACTCAACCTTTGAAAATAAGGAAGTCTGTTTTGCCTTCAGTTGTGATTGGGTCAGAACCTTTTCAGAAACATCGCCAACTACTTGAGAGACAGGATGATCTCTGGTCCATTTGATAAGAGGAGGGTAATTCGGATTAAAGGTTGGATCTAGTTCAGCATTAATTATTTCGTCTGGCTCAGATTGGCTATCGTAATCAAGTGTCAGATCATCATGTTCATCCTCAATTGATGAGCTTTGAGAGACATGAGGTTCAGGTGTTTCTTGTGGTTCTGAGCTTCCTGGTGTTGAGGCCTCTTCGGTTGATGAAGGACCTTCGGTTGAAGTTGTAGAATTTGGCTCCCCCTGGACCTGTAAGCTTGGCTCCCCCTCAACTTGTGAGCTTGGATCCCCCTCAACTTGTGAGCTTGGCTCCCCCTCGACTTGAGCGTTGTTGGATGGAGAGTCGTTAGTGGTTGAATCTCCTTCATGCATTCTTCTTGCAGCATCTTCGACAATCTGCTTCATGTGATCAACTTTGTTGTCTGCTGCACCTGCTTCGGAGAGTGAAGCGTTCTCCAGTTCGTCAAAGAGCTCCAGAAATGTGTCATATAAGTTGGCGACCGAGACTGTGACCTGGCCAGTTAGAGGAAAGATTTCCCCAGCGGTGTCTTCTTTAGCCTGTAGCTTCTTGACATAGTTGTCGTCAAAGGTCACATAGTATGTCTCTTCAATCTTTCTCGAACACTTATTTAGGACCCTGTATGCCTTGGATGTGAGCGAGTAACCCAGAAATATTCCCTCGTCGGCTTTGACATCAAACTTGTTGCGGTGTTCTTTAGAATTAAAGATGAAACACCTTGAGCCGAACACATGGAAAAATTTCACATTTGGCTTTCTGTTGTTCAGTATCTCATATGGAGTGAGTGAGAACCTCTTGTTGAGATAGGACCTGTTCTGTGTAAAACAAGCAGTTGAAATAGCATCAGCCCAAAAATAAAGAGGTAAGGAAGCGAAACTTAGCATAGTTCGGGCAGCTTCACACAAAGATTGGTTTCGTCTTTCGACTATTCCGTTCTGTTGCGGTGTGTAGGGAGCTGAGAAATTGTGTCTAATTCCCTTTTCTGCAAGAAATTCTTCAAACTCCCTGTTCTTGAATTCGAGACCATTGTCGCTTCTGATGTTGCGAACAACCTTCTTGAGCTGTACTTCAATTTGCTTGATAAACACTTTCAGCTTTTGAGTCGCTTCAGATTTGAGCTTTAGAAAGAACACCCATGTAAATCGTGAAAAGTCATCAACGATAACAAGAATATACTTGCTACCACCGATGCTTTTGATAGATGAAGGACCACACAAATCAATATGAAGTAATTCGAGTGGTTCAACAACTTTTGTGTTGATTATAGATGGGTGACTTTGACGACTCTGCTTCCCCATTTCGCATGCAGCACACAAATGATCTCTGTCGAACTTGAGCAATGGAAGACCCCTAACATGACCTCCAGTGACAAGTCGGTTGATATCTTTAAAATTGAGATGAGATAATCTTCGGTGCCACAACCAGCTTTTGTCGGATTGAGCTTTTGACAACAAGCATATAGCTGGGTTTCCTTTGATGGGTTTAAGGTTTAAGGGAAACATTTCACCCTTTCGCTCTGACTTGAGAATCACTTTCTTTGACTTTTTCTCTATGATTTCAGAACCTTCATCATCGAACGAGACTTTGAGACCTGTACCTCCAACAAGCTGAGATACACTAATTAGGTTGTGTTGGAGTCCTTCCACATAAGCCACCTTTCTTATAGTAAAGTCCCCATTTGTTATCATCCCGTATCCTTTTATGGTGCCAAAAGAATTATTTCCGAACTTGACGTTGCCACCATTTGCAAGAGATCTGTATTCCCTAAGCTCCTCTTTCCTCCCTGTCATGTGACGTGAGCATCCACTATCGATGTACCATTCTTCGTCGAACTGCTCGTCACTTATAACCTGCAAAAATTAGACAGATTTAGGAACCCAAAGTTTCTTGGGTCCACGTGAGCTTTGCATAGGAACAGGAACAATAAGAGAGACGTCAACAAGATAAGTTCGTTTTATAAGAGTTGTTTCATCTTTCCTTTTAATGGTAAAAACTTTTATTTTGTTAGGATTGGGTGAGTTAGGTTTGGACTCTGGTTTGGATTCATTGACCTTCTGCTTCCCCTTTTGCTCAGCTGACGAATGAGATTTTTGAAAGCAAGAGGAATCAGCTTCAGAGTAAGACGGAGACGAATCGGTGGGAGTGGAAGAATTAGAAGAACGAGAAGAAGAATTAGAAGAACGAGAAGAATTTGAACGAGAGGGTTTGGATTGAGAGGATTTTGTGGCTGGAGACTCTAGGTGACCCTTTTGCTTTTGATCGTTGAAGGGTCTGACCTTAGAGTTTTGTTCTCTTTTGACTTCGGAACCGAACCTTCGCGTTCGGTTGGAGCTGTTTTTGGAACCAAACCTTTGGTTTCGGTTGAAGACTTTTTCAGAACCGAACCTTGGCTTTCGGTTAATATCTTTTTCAGAACCGAACCTTGGCTTTCGGTTGATATCTCCTTGTGAACCGAACCTTGGCTTTCGGTTGATATCTTCTTATGAACCGAACCTTGGCTTTCGGTTTTTGTGACTTTCAAGCTTTCCTACAGGATTGTTATCATACTTCAGATTCTTGTCATGATGAGAGAAATATGCATTCTGGGAATGCCAGAATTGTTTCCTTTCAGAAAGGTTCTTCCTGTATCTATTGTTCCTTTCTCTCTTCCTATTCCTCATCTGTGCAGGTTGATGATGAACATTTGCTTTCGTTTTCGGTGTCTCCTTGGCTGGTTCCTTTTGAACTACAGGAGTTTTACTTTGAGCCGAAGGAGCCGAGGGAATGTCTTCTTTTGCCGAGTGATCATTCTTCTGAGGAATATCTTTTGTACCACTGGTGCTTGGCTCATCGAAGTTGTTCGGCTTATTCAAGGGTTCAGGTATGTATCTTCCTTTGCTCTTCCAGGAAGTTCTTTCAGATAAACCAATGGTTTCGTCTGCATTATCAATCGGAGCTTCCCAGAAGTACTCATTGCAGCCATCAGCATTGTCTTCGTTTACAATGACTACAAATTCAGCTGTTTGATGTTCGGTAACTCCTGTTACCTTGTATACTTGATTCGGAGTGGTCCTGACCTTTTGATACACAACAACTTTCTCAACTAATTTTGGGGACTTTTGATGGGACAATCGAGCGAACTCCACTGAATTTTCAAAAATAAGATTCTTGTGGTTTTCAGGTTCGGTTTTAATAAATTCTGAGCAGTCAACCGTGTCCTCTACAGAAATTTCGCTCATGTTTTCGTCCTCGTTAAGCTCAGATGCATTTTCAACATCAATTTTGTTTTCTGAGCTTACGTTGGCGTTTAAAGAGTCAAATTTTTGCATGGTTTCGGTTCTCAGTTTAAGTCTGTCATTTTCATCCAAAAGATTTTTAAGCATGTCCTTGTGGTCTTTGGATTTAATGAAGGACTCAATTTTGTCCAGTCCATATATGTAGGTCGGATTGACATCATCAGACGATATCACACTCTCACAATTGTAGGCTTCGGCATCGATTTCATCTTCCTTAAACTCTAGGAAGGGCAAAATCATGCGGTGGATCTTTTGGCCTATTTCACAATCCAAGTGAAGCTGAGTAATATTAGAATACAGACGTTTAGCAATTAAACAAAAAACATTCCGCTGTTTTAACAATTTTAAATTGTCTCTTTGCAAATAAATGTTTTCATCTTTAACTTTAACTAATTCTGACTCTTTTAACTCTATCCACATTCTTCGCTCCTCACTCTTCGACGCCGCCCTGCTCAATTGATCAGTTAGGTTAGAATTGGTGACTCGAGTTTGAGTTAAGCTACTATCTAGATGAGAAATTCTTGTATTAACGTTTTTTAGTTCTTTCTCATATGAGGATGAGGGTACTTTGCATGAAATAAAAACAGATTGTACCTTCTTTATCAGTTCATCAAGCTCACTGAACTGTTGGCTAAGTGGTTTGGCCGCAAAACACATATCCTCCTATACCTTCGGTCCATCACTTCCTCCATCGGTGTTGTATCCCCTCATTTGAGATACGTCAGTTACCATGAAGCATCTTCCACCACTGCTTTCCTCCTTAGCCACATAAGCCTTTCCATGGGTAGGCTTCCTCACTTCCTCGTCTTCTGAGTCGGTAGACCAAACTTCCGTGCTACCGAACTCATCACCTTTAACCGAACCCTGCACAATAAGAGCATTAATAGAAGGGTTAGCGGTAGACTTTTTCTTTCTCAACTCGTCCAGTCTTTTCTGCAACACAGCTTCCTCGTCATTCCCATCACCTTTTTCAGCTATCTTCTTAAGGATGCAATCCTTAGCATAGTGGTTTTTCCCACCACAGTAGAAACAGCTTACTCCGGAATCGCCATCCACCTTCGGTTCCTTCTTGTGCTCCTCAGCCTTCAGTTCATTGTTCACCTTTTCAGAGCTGTAACTCCCCTGTCAGTTTCGGTTTTTGTTGCTGGGGAATCCCTTCTTTATGAACCTCTTGGGATTGGACACCATCATGGCATAATCCTCTGATGTGAGATCATATTCCTCCAGGTTGAGGTCTTCATCCTCCATCACAGCTTTACTTTTAGATAGGAGGGCCAACGAACCAAGACTAGTAGCAACATTCTTTTCTTGCACCACAATCTTCTCTTGGGACTTGAGAATACCCACCAGTTTCGCCAAAGAGTATGATTTAAACTGCTCATGGGCTTTAACTGTGGAAACCACTGCTCTCCATTCAGACCTCAGACCATTCAGGAAGGTAACCTTCTGTTCAATAAGCTTCCTTTCAATATCGTGTTTGATCATCTTGCTGAGAAGATGATTGAAGCGATCAAATGTCTGGGTCACGGTTTCTTCGACTCCTTGCCTGAATTCTCCAAACTCAGATAAAAGCAAAGTCTGAATAGAATGTTCAAGATCCTCGTCTATAGAATACAGTTCACGAAGTCTATCCCAAACTTCCTTTGCCGTCGTGCATGAGCTAACCAATCTGAATGTGTCGGACTGAAGGGCGAATCTGATCAACCTTAATGCCTTGATATAGCACTGGAATTTATCCTTTTCATCTTGTGCAATATCCTTCACGTCCTTTAGCAGATCATTGTACTCTTTTTGTGTCTTGATGATTTTGGACGTAGCAGAATGAGAAAACGGTCAATCGGTGATGGCTTCCCAAATGAGATACCCATTATCCTCCGATCCAATAACGTAGTCTTCGAAGTGATGCGCCCATACTTCATAGTCATGGGTGTACAAGATTGGAATCTTTGTCGTCGAACCAATGCTGCTGGAAATATTAATAAGATTTGATTGTGTCGCGTCCATTATGATCGTAAAAACCTGTTCAAAGATCAGACTTGTAATAAAGCAGATTAGGGCAAAATAATAAATATCAAGATACGTCAATAAAGAGATGACGGCTCAATAAATATTGATAATTGCGGAAAAACCCTAATGGAAATCTTTTTCACAGAAAAGATGTGTATCAATTACACAGCCTCCTGCTCTGATACCAATTGATGAGATTAAACTAACCTTTAATCTATAAAGATCGATTAGATCTTGAACAAGTAAGTAAACAAAAACGATATAAACACAATAATAAGAACAAGACAAGATGGAATCAAACGTGTCGAATGATTAAACAAAATCCTCAGAAGAGATCGATTAAGAACATCAACTGTAGAGGATTGGAAGGTTACAAGAACGATCAAAGAAACCTGTTATCGTCTAGATGTATCTCTATTCTCAGATCTCTCAAAACCTTAACCTAATATGCATGCAAGCGTAAACTTATATACAAAACATAAAAGGTTCACGGTTGAACAGGCCCAAACCGGAATACAAAGTAGCATAATCAGTCGAGCCCAAAAGACGCAATCTTCAAAATAATTTTCAGCCCAACATATATATATATATATATATATATATATATATATATATATATATATACTAGCCGTTTACCCGCGCAAAGCGGCAGCGACAAATAGTTTCTTTCAAACAATTAGTTCCATTTGGAGACATGTTATATTTCTAAGAACACTTGCACCATTATCGATCGGTTTCACAAAAATAAAAAGTGCAATGCCAAAACCAAAAAATATTGTGGTGGTGGATTCCATAGAGGAAAAGGAGATGAAGATTTGAATTAGTCTCCAGTCAACTATATTTTATGTAAAAAATTAGGGAATTCAAACTTTTAAATTTCAAACGATTTGTCCAAAAGAAGTGTTTCAGATTTCGAATTCACCAGATACCAGAGAAGAGATATTTTAGGAGTACAAGTTGGGTCAAAATTGATGAAAATATTAATTCAATCCCTAAAAATAAGGAAATACTAATTTAAATGTGCTTTTAATACTTGTATCCCTAGCATTATCATTTGTAAGATATATATTATAATATTATTATATTAATAGTTGGTAGTACTTTAAACTTAAAAACTTGAACGTCTTAAAAAATATTATTATTATATTGATTTTATTTATAGAAATAGTAAGATTTCTTTTATAAGGTAGTATATATATATATATATATATATATATATATATATATATATATATATATATATATATATATATATATATATATATATATGGACTATCCAAGAAAGCCATCTTTTTTAACATTCCGAACCCTTCTAACTTTGATTAAAGAAATGTTAAAAGATTTAATAAATAAACTAAATTAAATTAAGGCAAATATCATATTAGCCCATCAAACTTTTCGTGTTCGTTTTAAAAGGTCCCTAAACTTTTTTTTTGTACATTAAAAAAATATACTTTCATTTCTCTATTTTAAAATACCCTTATGTTACCTTCTACTGGGTTGATAGGTAATATACATGCCACGAGGGAAAATGTCGGTGACACGTCATTTAATGAAAGGGCCACATGTGTTATACTTATATTAAATTTTTATAAAGTAAACCGTTTGCGTTATACAATCCCCTCCCCCCCCCCCCCCCATTGAAGAAACCCCTTGTCAATGAAGAAAATGCTCATCGTCCCACCATAGTAACTGAAGATCGATGGATATATTCCTGTCAATCAAAGTTCATTTCCAAGGTGTGTTCTTCAACAAACCTTTTTTCTATTCTGATGGTGTTCATCATGTGTTCGAGAACGTCGATTTTGTTGCTATGTCATATAATGAGTTTGTGGGTTTTCTTGAACGATTCACACAAGAGAAGTATAAGAAACTTTATTATTGTCAACCCGATTTACAAATCCCGGAAGGTTTAACCTTGATTTCGAATGAACGTCAATATCAAGAATTTATAGACATTGCTTATGAATGTGGAGTACAAGTTTCTGTTTACATGGACCATTTTGGTACTACTGTGCATGTAACGAAGGCAAATGAAAATGAAAATGAGGATAATTGTTTTGTCAAGTCAAACATGTCAATCGAAGGGGAAGAAGGTATTGACCTAACTGAAATTAAGAGTCCACAAGAAATCAACATGGAAGGAGTAACCTATGAAGGAGTAAGGCAGGGTAATGGAAATGAGGAGGCCACAGAAGGTGATCTAAAAGATGATAATGTCCT
Source organism: Lactuca saligna (assembly GCF_052625555.1). NCBI lineage: Eukaryota > Viridiplantae > Streptophyta > Magnoliopsida > Asterales > Asteraceae > Lactuca > Lactuca saligna. The sequence goes on from NC_136417.1 coordinate 150,710,585, forward strand.
AGATGTGAAAGGAAAACTAACGTTTAATGAAGACATACCTTGGAAGAAGCAGTTGCCAATTCTAGGTATGAGGTTTACCAACCCTAAACAATTAATATTTATGATTTGTAAGTATGTTGTAGTAAATGGATATCAATTGTACTTTGAAAAAAACGACAGTAAAAGGTTATTGGTTAAGTGTAGTAATGGTCAATGCACATTTAGGATTTGGGCATCATGGATGAGTGAGGAGCACTCTTTCCAAATCAAGTCCCTTATCATTGACCACAATTGTGCAGGAAATTTTAAATTAGGGTCAATTGTTAATTACAGATGGATTGGTAGTCATTTCACCCGGGAAGTGCTTGAGAATCAGAAATTCAATGTTAGGATGTTAAAAGAGGAAGTAAAGACTAAAATTGGCATAGAGGTTAGTATGGGACAATGTAGAAGATCTAAGCAACATGCAATGTCTCTTGTTAAAGGTACCATAGTGGGAAATTATGCAAAGTTGTGGTCCTATGGTGAAGAGATAAAAAGGTCTAATCTACGGTCAATAGTCAAGTTGTCTGTGAAATCTATGCCAGATGGGAAAACTTACTTTAGTAGGATATATATATATATATATATATATATATATATATATATATATATATATATATATATATATATATATATATGTTTTCATGCACTAAAGGAGGGTTGGAGAAGTGGCTGTAGAGGGATAATAAACTTAGATGGGTGTTTTCTAAAAGTAATGTATACTGGTCAGTTATTATGTGTTGTTGGTAGGGATGGTAACAATCATTTATACCCAATAGCTTGGGTTGTAGTTTGTGTTGAAAATAAAGACAACTGGAAATGGTTCTTAGAAAACTTGCAAGAAGATTCGCATCTTGAAGGTGGGTTTGGTAGGACATTGATGTCAGATCAACATAATGTATGTTTCTACTTTATAATGTCATACCTAATTTCTTTCAAATGTGACATAATTCTGAATATTATGATGATATAAATGCAGGGGATAATTGAAGCCGTGAAAGATTTATTTCCAGAGATAGAACATAGGCAATGTGCCAGACATGTTCTTTCCAATTTCAAGAAGAAATTCCCTAGGGCTCAGTATGAGAAACTATTTTGGAAGGCTTGTAAGGCCTCAACTGAACCTCTTTTCAATTTTGCAATGGAAGAGATTCAAATGATTAGCCATGATGCTTATGTTGTCACACCCCGAAAACCGAAGGCGGAAACATTTCCGGGGTTGACTCCACGTAGAGTATCAAATCCAATGTACATAGTAAGTAAAGTAAATCAACCATTACATTACATATATGAAAGATTTACATTTGTTTCAAAAGCATAAGTTATACAAGTGATACATAGTATATATGAACAATACAAAATAAGTCTTCTGAGAAATCCATCTTCACACAAAAGGATCTTCGGGTACCTGTCTAACATGGACCTGAGAATACAAGCGGTTTTGAAAATCAGCATAAAGCTGGTGAGTTCATAAGCGGTTAGTTTTTATGAAAATGTACGAGTTCCTTTGTTTTCCTGAAAAGTAGTTATCTAAGAAAATCCCATATTTTCTTATGTAAAGTTAGATTCCAAATCCGAAAGTAAAGTAAACGATGTTTAATTAAAACATGATTGTTCTTGTGAAATGTAATTCAATTGTTTAACTTATTACACTTCTCTAATTTCGTACTACTATTACTCAGGAAGAACCCCATGTTCTCCTGACTGTGTGTGTGTGAACTGTTACTAGTTTCTGACTATGTTCGGTGTCCTTCCCAGGAAAACCCCATGTTTCCCTGACTGTGTGTATATCTTTACCGGTTTTGTTTATGTTCAGTGTTCTCCCCAGGAAAACCCCATGTTTCCCTGACTGTGTGTGTGTCTTTACTGGTTATGGTTATGTTCAGTGTTCTTCCCAGGAAAACCCCATGTTTTCCTGACTGTGTGTGTATCTGCAATCCCTAAATGTACATTAGCTTTACTACGTACATAAAGCTAGTAAATGAATCTGAAACGTTAATAATCTAGATTGCGAGTCCTTAACCATACTTAGACTGGATATGACTCGGACCATGGTCAGTATCCTTTTTATGACTTTTGTCACCCTTGAACCATTTGGTTCGGCTGTAGCTAGCAGCCAGGTGTGGGATTGTTAGTCCCGTATAGATCTATACACTCAAGCCACGCTCTCCTACGAACGGAGATTCTGGTTACAGGGTTAGTCCTCCACTATCTCGTGCCATGGAAGGGTTACAAGGACGTGTCTCCAATCATTAAGATTACTCTTTACTTTTCGACTAGGAAAGTAGTATTTACAACTGACTTTATTCTACGTACCTGTCCTTTACACTCGAGCCTAGGTGTTTTATTAATGACATTACACTCGAGCCTAGGTGTTATTTAATGATGGCTGTCCTTTTACACTCGACCCTAGGTGTATTATTAAGGACATTACACTCGAACCTAGGTGTTATTTAATGATGGCTGTCCTTTTACACTCGACCCTAGGTGTATTATCAAGGACATTACAGTGGTTTGTGCGTTATGATGGTATTTATCTATCACACTCGAGCCTAGGTGTATTGTTAAGGACATATAGATGTTTCATGTTTTCTAATGAAGTCTGTCTTTTACACTCGAACCTTAGTGTTTTATTACAGACATTACAATGGTTTATGTATTCTATCAGTTTAAATGTGAACAATCAATTACCAAGTACACAATATAACAGTATATAATAAGAATTGAAAATCGGGTTAGAAACAAACAACTCTGCAAGTTAAAACGGTTTGTTTAAAAGGTTTTCAATTCTTAAAGTGTACAATTATGAAACCATTTAATTGAAATCATGTGATTGAGTACAAGATATACTTGTACTTTTGCTTGTATTCCCCCCTGAAAACATTGAAAAGCCATTGAAAAAGGGTAGGGGTATGAACTCATCGGACGCGGAAATGTGTCGATTTCGGATGCTAAACGTCGAATCGAGGCATGATAATACGTGAGGTTCCTATGTAAAATGAAATGGCATACAAATATATCTAATTAGATTTACAAACTCTAATTAGATATGAAGTTACACTCCAACGAACAAAAACACCTCAAAACGGGTGTTTGGAGTGACCCGGGTGACATCTACGGACAGGAATTGAAGCGTGGGACTTGGGATTTGAGTTTACTCCCCAAAAGTAAACTCCCTAATGATGTTTATGGCCTAAACACCCATTCCCCATGAGTTTACGGCCGTAAACTCATAGAGGGGTGGTTTATGGTGTTTAATGGCTCACAAAAGGGGTATGGACACTTGGAAATGCTTGGAATAATTTTAACTAAGGCTTGGATTGAATTAAAATCATCAAATGCAACACTTAAAGGAGTTTACGGCCTAGGCATGGGTTCTATGGCCGTAAACTCACATATCTCATAGAATAAGAGTTGTTAAGGTCCCAAAATTAACACATGTGATTCTAAAAATTCCCACAAGCCTAGAAATGAGTTTGGGGCACCAATTGACACCATTATATGAGTTTACGGCCATGAGACATGTTCTATGGCTGTAAACTCTCAAATGTGGGATTTTGATGTGTTTAAAGTCCTTAAACTATTTTTGGTTGGTTCTATGATTTATTCCAAGGCTTTTGGTGGTGTTGGATGGCTTTCTAACACCTTAGAATTGATTTTATACCCATTTATAAGGAGTTTACGGCCCAAGCATATGCCTTGGCCGTAAACTCACCTAAATCCCCCAAAAATTATGTTTAAGGTGCCCAAATGCTAAAACCAATATTCTATAATTCATATCTAAGCCTTGTTTGAGATTTGGAAGGGTTTAAGGGCATGAAAACCCCATTTATATGAGTTTATGGCCCAAGCATATGCCTTGGCCGTAAACTCCTTCAAACCTCACAAAATCCATGTTTTAAATGTTTAGAGTCCAAATCTTGAAGCCATTTAGCCATATCTAAGTCCCAAACTTGTCAAGGAGGGGTTTTGTTGCTCCAAAAACCCTCTTATATGAGTTTACGGCCTAAGACTGTTCTAGGGCCGTAAACTCATGTTAATGGTCCTATCCCATGGTTTGAACTCGAATTTGAGGGCTAAAGATGTTGCATAACAAATTAGGGAAGGTACCTTGGTGATTTGAAGCCCTAAATCTTGAGATTTTGACCCTAAAATCTAGTTTGAGGACAGAGGTTGGAGTAATAGTTGTAACATGGAGCAAAAGCTTCAAAATGGAGACTTGAGTCACTTTAAATAGTGTCCAAGTTCGGGACATGGTAGAATTCTACCCGATACCGGCGTTAGACGGAGCTTTTGGTCGCACCCGGCCAATTTGCCGTAACCCGATATGGTTGGTTCTAAAAATGTTCCGATCATTAATATGAGACGTTAGAATGAGTTCTAAGGGTATTAAGACACTTATTAAGTCATAAAATAAAATTCACATTAACGACTTAATAAAAGGTCGGAAACGGAAAAGAAATCGGAAACGACGATTGGATAATCGGAACGAGTCGCGAAAAGGGTTACAATTAAGGATATGAATTTCGGGTTGTTACATATGTGCATCTGATGGGAAGGAATCCAAACTCTTGGTCAAGAGCATTTTTTCAATAAGGAAGGGGGTGTGATGCAGTTGATAATGGGTTGTCTGAAAAAGCTTTAACAATGTTATATTGGAGGCTAGGAAGAAGCTAATTATTATAATGTTGGAGGATATTAGACTATATGTGATGCAGAGTATATGTAGTTTGAGGCAGAAAGGAAGTGGATGGGGACATTTTGATGTATGTACAAACATAAGGCTTGCCCTAAATGAATTAAAGATCCAACAAAGGTACTATATTATTCACCATAATTGAATTGAATATCCAATCAAAGTACTTTAATTACCCCTTTTAACTTTGATTATTTGTAGGTATTGGCAAGTGCTTCCTAGCAGCCTAAATACATTTGAAACAAGAAACTTAGGAGAGTCTTATGGAGTTGATCTGGAAAAGAAAAATGTTCTTTTAGGATTTGGCAAATGAATGGGTATGGTTGTGTACACTCAGTGGCCGCCATTAGTTATGTAAATAGAGATGTAGATGCATTTGTTGATCCTTTATATCGTGCTTGCATATATATATATATATATATATATATATATATATATATATATATATGAACACATACAAGTACACAATTGGAAGCATGAATGTGAGTGCAATGTGGCCCCCAATAGAGTACATACCGCCTTTGCCACCATTGAAAAGGAAGATGCAAAGGAGACCCACTATTAAGAGAAAGAGGGACAGTACTGAGGTTATTGGATCACACAAAGTATCCAAGGCAGGCAAAAAGATGTTCTGTGGTGTTTGTAAGAAATCAGGCCACAATAAGTCAACTTGTGATGCAGTGTCAAAGCCCTAAAAAGTCAGGTGAAAAAGAGGAAGGTTGAAGGTGAAGGTGAATCTTGTCCATCAAAGAAAAGGAAGGGTCAAGGGCAAAATGGGAAGGGAAAGGGTGAAGGTGATACTGGAAGTGGAATTGGTTACAATATAGGAGAAGGTGAATGTGAGTCAAAAAGTGGTGTGACTAAGAAGAATGGTAAAAAAGTAGATACATTGAAATTAAGAAAAAAGTCAGAAAGGATACTAAAGAAAAAGTTGGCAAAAAAGGTTGGAGGCAAAAACGGTGAAGGTGATACATCAAACAAACCAATGGACTTGGATTAAAGATGTTTTTGGAGTATGTTAGTTATGGTGCAAGGTCTTAAAACATAACATGAATGTATGGATGTATGGATGTTTGTTTGCTGTTTGTAACATGAATGTTAACATGTCTTTAAAAGACCAAGTTATGATATTAATGAATGTATGGATGTTTGTTTTCTGTTTGTAACATGAATGTTAGTTTCTTTAGTTTAAAACATAACATGAATCTTTTTTTTATAATTGTACTTCCAATGCAATTCCATATAACAATAGACTTGAATTATAACAATGTACTTCCACATAAGGTTATAATAGGAACTTCACATTTGGTACATTTCATTACAAACCATACTTCAAGGGGAAATTGAAGTCGTGCAACATACGACCTTCACATTTGGTGCATTTCATTACAAACCATAACATCATATGCAAAGAAAAACAAAGGTAATAATAGGAAGTATATTTTATTTCATTCATCCATTACAACTGAGGTTATTGTCTTAACAAACCCCCCCCCCCCCCCCCCCCCCCAAAAAAAAAAAAAAAAAAAAAATTGGTTCTAAACACCATTACATCCTCAATGGGCACCATTGTTCAAAACAACCAACAACACATAACCTAATACACACATATATACTAGAAGATGAAAAAATTAGACAAAAAGACACAACCTTCGACAACCCTGATAACCTAAAAGAGACTAATCGCCATCGTGCTACCTACGAACTAAACTACACCCACCAAAATCCCCATCCACTGCATTCGATGCAAAAACAAACCCCAATCAACGACATCACTGCAACTCCAACAACACCCATCATGGTCACTTTCATTTTCAACTTGCATATCTCCTCCCTAAACTCGCCAAGCTGTTGTCGCATCTCATCTCGCATTTCCTCAATCTGCACTTGGGTTTCCATGGCATGAAGTTCGTAATCAGTTGGTAAGTCTAGTTCCGAAGCTCTAAAACCACCATAGGAGAAGCTTTGTTCTGAGGCCATCTTCTTGATTTATAGGTGGGAAAAAAAGCAAAGTCGATGATGTGAATGTTAAGGATTAGGGTAAAAAAGTGGTGGGGAAGATAGATTTAAGGGAAGATGGTTTTATAAGGGGACCATTAGCAATGACTTGGCAATTCTTGGGGACCAAGATTTCAATAGTAATATTCCACGATGGTGTCCATGTCACGAAAATAGGGGATAAACCTTTTACAATCGGTAAAGGGATGTAATTAAACGGTCAAATGAAAGTATATTTCTTTAATGTGCAAAAAAAGTTTGGGGACCTTTTAAAATAAACACGAAAAGTTTGATGGGCAAATATGACATTTTCCCAATAAATTAAACTAAAACCCAGAACTACAAATGATAATTAAAATCCTAAATACGAAAATTAAAATCTTAAAATCGATAAATAAAATCCTAAATAGATTCGAAAGTGTTGAAATTCTTGGTTTCATGTTTTAAGTTGAGTAGAGGCTATGCAATGGCTTCAACATTTGCGTGAACCCGATGAAACCCTATATCTTTTATCTTTGAACCCGTTGTGTGATGAGTTGAGTCCCTAATGGTTTTGGCAGCAGTAAAGGTCATTTTATACTCAATATCCTACACCCTTATAACTCTTTCAAGAAAGTCATCATGGGCTTTCAATCGACTTAAACTTGAACTATCATAATGGTTAATTTATTCTTAATTATGGTAAACATAAACACATACATACATGTCGTTCAAGTAGTGTGCTAATCACATATACAAATACTTAAAATTAGCCAGTGAAAAGTCTAGAAAAAACATGTAGTTCCTTAATTAAGTGAAGTTGATACAAACAAAAAATTCAACAATACTTATGGAAGGTCACTTCGAACTAGTAAAAACCACCCGGTTTGCAAAAAACAAGTTCAACAAGACCAGAAGAATACCTTTAAAACTAATAAAAACAACCTTTTTGAGCCCTAAAGTTGGATTTTTGCAAAAAATAAAAATAAAATTACCCAATGAAGTGGGTTTGAATCTTTATAAAAATCGATATTAGCGGTTCGGTTATGTATTAAACCCACCCAGTAAAAACGAACCAAGCCATGTGTTTAAAAAATGATCCATTGTATATATTATTTAATATTATTATATTTTAAATATTATATATATATATATATATATATATATATATATATATATATATATATTATGTTTTAGAAATGTTAATTATGTTACCCTTCATACCCTTGCATAGTTATTTTAGTATATTTAAATTGGGTACGATACCATTTAGAGAAATGTATTTTTAGTGGGTTTGAAATCAAAAAAAAAAAAAAATAGAAAAACATGAACCCACGATTCCAAACCGAAAAAACTAACTCATCAAGAAACCGAACCCATATGGGTTTTGAAACAGAAAAACCAACTTCTATGGTTTGGTTTGGTTTTAGCAAAAAACCGAACCACGCTCAACCCTACTTTGTTGAAGTAGACATCGCTCCTTTCTATGCCCTAATCTCGACCGTACACTAACAACCAAGGAACGGGAGTGGGTGGTCCCTAGGAACGACAAAAAGGAAGTACTCTGTTATTTCACCCCAAATTAATGATTAATGAGTAGCGACATCTCTCCTTTATTTTCCTCAAATCCTGAGAACACATGATAGAGAAAAGTGTTGCTGGTGGACCAAAGGTTTTGAGAAGATAAAAAGAGCTTCCAAGCATGTGTCATTAGCTTTTAGGCCACCCCAAGGTACGTACTAGCCTTCCATCACCCCTAGAATGCTTCTCCTCGCTTCCCCACCACTGTGGAGGCCGAAGCTGCCTCTAATGACTCTCAAACCATCAGGAAATGCTATTAGTGAGATTTTCTTTTAGGAAATGTTTCAAGAGTGGTTGATGTGTTTTAAGACCTCAATCTTTTTGGAAACTTGTGATAATCATCCTCTAAATTTTAGAAGTCGTTTAGGAGGTGTAAACTCTAGAAAACAACACCAAAAATTCATAAAAACTCTTAATACTAAGATTTAGCATGATTTTCTTACATGGTTGCTTCCAGTTGATTTGAACCTAATTTAGTTATTTTAAAGGTTTCTAAGACTAATAGTCAACGACCTTAAAAATAATTTGGTATTGTGTTGATGCCTAGAACCAAGATACAATACCTCTTTGACTTTATTTTTGTCCCGAAAGCTTAAGAATCGATGGAAGCCTTCTAGGCATGTTTCTAGCCTTGTACCTAATTTTTAGAGTGATATGAGACTTTTTGTTGGTGTTTAATTCATGTGACTAGAACTCAAGAAACAAACCTATAAAGTCTTAACGAGGTCCCAAATGCATCATATACTCCTAAATTCTAATCAGAATACATAACAACATGAAAAGATATATGATGTGTTGCATATCATCAGGATAATTTGTTTGGATGTACTCTTGAGAGAAGGTTATATATGATTTATTAATGTATTATAAGTTATAATATATTAATATGAAATCATATGTTTTAATTAGTACTGATCAAGAATTAATTTGGAATTAATTTAGTGATCAATGGAGACTAGTTAAATCTATGGGGACTAATTATGGTAATTAGTTATATTTATATGTGTTGGGCTTATGACCAAGTTTATGTATGGATACATACAGAGTTGGGCCACATGAACCATGGATCATAACATCCATTGGTATGGATTTGGGTTATACCCATGATGCTTGGAATCCACCATATAAATATGTTGCTTCATAACAAAAAACGTGCGCTTCTTTTCTTCAAGAAATATGGAGTTGTTTTGGTGCATGGAATTCTCTCTTAAGAGTCACCTTTGTCCACAATGTGTTTTGACTTCATTTGAGGCTTCCACACCATTGGTGCTAAGCTCTTAAGGCTAAATACATCAAGACTTCAAGCTACATAAAGATATGTGTCACACCCCCGAACCAGACAGCGGGAACGTCCGAGGACTCGTGTGACTTAAATTGAAATATCACCAAAATGAATATACATGAAACATAACATCCTAACACACTGGGTATTGTTCTTCAGCTTATCTGTTACCTGAGAATACAAGTTATTTTGAAAACGTCAACATATACAATGTTGGTGAGTTCATAAGCAGGTTTGATATGAAAATGTTTTGTATAGTTTGTAAAACCTAGAAAATCCAATATTTTCTGAACGGAAATTGTTTATACAAAAGGTGTAATGATCCATAACTATATGTGTGAATGATTTCAATACGTGTATAGATGAGAAGTTTTGCATTATAGTTATTGAGAGTACAAGTAATGTTGGTTTCCCCGAAAAACCCGATGTTTTCTGATAAAATAGTATTATCGTTTTGTATTATTGTATCGTCACCACAAATGAATATGATTTCCCATGATTACTTAGATGGTATTGGATCTCTATGTGAGTCGTTATAACCGTGCATGATAACGACTAGTTCGTCTGTCTTGGTATTCTAGCGAATGTCGGAATTGATCTTAAGATTTTGTCACCCTAGACTGGCTGAGTCTATCTGTAGCGAATAACTTAGGTGTGTGGGAGTCACCCCCGTATAGATCTATACACAAACTCTCGCTCTCCCTCCAGGAGACTTTGATTATAACTACAGACTACGACTGACACTTATTGGTGTCGCCCGTTATTACCCACTTAATCCAACTAAATTTTTTAACCTTGATTAACAACCTAATTTTTGGTTACTTGAATAGAGGGTAAGCCTAACAGACGAGGTGAAGTGGACTACGAGGTCTCACTAATCACGTATGTTATTTAAGGCTGTTGAGTATACGAAGGACACGTTGGCCCACTTCGCACATGATTTATTTGGACCTTACTAGCAATGCTAATGGGCTACCGAGGCCCAATAACATATAAAAGCCATTGAGGGTCCCTTAGACATGTAATTGGGTCACAGGATGCTAAATAAACATGTATTATTTATGTTAGGCCCAAAAGTCATGTTAATGGGTCACAAAGGCCCAAAAACATGATTAGAATTATTGAAGCCCAAAAATTAGAATGTTTACTTGTTTTGTATAGTATTAGTGTTGCGAAGTTGTTTAATCGAAATGTCGTAAAAATCACCGAATTGTTTTATAACGATTCATAGATTTATAAAAATATATATTTTTCAATTTAAACCCATAAGTTATAAAATTTGCTATATTTTGACCCAGTTATTTTAATCTTAACATAATTGACCAAAAAACATCAATTGACCAATTCAGCCCCCTTATTCTGGTAAAGTTGGAAATTTTAGTCCTTTTTATGAAAAATGACATATTAGGTCCTTGAACTATTTTTCTTGACATTTTTGACCCAAACTCTTATTTAAATAATGATTTAAGCCCAAAATTTAATTTTGGACAGTTTCAACCCGTTAGTTAAAGGATTTGCATTTAAATCCACACTTTTTGCAATTTTTACAATTTTGACCCAAAATCCAAAATCTTTGCATTTTTAGTCCCTTTTTTTTATAAATAAGGCCATTTTATCCCCTAAAATAGGTTCATTTACGTTTATAGCCCCTCTTTTGAGAAAACTTTGCATTTTAGCCCCCTTAAATTTGATTTTTTGCATATTTGGGCCTAAATAACCGAAAGGCCCAAATTTTAGCCCATTAGGCTAAAATTTACGTTTTTAGTCCTTTAAAAAGCATAATATTTATAAGAACTCTTATTTTAGCTATTTCCCCCATCTTTTGTTTATTTATCAAAAAAATAGTCCAATAACAAATTTTATGTTGTAGTATGCTTATTATAAACCTTGTATGGTAGTTTATCTTGACATGTTAAGTGAAATGTATCCTAAATCACATATTCTTCCTCCTTGAACTATAGATCTCAAAACATCTTTCATTTTAGCACATATTTACCACATAAACACAATAAATCACACATAACATACAAATACACATAGATCTACACATTTTACTTGTATTCTCCCCCATAAATCATTTGAAAAATCGAAAATAGAGGGGTATGAACTCACCTTTTCTTGTTGTTGCCGGTTTTGAAGAAAGAAATGGAAGAGATTGATGAGATTCTCTGCCCTAACAACTTCTTGAAGAGACCTTTGAATTTGAAGAGTTCTAGAGAGTATGATCAAGAATTTAAGGTGGTAAGAAGAGTGATTAAGTTGTAGAAAGAAAGTATGTTGTCAAGATCTTACCACAAGTATGTATCTTGGAGTGATTCTTGGATGAAAACTGTAACATCCTGTTTGAGATTGTTCGTGATTCGTGTTGGTGGGTCACGAGTCGGGCGCGAGAAGGTTTCAGTTTGAGGTGAGTTGCTTGAAAGATAAGGGATCTCATTACTTTTCGATATGTAGGAGGATGATGGAAACAAAGTTTTATCTTGGAAGCTATGAAAGTTTGGAGGGTTAACAAGTTAAGCCCTTAAATTCAGGAAGTTGGCAACCAAGTACGCTGGGCGTACATAATGCGTACGCTTAGCGTACATACGCACATTTTTCTTAAGATGAGCCACCTAGTACGCTGGGCGTACCAGGGGGTACGCAGGTGTACTAGGCATAGAGGAAAACCCTAATTAAATGAAGTGTCCCTATATAAAGAAAGAGATGGTCTCATTGTTGGCCACCTTCCTCAGTGGTTAGACCCCCTCAAACCTTAATATCCGTCCTTGAGTTTGTGGTGGCCATGAATGAGCTTGTTGTGTTCTTGTGGACTTTGGAGAGTCAAGAAGAAGCATGAAAGGGTGTGAATTTGAAGAACAAGCTGTGGATCTGAGCTTCCTTGGGGCTTGAACACCATTTGAAGGTATAAAGCTCCAAACTTTCCCTCGCTTTATGCTTTGTGCATTTTAGGGCCCATTTTAGGGTTTTTAATCCCAAGCTTGAGACTTTATGAGTTGATGCACTCCAAAGCTTAATAGCTGTCCTTTTAAGTGTATCTAATGGTGAAAAACCATAAAAATGAGATCTTGATCGTGTGAATCTACCCATGCATGATGTTGTGAGCATTTTGGGTTATAAAAGTAAGAGTTTTTATGTGTTGTGACCTGACCAACCATGCAAAGGCTTAAAGTCGATGACTTTATGGAGTAAGAGATGTTAGGAAGTCCAGATCCAAGAGATAGGTCCAGGTCTTAATGGGTTAAGACCCAGAAATGTATTTAGGCAAAAGTGAGAGTACGCCCAACGTAATCCTAGTACGCCCCGCATACTTGGCTGAGGTTCCCGATCAAATTTGTGCATGTTTGAGTACGTTGAGCGTACCAAGAGAGGTACGTCCCGCGTAACCTCTCTGTGGGCTTTTGGACTAGGTGATATTTTGGGCTTTAAGTGATGGGCCGGAATCCTTGGGCCTGCTTAGTGGAGCCTGTGATCTGAGAATAAAATCGATGTCTTGGGCCTCATGTTGGGCTAGTCTGGTAGGATGAGGTTGGGCCTTGGGGAAAACTCAATTATTATTGGGCCTTGGTGGGCCCAATGGGTTAGGAACATAATGGACTGGTAGATGGTCTATCTTTAGACCTGGTGATTGAGAAATTGGACTTAGTTCCTGATTGGGTTAATTGTTGGATTTGACACAGAGTTAGATGTCGGTGTTTGGCAAGCAGCATGATTGGAGGTTAATTCTTAGTGCCAGGTGAGTTTTCTCACTATACTGTACCCGGAAGGGTTTTTATTGTGTGACCGGAAGGTCGGATATGTTATGAGTTGTATGCGCTGTATATGATAAGTTAATCGTTTTTATGTGCTATGTATGCTATGTTTGATATGGGTCGGAAGGGATTATGTTATGGGCCGGAAGGCATATATGATATGGGCCGGAAGGCGTTGTGATGTGAACCGTAAGGTTGGCGCAGGTAGGATCGGAAGGTTTACCGAGTCGGGACGGAAGTCCCCTGAGACACATGGACCGGAAGGTCAGGGCCTGGAAAGGCGTATGTGTGTACATAGTATCTTGGGGAAACTCACTAAGCATTTATGCTTACAGTTGTCGTGTTATGTGTTTCAGGTATCAGTGATGTTCGCGGGAAGGCGCCGGCTTGATCAATACACACACTGGATTTTTATGCTATGAGATCTTGGGATTTGTATATGTTTTGAAATGAGTTCAAACAATGATGTTTTTATGAATAATAAATGAATTATGTTCTTTATAAAATGCAAAAATTATTTTGAAAATTTACGGTGTTACAAGTTGGTATCAAAGCCTTGGTTTGAGGGATTCGGATGCACCTTCGGGCGTATTTGAACTCAAACCGAGGAATTTGAGATATTTTCAAATAAAACTAAAATTTTCTAAAAAGAAAAAGAGGTTTTGGAAGCAAACAGAGTGGAAGGTGTGTACGGTTAGCCAACGCCCGAACGGTGAATCCCCAAAATACTCTTACATTATGTGTTATGAGTTATGATATGATATAAGATGCATGATAGAGTAGGATAGGTAATCATATTAGGACTAGAGTGGCCTGATTTGTGATGCCTTAGCCTAGGATATTTCTGCTGCTATGAGATACTTGAGAGTGCGTAGATAGCAGTGAGGAGATTACGAAAGGTCTATGGGAGATTAGACTATACATAGCGAGATCAGAGTGCTTGTGATCTGGGATCCTAGGAGGAGGACTTGGGGTGAATACTGATGCGGTGTGAGTGGTAGTATAGGGGCCCTACTACCAAAGACACCGTATCAGTGAGCAGTCCAAGTAAGAATCCTTAGGGTACTAGGGAAACAAGTGGGGACGAGAGATCAAGGAGTAGTGTCATGGTTCGAATACCATGCGTCGAAGCAGATTGGGAATAGACGTCATGGTCTGGGTACAATGGTTCGTAGTGAATGATGTTTGTGGTTCCCCGGTTATCCGGACATGGTTGAATATGCGGAGATTGCGCGCGATGAGGTTTAAAGCCTGAGGGCCATGATTGAGCCGGAAGAGGCATCCCTTGAGAGGGAGGCTGAGAGCATTTCAAATATTTTTAGTAAGATGTCAGATGTAGTCGCAAGACTCAAAGATGAGTAGAGATGGTTACGGCATGAGAGGAGCAAGAAGTCGAGAGAAAGGGGACACTTTCTGTGACCTGAATGTTGCTATTCTCGCTTCCTGTAGGGAAGCATAAGAGGTATAAGACTTCGGTTTTTGGGGTTAGGAGTAAACCCTGTGGGCTGTCATTGATGGCGATCTTCCACCAGAATTTTTTTGGCAGCGTGTCTGCCGCGAGAAATGGTATATCATGAGCAGGTTGTTAGTGGGACGGAGATGTGCAGGGACCAGGATGCACCCTACTTGTGTATAGTAGGATGTATGCTAACTGCAACAATGGGTGACCCAGAAGAGTATATCGGGGCGATGACCCTTATGTCTATGTGAGGAATTGAGTATGGGAGTGGTGACCCTGCTCTTGTGATGATTCACGCGTTGGTTGGGAATGCGAAGATGAAGAGTATGATGATTCGGAGATATATGGAATTTGGAGTTGCTTGATCCCTATGTAGGGAGATCATGGAGCGTCGTGTAGCGCCCTCCAAGAGTAGGTGCGATGTTCTGGTTGAAACTGTCTATGGGATAGTTGTTAGTGCGTCAATTGGTGATGGTTCGAACCCTAAGTGGGGGAGAACCGGACTTTATAGAGGGTACCAGAGATTTGCTCAAGGGCGGTTAGAAATCTAGATATAAAGACCTGCGGTTCAGAATCATGAGACCAGGGTTATATTTGGACAAGGCGAAGTGCAGAGTGAGATTAGACATGAGGTACGTTATGAGTATGGACGTGTGTCTCCACGGCAGGTGGCCATTGGTCAGGAATCTGGTGGTGGTGAGGGATGTTAAAGGTGGTAAAATCGTAGGGAGGGTATTGGTAACTGAGGACTTATTGTTCGGTGTATGGATTGTTATATGCCCTTTTAATGCGTTTGGGAGACAATCGGGCGGCCAACTCCCGGGTCGGTATGTGTATTCTTGTATGGGTTTTCAGTTGTAAAGGAAAGGACTTCGGATGGTCATCAACGCATTCTGAAATGTTAGCGATTCCTTCGTGTTCTGATGGAGTTTTTGAATACACCGAGGTTGTGAGTTGGGTAAAATGAAGGATTATTTACGAGATTCGGAGAGAATGTATTGTTGTACCTGCGGGATGCTGAAAATCGAAGTCAGTGGTTGAGGCAGGACTTTGGAATGTATTGTAATGATGGTTTGAGGGATCTGAGTATAATGCCTTGTTTTCCGAATTAATTTTAAGAAGTCTTGAGTTGTGACGACAGGTGGTGTATCGAGTATCTATGACTCCAGTGAGAGCCTTGAGGTAATGTCATTAAGGAGATTATTTAGAAGAGGGGACGTTATGATGCTACGGGAAGCCGTAGTACTCATTATTCAGAGGAGGGTGTGGTGATGCTACGGGGAGCCGTAGTACTCATTATTCAGAGGAGGGTGTGGTGATGCTTCGGAGAGCCATAGTACTCATTATTCAGAGGAGGGTGTGGTGATGCTACGGGGGGCCGTGGTCCATGTGTCTCAGGGGACTTCCGTCCCGACTCGGTAAACCTTCCGGTCCTACCTGCATTAAGCTTACGGTTCACATCACAACGCCTTCCGGCCCATATCATATATGCCTTCCGGCCCATAACATAATGCCTTCCGGCCCATATAAAACATAGCATACATAGCACATACAAATGATTAACTTATCATATAAAACATAGCAGGTTGAGTCATGGGATAAACGTTTCATTGGGGCATGAGGTTCCAATGTTGGTACGGATCGAACTCTTGAGTTGAGTTGGCATTAATGGCGTACACGAAGTGAGATTCTAGAATTCTGAGATGAGTCACGTGCTAAGAGGAAGGATTATTGCTATCACCCGATTCTTAGACCTAGGTAGGATCGGTCCGCGGATACAGGAAATGCCACGGGGAACATGATACGATTCTATCGGGAGTATAATATCCGGTTGGAGTAAAGAGGACTTTGTGTATTATGTATCACTGGGCAAAGAGAGCTGATACGAGAGTGAAGTTAGGGAGAGTTTTCTGCTGAGAGGCTAGCAAAATTGTGCGAAATAGAGGTGGTATCGTGGCATGGAGTGTCGGATCCGATTGCTTCAGATCGAGATGTGCGCTTCTCTTCCAGGTTCTGGAAGATTTCATGAGGATTTGGGACACGTTTTTGCACTTGACTGAGTTCTCTTACAACAACAGCCATCACTCGAGCATCGATAGGCCACCCTTTGAGCTGTTGTGCAGAAGGAAGTGTCGGACCCCCTTTTCTTTGGGGAGAGGTAGGGTAATGATTGATGGGTAGTACAGAGATAGTGTTTCAGAAATCAGAGCAGATTCAACAGGTCAGACAGAGGTTGTTGACCGTTCATAGTGTTGGATAAGGTGTCTAAGTCCATAACTTATTTGGTATATACTTGACCCGACCGGCATGGTCCATTTGGGTTGCATCTCATCCAAACTATTATGGATAATTTTATGAGAGTTATACACATATGTTTATTAATATATTATGAGTTATAATATATTAATATGAAGTTACGTTATTTAATTAGTTTTAGTCTTAAATTAATCATGGATTAATTTAGAGATTAAAAGGAATACTAATTAAATTATGGGATATTTGTTTTATATAGTGTGGGCTAATACTCATTTGTTAATGGGCTAGGCTTATGTGGAAGTCCATGGATGATCCATGGAGCTTTTAACCCATGGATCCTTGGAAAAGGAAAAGACATGGGTTATTAGGGTTTCACCCTAACCATGCATACTATATAAGCATGCTTATGGAGCATGAAATGAGGCCTAAGAGAAAGCTAGTGATCTAGTGTGTGTGTGCATGTGTGTGGCCGATTTATACAAGGTGTATATACTCTCTCAAAGTTTTCCAAGAGTTTGTGGTGTTTGTGATTCCATTTGAGGCATTCACACTATTGGTGCTTGGCCCTCAAACTCCTAAGAACCCAACACACCAAAAGGTATGTAATCTCTTCTAACTCTTTTATGTTGAAATGTTCCCCATGCCATGTTAGATAGGTTATAAACCTTGGAAAATTATTATTTTTCATGTATTTAGACAAACATAGATCCAAGGTTTATTAGGGTTGCATGCACACTTAGGAAGTGTTAGATTGCTCAAAACCCAACAGTGGTATCAGAGCCTAGGCTTGCTTGTTTGATACTTGATGCAAAATAGTGAAAAAAGTCGAAATCGTTGCTGTCTGCATGCTAGACTCGCCGAGTCCATTGGGGGGACTCGCCGAGTCCAAGGCAAACTTCAACCTACTCGACGAGTCCGTTCGTGCACTCGGCGAGTAGGATCGAAAGAATGCAGAATCTCGACTTTTGCTGCTGGAAATGGACTAGAAACGTTACCCTAAATTGTTTTGGTGTTGTAAAACTTATTTAGTTGGTGTAATGGTTGTTCTAATCCATTTACAATAGCATATATCAAAATTCCATGATTTTATGTGTTCATATATTTCTTGAATTTTGATGATCATGTTCATGTTCTTATGAATTTAGAAAATGATAGGAATTATTTGCTGAATTGTTTAGGATTAATTCTTTATCATTTATGTGTTTTAATGGAGTCCATAATTTGTCCTCAAGTTATGGATTACCAAAGGTCACTTTCATTTAACACACACTTAAAACACATAAGTTACATGAAAATGAAGAGTCTTCATTTTTATGAACCTTTAATTCATAAGTTATGAAATGAAGAGTTTTGCAAAGTTACAAAACTTGCCCTCAAGTTTTGGAATTTGTAAAGTTTCACACACTTTAATAAACTTTAATTCCAAACCTTAGAGTTTTAATAGTTAAAATTCAACCCTTATACTATTTATAACATTAATGGTTAATTATTATATATATGTATAAGAATAAGTCGTTTTACCGTTAGTAGGCCTCATTCACGAAACCGGTCTATAAGGTGGGTATAAGGTTGTTGCCTATAAAATGGCGACTTAATGGGTGTCTACTCTCACCCACCGCTTGCTTGACTGGTGGAGGGTCGTTAGCCGAACGGGTAGGACAATGACTTTAAATTCTCCCTTCATTAAAAGTATTAATGATAAATACTAAGGTAACTAAAATCTTAATAATTCCCAATCTTAGTTACTTTAGGAAAAATGTGAATTTGGTGCTAGCCCATAGAATTCACACTTTGTACCTTACCAAGTCGTTGGTGGAGCGTGTGTGGTTAACCGGCACACTAACTTGGACTAGTAAGGACCACGAAGGGTGACTTAATGTTTTTCATAGATCAATGGAGCGTGTGTGGTTAACCGTCACATTGATTAGGTGATAATATTAAGGATACCAAGTGAATTGGTATGGTTATTCACACCTTGTTTTGTGATCCTCGGCATCCCAGTCACAAAATTTGAGAGGGCACACTCGAGATTGAAACATGCCATTGAAAAGTTCAATGAATCTCAAAAGATCTAGGAATTTCAAATCCAATTAAAACCTAATAAATTATTTCGTTTTTCATGGTGGAAATTGGTGAATCGTCATTCGCCTACCTTCAAATATTTTATAGCTTGGATTACGGCATCCCTCTTCTAAGTTATAAAATAGTTTGTTGGGTCCTAGCCTTAATATTTCATATTAGGTGTCATATTAAGGACTTTAAATCAACTATCTTGAATATCTCCCAAAACATGTCTGGTTTAGACATTTATGATCTTCCCAAATCTCTTGAAGATGATGTTCCTCAACATCATGCTTCACTTCCTTTATCTCCTCCAATTATTCTCCCTCACCCACAAGTTCTTGAAAAGTTTAAAGTCACTCAAGCCCTATTGGCAAGTTAAGGTCTTGGTGTGGTCACATCTTGGAGATGTAGTCACATATTGACAAGACGGGAGAGTTGGGTGTCAAAGTCTCGTGAAAGTTGGATGTTCAATCACTTTCTTAGTAACATAGCGGGTCACTTTGGGACTACTATGAGACAGACTATGACACGAGCCTTAATGATCTTATCTATTTGCTTTGTGCTGTGGAATCAGCAATGATTTGGAACACTAGTAAAGCAAATTTTGTTAGAAGATCAACTTCCCAAACCTTAAATGGACATTAGCAATGGTAGCATTGGATATCTAGAAAAGCATTTCTCTTCCCAATAGAAAGGGATCGGCCATAGTCAACTCGGTTGACCAAATGGTAAAGAGAAAGGCTAAGTCTGAAATAGTCTCATGTGCCATTATCAAAGGGTCTCCATATGTTTATATTGCCAAAGAAAGGGGCATTAGTTGCGAAGCTGCCCTATTTACCTGAAAGGTCATAAGGTTGATCAAGTCAAGAGGTTTGACTCTACTTCGGGTAAAATACACTGTATAACTCTGTTAAGTTCCTATTTGAAGATTCTTATTACATAATGTGAATGGGTCACATGTTGATGTTCATTTAAGAATCAAAAGAAAAGATAGGAAGCTTAAAGTAAGTATATGCTGATTCTGATTGCGAAGATGGGTTTCGATCGCATGGTTCGGTAATCAGAATTTTGAGCTGTTGCTTAAGAGTTATAATATATTGCTTGTGAATAGATAACAACAAGGTTTTCATGTGGATTGTAAGGATAAGTTTTTCCGCAAAGTTTTAAAATAAAAGAAAAAAAGGTTTTAATTTTATTTATTTTAAAAATATCCTTACAATGGCATCGGTGGAAAATTGTTGCTTATATGTTTCCAGTAATAGCAATATTGGAAAGTGGATTTGATTCTTTCATTTGTGGTAGTGTCTGAATTTACCAAATGAAGAAAGTTTTTCATCACCCAAGTTTCAATTGGACAGAAACTTGGAATCATACAAGTTGTATTGTATGATGAATGAGAATTTTCATCTTGGAAAAATTAAGACTAATTCTTTGATCACATGTATATGTGAGTCAATTGAAGGACTAAGGAATTAGGTACACTGGGTGTGCGCTGGTCAAGGTCCACCACAAAGATTGATTTGTCATGATTTACTAAAGATTAGTAAATATGATTATACTTATAAGGTTAAGTATAATTTTGTAACATTGGAAAGGATACAATGTATGACAAAACGAATAAGAAGAATTAAATTAGGCAGAAAGATAAAAGTATCTCAAATCTGAAAAGATGGGAGAGTACTTTAGTATCAGTTTTATGATCATCTTAATGATTTAGAAACCATATTACAAATTCATACTCTAAGGACGTCTTAGTGCATTGTTATGGCTAAGAAGAGAGGTCATGAATTGTTGGATTGGTTAAGATCAAGGAGATGAGTCATACTTCGTTCCAAAACAATTCTTAGAGTCACACTCCAAGATAGTAACATTGAGTGACATAAAGTAAGGTATAAAACACTTATCAAATGTAAGAGTAAAATGTTTTCTACTCTTGTACATTTGAGATTAGTAAGATGTGATGTCTTGGATGAGACAAAGACCAACTAAGACCAATTGTGTGAAGTGTTAGTCTTGATAAGAATCCGCACTATCCCTTGAATATTTGTTTTGTCAAGGAATGGTTCTTGACTAAGAAAACTTATATGTCAAGAGGACAGTGGGAGCCTTAAAGATCCTGAAAGAGTTTCAAGAACTAATCAAGAGTGAAACCTGTAATTTATCACTAGCACACGACTTAAGGTTTGCAACCTATCGTGTTGACATAATTCGTATTTCTGTACCTACTTCAAATAAGTTGAATTTGCATGTGAGTTATCAGAGTTCAACTTGGAAGCATTGGTGGGCCTTGTGTTACCAAGGTGACAAGAAACTAAGATTGAATAAGTTTAATCCATGTAGGGCTGAATTTGTCACTAACCTTATCTTGTGATTATGGTTTTGACATATTCACATGGATAGGAACTCATACACTATAAAATCTAAGTGTCATAAGGTTTCTCTCCGATTCATGAAAATGATGGTGAGGAAATTCTTTCACTAAATAGATTTTAAGTAGATATCAATTGTGTCATTTGCATTTTCAAAAGTCATTAGTGGAGCGCGTGTGGTTAACCGGCACACTAACATGGACTTGTGAGAAATGGAAAATGCCTAAGCAATTGAGACTATGATTACGGCATCCCTTTTCATAGTTCTGAAAATTGTTTAGACACACATGTGAGCTATCTAAGAAAGGGTGTATGAATCTAAATTTCAGAAGTCCAACAGATTTCTGGAAATGTGTCAGAGCTAGTGGGAGCATAAGTGTTATGCTGATAATCATCATGTTAGTGGGAGCATGATTATTACGTTTAGTATTGCAAGCTAGCAATGTTAATTATAGAAAACAAAGTTTCAATCCGTGAAGTTGCAGGGGTTGAAAAGTTGTTTTGCTATAATTAAGGGAGAGGAAATTATACTTCATTTCAATTCTAAAGCTTAGATTGAGATTTTAATCATCTTTAGTCAAGAATATATATATGAATTTTATGTCTGAATGGTTCGACTTAAGGAAATTCTGTATATATTGCGTTTTCAAAATTCGATTATGATTACGGCATCCCTCTTCATAGTTAAATTTTGAAAACATGGCAAATGAAAAATATTGTAGCAAAAGACTGGTCTAGTGTCATGTCTTTATGTCAAACATCATGAATAGTATCCCATATGCTTCGGATATAGGATCGATTTCATGTGCTATAATATTCATCCTTTCTAAATTTTCCAAATGCTTAAGGCATTTAGAAGGGAAAAGTCTAGAACTGGATATGACTAAAGTGATTAAGCAATTGTCGAGGACAATCTGAGGTTCGCCAAAGATTGGTTGCTCAGGGACATTTGGAAGTCTAGTATTAATTTTGGTAGGACCATATCGACATTTTCTGAAAAGAGGTAACTCTTGTTCGGAAGTGATAGTCAAATGGAACTATGGAAATGTCTCCATAGGTGGAAGTTATTCAATCTATGTAAGATTAGGAAACTTAATGCAAGAAGGATGTTCCCAAGGAGCTGATCTCCTTTGGAATGCTCTATAATGGTTGATGTCAAGTCTTTCTGACTTCGTGCATAATCATTACAAGAGGATCAATGCATATAAGTTTAGAATCTAACCGTTTTCAGTAAATGACATGAATTTGGAATTCTTGCATTTACAATAAGGATTTGGGATTGTGAAATGAGTATCATTGGAATCATGTTCAATTGATCTACATCACAATGTAAGGATCATAGACAAACATAGTGTGCATACTTGGGGTATGGCATAACTATTGTTTAGAAAACAAAGTGTACATGCTAGGAGCATGGGACGACTGTTGTTTTTATTCAAGTCTTACGTTGATTATTTGAAACATTGAATAATGTGTAATCAATATGGTGATAAATAAAAGGTGGTTTTATTTATATTCAAAAGGGTTCTGAGACCATATTAGATTCGATTATTATTGTGTTTCACTTTGCATGTTTTGACTTCCAAAATAGCTAGGTTATTCTTTTCGAATGACTAAGTTATTTAAACACTCCACAGTCGTTCATATGTTGGAAGTAGGTATGAATCAAGACTGTCATGAATCGGGTTTGTAGATGGCTAAATGAGTTTAGACATGGCAATGGTTGCTGCAACATTCATGAGTACTCATAAGTTATGAGTATTGGTATAAACCCACGCTCACTTGTATCACTTCATGGAATTTATCTCGAGTGATCGTGAGACGATAACATCATATAAATCTTTAAACCTAGAGATATGAGTTGTTACCTATGAGTTGGTTGTGCATTGATTGCACGTAAACGCATCAGTAACTTGATGTTATAAAACGTGCCTTTGTGTACAATTCAATAAGTAGTAGAACAAGCATATCAGTCGAAGTTTATCTGTTCCTTCTAGAAATAGAAGCGATATCCGGGCCCCTCGATGATTTTGTTGTGACCTATGTACCGGCCGGTCAGAACTGAATTGATGTGTTCGATTAAGTTCTTTGTCAAACAAATCGAAAATCGGGAAACAAACTGCTGGACAATAAGTACGACGTTGTTCCATGTATTTGTCCGGCTGATATCATGAGAACAGAGGATTATGTGATCACTTATCTAAAATGGCGCTTCATAGTTCGACAGAGTCTTCACTGTTCGAGGGAGTTTTCGAGAGCTACGATTGTTGGTTGGTTCCTGAAGTTATAGGCAAATATAGTTATTAGACTTATCCAAGTGGGAGTCTGTTGGATAAGGTGTCTAAGTCTATAACTTATTTGGTATATACTTGACCCGACCGGCATGGTCCATTTGGGTTGCATCTCATCCAAACTATTATGGATAATTTTATGAGAGTTATACACATATGTTTATTAATATATTATGAGTTATAATATATTAATATGAAGTTACGTTATTTAATTAGTTTTAGTCTTAAATTAATCATGGATTAATTTAGAGATTAAAAGGAATACTAATTAAATTATGGGCTATTTGTTTTATATAGTGTGGGCTAATACTCATTTGTTAATGGGCTAGGCTTATGTGGAAGTCCATGGATGATCCATGGAGCTTTTAACCCATGGATCCTTGGAAAAGGAAAAGACATGGGTTATTAGGGTTTCACCCTAACCATGCATACTATATAAGCATGCTTATGGAGCATGAAATAAGGCCTAAGAGAAAGCTAGTGATCTAGTGTGTGTGTGCATGTGTGTGGCCGATTTATACAAGGTGTATATACTCTCTCAAAGTTTTCCAAGAGTTTGTGGTGTTTGTGATTCCATTTGAGGCATTCACACTATTGGTGCTTGGCCCTCAAACTCCTAAGAACCCAACACACCAAAAGGTATGTAATCTCTTCTAACTCTTTTATGTTGAAATGTTCCCCATGCCATGTTAGATAGGTTATAAACCTTGGAAAATTATTATTTTGCATGTATTTAGACAAACATAGATCCAAGGTTTATTAGGGTTGCATGCACACTTAGGAAGTGTTAGATTGCTCAAAACCCAACACATAGTCGCCAGAAGAGTTATACAGATAGGAGACGATCTGAGCTCGAATTCCGGGTCGGTGATTTTGCACTCCTAACGGTATCTCCTTGGAAAGGAGTGATCCGATTCAGGAAGAGGGGCAAGTAGGGGCCCCGATATATTGGGATGTTTAGAGTGAGCGCGAGAGTAGGCAGGGTAGCATATCGTTTGGAGCTACCTGCGGAGTTGGATCTGATTCATGATACCTTCCACGTGTCATCTGAGGAAGGGTATAACCGATGAGTCGACAATGGTTCCACTGGAGGATATCCAAGTGGATGCGAGTCTGAATTGTGTCGAAGGAACAGTCGCGGCGATGGAGCAGAGGAGCAGTGAGTTATCGCGGTTTGGAATTCGAGGGCGGATATCATGGTGATTGTTTGAGTGGGCGGTCTGGCGGCGGGTCAGGCAACTAGCGTTTCCAGATTTTGGGTTTGAGCGTGTCGGCGTCGGAATGGTTGGATTAGTTTTGATTTTTTGGGGGTTCTGTGTAGGTTCAGTTGTCTATAGAAGAAGATTTCGGTATGGTATGAGATTCTTTCGGTGGTACCGTTCCGACGCAGTATAAATTTATATGGATACGGGGCGATTTTGAGGGCGAAATCTAATTCAAGTGGGGGAGAATTGTAACATCCTGTTTCAGATTGTTCGTGATTCGTGTTGGTGGGTCACGAGTCGGGCGCAAGAAGGTTTCAGTTTGAGGCGAGTTGCTTGAAAGATAAGGGATCTCATTACTTTTCGATATGTAGGAGGATGATGGAAACAAAGTTCTATCTTGGAAGCTATGAAAGTTTGGAGGGTTAACAAGTTAAGCCCTTAAATTTGGGAAGTTGGCAACCAAGTACGTTGGGCGTACATAATGCGTACGCTTAGCGTATGTACGCACGTTTTTATTAAGCTGAGCCACCTAGTACGCTGGGGTACCAGGGGGTACGCTGGGCGTACTAGGCACAGAGGAAAACCCTAATTAAATGAAGTGTCCCTATATAAAGAAAGAGATGGTCTCATTGTTGGCCACCTTCCTCAGTGGTTAGACCTTCTCAAACCCTAATATCCATCCTTGAAGTTTGTGGTGGCCATGAATGAGCTTGTTGTGTTCTTGTGGACTTTGGAGAGTCAAGAAGAAGTATGAAAGGGTGTGAATTTGAAGAACAAGCTGTGGATCTGAGCTTCCTTGGGGCTTGAACACCATTTGAAGGTATAAAGCTCCAAACTTTCCCTCTCTTTCTATTTTGTGCATTTTAGGGCCCATTTTAGGGTTTTTGGTCCAACGCTTGAGACTTTATGAGTTGATGCACTCTAAAGCTTAATAGCCGTCCTTTTAAGTGTATCTAATGGTGAAGAACCATAAAAATGAGATCTTGATCGTGTGAATCTACCCATGCATGATGTTGTGAGCATTTTGGGTTATGAAAGTAAGAGTTTTTATGTGTTGTGACTTGACCAGTCATGCAAAGGATTAAAGTCGATGACTTTATGGAGTAAGAGATGTTAGGAAGTCCAGATCCAAGAGATAGGTCCAGGTCTTAACGGGTTAAGACCCAGAAATGTATTTAGGCAAAACTGAGAGTACGCCCAGTGTAATCCTAGTACGCCCTGCGTACTAGGCTGAGGTCCCCGATCAGATTTGTGCATGTTTGAGTACGCTGAGCGTACCAAGACAGGTACGCCCCGCGTAACCCCTCTGTGGGCTTTTGGACTAGGTGATCTTTTGGGCTTTAAGTGATGGGCCAAAATCCTTGGGCCTGCTTAGTGGAGCCTATGATCTGAGAATTAAATTGATGTCTTGGGCCTCATGTTGGGCTAGTCTTGTAGGATGAGGTTGGGCCTTGGGGAAAACTCCATTATTATTGGGCCTTGGTGGGCCTAATGGGTTAGGACCGTAAAGGACTGGTAGATGGTCTATCTTTAGACCTGGTGATTGAGAAATTGGACTTAGTTCTTGATTGGGTTAATTATCGGATTTAACACAGAGTTAGAAGTCGGTGTTTGGCAAGCAACATGATTGGAGGTTGATTCTTAGTGCCAGGTGAGTTTTCTCACTATGCTGTACCCGGAAGGGTTTTTATTGTGTGACCGGAAGGTCGGATATGTTATGAGTTGTATGCGCTGTATATGATAAGTTAATCATTTGTATGTGCTATGTATGCTATGTTTTATATGGGCCGGAAGGCATTATGTTATGGGCCGGAAGGTGTATATGATATGGGCCGGAAGGCGTTGTGATGTGAACCGTAAGGTTGGCGCAGGTAGGATCGGAAGGTTTACTGAGTCGGGACGGAAGTCCCCTGAGACACATGGACCGGAAGGTCAGGGCCTGGAAAGGCGTATGTGCGTACGTAGTATCTTGGGGAAACTCACTAAGCATTTATGCTTATAATTGTCGTGTTATGTGTTTCAGGTATCACTGATGTTCGCAGGAAGGCACCGACATGATCAGTACACACACGAGATTTTTTTGCTATGAGATCTTGGGATTTGTATATGTTTTGAAATGAGTTCAAACAACGATGCTTTTCTGAATAATAAATGAATTATGTTCTTTGTAAAATGCGAAAATTATTTTGAAAATTTACGGTGTTACAAAAACCTTCTTGAAAATCCTTTAATCTCGAAAATTTTGAAGGACGAATGAAGGTGTTCTTGAGAGGATTTGGACGTGAATTAAGTTTATGTGTGTGTGTGTGTGTTTGGTGATCCTCGACCGAGAGTAGAAAAAGAGAAGGGAGAGAGAGTGATAAATGACTAGCTTGGATTACATGGTGGATTTTGCATGGTTGTATGATGTGACAACCGTTAATTTCCGATCAAGTCAAAGTCAACATGTCAACTCCTCCAACCTGTGTATACTAAGGTTCACTTTATGTAATTACTATACAAATCACTATTTTAATAAGAAATCATCACTTGAAAAGTTTGTATTTTTAGATTTCTTAAACCCTAATCGGGGTAAGTGAGGTAGCAATGCGATTAAAAACTATTACATATCCTTTTGGGGGTGTGTAAGACTCTTAAACATGCCTAAATGGGGTTGCGAGCCTTGTGTTGAAAAGCTAAACACCCAAAAGATCACAAACTAAGTCTCTCTCAATCCCTCTTTATCAATCTCCATCTCTCCCAAATCTCTTCAAGTATGTGAAATGTCTCCCAAATCTCTCTCAAAATCTCTCTCTCAACTTCTTATAATCACTCAGGGGGATCCTGACCCTTAAATTAGTTGAAAACCGCTCAAAAACGGAAGTCTACTTGAAAAACAGCTCTTAAGAGCCGAACCCTCTAAGGAGCCGAACCCTCCTAGGAGCCGAGCCTCCTCCTGAACCGAGCGTCCTCCTGGAACCGAGAAGTAGCCGAAGCCGAACCTCATTGAGCGGGCGAAGCCGAACCTCATTGAGCAGGCGAAGCCAAACCTCGCTGACAGCCGGGACCGAGCCTCGCAGGCCAGCCAAGACCAAGCCTCGCAGGTTAACCGAGACCGCGCCTCGCCTTTTGCTCCCCTCCCCTTCTTCGCACCTTCGGCTCTTCCTTGTCTTCTCTCGGTTCCTCTTCAAAGAACGAACCCTACTCTCGGTTCCCCCATCTACTTTTGGTTCTAACAACTAGGGCCGAACCTCCGGCCCAAAATTTCGGAAATTGACAAATTTTGCCCGGTTTCAATATTTTTAGCGTTTTAAGCCCGTTTTTCATGATTTTAACGCGGGATTTTCACCACAAACTCGTATTTTAACATAATAAACCCTAAATATTCATATTTTAATTATATTTTTGGGAAAATACTTGCCTAAGAATAAAACCTAGTGGGTAAGATTTATGGGTGGAGTGTTGACTTTACCTTAGTGTGTAACACAAGCAGTCTCCCACACTCACTCCAAGACCATACCCACCCAGTATTCCCCCCATACCTGGTCAATCATTGTCCTTTTTCCCACCATTATTCCATCCACACTCTTGAACAAAAGCTGGAAAATCCTCATCTCTCTTCCCACTTCACTCTTACTCCACCAAAAAGCAAACACCTTTCTCTCTCATTTCTCTCTCTCTCTCTCTCTCTCTCTCTCTCTCCCTCTCTCTCTCAAATTCGAGATTCAAGGGCTGATCATCAAGGATTTTTCCACTTTTGGTAAGTGATATTATCCTCCTTATGATCATTTCACCTCCTCCTACACAAATTCCATCACATTTATGTTAGATCTTCGAACCTTCAAGGCATCTTCTAAGTGTTCTTGAGTTGAACACTTCTTTTTCTTCAACATCCATCCACTAAGAACACACAAGGTGAGTTCATACCCATATATTTTCATGTTTTTCTCAAGTTTTAAGGGGGGGGGGGGGGTGGGGGATACAAGTTAAAACACCAAGAACATAACTAAACTCATCCAATAGCTTTCATTAGAAAAGTTTAACTCCATTCACGGACTGTTTTGGTCAACTTAAGTATTTTAGTTTTCAAAACTGTATTAGATGAAAATAGTTCAGGTTTATACCTTTAGAATGAGTACTTGCACATGTCTATATGAGTTTTCTATAATTTATGGCGATTTTTACAAAACAACCTATCACCGTAGCTACGAATTCGGAGCAGTCTGTGAATATGGACATTTTCACACAAGTTAGAGACATATAAAAATCACAATAAAAATTTATAAACATACTAGACACATTTTATAAACTCTTAGAGTTTACGGATTTAGTTTTTGATGTCGTATGATTTTTCTGTGATTTTTCCAAAACAGTGCAGAAATGTCAAAACAAGTTAACAGCTTACAACTTTCATCACACTTTGTAACATGTTGAGCAAAGTGTTAATCTTTGATGATTTCATATTTTACCTGTGTTTCCGTTGTGGTATAATTATATAATAGAAAATACTTACTGATTGGTAAGAGTCCTTTATCATTACAAATAATACAAGATAAGGCATGATAAACATAGTTATGTTCTTACTATACATTCGACTCACATAAAATGGGGTTCATTTGCATTACAAATGTTTTGGATAAACTATAATAGGTATAGTTTATGTTACATATACATTACAAAAAATTATGTTAAACTATAATAGGTATAGTTTATGTATCATTTACATGTTAAGCTCATTACCAATGGTTTTCAGTTCAATTCACGTAAATCTGTTAATGAATAAATTTGTGAGACATTCGCATCGAGTTATATCCAAAGTAACGAAATAAAAAGTCCTATAAATTGTAACCAGAGTCTCTTGTAGAGAGAACATGATAGTTGTGTATAGATCTATATTGGGTCTGACAAACTCACACCTCAGCTGCATGCAACAGCTAGACCGGCAGGTCTGGGGTGACAAGTGTCATTTAACTTGCGACGCCTGAAGAACGTCGTATTACGAGGCCGTCTAAGTCACAGTATGGTTACAATAACTCACATGGAGTATTAAAAAAGAATAATATTTACAGGTTCTACTTCTAAATTTCACGAGCTTTATGCCCATTCAAAGTTGCATAAATTTCTTTAAGTATGGTAAAATATCTGTACACATCGGTCTTGACTTTTAAGACTACAATGCATTACATAAGGAAAATATTGGATTTTCTCGAACAAACATCACTTTTACTTGAAGAGGATTCTAAGTATCATTTTCAAAATATTATGAACTCACCAACTTAATTGTTGGCATTTTTTCGAAACTACTTGTATTCTCAGGGAATAAATAAAACCGGTAATTAACCGCTTATGATGATGGAACGCTAAGGCGTCAAACATTCATTTCTATTTGTCTACATAATATAATTGATTTGGAAACATGTAAACATATACTATGATGTAACCTTTTCAATTATATTTATGTTGGTTGTTGATACTTTGAGCACAATTGTAATTTTTGTTATGATAATACACATGAAGTCCTCTAACCCCGGACGTTTCCGCCATCCTTGGTTTGGGGGTGTGGCAGATTGGTATCAGAGCAATGTTTATAGTGAACTAAGTATATCGAACCACATAAGATATACAAACTATAAATGCAATTGGGACTAAAAGTCTCTGATTTAAACACTTTCAAATGACTATACTCTTAGAAAATAAACATTTTCTTGTTAAAAGTACAAGTATGTGCATCCATGCTCGCGTAGTGTCATAAGTAGGAAGAACATAAAATAAAAGAGGAGGAGTCGTGCATTACGAGTATGCCTTGGGATATGTGGTCAAGTCTGGGATGGATATAGCCTGATCAACTATATGTGTCCGAGAAGTGACTTGCATATACCGGGGGATAGTCATAGTGGGCAACAAATCTAACAACCTAACCTTCAACTTATAATGAATGCGCTAAAACCAAACTTAACATATCTCTTACACCTCTATTTCTCGTACAGACGACATGGCATGATTTCATCTACCTGGAGACCCTTATTTCCCTAATGAGAGAAACGTTGGATGGATCGAGGTAGAACCCGAAGAAAATGATCGAGGAGGATCCTGAAGAAGACCCTGAAGAGGTTGACGAAGAAGAAGAACCCGAGGAGGAAGAAGAAATGGAGGACGAAGAAGAGGAATCCGAAGAAGAAGAAGAAGAAGAAGAAGAACTAGAAGAGGAAGCCATCAACCCTCCTTACATCGCCAGGGTGCCTGCAAACCGTTTCGGCTACAACGGGCCTGAGCCCCGTTGGGAAACATTGATCGAGAGGTGGAGCCGACAACAACGCCAACGATCACCATATGGCGATCAACGTGGTTACTACGACCTCAGCCATGGGAGACCGGCTGACAGGGCCCTCCCCGTCATGGTCCAACATATTACAAATCTAGGAAACCATAATAGGGAAATGGCAGATAAAGTTCGAAATCCTAATGTTGTCATGGAAGCCACCGATGCACGCACCAAGGAGTTAGAAAAGGACTTCTATCCCATGGACCAACTTATTGAGGACCTTAACTCCGCTCGAGTGGACGTAAGGGAGTACCAGGTGTGGCACGCAGCTCTCGAGGAGAGAGTGATCGCGGATGAACGCCGGATTGCGGAGCTTCAAGGAGCCTCGACCTCATCTCAAGGCCCTAGTGGACCAGATGCCACCCGCCTAGAGTAGTGTTTACACTGCTCACATTTTGATATAAAACTATGATTTCGACTATGCGTTCGTGCTACTCTTTCTTACGAGTAGGTTGACTCCGCGATTAAGTGATTACACTAGTTAAAGGGCTTTTGTGCTGTCAAGATTATCCTTTACATTGATGTAATGTAGACCCCTATGAGGTCAAGTTTTCCTCAAAACAGTATGTACTACAAGTTTATCTATGAATTTGGCATGCATTTTATTTCATTGGATGTTTGGTACTAGATCTCACTACTTGCTATTACAAAACAACTTACAACTGATAACTGGAAGATTCTTAGGTGTACCTTGAAGTTATGTGTAATTAAGAAATGACCGGCCTAGAAATGGTGACTCTGCCTTAGGATATGTTCCTTGTTTGGTTGTGGACTTAGGGAAGACTCATTAGATTTAACAGTTTATTAAAATTTTAACTACACACAATTGGGGCATGACAAGTGAGTCTTAGGAGTGGGTCAGTTATAGAACAGAACACAAGAAGCCATTACTACTAAATTCATAAGTTTATTCATATAGATTACTACTATGAATTGTTTGCAAACACCTGGAAGTTGGGAAGTGCTATACTTAAAAACTAATGAACCAGTTTCACGACAACCGACTTATATCCATTACTGAAAGACATACAATCGTTTCGTCTTTAAAATTTTGACAGAACCATGCTGCCAAGGAAAAGACCAAGACCTTCCAGTAGTGCAACACCACCACCTTTGCCACCACCTGCACAGCTTGATTCTGTGATGTTCCAGGTTGTAGTAACAGAAGCCGTGGCGGCGACAATGTCGCAGATGGGTACCAACGGTGCCGACGACTCTACCCTCTCTAATCATGGGGACACCACAGGGCGCACAAAAGAGTGTTCTTACAAAGACTTCACGAATGGCAAACCCGATTCTTTCAATTGAAGTCAGGGTGTCATCGCACTAATGCATTGGTTCGAGAGAACCGAAGCAGTCTCCGAGATCTGTGCTTGTCCCGAAATGAGCAAAGTCAAGTACGCGGCATTCACTTTCACCGGTAGGGCTCTCAGTAGGTGGAATGGCCGAGTTAAGTCACTTACTCCTGTAGTGGCTAACTCTATAAGCTGGGAAGACTTGAAAGCGTTGATGCTAATAGAGTATTGCCCGAGGGGTGAAGTGCAAAAACTTGAAGAAGAACTTTGGAACCTCCGAATTTCAGGCACAAATCTTGATATTTATACTGCCTGATTCAATGACCTAGCACTCCTCTGTCCAATGATGGTCACTCCAGAAGAGAAGAAGGTGGAACGATGCCTTTGGGGGCTATCATCCTTGTGCTGGCCTCGAAACTCACTACTTTTGAAAGCGCCAAGGAATTGGCACAACAACTCATTGATCATCGGGCCAACCATGTCACGATGCCAACCACCACCAATTAAGCAAAACGAGGGAACAACAATAAGAAGTTTTGGAACAATGAAAAGAAGCAATCGACGCATGATCCCGCAAAGAAATAGCAAACTGTTGCCATCCATGCTGCGACTACTCCTTCCACTCCAGCACCAATAAAGCAATATGATGGAAATCTTCCTAAATGCAACAAGTACAACTTTCACTGCACAGGTGCTTGTCGGGAAATGCACTGCAAAAACTGCGATAGGAAGGGGCATACTACTTGTTTTTGTATGGCACCAGCTCGACCAATCAGCCAAGTTGCCAATATGGGGGCAAGTCAAACCTGTTATGTCTGTGGAGAGGCATGGCACATCAAAAGAAACTGCCCAAAGGCACGAACCCCTAATACTGGTGGTGAGGGAAGAGTCCTGGATATAGGACATGGAGAAGAAGTCAAGGACCCCACAGTGGTTATCGGTACGTTTCTCCTCAATAACTCATATGCATGTGTACTTTTTGATAGTGGAACGAAGAGGAGTTTCGTGAGTCACCAATCAAACAGTTACTTGAACAAAACCCCCAATCATTATAAGATTCATAAGTCGTAGAAATGGCAAACGGAAAGTTTGAGCGCACTAATGATATTTACATAGGGTTTACCCTCACTCTAGACCATCACTCATTCAAAGTCGATCTGATGCCGGTCACAATAAAAAGTTTCGACCTAATCATCAGTATGGATTGGTTAAGTACTCATCGTGCCAACATTCTATGTTATGAAAGGGCCATTCGCCTAAATCTGCCAAATGGCGAAACCATTCTCATCTACGGTGATAAACCCGATACGAACTTACAAATCATCTCTTGCGTCAAGGCTCAAAAGTATCTCCGAAAGGAATACCACGCTTTCATAGCCCACGTCATAGATAAGAAACAATAGGTGAAGGATGTCAAAGACATTCCAAAAGTGTGTAATTTCCCCGACGTATTCCCAGAAGATCTGCCAGGTATACCACTCACACGACAAGTCGAATTCCGAATCGATTTGGTTCCCGGAGCTACCCCCGTAGCCAAATCTCCATACCGCCTAGCACCGGCTGAAATGCAAGGACTGTCTAGTCAATTGAATGAACTATTAAGTAAAGGGTTCATCAGACCGAGCTATTCACCCTGGGGAGCACCAGTCCTATTTGTGAAGAAGAAGGATGGATCATTTCGCATGTGCATCGACTATCAGGAGTTAAACAAACTTATCATCAAGAATTGATATCCCCTACCCCGAATCGACGATCTCTTTGTCCAACTGCAAGGAGAGATTTACTTTTCAAAAATCGACTTGAGGTCAGGTTACCATCAAATGTGAGTTCAAGAGGATGATATTCCTAAGACAACTTTCAGAACGCACTACGGCCATTAAGAATTTGTGGTGATGCCCTTTCGACTAAAAATGCACCTATGGTGTTCATGGATCGGATGAACCGAGTGTGTCGACCCTTCTTAGACAAATTTGTAATCGTATTCATCGACGGTATCTTGTTCTATTCGTGAAGCAAAGAAGAGCACAACCAACATCTGCGACTAGTATTGGAGACTCTAAGAACTGAGAAGCTTTATGCTAAACTTTCAAAGTGCAAATTTTGGCTCCGAGAAGTGGGATTTCTTTGCCATGTCCTTAGCGAGAAAAGGATACATGTGGATCCCTCAAAGATCAAAGTGATCGAAAACTGGGATGCACTGACAACACCAACATAAATCTGACAATTCTTAGGGCTTGCTGGATACTACCGAAGATTCATCCAGAACTTCTCCAAGATCGCTAAACCACTCACCACCTTGACTCAAAAAGGTGTGTTGTTCAAGTGGGGAGATAAACAAGAAGCCGCATTCCAGATGTTAAAACAAGCACTTTGCAGCGCACCGGTCTTGTCCCTCCCAAAGGAACAGAAAATTTCGTGGTATATTGCGATGCTTCAAATCAAGGTCTCGGATGTGTGCTCATGCAGCGAGGAAAGGTCATTTCCTACGCATCAAGGCAATTGAAAACGCACGAGGTCAACTAAGCCACACACGACCTTGAATTGAGAGCAGTAGTATTCGCCGTGAAGATTTGGAGGCGCTACCTTTACGGAACGAAGTGTACTGTCTTTATCGATCACAAAAGTCTTCATCATATCCTCAATCAAAAAGAGATCAACTTGCGACAGAGAAGATTGGTTGAATTGCTAAACGGCTAAGAGTGTGAGATTCGCTATCATCCGGGCAAGGCCAATGTGGTGGTCGATGCTCTGAGCAGAAAGCAATATTCCAGTTGACAAGTAAAGTCATTAACAATGACAATCCATTCACACTTGTGCACACAAATCAAGGAGGCTCAACTAGAAGCCTTGAAACCAGAAAATGTGATGGGTGAGGCATTGCGGGGAATGGATAAGAATTTTGAAATCAAGGATGATGGAGCTAGTTACCTTATGGATCGAATCTGGACCCCAAAGTTCGGCGGGTTCCGAGATGTTGTCATGAATGAAGCCCACAAAAATCGATACTCCATTCACCCAGGTTCAGATAAGATGTACCTCGATCTTAAGAAGTTATACTGGTGGCCGAACATGAAAGCAGAATATGCTACTTACGTAGGCAAGTGCCTGACTTGCACTAAAGTGAAAGTGGAATACCAAAAACCATCAGGCTTACTGCAACAACCAGAAGTCTCCAAATAGAAATGGGAACGGATAACTATGGACTTCATAACCAAGTTACCCATGACGACGAGTGGACTGGATACGATTTGGGTAATCATTGACAAGGTAACCAAATCCACGCACTTTCTACCGATCAAGGAGATTGACAAGATGGAGAAAATGGTCAGGACCTACATTAAAGAGATTGTACGACTGCATGGAGTGCCAATATCCCTTATCTCTGACAGAGATAGTAGATTTACTTCACGATTTTGGCAGTCTTTACAAAAATCTCTGGGGACTAGGCTGGACATGAGTACAACCTACCACCCGCAGACCGACGAATAGAGTGAAAGAACCATTCAGACATTTGAAGACATGCTAAGAGCTTGTGTAATAGATTTTGGTAAAGCATGGGATACCCACTTACCACTCATCAAATTCTCTTACAATAATAGCTATCATACCAGCATTAAGGCCGCTCCGTTCGAAGCTCTATATGGTCGTAAATGTAGATCACCTCTCTGTTGGGCCGAAGTGGGGGACACTCAACTAGCCAAGGGACAAGTCCCAAATAGCGCCCTCACTGCTCCTGAAATCATAAGGGAAACCACAGAAAAGATCGTTCGAATACGAGAAAGACTAAAAGCATCTTGTGACCGACAAAAGAGTTATGCTAATAAATGACGCAAACCATTAGAATTCCAGGTTGGAGACCATGTGCTATTAAAAGTCTCACCCTGGAAGGGTATGATACGTTTTGGTAAACATTGGAAGCTAAACCCTAGGTACATCGGGCCGTTTGAAATCCTTGCCAGGATTGGTACTGTGGCGTACAAACTCCGTCTATCACAAGAACTTAATAACGTACACCTTACCTTCCATGTATCAAACTTGAAAAAGTGCCTATCCGATGAGACCCTCGTAATACCACTCGTGGATATCGAAGTTAACGAGAATCTCCACTTCGTTGAAGAACCAGTTGAAATCATGGATCGGGAGATCAAAAGGACAAAGCAAAGTCGTATTCCCATTATGAAGGTTCGTTGGAATGCTAAACGAGGACCCGAATTCACTTGGGAACACGAGGATCAAATGAAACAAAAATACCCACATCTCTTCCCAATTTTTTGAAGTCCCAGGCAAAATTCTAATTTCGGGATGAAATTCCTTCTAATGGGGGGATGATGTGACAACCGTCAATTTTAGATCAAGTCAAAGTCAACCGGTCAACTCCTCTAACCTGTGTATACTAAGGATCACTTTATGTAATTACTGTACAACTCACTATTTCAATAAGAAATCATGACTTGAAAAGTTTGTATTTTTAGATTTCTTAAACCCTGATCAGGGTAAGTGAGGTAGCAATGCAATTAAACACTATTACATATCCTTTCAGGGGTGTGTAAGACTCTTAAACATGGCTAAACAGGGTTGTGAGCCTTGCGTTGAAAAGCTAAACACCCATATGGTCACAAACTAAGTCTCTCTCAATCCCTCTTTATCAATCTTTGTCTCTCCAAAATCTCTTCAAGTATGTGAAATCTCTCCCAATTCTCTCTCAAAATCTCTCTCTCAACTTCTTATCATCACTCGGGGGGATCCCGACCCTTAAATTAGTCGAAAACCGCTCGAAAATGGAAGTCTAGATGAAAAACAGCTCTTAAGAGCTGAACCCTCTTAGGAGCTGAACCTTCCTAGGAGCCGAGCCTCCTCTGGAACCAAGCCTCCTCCTGAACCGAGCCTCCTCCTGGAACCAAGATGCAGCCGAAGCCGAACCTCGCTTAGCAGCCAAAGCCGAACCTCACTGATAGCCATGGTTGTAAAAATCGGTCTAGGCGGCCGATTAATCGGCGCCTAGTCGCTTGGCGGCCTCCAACCGCCTACGAATAGGTGTTAGAGGGTTAAACTAGGAGGCTTGGTCGATATCAGTCAAAGTCGGACCAACTCGGACCTAATCGGACCAAATCAGTCCAAGTCGGACCAAATCGGTCTAGATGACTCTAAAGGACCCACCGGCTCAAAGGAGTCAGCTTGCCTAAAACATAAGTGCATTTGTTCTTTTAGGGAGGATTCCATTATATAGACTATTTTTCCTTGATATAATGTTCCCAGCATCGATGTGGGATGCTCTAACTTTTACTCTTCCATATATGTTTTTTGCATCCCATTCTTCCCCAATTTTTTGATGGTCTGACTCCTCCGCTGCTCAACTCCGACTCCTTCGATGCTCGAATCTGACTTCTGCCATCATCTTATGACATCAAAGGAACGACATCAAACTGAGCACCGTCAAACAGTAAGTACCGAACCCAATCAACAATCAATAATCGGGTAATATGGAAAGGATTAGTGAGGAGGAGATTACATTGAATCAAGGGTGAAGAAATGTGAGGTCGAATCAAAGAAAAATGAAGGTGAAGAACCTGAACCACAGGTGGTTTAACTCGTTGTTTTTTTCTTTTCTTCTTTTCTTCTTCGCTTCTTCTTAGGTCACGTAACAGGTGGTTGAAGATGATGATTATTGTTGAATCAATTTGTTTGATCAGAAAATCGATTTCAGAAAAATTGTTTTTGCTGATTTTCGGTAATTTAATTCAATGTTCAATGTAGTGAAAGTCAAAATTGAATGTTATTTCAAGTTGGAATTGGTGATCAAATATGAATGAGTGACCAACATTGAATGTGATTGTTTCAAGATGAGATCGATTCAAAGAAAGTGATATTGTGCTGCTATATTGAAGGTGATCAGATACGAATGAGTGATCAATATGAATGTTGAAGGTGTTCCTGTGCAAGGCTTTGGATGGGTGGTATGTTATGTTCATCTGTTTTTTCTCTTATCAATCATCTTGGGATATTATTATTGATTTATCTCATTCCTACATTGATATGTTTACTTTTTAAAAATTGTGATATAATACGAATTCTACTGGGAGTGGCTTGCAAATGTGATCAGATACAAATGTGATCAGATATGAAGGTGCTGTTGTGCAGGGCTCAATCTTGTTTTGGAATTGTGAATTGTATTTTTTTGATTGTGAAGGACTTGTCATCATCAGTGCTAAGGAATGATTTCAGGGTAGTGGTTTTTTCTTTTTGGTCCAGGTTTGGACCATTTTTCCCTTGGGGTGATTTAGTCCGTTTGTGTGTTCCTTGGACCTGTTGTGTATAGATTTAAAGTAAGTGTTCATCTCTAACTGAATTTACAATGTTAATTAATGGAGCATCGTGTATTTTACCTACAATTAACCATTTACAGTTGTTGATCTCTTTTGTTGAGCTGAAATGTTAAATTACATGCATAAAATTGATTTTGTAATGTTCAGGTTGTTGGTTACCGATCTATTTCTCTTTGCTTGGTCTCTTGACCAATTTGCCCTTGAGGGTAGTTTTGTTATAATTCTCCATCGTGTTGTAAGATTGGTGGGTTTACAAGAATCATTACATCCAAGCCCAATATTTCTAAATACAAATATTTGCAATCTTCAGTTTTTTGTTTTAATTTTTTTGAGAAACCGTATTTCCCATATCTTTTTATATTTAAAAGGCCTCATGGAATTAGTTCTAATGGTGTGGAAGTGACTTTCAATTTATATGCACAAACAAAAATCCATAATTAGTTCTAATAGTGTGGAAGTAACTTTCAATCGATATCCACAAACAAAAAAAACTAGATTCGTTAGTTTAATTGTGTGATAACTTTTTTTAATTCTTAGGATTAATGTTATATTTATTAATTTGTTAATTTTTTTACTTATATTCTTAGGATTAATGTTATAATTATTAATTTTTTAATAATTGTCTTAATAATTAATGACCCCCGATTAATCTCTGCCTAGCCGATTAATCTCTTGACCCCAGTCCACCACCGAGCTACCGTCGAACGATTTTTGCAACCTTGCTGACAGCCTAGATCGAACCTCGTAGGCCAACCGAGACCGAGCCTCGCAGGCCAACCGAGACATAACCTCGCCTTCTTCTCCCTCCCCTTCTTCGCACCTTCGGATCTTCATTGTCTTCTCTCGGTTCCTCTTCAAAGACCGAACCATACTCTAGGTTCCCCCATCTAATTTGGGTTCTAAGAGCTGGGACCGAACCACCGACCCATAATTTCGGAAATTGACAAATTTTGCCCGGTCTTCAATATTTTTTAGCGTTTTAAGCTCGGTTTTTTGTGATTTTAATGCGGGATTTTCACCCAAACTTGTATATTAACATAATAAACCCTAAATATTCATATTTTAATTATATTTTGGGGAACATCTTTGCCTAAGAATAAAATCTAGTGGGTAAGATTTATGGGTGGAGTGTTGACTTTACCTTAGTGTGTAACACAAGCAGCCTCCCACACTCAGTCAAAGACCATACCCAACCACTATTCCCCCATATCTGGTCAATCATTATCCTTTTTCCCACCATTATTCCAGCCACACTCTTGAATAAAAGCTGGAAAATCCTCATCTCTCTTCCCACTTCACTCTTACTCTACCAAAAAAGCAAACACCTTTCTCTCTCACTTCTCTCTCTCTCTCTCTATATATATATATATATATATATATATATATATATATATATATATATATATATATATATATATATATATCAAATTCGAGATTCAAGGGCTGATCATCAAGGGTTTTTACACTTGTGGTAAGTGATATTATCCTCCTTATGATTATTTCACTTCATCCTACCCAAAATCATAGAATACTTACACAAATTCCATCACATTTATGTTAGATCTTCGAACCTTCAAGGCATCTTCTAAGTGTTCTTGAGTTGAACACTTCTTTTTCTTCAACATCCATCCACTAAGAACACACAAGGTGAGTTCATACCCATATTTGTTCATGTTTTTCTCAAGTTTTAAGGGGGGGGGGGGGGATACAAGTTAAAACACCAAGAACATAACTAAACTCATCCAACAGCCTTCATCAGAAACGTTTAACTCCATTCACGGATTGTTTTGGTCAATTTAAACATTTTAGTTTTCAAAACTGTATTAGATGCAAATAGTTCAGGTTTATACCTTTAAAATGACTACTTGAACATGTCTATACGATGTTTCTACAATTTATGGCGATTTTTACAAAACAGCCTTCACTGTAGCTATGAATTCGGAGCAGTCTGTGAATATGGACATTTTCACACAAGTTATAGACATACAAAAATCATAATAAAAATTTATGAACAAAGTAGACACATTTTATAAGCTCTCAGAGTTTATGGATTTATTTTTTGACTTTATATGATTTATTTGTGATTTTTCCAAAACAGTGCAGAAATGTCAAAACAAGTTAACAACTTACAACTTTCATCACACTTTGTAACATGTTGAGCAAAGTATTAATCTTTGATGATTTCATATTTTACCTGTGTTTCTGTTGTGGTATAATTATATAATAGAAAATACTCACTGATTTGTAAGAGTCTTTTATCATTACAAATAACACAAGATAAGACATGATAAACATAGTTATGTTCTTACTATACATTCGACTCACATAAAATCGGGTTCATTTGCATTACAAACGTTTTGGATAAACTATGATAGGTATAGTTTATGTTACATATACATTACAAACAATTATGTTAAAATATAATAGGTATAGTTTATGTATTATTTACATGTCAAGCTCATTACCAAAGGCTTTCAGTTCAGTTCA
The DNA here is from genome assembly GCF_052625555.1 of Lactuca saligna. Lineage (NCBI taxonomy): Eukaryota > Viridiplantae > Streptophyta > Magnoliopsida > Asterales > Asteraceae > Lactuca > Lactuca saligna. The sequence continues at coordinate 150,751,941 of NC_136417.1, forward strand.
CGTAAATCTGTTAATGAATAAATTTGTGAGACATTCGCATCGAGTTATATCCAAAGTAACGAAATAAAAAGTCCTGTAAATTGTAACCAGAGTCTCTTGTAGGGAGAATGTGATAGTTGTGTATAGATGTATATTGGGGCTGACAAATCCACACCTCAGCTGCATGCAACAGCTAGACCGACAGGTCTAAGGTCACAAGTGTCATTTAACTTGCGACGCCTGAAGAACGTCGTATTACGAGGCCGTCTAAGTCATAGTATGGTTATAATAACTCACATGGAATATTAACAAAACATAATATTTAAGAGTTCTACTTCTAAATTTCACGAGCTTTATGCCCATTCAAACTTGCGTAAATTTCTTTAAGTATGGTAAAATACTTGTACACATCGGTCTTGACCTTTAAGACTACAATGCATTACATAAGGAAAATATTGGATTTTCTCGAACAAACATCAATTTTACATAAAGAGGATTTTAAGTATCATTTTCAAAAGCTTATGAACTCACCAACTTAATTGTTGACATTTTTTCGAAACTACTTGTATTCTCAGGGAATAAATAAAGCCGGTAATCAACCGCTTATGAGGATGGAACGCTAAGGCATCAAACATTCATTTCTTTTTGTCTACATAATATAATGGATTTGGAAACATGTAAACATATACTATGATATAACCTTTTCCATTATATTTATGTTGGTTGTTGATACTTTGAGCACAATTGTAATTGTTGTTATGATACTACACATGAAGTCCTCCACCCCCGGATGTTTCCGCCATCTTGGTTTGGGGGTGTGACATATGATAGAAAAAATGGAGGTGGCACTCCAAAGTCAACAGTTCCCCTTTAATTCTTTTTTTTCCTACTTGGGCCGAGAGAGAGAAGGAAGAGAATGGCTTGGGCCTTTTGTGCTTGAGTCCATAATATGAGGCCCAATTTGATGATTTTCGGCCCATTGGGCCTTTAGTGTAGTTCACGTCCCAATTTAACATAAATGATTGGATTTGAGTCCATTAAACCTATTTTGATTTGTTATGGCCCAATAAGGCCCATTAAAGATAAACTAGTCCATTTTAGTCTTATAAGGCCCAAAAAGGTTAAGTCTCATGAGAGTGGGTCCAATTAAATACCATTTAAGAGTTCTAAACCCCAAATAGTCATATTGGAAGCTTATTGGTCCATTAGGCCCAATAAGGAAATCCTAGTCCATATTGGACTTAAACCGGGATCTCTAGGGTTTCCAATCTTTTGTTGACTATTTAAGTGTTTGTATAGGGTTTTTGATGGAATTTTGTTGTCATGGAATAAGCATCATACATGCATTCAAGTTTTAGTTACAATGTTATCCTTGTTTAATGTTTACAAAGCATTAGAATTCCTAGTTGTGACATCATTCCCCGTTAGAGGGAATTTTGTTCCAAAATTCTTTTTGAATCTAGATTTGAGAATGCGAGAATTGGTGAGGATACTTTTGCTTCATATGGTCTTCGTATTCCCATGTGTATTCCGGTCAATGTTTCGTGTTCCACCGAACTTTCACAATCAGAATGCAAATTTTCTTAGTACACTTCACTTCCTTGTCCATGATTTCAACCGGTTCTTCGATGAACAAGAGATTCTCGTTGATTTCAATTTCTTCCAATGGGATGAAGTGAGTTTTGTCGGATGAGCACTTCTTCAAATTAGAAACATGGAACATGGGGTGTACACTGCTGAGCTCAGCAGGTAGCTGCAATCTATAAGCCACTAGACCGATTCGGGAATGAATCTCGAATGGTCCAATGTATCGTGGTTTTAGTTTTCCCAGTTTCCCAAAACAAATCACCCCTTTCCATGGAGATATCTTTAATAACATCTGATCCCCGACTTGAAATTCCATGGGCTTTCACAGTTTATCAGCGTAGCTCTTCTGTCGGTCTCGTGATGCTTGTAGTCGAGATCTGATTTGAATTATCTTCTCTATCGTTTCGCGTATGATTTCTGGTCCTGTTAATGCATTGTTTGGTGTCTGTCCTCTGGCTAGATGAGTGTCACCTACCTCATCCCAACACAACGGTGATCTATATTTACGCCCATATAATGCTTCAAAAGGAGCAACTTTGACGCTTGAGTGATAACTATTGTTGTACAAAAATTCAATTAAAGGCAAATGGGTATGCCACGACCTTTCAAAGTCTATCACACATGCACGAAGCATATATTCAAGCATTTGAATGGGTCGCTCACTTTGACCATCCATTTGTGGGTGGTAGGCAGTGCTCATGTCAAGTTGTGTTCCCATAGACTTCTGAAGCGATTGCCAAAAGCGTGAAGTGAATCTACTATCTTGATCTGAGATGATAAATATTGGTACTTCATGGAGTCTCACGATTTCCTTGATATAGATTCTTGTCAATCGTTCCATCTTGTATGATTCCTTTATTGGCAGGAAATGAGCGGATTTTGTCAACCTGTCGACTATTACGCATATGGTATCCAATCCATCTGTTGTCTTAGGTAATTTGGTCACAAAATTGATAATAATCCTTTCCCATTTCCAATCGGGTATTACCAGTTGTTGTAATAGTCCCGAGGGCTTCTGATATTGTACCTTCACTTTAGCGCAAGTTGTCACACCCTGACCGTCGGCGGAAACACCGGGTGGTGTAACGTCATTCTTCGTATCACAGTTATATAACATACATTGAACAATATTAAAGAAAATACATACCGTTATTGATAATGGAAAGTTACAAAACTATTTTTCTAGAACCTATTACATAATACCCGACAATGTCATATTTCTTAATGAACAAAAAGATAATAGTAAAACTTCTCCTATTCGAATACATACCAACTTTTCAAGATCCTGAAAACACATACATTTTAAAGTACGTCAACATAAAGTGGCGAGTCCACAGGTTTTGACTCTATATAAAAATAACACATTTTCCAAGTTCAAAAATATAGTTTTGAAAGTGTCATTTTGACTCTTTAACATTTAGCATATATATCAGGTATAATATTCTACTTATCAAATAAGTGCTATACCTAAACGTTCTTTGAACCTAGAGTATAAGTATGGGGAAACTTATACATAACATTAATACTTGTATACAGTAAAGTATAATGTTTCTAACAAATTGCTACCATGAGCCTGTAACCACTGCTACGACACAATACCTCTGATAAAACACACTCATCATTTCCATGAGAAACAATACACTCATAATTTCTATGAGAAACAACACTGTACGCTTCATCGACGCCGGAACAATAACAAGTAAAAGGATAGTTCGTCACTTGTTTATGGTTGACTGTAATTAACAATCACAAGTGGGGTTGTCAACCCGTATACTAATTATACATGACTTCCTCGCTCACACGAGATTAACGGTTAAAGTTCAGAGGATTTCTGTTAAGACCCCCAATCTTAGTTGATGAATAAAATTACTCATGTAGACTTCAACGACTTCATATAGCCTTAACAACAAAAGCATTTTTGTGTCAAAAACCCTAAGTTACTAAACTTTGCTTTTAAACATCACTCCTAACTTCATAACATTTAGGCCCTATAATAGCTATAACTTGAAGTAAAACCAGGTTTTATCTTGACATAAAACCAATAACAGCAACAACATATAACATAACAAGTTTTATATTGACATAAAACCAACAATAACAACGTACATACTTTTTAACATATAGAACTTCCGAATATAACTCCGGAACTATATCGCACACAACATATATAGAATGTTAAGTATGTTTCAAGATCTACATTAATATATTTCTATAACAATAGCATGCTAACATGTTGACAATGGTTGTATATATTCAAAATATTATATTTAGAACAATTATATCTCGATTAACATAACTATGTATATTGATACAAATAAACAATCATATAGACCTATTAGTAACGTATATACAATATATAACATGTGTTTTCCTCCGAAAATATTAGAAAGTGGGGCCGTGAAACTCACCCTAGTAGCGTGATTTTATGTAATCTAAGCAGAAACACTCAACGATACGAGGTCGTCGGGGCTCGGGATGCAAGATGGCTTCAGCATGGGAGAGAGGAGAAAGGGAAATGGTGTAAGGAATAGCTCAGGTTGGACCTGCTATTTATAGTAAGGATTTTGGACTCTCACGTCGTGAGTTTTATAAAACTCACATCGTGAGTCTTGCATGCTCATCCCGTAGACTTGCCATTTGCGTCCCTAGCTTCGGAAGGTGGCTATGTGACTCCTCACGTTGTAAGTTATCCTTTCTCACATCGTGAGTTTGGATCTTATCCGTTCTTAGTCTCGTCACACACCTTCTAGATTCCGATATGTGGCAAAATGACACCTCACGTCGTGAATAAACCCTTGTTCACGTCATGAGTTCAGTCAGATTAGGGTTTCTGATAGTCGAATCTTCGGAAGTTCGTAAATTTCACAGACGAACTCTGTTTTTGACATTGTTTATATCCACGCATAGGTATTTATGAGTAATACAACTCTCTTTTAGACTCCAATGGCTAATTCTATGTCTATTTTAAATTCCTCTTATTATAGAGATCTATAGTGTTCGGTTTATCACAACTTCCTTATACGAAGTCAGATTCACGTTACCAAATAAATTCAGGTCCCCGTAAAGAGTTTCATCGAACTTTCACTATGGGAATACGACTTTGCTTTAATCGTTTGACTTCTCGATCCATGATCTCGACATGTTCTTCTAGAAAGTTGAGTTTGGTTTTGACTTGTATCTCATTGAGAGGTACAACAAGAGTGTCATCGGATAAACATCTTTTGAGATTTGATATGTGAAAAACATCGTGTACATTACTTAGCTCTTGAGGCAACTTGAGTTGGTATGCGACAAAACCAATTCTTGCTAGAATTTTAAAAGGTCCTATATACTGTGGGTTTAGTTTTCCTTGCTTCCCGAATCGAATTACACCTTTCCAAGGAGAGATCCTCAACATTACTTTGTCTCCAACTTGAAATTCTAAAGGCTTACGTCTTACGTCAACATAGCTCTTTTGACGATCACGTGCAACCTTTAATCGATCCTTAATTTGCACGATCTTTTCAGTTGTGTCATGGATTATTTATGGTCTAGTACGTAAGGTATCACTTGTACGTTCTCTGGCCGTTTGTGTATCTCCAACTTCTACCCAACATATAGGGGAACGACATTTTTTTCCATAAAGAGCCTCAAACGGTGCAGCCTTGATGCTGGTGTGATGACTATTGTTGTAGGAAAACTCAATTAGTGGTAAATGAGTATCCCATGCATTTCCAAAGTCTATTACACATGCTCGGAGCATGTCTTCTAATGTCTGAATGGTTCTCTCACTCTGACCATCAGTTTGTGGATGGTAAGCTGTACTCATATCTAGACGTGTTCCTATAGATTTTTGAAGAGATTGCCAAAATCGTGAAGTGAATCTACTATCTCACTCAGAAATAATAGAATTTGGAACTCCAGGCAATCTGACAATTTCCATAAGATAAACTCTAGTCAGCTTCTCCATCTTGTCGTTCTCCTTAATTGGTAAGAAATGGGCGGACATAGTCAATCTATTGACTATTACCCAAATAGTGTCGAACCCACTAGGAGTTTTGGGTAACTTAGTGAGGAGGTCCATTGAAATCTGCTCCCATTTCCATTCTGGTATTTCCGGTTGTTGAAGTAAACTAGAAGGCTTTTGATGTTCTGCGTTTACTCTAGAACAAGTCAAACATTTACTCACATAAGTAGCAATTTCTGCCTTCATGTTTGGCCTCCAATAATGTACTTTTAAATCCAAGTACATTTTGTCAGAGCCTGGATGCACAAAATATCTGGACTTGTGGGCTTCTTCTAAGACCTAGTCCCTGACTCCACCGAACTTAGGCATCCAAATTCGGTTCATAAAGTGTCGCGTTCCATCATCTTTTTGTATAATTTGCTTTTCCATTCCTCGCAAAGCTTCGTTCTTGATGTTTTCTTCTTTTAGAGCCTCAAGTTGAGCTTCTCTAATTTGTGCGGTAAGGTTAGAATGGATAGTTATAGTTAATGCTCATACCCATCGGGATTTAATATATTCTTTCCGGCTCAAGGCATCTGGTACCATGTTTACTTTTTCTGGGATGATAACAAATCTCACATTCGTAATCATTCAACAATTCAACCCATCTTCTTTGTCTGATATTGAGATCTTTTTGGTCGAATATGTGTTGGAGACTCTTGTGGTCGGTAAAAATAGTACACTTAGTACCATATAAGTAATGTCTCCAAATTTTTAGTGCAAAAACTACAGCTCCCAATTCAAGATCATGGGTAGTGTAATTAGTCTCATGCACCTTAAGTTGTTGTGATGCATAGGTGATAACGTTTCCTCTTTGCATCAACACACATTTCAATCCTTGATTTGATGCGTCGTAGTACACGAAAAAATCTTCTGTCCCATCTGGAAGGGATAAGATTGGTGCACTACACCACATTTGCTTCAGTTTCTGAAAAGCAGCTTCTTGTTTCTCTTCCTAGTTGAACTTCGTATCCTTCTGGGTTAGTGTTGTAAGCGGCTTGGCTATTTTAGAGAAATTCTCTATGAATCTGTAGTAATAGCCACCAAGTCCTAGGAATTGACGCACTTCTGTTGGTGTCTTTGGTGCATTCCAATTCGTAATTTCCTCAACTTTGGATGGGTCAACATGAATTCCTTCATTGGTAACTACATGACCTAAAAATTGTACTTCTCTAATCCAAAACTTGCATTTGGAGAATTTAGTGTACAACTTTTCTTTTCTTAGTAGCTCCAAGATTAATTGCAGATGTTGACCATGTTCTTCCTTGGTTCGTGAATATATCAATATATCATCGATAAATACGACCACAAATTTATCCAAGTATGGTTTGCAAATGAGATTCATGAGATCCATAAACATTGCTGGGGCATTGGTCAATCCAAAAGACATAACTAAGAACTCATAATGACCATAACGAGTTCTAAATGCTGTTTTTGGAATTTCGTCTTCTTGTACCCTGAGTTGATGGTATCCTGATCTAAGATCTATCTTTGAGTAGTAGCTAGATCCTTGCAGTTGATCGAATAGATAATCAATTCTTGGAAGCGGATAACGATTCTTGATTATTAGCTTGTTCAGCTCCCGATAATCAATACACATTCGAAAGGATCTATCCTTCTTCTTGACAAACAAGAGTGGTGCTCCCCAAGGTGAAAAACTTGGTCGGATAAAGCCTTTATCAAGAAGTTATTGTAGTTGGCTAGACAATTCTTGCATTTCAGATGGAGGAAACCGATAAGGAGATTTCGCTACTGGTACTGCTCCTGGAATTAAGTCGATTCGAAACTCAACTTGTCAGACGGGAGGTACTCCAAGTAGATCTTCAGGAAACACATCAGGGAAATCACATACTTGAGGTATGTCCTTGATTTCTTTTGTCTTTCTCTTCTTATCTACAAAGTGGGCTAAGAATGTGCTACATTTCTTATGTATATATTTCTGGGTTTTAGTACAAGAGATGACTTTGAGGTTTTTCCAAGATTTATCACCATAGATAATTAGGGCTTCGCCATTTGGTAAGGGTAGTCGTATGGCTTTCTCATGACATAAAATTTCGGCGTGGTGTGAAGATAAGCAATCCATGCCAATTATGACATCAAAACTACCGATAGGCATTGGCATGAGGTTGACGTGCAAAAGGTAGTTATTAAGAGTTAACAGACAGTTTTCTAGGATTTCATGTGTTTTCTCAGATTGTCTGTTAGCGATTTCCACTTCATAGATTTCTTTTAATCTGCTAGACTTATGACTTAACAATTTTCTAAATGTCAAAGTTATAAAACTTTGATCTGCTCCTGATTCGTAGAGTATGGTAGCATATAAATTATCTATGAGAAACGTACCAGATACGACCAAAGGGTCCTAGATAGCCTCTCTGCTTCCGATCACAAACGCCCTGCCATATCCTATGCCTCCTTGAGTCCTTAACTTTGGACATTCTTTCTTGATATGTCCAACCTCCCCACACTAGTAGCATTTTCTTCGTTCACCACGACCTGTCCCATTATTGGTTTGTTGATTGACTGTTGCAGGTGTTGTGATCCTACAGTAACTAGTAGTATGCCTTTTTTCTTGCACTTCATGCAGAAAAAACAGTCACTTGGATGATGACCGTTGCACTGATTGCACCATGAAGATTTTGGTTGTGTAGGTACTGCTTTTGTGGCTGCATAATTGGTTGCCACTTCTTGTCTTTTTTCAGATGATTGTTTGGGTAACTATCTATTAAACTTGCACTTGTTTGTTCTAGATTTGGGAGACTCAGCCTTTGAGATTACTTCTGTTCCTTGGATCTCTGTGAGAGTTAGCTGATGATCTATCCTCTTGGTGCTGTCATAAGTCGTAGGTTTTTATGCGATCACCATGACTTTGATTTGAGATGCTAAACCCCAGATATATCGCTTAATCTTCTTATATTTAGGGGTTACAAGTGTTGGACATGTTATTGCAAGATCATTAAATCTAGCGGTATAAGCTTTTATCTCTGAACCCTTCATGATTAGGGTCCACAATTCTTGTTCCAACTTATGTATTTCCTCCCTAGGACAATACTTCTCTACTAGCATCATTTTTAGTTCTTCCCATTTCATGGAATTTGCAGTATCAATCCCCATTGTATTCACATGGCTATTCCACCATGTAAGTGCTGCATCAGCGAAAGTACATGCTGCAAATCGTACTTTACAATCGTCTGGACAAAAGCTTATTTGAAAGACGGAATCTGTCTTTTCTATCCACATCGTCAAATTAACTACCCCTTCATTTCCATGAAATCTTTTTGGCTCGCAATTCATAAAATCTTTGCAGGTACATGTTCTAGTGGTCCCTACATGGCCTTCATTTCTAACTCCATCTCTTGTGACATTAGATAGAGCCGCAGTAATTCTTTGAGATATGATTTCTTCAAGTTGTACTGTATTTATTGAGGGGTTTATTTCTAGTGGTGGTTGCGGTTGTTGTTGTTGATGGTCGGTTAGGGTTTAGCCGATTACTCCTTCTAGGCATTATGTTTTAGTTGCTATTATAAATAATAAGAATTTTATGACTTTTCTTAGTAAGTTAATACATGAATACTTAAATACTTCAACTATTCTTCAAAGTGTAACACATAATGGATAACACAATGATTATTGTAATTTATGCTTCATATTATTATTGGTGGTTACATCAATTTATTTAGGCTTATAGGAGAAAAGTTTCTATAAACATTACAAAATTTGCAAGGTTTTCTACATCCTTGCTATAAACTTTTACTCTTCTTGCCTTAACTAGTCTAATTTTCTATATTTACACAACCACTAGTTTTAGCTTATCTACTAGAAACCCAAGTGATAACCTAGCACATCAGTGACATTAACTACTTGCTCCTCAAGTGCTTGAGTTCTCTGCTCAAGACCTTCTGTGCTCCTCGTTTCTCGAGGTTTGATTGTATAGCTCTAACTCTGCAATCCTTGCATCGTGAGTAATGATATCATTATAAGAGAAATTTATACGATGATGGACATCCATCACTGATTCCTGATCTCGCGTCCTTTGTCCTTGTAGCCTTCGTACTCTTTCGGAGAGATGAGTCATCCTTCCTTCAACAATTTCCATCTTATCTTCAATTTCACACTCTTCTCAAACAATTAAGATAAGGCGTTCAATTTAGAAGAATGTGGGGGATGTGGTCGAGATGATTGACCAGTCTCATACATCTTAGCAGCTCTTTCTTCTGCCACCCACCTATCGATGGTTTGGGCTATCCGTTCAGGTTCATCTTGAACTCTATGACTTCCTGAAGATGTCGCCTTCTGATCCTTCTTAATCTTTTTCCATATTGGTATGGATTTACATGTTGTGCGTTTCATCTTTGCTCCTCCTGGAACTTGACGATAAAGAGTGTTCATTGGTGGTAAAGATGATGCTACTGATTCTGTCTCCTCCATTGGTTCACTCTCTTCCATTGGTTCACTCTCTTCCCATTCATTGGAAGGTAAAGGTGCTCCATCGTCAGAAGGTATTGGATGAAAGGTGGTTGGATTTATAGGGTAGTAAGGATCACTTACCATCCTGGGGAATGAAACCTCCTCCTCTTCATCCGTATCCTCAATGATTATCCATTCTCGTGAATGTGCCATGTCGAATTCCTATACATTTTGGATCATCAAGAGTTTAGTCTATCAAATATTTCTCCCAAATTAAAAATTCCATATGATCTGATCATAATAAAATGTAGTTGCGCACCTCCACCTAGTTTTGATAGGATGTATGCACATATAAACTTTAGTTAGAATATTTGATCTAAATCATTGAGATCAAAAACATTCCGGGTATTAAGGTGTAGTCTTTTTGCGGGTTTGAGTCTTTATATATGACTCTATATTCTTATTTATTGTATTCATGCTTTAATTATTGTTTGTTACTTTAGTAGAATAATTAATAATACTTTTTATCGTAGGCTAAGGGATATACCTAAACCTAATAGAGTAAGCCCTAAACCATAGACGTGCTTTCCTAAGAAAGTACTATTTCACTATAGTTAATAGCTCTGATACCAAATCTGTCACACCCCAGCTGTCGGTGGAAACACGGGGTGGTGTAACGTCATTCTTCGTATCACAGTTATATAACATACATTGAACAGTATTAAAGAAAATACATACCTTTATTGATAATTGAAAGTTACATAACTATTTTTCTAGAACCTATTACATAATATCCGACTATGAAATATTTCTTAATGAACAAAAAGATAATAGTAAAACTTCTCCTGTTCGAATACATACCAACTTTTCAAGATTCTGAAAACACATACATTTTAAAATACGTCAACATAAAGTGGTGAGTCCATAGGTTTTGACTCTATATAAAAATAACACATTTTCCAAGTTCAAAAGTATAGTTTTGAAAGTGTCATTTTGACTCTTTAACATTTAGCATATATATCAGGTATAATATTCTACTTATCAAATAAGTGCTATACCTAAACGTTCTTTGAACCTAGAGTATAAGTATGGGGAAACTTATACATAACATTAATACTTGTATACAACAAAGTATAATGTTTCTAACAAATTGCTACCATGAGCCTGTAACCACTGCTACGACACAATACCTCTGATAAAACACACTCATAATTTCCATGAGAAACAATACTCTCATAATTTCTATGAGAAACAACACTGTACGCTTCATCGACGCCGGAACAATAACAATTAAAAGGACAGTTCATTACTTGTTTATGGTTGACTGTAATTAACAATCACAAGTGGGGTTGTCAACTCGTATACTAATTATACATGACTTCCTCGCTTACACGGGATTAACGGTTACAATTCAGAGGATTTTCACTAAGATCCCCAATCTTAGTTGATGAATACAATTACTTATGTAGACTTCGAGAACTTCCTATAGCCTTAACAACAAAAGCATTTTTGTGTCAAAAACACTAAGTTACTAGACTTTGCTTTTAAATATTACTCCTAACTTCATAACATTTAGGCCCTATAATAGCTATAACTTGAAGTAAAACCAGGTTTTATCTTGACATAAAACCAATAACAACAACAACATATAACATAACAAGTTTTATATTGACATAAAACCAACAATAACAACGTACATACTTTTTAACATATAGAACTTCCGAATATAACTGCGGAACTATATCGCACACAACATATATAGAATGTTAAGTATATTTCAAGATCTACATTAATATATTTCTATAACAATAGCATGCTAACAAGTTGACAATGGTTGTATATATTCAAAATATTATATTTAGAACAATTATATCTCGATTAATATAACTATCTATATTGATACAAATAAACCATCATATAGACCTATTAGTAACGTATATACAATATATTACATGTGTTTTCCCCCGAAAATATTAGAAAGTGGGGCCGTGAAACTCACCCTAGCAGCGTGATTTTATGTAATCTAAGCAGAAACACTCAACGATACGAGGTCATCGAGGCTCGGGATGCAAGATGGCTTCAGCATGGGAGAGAGGAGAAAGGGAAATGGTGTAAGGAATAGCTGAGGTCGGACCTGCTATTTATAGTAAGGATTTTGGACTCGCACGTCGTGACTTTTATAAAACTCACGTCGTGAGTCGTGTATGCTCATCCCGTAGACTTGCCATTTGCGTCCCTAGCTTTGAAGGGTGGCCATGTGAGTCCTCACATCGTGAGGTATCCTTGCTCACGTCGTGATTTTGGATCTTATCCCTTTGTAGCCTCGTCACACACCTTCTTGATTCTGAGATGTGGCAAAATGACACCTCACGTCGTGAATAAACCCTTGTTCACGTCGTGAGTTCAGTCAGATTAGGGTTTCTGATAGCCTAATCTTCGAAAGGTCATAACTTTCGCATACGAACTCCATTTTTGATGTTTTTTTATATCCACGCATAGGTATTTACGAGTACTAAAAAATCTCCTTTAGACTCCAATGGATAATTCTAAGTCTATTTTAAATTCCTCTTATTATAGAGATATATAGTGTTCGGTTTATCGCAACTTCCTTATGCGAAGTCTGATTCATACGTTCTCTATATCTTTTGAATCGTATGGACATATACGTTGAGTTGTATTATAAAACAATTTTTATTTGTATTAGAATTGATCATGAACTACATAGTACATTTATCACATTACTAACTTACAAAATCACATTACATGATTGGTATAATCACATGTGATTGTCTATTGACCTATTTTGACTGGTGTTACACAAGTAAGGCATTTGCTAATGTAGGTGGCAATTTCTGTCTTCATGTTAGGCCACCAATAATGTTGCTTGATATCCAAGTACATTTTATCTGAACCCGGATAGATGGAGTATCGTGTCATATGGGCTTCGTTCATGACTACCTCTCTGAATCCTCCCAAGTTTAGGGATCCAAATTCAGTTCATGAAATAATGTGCTCCATCCTCCTGGACTTCGAAGTTCTTTTCCATTCCACGTAACGCTTCTCTTGTTTAGTTCTCTGTCTTCATGGTATCGAACTGGGCTGCTTTGATTTGCGAAGACAGATGAGGTTGAATGGTTATTGAAATAGTCTTCACACGATGATTTGAGTATTCTTTCCGACTCAAGGCATCAGCTACCAGGTTAGCCTTGCCTCGATGATACTTGATTTCACACTCATAATCGTTTAGCAGCTCAACCCATCTTCGCCGCCTCATGTTTAACTTCTTTTGATTTAAAATGTGTTGGAGACTCTTGTGGTTGGTGAAAATGGTGCACTCTGTACCATAAAGATAGTGCCTCCAAATCTTCAAGGCAAAAACCACAACTCCCAATTCGAAATCATGATTGGTATAATTCACCTCATGTGTCTTTAATTGTAGGGACGCATAAGCTATCACCTTCCCACGCTGCATGAGTATACAACCTAAACCCTGATTCGAAGCATCACAGTAAACTACGAAGTCCTCTGTTCCCTCTGGCAATGATAGTACTGGTGCACTACAGAGAGCTCGTTCCAGAGTTCGGAAGGCAACCTCCTTCTTTTCCGTCCATTCAAATGGTACGCCCTTTTGTGTAAGCATGGTAAGTGGCTTGGCTATTTTGGAGAAGTTCTTAATGAATCTCTAGTAATAGCCTACGAGACCTAGAAATTGACGAATTTTAGTGGGTATCGTTGGGACTATCCATCCTTCAATGGAATTGATCTTAGATGGGTCCACATGCATCCCTTCTTAACTAACCACATTGTTGGATTAATCTCTAAATCCATAACTATAATTGGTAAAACTTGACCCGACCGGACATGGTCCATGGGGTGACCCATGGATAATCCATGGAGAATAAGGAATGGGTAAAGTTATGAGTTACATGGTGTAACCTTAATAGCCACCATATAAAAGAATCCCATGGCTCAAGAGATCGTGCACTAGTGTGTAAATATGAGGGCTAGACGATTTCAAGGAGTGTTCCATTTCTCTCAAGTCATTCCATGTGCATTTGGTGTTGTGTGAACCATTTGAGGTGTCATACTTGGGGCACTAGGCACTCAAGCTTCATGAAGACATTCTACATCAAAGAGGTATGTAATTCTAACTTGAGATATTCATATGAATCAATGTTATTTTGCTATTTAGGATGAATACCTTGGAAAGTTCATATTTGCATGTATAATAGAGAAAACATAGATCCAAGGTATTTTGGGTTGCATGTACACTTAGGAGTGTTAGAATGCTCAAAATCCAACAGTGGTATCAGATCCATGAGTTGTTTTCTGTTATATTGATGCAAAAGTTTTATTTTCAAAGTTGGAAAAAAGGAAAAAAAAACATGACGTTTGTTAAATTTTAAGATAATTACTTGTTTTTGTGAAAAACTAATTATTTGTAAAATTTGAATCACTTTCTATACGAGTTAAATTAGGTCAAATTTACTAAAAGATAAAATGATATGATTATTTTATTAGTTTTAAAAGTTTGATCTAAATAGTTTTTTGAAACCTCCATAAGTTATGAATATGAAAAGGTTTAAAAAAAATTGATTCAAAGTTTTTTTATGGAGTTATAAAAATTGGTGTTAATGTTTTAAAGAATTCCATAAGTTATAGAATCTAAAATTTTTTTTATATTTATTTTTTATTTTTTTAATTGTCTTGATCTTATGAGTTGATTTAGATTAATAGAAAATTATGTGATAATATGTTTTCAATCCATTTTAATCTAAGAGTTGATTCTAAAATGTGTTTTTGTAACTTTTTCTCAAGTTACATGAAAAGTCACATTTAAGATTCTTAAAACTCATAAAAGTTCTCATAGGTTACAAAATCAAGAGTCTTGGCCTCATTAAATGGTTTTATGGAGCTTCAAGAGTCTCTTCATTAAATTCATAAGTTATGAATAAGGAAGAGTCACATTCTTTAATGGTTTAAAGTCTTCCATAACTTGTCCTCAAGTTATGGAACTTGAATAATTTTTTTTATTAAAACTACTTTAAACACATAAGTTATGGAATTAATTAGTTTTGAATAGTTTCAAAACTTGCCCTCAAGTTTTGGAATTTGAAAAGTTTTCACTTATGAATACTTTAATTCCATGTTAGCCCTTAGAATTTTAATAGTTAAAATTCAACCCTTATATTTTATAATATTATAAGTTAATAATATTTATATATATATATATATATATATATATATATATATATATATATATATATATATATATATATGTATGTATGTATGTATGTATGTATAACAGTAAAGTCAGTCTTACCATTAGTAGGCCTCATTTACGAAGCCGGTCTATAAGGAGGGGGGGTATAAGGTTACTGATTATAAAATGGCAGTTTAATGGGTGTCCACTCTCACCCATTGCTTCCTTGACCGATGGAGGGTCCTTAGCCGAACGGGTAGGACAAGGACTAGAATTCTCCCTTCATTAAAAGTATTAATGATAAATACTAAGTAACTAAACTCTTATAAATACCCAATCTTAGTTACTTAGGAAAATGTGAATAAGGTGCTAATCCATATAATGACACTTTGAACTTTGTTTAAGCTGTTAGTGGAGTGTGTGTGGTTAATCGGCACACTAACCTGGACTTAACAAGGTAGGAAAAGGGTAACTTAATATTTATCATAGTATCAGTGGAGCGTGTGTTGTTAACCGACACATCGATTAAGGGGTAAATAATAAGGGTACCAAGTATATTTGCATGGTTACTTCAAACTTTGTTTTGTGATCCTCGACATCCGAGTCACAAAACCCCAAGGGCACACTCGAGATTGGAACATGTCATTGAACAGTTCAATGAATCTCAAAAAATCTAGGAGTTTCAAATCCAAGTAAAACCTAATTAAATTATTTCATTTTCATGGTGGAAATTGGTGAATCGTCATTCATCTGCCTTCAAATATTCTATAGCTTGGATTACGGCATCCCTCTTCCAAGTTATAAAATAGTTTGTAGGGTCCTTGGCTTAATATTTCATATTGGGTGTTATATTAAGGACGTTAAATCAACTATCTTGAATATCTCCTAAAACATGTGTAGTTCAAACGTCTATGATCTTCCCAAAATATCTTGGAACTTCACTTCCTCCACCTCCTCCAATTATTCTTCCTAACCCACAAGTTCAAGGTCACTCAAGCCCTTATGGTAGGCAAGGTCTATGTGTGCTCACATTCACTTTCTAAGTCACATAGTCTTAAGAAATTTGGATGTTCATTCACTTTCTAAGTCACATAGTCAGTTACCTTTGGGACTACTATGAAATGACCCTTAATGATCTTATCTATTTGCTTGGTAGTACTGAATCAACAATGATTTGGAGCTTTGATAAAGCAAATTTGATTAGTAGATCAACTTCCCAAACCTTCAATGGACATTGACAATGGTTGCATTGGATACCTAGTAACAGCTTTATCTTCCCAATTGAAAGGGATTGACCATAGTCAACTCGGTTGACCAAATGGTAAAAATAAAGGCTAATTCTGAGATTGTCTCATGTACCATTCCAAAAGGGTCTATACGATTCTACTACCAAAAGGAAAGGGCATTGGTTGCGAAGCTGCCATATTTACCTGAAAGATCATAAGGTTGCTCATGTCAATAAGATTGACTCTACTTCAGGTAAAGTCCACTATCTAACTCTGTTAAGTTTCTATTCTAAGATTCTTGTTACATGATGTGACTGGGTCACATGTTGATGTTGTACTAATCAAAGAAAAGAGAAGAAACTTAAAGAAAGAGTATGTTGAATCTGATTGCGTAGATGGATTTCTATCGCATAGTTTGGGGATCAGATTCTTGAGCTACTTCTTAGGAGTTATGATATATTGATTACGAATAAATAACAACAAAGTTTTCATGCGCTTTTGCACTATAAGGATAGTTTTTCAGTGAAGTTTTTAAAATAAAAGAAAAACATTTTGATTCTATTTATTTTAAAATATCATTACAATGGCATTAGTGGAAAAAAATTTGTTGCTTATATGATTCCATTAATAGCAAGAGTGGAAATATGAATTTGATTCTTTCATTTGTGGTAGTGTCTAAATTTACCAAATAAGGAAAGTTTTTCTTCACCCAAGTTTCAATTGGATCGAAACTTGGAATCATGAAAGTTGTATAGCATGATGAATGAGAACTTTCAAGCATTGGAAAATTAAGACTAACTACTTGTTCACATGGATGTGTGAGTCGAATAAAGGACTAAGGGATCGAGTACACATTCTTGTGCACTGGTCAAGTCCACCACAAAAGATCGATAATACTATTTTTCATAATTTACTAAAGCTCAACAAATATGGTTATACTTACAAGCTTAAGTGTAATTCTAAGACATTGGAAAAGGTTCCGATGTATGGCAGAACGAATGAGAGGAATCAAATTAGGTAGAAGGATAAAAGTTTCTCAAATTTGAAAAAGATGGGAGAGTACTTTAGTATCATGTCATATGATCATCTTAATGATTAAGAGGCCTTATCACAATTCATCCTCTAAATGCATTCTGATAGCTAAGAAGAGGAGCTATGAATTGTTGAAGTGGTTAAATCAAGAAGATGATTTGATACTTCGTTCCAAAAAAAAAACAATTCTTAGAGTTATACTCCAAGATTGTAACTTGAGTGACACATCTTAAAGAAGGTTTATTAACACTAGTCAAATGTAAGAGTAAAAGATTTTCTACTGTTGTACATTTGAAATTGGTAAGTTGTGATGTTTTGGACAAAACAAAGACCAACTAAGGCCAATTATGTGAAGTGTTTGTCTTGATTACAATCCACACTATCTCTTGGGTGTTTGAAAAGGGAGTCTTATATGTCAAGAGGATAGTGGGAGTTTTAAAGGTCTTGAAAGTCTCAAGAACTAATCAAGAATAAAACCTGAAGTTCTTCACTAGCACACGACTTGAGGTTTATAACCTATCGTGTTGGCATATTTCTATGCCCATTCCAGTTAAATTTGGCATTGCATATGAGTTCTTAGTGTTCTCAATTGGTTGAATAACAAGTTGGAAGCAATGACAGACCCTTGAGCTGCCATATGGAAAGAAATTAAGATTGAGTTCAGTCCATATGAGTTTGGATTTGTCATTATCCTTGTCTCGTGATAATGGTTTTGACAATTCACATGGATAAGAACACATACACCATTAAATCTAAGCGTCATAAGGTTTCTCTCCGATTCAAGAAAATGATGGTGAGGAAACACTTTAACTAAGTTGATTTTAACTAGATAGCAATTGTGATATTTGCATTATCAAAGTAGTTAGTAAAGCATGTGTGGTTAACCGACACACTAACATGAGCTTGTGAGAAGTGGCAAAGGTCTAAACAATTGAGACTATGATTATGACATCCCTTTTCATAGTTCTTAAAATTGTTTAGACACACCTGTGAGCTATCTAAGATAGGGTGTATGATATTGATAAAGTTTTTTCAAAGCAATCTAGTATCAGAAATCTGAACTTTGGTAAGAAAGTCAATAAAGTATTGTTTTTCTAAAAGTCCAGCTGATTTCTGATTACATGTCAAAGCTATTGGGAGCATAAGTGTTATGCTAATAATCATCATGTTAGTGGGAGCATGATAATTATGATAAAGGTTGCCAGTTAACAATGGTGATTATAGATAAACAAAAGTTTCAATTCGTGGAGTTGCACGGGTTGAAAAGGCGTTTTGCTATAATTAAGGGATATGAAATTATACTTCATCTCAAATCTACAAGCTTAGATCGTCTCAAATCTATAGGCTTAGATCGTGAGATTTTTAATCAAATTTAGTCAAGAATACATATGAATTTCATGTTGGAATGGATCAAGATAAGGAAATTCTATATATGGGTTCGTTATTTGCGTTCTAAAATTCGATTATGATTACGACATCCCTTTTCATAATCTGAATTATGAGAACTTGGAAAATAGAAATGAAAATATTATAGCAAAAGACTGGTTTAATCTTTATGCGAGACATCATGAATCGTGTCCCATATGCTTCAGATATAAGATCGATTACTTGTGCTATATTTATCCTTTCTAAAATTTTCCAAATGACTGGAGCATTAAGAACGGAAAAGGTCTAGAATTGGATATGACTAAAAGGATTAAGCAATTATCGAGGACAATCTAAGGTTTACCAAAGATTGGTTGCTCAGGGATAGTTGGAAGTATAGTGTTAATTGTTGGAAGGACCATATTGACGTATTCTGAAAAGAGGCAACTCTTGTTTAGAATTGGTAGTCAAAAGGGGAATGTGGAAATGATCCCATTGGTGGAAGTTGTTCAATAAATCTGTGTAAGATTAGGAAACTTAATGCAAGAAGGATGTTTCCAAGGAGTTGATCTCCTTTGGAATGCTCTATAATGTTTGTTGTCAAGTCTTTGTGACTTTGTGCATAATCATTACAAGAGAATCATTGCATATAAGTTTAGAATCTAACAGATTTTGGTAACATGGCATGAATTTGGAATTCCTGCATTTGCCATAAGAATTCGGGAGTGTGAAATTAGAATCATGGTTTAATTGGTTAATTTCAGAATGTAAAGATCATAGACAAACATAGTGTGCATACTTGGTGTATGGCACAACTAGTGTTTAGAAAACATAGTGTACATGCTTGGAGCATGGGACAACTATTGTTTTAATTGAAGAATAAAGTTGATAGTTGAAACAATATGCAATAAATAATGTGTAATCATATGGTGATAAATAAAAGGTGTTTTATTTATGTTTATAGGTTTTGATACCATATTAGATTCAATTATTCTTGTTTTTCATTTTACATGTTTTGAGTTCCAGAATAAACTAGGTTATTCTTCCGGAATGACTAAGTTATTCAAACCATCCATAGTCGGTCATATGTTGGAAGTCGATATGAATCAAGACTGTCATGGGTTGGCTTGTAGAGGTCTAAGTTGTTGGACAAAGTTGTGCTACAACACTCATGAGTGCTTATAAGTTCTGAGTATTGGATTCAACCCACGCTCATTCGAATCACTTCATGGATTTTATCCCGAGTGATCATGAGACGATAATATCTTATATTCTTAAAACTTAGAGATATGAGTTGTTACTATGAGTTGGTTGTACATTCATTGCACGAAAACGCATTCGGTAACTCGATGTTATAAAACGTGTCTTTGTGTATGATTCAAAAAGTAGTAAAACAAGCCATATGAGTCGAAGTTTATCGATTCCTTTTACCTTCGGGATAAAAGCGATATATGTGGGCTCCTCGATGATTTAATGATAATACATGTGAGTGCTTGGCTAAGCCAAGACTGATTTGATCTGTTCAATCAGTTAGTCATCATGAATCGGAAATCAGGAAACAACAAAGGGACATAGAGGATGATTTATAATCCATGTCTCAGTCCATATGATATCTAGAATAGAGGAATATATGATCCCTTATCTAATGGACAAGTCATTGACAAAGGTCAGAGTTCATCGACAAGGTCAGAGTTCGACAGAAGCTTTTCAGAGCTAGGATTGCCAGTCGGTTCTTGAAGTCATACACAATAATAGTTTTAGACTTATCCAAGTGGGAGAATATTGGATTAATGGTTAAGTCCATAACTATAATTGGTAAGACTTGAGCCGACCCAACATGGTCCATTTGGGTTGCATGACATCATGCATTTAGATAGACTATAATGAGAGAAATAACACTTAAGTTTGGTTAATATATTACAAGTTCTAATATATTAATAAGGTTATGTAACTAGTATTGATCAAGAATTAATTTTGAACTAATTAAGTAATCAAAAGGAGACTAATTAAATATATGGGTTGATTGTGTAAATCATTCATTCTTATATATGCGGGCTTGTGATCCAAGAATCCTTATGTTGGACATAGTCCATGGGGTGACCCATGGATAATCCATGGAGCAATACGAATGGGTAAAGTTATGAGTTACATGGTGTAAACTTAATAGCCACCATATAAAAGAATCCCATGACTCAAGAAATCGTGCACTAGTGTGTGACCATAAGGGCTAGACGATTTCAATGAGTGTTCCATTTCTCTCAAGTCATTCCATGTGCATTTGGTGTTGTGTGAACCATTTGAGGTGTCACACTTGAGGTACTAGGCACTCAAGCTTCATGAAGACATTCTACATCAAAGAGGTATGTAAATCTAACTTGAGATATTCATATGAATCAATGTTATTTTGCTAGTTAGGATGAATACCTTGGAAAGTTCATATTTGCATGTATCATATAGAAAACAATGATCCAAGGTATTTAGGGTTGCATGTACACTTAGGAGTGTTAGAATGCTCAAAACCCAACACACATGACCTAAAAAGTTTACGCTACGGAGCTAAAACTCACACTTAGAGAGTTTTGCGTATAACTTTTCGGTTCGTAGGGTTTCCAAGATTTGCCACAGATGTCTCCTTTTTTCTTCGAGAATAGACTAGGATATCTTTGATGAAAACGATGACAAAGTTGTCGAGGAATGGTCGACAGATCCGACTCATTAGGTCCACAAATGCAACAGGGGAATTCGTTAGATCGAAGGGCGTTACAACAAATTCATAATGTCCGTACTGAGTTTGGAAAGCAGTCTTGGGGATACCCTCTTCCCGGACCTTGAGTTGGTTGTATCCGGATCACAGATCTATCTTAGAGAAGTAACTCGCTCCTTGAAGCTGGTCGAATAGATCATTGATTTGCGTGAGTGGAGAGTGATTTTTGATAGTGAGCTTATTCAATTGTCTGTAGTCAATAAACATCATGGATCCGTCCTTTTTCTTAACAAAGAGAACCGGAGCTCCCCAAGGTGAGAATCTGGGTCGGATGAATCCTTTGTGTAAGAGTTCGTTGAGCTGGCTGGATAGTTCTTGCATCTCCGCAGGAGCCAACTTATAGGGTGATTTGGCAATGGGTGTAGCTCCCGGAACAAGGTCAATTCGGAACTCAACTTTTCTTTCTGGGGGTAGCCCTGGGAGATCTTTAGGAAAAACATCCAGGAAATTGCAAGCCACTGGAATGTCTCGAATATTGACTTCTTCCTTGGACTTATCCACAATGTGACCTAGAAACACCAAGTCCTTCTTTTGTAGAAACTTATGTGCCTTAATACACGAGATAAGATGAAGATTCGTACTAGGCTTGTCTCCGTATATAATTAGGGTTTCATGATTACGGAGATGAAGGCGAACAGATTTCTCACGACACATAATTTCGGCATGATGGGGGCTCAACCAGTCCATGCTGATGAAAGACGTGGTGATTTAAGGTTAGGGTACATCCTACGTAGATTTCCCTAGTTGATTATATTTTCCCATTAGCCATTTCCACCGTAATGGTTTCATTAAGCTTTTGGGGTTGTTGTTTTAGCAAGTGTTTGAATTTATTACTCACAAAACTTCGCTCTGCCCCGGTATCAAACAGGATGCATGCATATGTATGGGTTTAGGAGAAACTTACCAGTGACAACAACGGGATCCTGAACCCCTTCACCTTGACCCATGATCAGCACTCTCCCTGCTCATCCATTCCCTTGGTTGTTCATATTTGGGCAATTTTGACGGAAATGCCTAGTCCTTCCGCATCTATAACAGGGTTTGTTGTTGTCGTTGTTGTTGTTGTTGTTGTTGTTGTTGTTGTTGTTGTTGTTGCTGTTGTTGCTATTGTTGTTGCTGTTATTGCTGTTGTTGCTGTTGCTGTTGTTGTTGTTGTTGTTGTTGTTGTCGTTGTTGTCGTTGTTGTTGTTGTTGTTGTCATTGTGGTTGTCGTTGTCGTTGTTGTTGTCGTTGTTGTCGTTGTTGTTGTCGTTGTTGTCGTTGTTGTCGTTGTTTTTGTTGTTGTCGTTGTTGTTGACGTTGTTGTTGTCGTTGTCGTTGTCGTTGTCGTTGTCGTTGTCATTGTCGTTGTCGTTGTCGTTGTCGTTGTCGTTGTCGTTGTCGTTGTCATTGTTATTGTTGTTGTTGTTGTTGTTGTTGTTGTTGTTGTGGTTGTTGTTGTTGTTGTTGTTGTTTTTGTTGTTGTTGTTGTTGTTGTTGTTGTTGTTGTTGTTGTTGTTGTTGTTGTTCTTGTTCTTGTTTTCCGGGTGCTGGTTCTGGGGAAGATAGGTTCTACAGTATTTTGCTGTGTCACCCCTTCGATTGCAACTAGTACAATGCATCTCCCTGCATTCTCCATTGTGATGGAGATTGTAGTTGTTGCACTTTGGGAGATTCCCAAAATACTGCTTAGGGGTACTTGGAGTGGATGAGACTGGAGCATGTGGTGTGGAGGGAACTTGGGTGGTTACAACATGAATTGTCGCTGTTTGTTGGTTCTTTGACGACTCTGAGCCCTATCGTCCCTTCTTCTTCTTATTCTTTCCTTTCTTGTTGTCACTCTCCTTCTTGCCTTCAGTTTCCCCTGACTTCTCGCCCTTCTTGTTGTTGTGGTCGTACAACTTCTTGGCCAACCTCTTGGCACTGTCAAAGTTTTCAGGAATTGCAGCTATCACATTTCCTTGAATTGGGGAGGTTAATCCCCAGATGAATCGTTCAATTTTCTTTCCTTCTGAAGTAATCATTCCAGGGCACCACAAAGACAACTCGCTAAACCTTAATATGTAAGAATCGATGTCGGCTTTTTGGATGGTGAGATTCCCTAACTCTTGCTCCATTTTCAGAATTTCGCCACGCGGGTAGTACTAGGACATCAACATTTCTTTCAATTCCACCCACATCATGGCATTAGCTACAGGAAGAGTCATGGCCTCTACATGTCCATTCCACCAGGTAAGAGCTTGATCAACAAATGTGCATGCTGCAAACTTCACTTTTACCTCTTCGGGGCATTCATATATCTCAAACACCGATTCCACCTTTTCAATCCATCTCTTTAGGGTTATCATTCCCCCTGTGCCATTAAAGGTTTGTGGCTTGGCATTGGTGAAATATTTGTAGGAGCTTGTCTTGGTAGGCCCCTGGTTCATTCCGTTGTTTAAGCTTCCAGCCCCTTGCCCATTGCCTCCACCATTGTTCCCATTGTGTATCTGCGCCAGTGCCGCTGTGAGTGCCACAAATACAGCTGCTTGAAATGCGATTGAGTTGATTACAGGTGGTTACGGTTCGGGGTTTCCATGGGCGGGTCGTTGAGGCATCGTTCTATCATGGAACAGAAAGATGTTGAGTGCCTATAATTTTTGTGAGTTTGTGGTCCTATAAGCTAGGCGTATGGCATATACTTATGTAATTTCACATATTGACATACAACATAGAAATATAACACATAGCAGATAACAACATCACAATAGAACACGTATTATTTTCCACTAATAATATCCGTAATTTGATACATGAAAATTTGCTCAAAAGAGAAAACATACAAAGCTTGGCAACATATATCATATAAGAGAGACGTAATACCAATACACATACTACGGATCCTGATCCTGCTGTAATTTGCTAATGGTGGCAATGATATCATATCCGAATATGTTGTGCCAATAGATGAGCCATATTGGTCATATCTCCGATGACTTCATCCCATTCTTGCTCAGCTTGCACAACTCGTGCTTCCATGGCAAACAATTGTTATCGAAGTGTGGCAACCTCTTCTTCCAGTGAACAATCCTCTCCCACGGGGTTTCCTGGTGGGGCAGGATGGTCCTGGTCCATTTCGTTGGTACGAGATACGACTAGGGCTTCGTCCGCATCTCCTTCCACCTCCGTGTCATCACCGGTCCCCTCAAACTCGTAATCCGTATTGGTGTACTCTTCGGGTCCAACGTCATGAGCTTCTCCTTGTCCTTCCCCAGGGTCGTCTTCAATCATTTCGTGGGCCACCAAGGCCTGGTGAAACTGAATGCCTTGATGTTCCTCTTCCATAGTGAATGTGATGAGGAACACGCAAGGAGGGTATGTAAGTAAACCACTATTACTCCTAAGATGTTCTAGTCATTGTAAAAATTTGGGTTGATGTTCTCCTCTTAGTTAACAAAAGGGTATGTGTTAAGTTTACCGACCATCACGATCTCCCCAGGGCATGTTATAGTTGTATTCCAGAGGAAATGTAGTTGACCAGGCTTCATTCGCCCCTAATACAACTATGAACCATCCTGGCTTAACCGAGATATCATGATCTTCCAATCATCTTATTTGAAAGGTTATTATGTTCATTTTCCTAAGTCGCACAAGTAAGAGTGTTTATTATTATATTTTTATTTGTTTTGTTCAGAGTTATTTAGTCCTTCTTTGGGTTTATAGTTGCATATCAATGTGTGGTTAGATATGCCGGTTCACTATAAACACAGCTCTGATACCAACATGTCACACCCCCGAACCAGACGACATAAATGTCTGAGGGCTCGCGTGACTTAAATTGAAATATCATCACAATGAATATACACGAAAAATAACATCCTAACACACTAGGTATTGTTCTTTAGCTTATGTGTTACCTGAGAATACAAGTTATTTTGAAAACGTCAACATATACAATGTTGGTGAGTTCATAAGCAGGTTTGATATGAAAATGTTTTATATACTTTGTAATACCCAGAAAATCCGTTATTTTCTGAACGACAATTGTTTATACAAAAGGTGTAATGATCCGTAACTATATGTGTTAATGATTCCAAAACGTGTATAGATTGCATTATAGTTATTGAGAGTACAAGTGAATATTGTTGGTTTCCCCGGAAAACCCGATGTTTGCCGATAAAATAGTATGATCGTTTTGTATTATTGTATCGTCGCCCCGAATGAATATGATTTCCCATGATTACTTAGATGGTATTGGATCTCTATTTGAGTCGTTATAACCATGCATGATAATGACTAGTTCGTCTGGCTTGGCATTCTAGCGAACGACATAATTGATCTTAAGATTTTCTCACCCTAGACTGGCCGAGTCTAAACGTAGCAAACAACTTAGGTATGGGGGAGTCACCCCCGTATGGATCTATACACAATCTCTCGCTCTCCCTCCAAGAGACTTTGATTATAACTACAGACTACGACCGACACTTATTCATGTCGCTCGTTATTACTCGCTTAATCCAACTAAATTTATTAACCTTGATTAACGACCTGATTTTTGGTTACTTGAATAGATAGTAAGCCTAACGGTCGAGGTGAAGTGGACTACGAGGTCCTACTAATCACGTATGTTATTTAAGGCTGTCGAGTATACGAAGGACGCGTTGGCTCACTTCGCATATGATTTATTTGGACCTTATTAGTGATGTTAATGGGCCACTGAGACCCAATAACATGTATAAGCCATTGAGGGTCCCTTAGGCATGTAATTAGGTCACAAGAGGCCCAATAAACATGTATTATTTATGTTAGGCCCAAAAGTCATGTTAATGGGTTACAATGGCCCAAAAACATGATTAGAATTATTCAAGCCCAACAATTAGAATGTTTACTTGTTTTGTATAGTATTAGTGTTGCGAAGTTGTTTAATCGAAATGTCGTAAAAATCACCAAATTGTTTTATAACGATTCATAGATTTATAAAAATATATATTTTTCTATTTAAACCCATAAGTTATAAAATTTGGTATATTTTGACCCAGTTATTTTAATCTTAGCATAATTCACCAAAAGCATTAATTGACCAATTCAACCCCCTTATTTTGGTAAAGTTGACAATTATAGTCCTTTTTATGAAAAATGACATATTAGGTCCTTGAACTATTTTTCTTGAAATTTTTGACCCAAACTCTTATTTAAATAATGTTTTAACCTCAAAATTTGATTTTGGATAGTTTCAACCCCTTAGTTAAAGGATTTGCATTTAAATCCACACTTTTTCCAAATTTTACAATTTTGACCCAAATCCAAAATCTTTGCATTTTTAGTCCCTTTTGATAAATAAGGCCATTTTATCCCCTGAAATAGGTTCATTTACGTTTATAGCCCTTATTTTGAGAAAAATTTCCATTTTAGCCCCCTTAAATTTGATTTTTCGCATATTTGGGCCTAAATAGCCGAAAGGCCCAAATTTTAGCACATTAGGCTAAAATTTACGTTTTTAGTCCTTTAAAACGCATAATATTTATTAGAACTCTTATTTTAGCTATTTTGACCTTTTGGTCCTTGTAAAAACCGTGAATGACATATTTTTCCCCATCTTTTGTTTATTTATCAAAAAAATAGTCTAATAGCAAATTTTATGTTGTAGTATGCTTATTATAAACCTTGTTTGGTAGTTTATCTTGACATGTTAAGTGAAATGTACCGTAAATCACATATTCTTCATCCTTGAACTATAGATCTCGAATTATCTTTCATTTTTAGCATATATTTACCACATAAATACAAGAAATCACACATAACATACAAATACACATGGATCTACACATTTTACTTGTATTCTCCCCCATAAATCATTTGAAAACCGCAAATAGAGGGGTATGAACTCACCTTTGCTTGTTGTTGACGATTTTGAAGAAAGAAATGGAAGAGATTGATGAGATTCTCTGCCCTAATAGCTTCTTGAAGAGACCTTCGAATTTGAAGAGTTCTAAGGAGTATTATCAAGAATTTAAGGTGGTAAGAAGAGTGATTAAGTTGTAGAAGGAAAGTATGTTGTCAAGATCTTACCAAAAGTATGTATCTTGGAGTGATTCTTGGATGAAAACCTTCTTGAAATGCCCTTGATCTTGAAAATTTTGAAGGAGGAATGGTGGTGTTCTTAAGGGGATTTGGAAGTGAATTAAGTGTGTGTGTGTGTGTGTGTGTTTGGTGATCGTCGGCCAAGAGTAGAAGAAGAGAGGGAAGAGAGAGTGGTGAATGACTAGCTTGGATACATGGAGGATTTTGCATGGATGTATGATGGACAAAATGGAGGTGGCACTCCAAAGTCAACCCTTCCCCTTTAATTCTCTTTTCTTTGTTTTTTTTTTTTTTTTTTTTTTTTTTTTTTTTTTTTTTGTTTCCTATTTGGGCCGAGAGAGAGATAAGCAAGAGAATGGCTTGGGACTTTTGTGCTCGAGTCCATAATATGAGGCCCAATTTGATGATTTTCGGCCCAATGGGCATTTAGAATAGTTCACAGCCCAATTTAGCATACATGAATGAATTTGAGTCCATTAAAGCTATTTGGATTTGTTATGGCCCAATAAGGCCCATTAAAGATAAACTAGTCCACTTTACGCTTATAAGGCCCAAAAAGGTTAAGTCTTGTGAGAGTAGATCCAATTAGAGCCAATTTAAGAGTTCTAAGCCCAAAATAGTCAAATTGGAAGCTTATTGGTCCATTAGGCCGAATAAGGAAATCCTAGTCCATATTGGACTTAAAGTGGGATTTCTAGGGTTTCCAATCTTTTGTTGACTATTTGAGTGTTTGTATAGGGTGTTTGACAGAATTTTGTTGTCATTGAATAAGCATCATACATGCTTTCAAGTTTTAGTTACAATGTAATCCTTGTTTATTGTTTACAATGCATTAGAATTCCTAGTTATGACAATATGTTACCCTAACGAGTATCTTATATGGTTTATGTCAAATGCATGCTAGTTATAGGTTTAATGCCTTGGAAACCATTTGTATGTATAATTAGTGAAAACACAGATCCAAGATATTTAGGGTTGTGTGTGCACCATAGGTTGTTGTAGTATATAAAACCCATCAGTGGTATCAGAGATTAGGCTTGATTTTCAATTATATCTGATGCAATTGCTGAAAAAATCGATTTTCTGCTGTTCTGGGTTGGGGAATCGCCGAGTCCACTATGGACTTGCCGAGTCCATATACAAATTCATCCAACTCACCGAGTTTGTTCTTGCACTCGACGAGTCGGAGCCCCCGAGTGCATATTTTCGATGTTTTTGGCTGTAATTGGACTAGAATCATTACCCTAAGCTGTTTTTGAACTTATAAACCTGTTTTTGATGTGATAATGATCATTCTAATCCAATCCGAAAGATAATTGTCAATATTTTCATGTTTTGTATTAGTTTAATGGTTAGGCTAATTGCATGAAAATTGTTTGATTTGAATTGTCTTATTCATATGAGTTTAATCTCGATCACCATTTTTTCTTGACATGTTTGTTTGTTTATTAGACAATCTAAATGGCCTTTAATGGATTCCATAACTTTTCATAAAGTTATGGAAAACCAAAAGTCTATCTTGTTAACGAGTCTTTAGAATTCATGAGTTATGTATTTGAAGTGTTTTTTCCCATAAATTGTGTTATGACATCCATAACTTGTCCTCAAGTTATGGATTTTCAAGAGTCTTGTCATTAAAATCCATATTAAACTCAAAGGTTATAGATTCCAAAAGTTTTTTGAATTGTTCAAAACATGCCCTACGTTTTGGAATTTGTAAAGTTGCCCCCCATGTATACTTTACTTCCAAACCCTTAGAATTTTAAAAGTTAAACTTCAACCCTTATACTATTATAATATTATAGGTTGAATAGTTATATATATATATATATATATATATATATATATATATATATATATATATATATATATATATATTTGTATAAGAACAAAGTATAAGGTTACTGCCTTGACTGGTGGAGGCTCGTTAGCCGAACAGGTTTGACAGGATATTAAATCTCCTTTCATTAAAAATATAATGATAAATATAAAGTAACTAAACCTTATTAAATTCCCAATCATAGTTACTTTAGGAAAATGTGAATTTGTTGCTAACCCATGAAATTACACTTTGTGCCTTACCAAGTCGGTGGTGGAGCGTGTGTGGGTAACCGACACACTAACATGGACTAATAAGAGTGGAAAAGGATAACTTAATGTTTATCATAGATTGGTGGAGCGCGTATGGGTAACCACATCGATTAGGTGATAAAAATTAAGGGTACCAAGTTAACTGCATGGTTTTTCACACATTGTTTGTGATCCTCGACATCCTAGTATCAAACTTGAGAGGCCACAAACGAGATTTAAACATGTCATTGAAAGAATCATAAAAGAACTAGGAGTTTCAATCCATTTAAAACCCTATTTGGTTTTTATGGTGGAAATTGGTGAATCGTCATTCGTCTAACTTCAAATAGTTTATAGCTTGGTTTATGGCATCCCACTTCCAAGTTATAACATATTATGTTGGGTCCTTGCATTAATATTTCATATTGGGTGTTATATTAAGGATTTAAATCAACTAACATGAATTTCTCCCATTGTAGATGTCTGGTTCAGACAACCATGATCTTCCTAAATCTCTTGGAACAAGCTTTCCTAATGAAGATGATGTCCCGCGATTGGATCATGGAAATCATACTTCTCTTCCTCCACCTCGTCCAATTATTCTTCCTAACCTACAAGTTCTTAAAAAGTTCAAGGTCACTCAATACCTATTGGTAAGCAAAGTCTATATGTGCTTACATCTTGGAGATGAAGTTACATTTTGATAGGCTGGGAGAGTTGGGTGTCGAAGTCTCGAGGAAGTTGGCTGTTGACTGGGTTCTTTAGTCACTTCCTGATGACAGATCACGACATGACCTTTATTAATCTTACCTATTTTCTTGTTGCTGCTGAATCAACAATGATTTGGAGTACTGGTAAAGTAAATTTGATTGGAAGATCTACTCCCCAACCCTTCATGGACATTGACAATGGTGATATTAGAAGTCCAGAAAAGCTTTCTCTTCCCAATGGAAAGGGATCGGCCATAGTCAACCCGGTTGACCAAATAGTAAAGAGAAATGATAAGTCTGAAATAGTCCCGTGTACCATTACTAAGGAGTCCATTTCCAAAGGAAGGGGCATTGGTTGCGAAGCTGCCCTATTTACCTGAAAGTCCATAAGGATGGTAAAAGTCAACACATTTGACTATGCTTCAGGTAAAGTCCATTAACCAACTCTATTAAGTTCCTATTTGGATATTCTTATTACTGTTGGATAAGGTGTCTAAGTCCATAACTATTTCTGGTATGTACTTGACCCGACCCGGCATGGTCCATTTGGGTTGCATGGCACCATGCAATTGGATAAACTAAATGAGAGAAATAACGCTTGGAGATTATTAATATATTATAAGTTCTAATATATTAATAATATTATTTGATTAGTTTGATCAAGAATTAATTTAGAATTAATTAAGTGATCAAAAGATAACTAATTAAATATATGGGTTGATTAAGTAAATCATCCATATCTTGTATAGTGGGCTAAAAGGCTCCATGGATCATCAAGTTGGGTTCCACCCATAGGATGCTCCATGGATGCTCCATGGGAGTTACAAACCCATGGGTCATGGAAATGAAGATTCATGACACATTAGGGTTTAACCCTAGATGTGTCAACACTATATAAGGAATATGATCTCCTCCCAAATTGGTTACACTAAGTGAAAAGAGGGCTTGGCCGATTTGAAGAAGTGAGTATACTCTCATAAGTTCTTCCAAGAGCATTTGGTGTTGTGTGAAGCATTTGAGGCATCACCACTTGAGGTGCTAGGCTCACAAGGTTTCAAGGAACACAAGCAACAACAAGGTAAGTTATTCTATCTATACTTTATGTTAAAATTGTTCCCCATGTATGCTAGATAGGATATAACCTTGGAATTCAACTTTGCATGACAAATTAGACAAACATAGATCCAAGGTTATTAGGGTTGCATGTACACTTAGGAAGTGTTAGAATGCTCAAAACCCATCAGTGGTATCAGAGCCTAGGCTTGTTTGTTCTTATTTGTTCTTAAAAGTTGAAAACAGAATCGAAAATTTGCTGTCTGCGATCGGACTCGCCGAGTCCATAGGGGGGGACTCGCCGAGTCCATGTGTATCTTCAACCAACTCGGCGAGTCATGTTCATGCACTCGGCGAGTAGGGTCGAATGAGTGCAGAATTTCGATTCAGTTGCTGGAAAATGAATTAGAAACATTACCCTAAACTTTTTTAGTAAATATAAACTTGTTTTTGGTGGTGTAATGTTTTGCTAATTCATGTACAACAACTAGTTATCAAAATTACAAAGTTTTATGTAATTTTTGATTGTGTTCATATTCATGTTCTTGTTCTTATGATGTTTTAGATGATCATAGGAATTATTTGTAGCCTATTTGGTAGTTTAATTCTTGATCATAATGTGTTTTAATGGAGTCCATAACTTATCCTTAAGTTATGGAAAACCAAGAGTCACTTGAGTTAAAAAACCATTAAGAAAACACAAGAGTTATAAAATTGAAGAGTCTTCATTTTATGACTCTATTAAACTCATAAGTTACAAGAAATGAAAAGTTTTGAAAGTTACAAAACTTGCCCTCAAGTTTTGGAACAAGTAAAGTTAAGTTAAAACTTTAGTTCCAACCCCTAGAATTTTAAAAGTTAAAATTCAACCCTTATACTTATATTATAATAATTTAATAATTATATATATATGTATAAGAATAAAGTCGTCTTACCGCTAGTACGCCTCATTCACGAAGCCGGTCTATAAGGTGGGTATAAGGTTGTTGCCTATAAAATGGTGACTTAATGGGTGTATATTCTCACCCACCGCTTGCTTGACTGGTGGAGGGTCGTTAGCCGAATGGGTAAGACAAGGACTTATAAATTCTCATTCAAAGTATGATGAATATATAAAGTAACTAAATGTTTATTAAATTCCCAATCTTAGTTACTTTAGGAAAAATGTGAATAAGGTGCTAATCCATGAAATTACACTTTACACTTTGTCTAAGTCGTTGGTGGAGCGTGTGTGGTTAACCGGCACACTAACTTGGACTTAACAAGGTAGGTAAAGGGTGACTTAAGGTTTATTATAGTATCGGTGGAGCGTGTGTGGTTTACCGGCACATCGATTGAGTGATAAACTTTAAGGGTACCAAGTGATTTGCATGGTTACTTCACACCTCGTTTTGTGATCCTCGACATCCCAGTCACAAAACCTGGAGGGCACTCCCGAGATCGAAACATGCCTTTGAAAAGTTCATTGGATCTCAAAGAATCTAGGAATTTCTAAAACCTATAAAAACTAAATATTTAATATTTCGGTTTTCGTGGTGGAAATTGGTGAATCGTCATTCACCTACCTTTCAAATATGGTATAGCTTAGATTACGGCATACCTCTTCTAAGTTATATTATATTGTGATTGGGTCCTAGCCTTAATATTACATTTGGGTGTTTTATTAAGGACTCTCTTAAATCTAAACTAAAGTTGTTCTTCTTTTCAGATGTCTTCAACTAATGCTTCTGGCTCGAATCCTAATGGCTCCTTTACTCTTATGAGTCTATGTGGGAAAGTCACCTTTGATGGATCCAACTTCAATAAGTGGATCAGAAACATCAGGATGATTACTCGCTACGAGGACAAAGAATATGTCCTTGACAAGGAGCTTAAGGAAATTGACGAGTCCACTGCAACTCCCCAGGAGATCGCTGACTTTCATACTCATGAAAGAGATGCAACCAAGGTGGCTTGCATCATGTTAGCCACCATGACAGCTGAACTCCAAAAGTCTTACGAAGACTTCTACCCTTATGAAATGCACCAAGATTTGATGGAAAGATACCATCAAAGTGCACGACAAGAGAGGTACGAAGTCATCTGCTCCATGATAACAACCATGATGAAGGATGGAGAGTCCGTCACGAGCCACATGCAGAAAATGCAAAGGTATGTGGATCGGTTGCTGAAGCTCAATGTGAACTTCCCTGAGGAGCTTGCAATAGATATCATTTTGCACTCCTTACCATCGTGCTATGATCAATTCCGCATGACATATCACATGAACAAGGAAGAAGTCACTCTCAGCAAACTTCAGGGACTTCTCAAGACCGCAGAAACAGGTCTTAAGGGGAAGTCGGTTGCTATCACTCCTACTCCAGAAACAAATCCGGTCTTGGCAATCGGGCAAAGTCGAGGGAGGAAGAGAAAGAGATCTTCAAAGGGTACCAAGGCTCGGACCCTTGAAGGCTCTTCTTCAAGTGGAACCAAGAAAGGTTTCATTACTCCTTCTTCTGACCCAAAAGAGGCGGAATGCTTCTATTGCCACGAAAAAGCTCATTGGAAGCGGAACTACCCAAAGTACCAGCAAGATGTAAAGGATGGGAAAGTCAAACCCAACCATGCAGGTATTTACACTATCATTTCTAATAACTCACCCGATTCGAAATCTTGGGTCCTTGATACAGGTTGCGGAATTCATATTTGCTGTGACTTGCAGGGACTAGGAAGAAGTGAGAATGTGGAGCAAGGAAGAATAAACTTAATCATGGGGAATAGGAAAGTTACACCTGTCACCAAGATTGGAGTTTATACTTTATCGCTAAGTAGTGGGTTAAATTTAGATTTCAATAAGTGTTTTTATTCGCCAGAAATGGCAAGAAATATTATTTCCTTTCATGCATTGTACAAACAAGGTTTGACCTTTTCGTTTGATAATGAAGTTGGTTCGATTAATGCTTTCTTTAATAATGTACTTTATTTTAAAGCATTACCTTGTGATGGTGTGTATGAAGCTGTATCTATTGTAGATAACTTAGGAAATAATGTTTTGTGTATTGATTCTACTAATAATAATAACTTGGATAAAGCAACATTATGGCATTGTCGTCTTGGACATATAAGCAAGAAACGCATAGGCCAACTCCAAAAAAATGGAGTCTTGGAGTCGTTTGACCTAAAGTCAAATGATAGTTCCGAATCATGCTTACTTGGAAAAATGACAAAGTCACCCTTCACAGGCTTGTGTAAAAGGGGTGAAGGTTTGTTGGACCTTATACACACGGATGTGTGTGGACCATTCAAACATGCCACAAGAGATGCTAATCGTTATTATTTGACTTTTACCGATGATTACAGTAGATATGGATATGTCTACTTAATCAAGCATAAGTCAGAGACTTTCGAGAAGTTTAAGGAATTTAAACAGGAAGTCGAGAATCAATTGGGCAGGAACATTAAGATGCTTCGATCCGATCGAGGTGGTGAGTATCTTAGTTCAGAGTTCCTCGACTATCTAAAGGAATGTGGGATTGTCTCACAATTGACACCTCCCAGGACACCGCAGTTGAATGGTGTGGCTGAGAGGCGTAATCGAACCTTGTTGGACATGGTTCGTTCCATGATGAGTCGAGCTTCGCTACCAATCTCATTCTGGGGGTATGCCTTAGAGACTGCCGCCCATATCCTTAATCTAGTCCCTACAAAGAAAGTTGCCAAAACTCCTCACGAGATGTGGACTGGTAAAGTACCTAAACTAGACCACATCAAGATTTGGGGCTGCGAGGCTTTCGTGAGACGCGAGACTCATGATAAGCTCGAACCCCGAAGCGAGAGGTGTATTTTCATCGGCTACCCACAGCATTCCTTTGGTTACCTCTTCTACAGAGCTAGTGACAATGTGGTCTTTGTAGCAAGAAGAGGAGTCTTTCGAGAGAGAGAGTTTATAAGCCAAGGAGACAGTGGGAGGCAAGTTGATCTTGAAGAAATTCAAGAGTCAAGTGGTGAAGGAACTTCAAACTCTAGCCCTCAACTTGAGGAGGAAACTCCTGTTGAGCCAATTGACGAATCTGTACCTCTGAGGCGTTCCACGAGAGTTAGGAGTGCACCTGAGCATTACTATGGATTCCATATTACTGCAGAAGGTGAGACACTTATTAGTGATGAGACACTAGTAAGTCAAGATGACCCTAACAGCTACGAGGAAGCCATGGCAGGCCCCGAGTCTGCTAAATGGAAAGAGGCTATGGATAGCGAGATACAATCCATGTATGACAATCAAGTTTGGAACTTGGTTGAGAATGTACCAGGTCGAAAGACTGTAGGGTGCAAATGGGTCTTCAAGAAGAAGACCGACATGGATGGTAAAGTACACACTTATAAGGCTAGGCTGGTTGCAAAGGGCTTCTCTCAAATTCCTGGAGTGGACTATGATGAGACCTTTTCTCCAGTAGCCAAGATTAAGTCTATTCGGGTTCTGTTAGCCATAGCCGCATTTCATGACTATGAAATTTGGCAAATGGATGTCAAAACCGCTTTCCTTAATGGAAAGTTGGCTGAAGATGTTTACATGAGTCAGCCAGAGGGTTTTGTCAGTAACGAGTACCCTAATAGAGTGTGTAAGCTTGAGAAATCCATTTATGGATTAAAGCAAGCACCTCGCAGATGGAATCTTTGCTTTGATGAAAAGGTCAAGGAATTTGGCTTTTCTAGGAGTGAAGATGAATCTTGTGTATATGTCAAGGCTAGTGGGAGTATAGTTAGCTTTTTGGTATTGTATGTGGATGACATACTATTCATAGGAAACGACATTCCAACCTTGCAGGAAGTAAAGTCCTGGCCTGGAAAGTGTTTCGCTATGAAGGACCTTGGTGAAGCTGCCTATATTTTGGGGATAAGAATCTTGAGAGATCGGAGTAAAAGACTAATTGGACTTAGTCAAAGTACCTACTTGGAGAAGATTCTGAAGAGATTCAGAATGCAAAACTCCAAGAAAGGAGAGTTGCCCATCCAGAGTAGCGCCAAGCTGAGTAAGACACAAAGCCCTAGCACTGAGGCTGAGATAGCAGAAATGAGTCGATTACCTTATGCTTCG
Source organism: Lactuca saligna (assembly GCF_052625555.1). Lineage (NCBI taxonomy): Eukaryota > Viridiplantae > Streptophyta > Magnoliopsida > Asterales > Asteraceae > Lactuca > Lactuca saligna. The sequence continues at coordinate 150,788,435 of NC_136417.1, forward strand.
GCTGTAGGTTCGATCATGTATGCTATGACGTGTACTCGACCTGATGTAGCCTTTGCCTTGAGCATGGTTAGTAGGTTTCAGGGGAACCCTGGCAAGGCACACTGGATTGCGGTAAAGAATATTCTCAAGTACCTACGAAGGACTAAGGACTGGGTCCTTACCCTCGGTGGGAGTGATGACTTGAGAGTTGTAGGGTATAGTGATGCTAGCTTCCAGACTGATAGGGATAACTTCCGCTCTCAGTCGGGCTGGGTCTTTACCCTAAATGGAGGAGCAATTTCTTGGAAGAGTTCCAAGCAAGAGACAGTGGCAGATTCTACTTGTGAATCAGAGTATATTGCAGCTAGCGAAGCAGCAAAGGAGGCGTTATGGCTGAGGAACTTCATTGGAGACCTTGGAGTTGTACCAGCTATTAAAGAGCCGATGGAAATTTTCTGTGATAGTGAAAGTGCTGTTGCCTTAGCCAAGGAACCAAGGGATCACGGGAGATCCAGACACATCGACAGAAAATACCATTTCATCAGACATCGGATCGAAGAAGGACTCCTCGTGGCAAAGAGGGTATCATCAGATGAGAATCCGGCAGATCCCCTCACGAAGGGACTGACTCGGGTTAAGCATCTCCAGCACGCTCGGAGCATAGGGCTGAAGGATGATATTAGATTTAGTAGTTAGATAATCTTGAAATTTGTAAAGTGTAATTGACATTTGATGATGAATAAAAGTGTTTTATTTATGAGTAAAGTGTTGCTATCTCTTATCAATCGTTTACTATATTTCTTTTGCATGTTTTGACTTCCAGAATAATTTTGTTTGGTTTAACATATTATTCAAACCTCCACAGTCGGTTATATGTCGGAAGTAGGTATGAATCAAGACTGTCATGATTGGTTGTAGAGGTCTGGGACAAGGCTACAACAATCATGAGTGCTCATAAGTTCTGAGCATTGGACACAACCCACGCTCACTGGAATCACTTCATGGAATTCTATCTCGAGTGATCGTGAGACGGTAATATCATATAAGTCTTTAAACCTAGAGATATGATTTGTTACTTACGAGTTGGTTATGCATTAATTGTACGAAAAACGCATTGGTAACTCGATGTTATAAAATCGTGCTCTTATGTGTAATTCAATGAGTAGTAGAACAAACATATGAGTCGAAGTTTATCTGTTCCTTCTTGGATTAGAAGCTGATATCTGGGCCCCTCGATGATTTTGTTTTGACCTATGTACCGGGCCCGGTCAGAACTAGATTGATGTGTTCAATAAAGTTCTTTGTCAAACAAATCGGAAATCGGGAAACAAATGTTGGACAATAAGTAAGACATTGTTCCATGTATTTGTCCGACTGATATCTAGAACAGAGGATTATATGATCACTTATCTTAAATGGCGTACCATCATCTTCTCAAGTTTCGAGAAACCTTGTAAAGAGCTACGATTGCCGATCGGTTCCTGAAGTCATACTTGCAGTAATAGTTACTAGACTTATCCAAGTGGGAGACTGTTGGATAAGGTGTCTAAGTCCATAACTATTTCTGGTATGTACTTGACCCGACCCGGCATGGTCCATTTGGGTTGCATGGCACCATGCAATTGGATAAACTAAATGAGAGAAATAACGCTTGGAGATTATTAATATATTATAAGTTCTAATATATTAATAATATTATTTGATTAGTTTGATCAAGAATTAATTTAGAATTAATTAAGTGATCAAAAGATAACTAATTAAATATATGGGTTGATTAAGTAAATCATCCATATCTTGTATAGTGGGCTAAAAGGCTCCATGGATCATCAAGTTGGGTCCACCCATAGGATGCTCCATGGATGCTCCATGGGAGTTACAAACCCATGGGTCATGGAAATGAAGAGTCATGACACATTAGGGTTTAACCCTAGATGTGTCAACACTATATAAGGAATATGATCTCCTCCCAAATTGGTTACACTAAGTGAAAAGAGGGCTTGGCCGATTTGAAGAAGTGAGTATACTCTCATAAGTTCTTCCAAGAGCATTTGGTGTTGTGTGAAGCATTTGAGGCATCACCACTTGAGGTGCTAGGCTCACAAGGTTTCAAGGAACACAAGCAACAACAAGGTAAGTTATTCTATCTATACTTTATGTTAAAATTGTTCCCCATGTATGCTAGATAGGATATAACCTTGGAATTCAACTTTGCATGACAAATTAGACAAACATAGATCCAAGGTTATTAGGGTTGCATGTACACTTAGGAAGTGTTAGAATGCTCAAAACCCATCAATTACATGATGTGACTAGGTCACATTTTGATGTTTTGCAGAATCAAAGAAAGGAATCTTAAAGGAAGAGTACGTTAACTCTGATCGCGAAGAGATGGATTTCGATCGCATGATTCGAATATTAGAATTTTGAACTGCTACTTAAGAGTTATGATAGATTTCTTAGTAATAGATAACAACATAGTTTTCATATGTATTTGCATTGTAAGGATAATTTTTTTCCTCAAAAATTTAAATAAAAGAAAAGTTTTGATTTTATTTATTTTAAATTTCTTTGCAATGGCATTTGTGAAAATTGTTGTTTATATGATTCCAGTGATAACAACATTTGAAAATGGATTTGATTCTTTTGATTGTGGTAGTGTCATAATTTATCAAATAAGGAAAGATTCTCATCACCCGTGTTTCAGTTGGATAGAAACTTGGAATCATGTAATGTAACGCCCGCAGATCCGGGCTAGTCAATTTAAAGATAATAGGGGTTGAAAATAAATTTTCGTCAAAAGACTATTTAGAGTAAATAATCCTAACCAATCCATAGAATATGTCTCAAGGGTTCCGTACATATAAAGAACGCCGAAATCCGAGTTATAACGAAGAAGTTATGACTTGTTGAAGTTTTGCGACGGAACCGACACGACACCAGGAAGCATAAAAAGTGAATTTATGATAGAAGAATTTTAGCCTTTATAATTTAAACCAAAGTCTTAGATTATTTTAAACCGAGAAAATCCATAAAAAGAACGCCCAAATCTGACTTCGTATGAGGAAGTTATGATTTTTCAAATTTCCGGCTTTGCATTGTACAACCCGAAACTCGAATTTTAGTTCGAGCAGTTTTTGGCTTACACGACCTAAATGAGAGTTGAATATCTCATTAATAGGAACTCAATGGTAAAAATACTGACAATCAAGGAGTCCGTACGAAGGAGTTACCAATTTTTCGCGGTTATTTAGCAGTCTAATCTCCTCCTGCTGTTAAATTTAAGATCGGTCGAGAATTAGCCGACAGAGTGAAAATAAAATTTGTAGATCTTGTTTTTACCTACGCATGGAAAAAGAGAACGTCGAATACGGAGCTCGTTTGCGAAAGTTACGGGGTTTAGAAATCAGCAGGGTGTTGCTGCAAAAGGGGTGACGTGGCACAAGTTAGGCCTCACACGTTTCGCCACCAGAATCCTGACACCTGGCCTGGAACTCGATGTGTTGGAGGCCAACTCAACGAGTTTTTGGGATTTCTAGCCTATAAATAGAGGTTCCAGGTTCCCTTATTCTTCACACCTTCCCAACTTCACTTTCTCTTTCTAGTTTCTCTCTCTAAAGCCCCAACTCCCCCCCCCTAAAGTCTAGGTAAACCCCCAACACCCGAAGGAAGCCCCAAGGCTCCCAAAGCCTCGAGAAAAGAGCCTTTCTAATCAGGAACGCTGCTCTAGCGAAGCCCGATTTTGCGAAAAACCCGCTGTAAGTGAGCTACGTCTACCCTATCGTTAGTATATCTTATGTTTCAGTATAGTAATGTTATTAGGAACTTATAATAAGTACTTGGACTATTATTATGGGCTATATAAGTATTGATTAATGGTTATACGATAGTAATAATAGCTAGACTATTAATTAGTCTTCGTGAATATTAGACTAAACTCTAGTGGTAAGGATACTAGGTTTTATCCGACGAAAATTGTGTTGAGAGTAACAAAGTTTTGTTCGAGTGCCGAATCACCACCTTCTCAGGTGAGTGCATGGTCCTTTTCATCTTACACATAGATATGATTTATTTTATATAAACTACGTGCTATGTGTGCATATTATCTGTATATTTGCTATCTGTGCTGGATGAACGATTTTATACAGGTTTTAAATTATTTAAATTATACACGTATTTTATATCTACAAAGATGTTGGGTATAACATGGGTTGATGAATGATGAGAGATAAAAGATGATATGAGTGATAATTGGCAACTATGGACTTAGTGCCTATTGAATAAATGTTGGTAGCTATGGACTTAGTAGATGATAGATAAACGTTGGTAGTTATGGACTTAGTACCTAAACACTGGTAGCTATGAATTTAGTACCTGATGAATAAACTTTAGCAGCTATGGAATTAGTGCTTTACGAACGAGCATTAGCAGCTATGGACTTAGTGCCAGTCCTATAACCCTGGAAGCAAAGGACTTCAGAATGAACGAATGCAAGATAGATGACTCTTAGGGTAGACACTTAAGAGTAAGGAAGATAATGGGGATGGGTAATTGAGTTGATTGTTTGATTGTTTAAACATAATAATTATATTATTGTGGGCTGAAAACCCTATGTACTCACTAGGTTTCCCAAACTGACCCACTCAGTTTATTCATATCACACGTTTTGATATGAAGTCACATTACGCTAAGAGATTAAGGAGATATAAATCACTAGTGATAATGAATGTAAGTTTTGTTTATGCTTATGTTTCTGTATTGACGATGACATCCTAAATGTTTTAAAATGAATAAACATACTTTTCTTCAGAAATGCTTTGATAACGTATTTATCATGTTTTACTAGGAACAAATTTCACAACCTTTTAGAGATACTCTAATTTTTATAAAGCATAAAGAAAATCTGTCTTTTCTGCCGTGAAAATTGGAGATGTCACAATTGGTATCAGAGCATCAGTTTAAGCGAACTAGAAATTTGTAGGAAATTTCTAGACTTAAACTTAGAATGCTAAGCGACGATTGTGAGGAGTGTGTCTATTATATTTTAGGTACTACACCAGAATAGACACAAGCACTAGCTTAATTAGGGAAGATGCTTAAAATGCTTTTATGTGCAAAATGATTTGTGATGCTCTATGTTATTGTTTGATCCGATCTGTGGTCTATTGTCGACCAGATCTGCAAATTTTATGTGTTCAAATTTCTAAACGTTTAATTACGGTATTAGAACTCGCATGCAACTTTTCAGAGTAATAGGGTGATTTACACGTCGATTGTAAATTAAATCTTTCCTATCTAAATTCTCGACTCTGGACACCGAACGTCTAAATCGGTGTATAGACCGACATGGTGAGAACTCGAAGCGGATTGGGAAGTCGTAACTTGCAGCTTGAGCCACTAGTGATTGAGCGTGCGCCAGGAGTAGCAGCTGCACCCGAACCAATCACCATGGCCGGAGTATAAGCTTTGATTCGGGCTATGCAGGTTGAGCAAAGTGAAAAGATGAGGTAGATGTTCCCCAAAAATAGGGATGAACCTACTGTGCCCATTGTGCAACCTGAACAATCGGAGGAGGGAAATTATAGCCGCACTGAAAGTCAAGTTGAAACCCAAGGGGCAAGGAGGAATGGCCTGGAGAGGGGAAATGACCAGGATGGGCAGATGTATAAGAATTTCTTGGGTTCCAAGCCACCAAGTCTTTCTGGAAGCCCGAAGCCAGTTGAGATTACGGATGGGATCTCTGAGATGGAGATGGTGTTTGAGAGCTGCAACTGCAGCGAGAAACAGAAGACTGTCTACGCAGTAAGACAACTGAAAACTGGAGTCTTGAGCTGGTGGAAGCTATTGGCAGATACGATGCCACGAGGAGAAGCCCTAAGGATGTCATGGGAAGAGTTATTGGAACAGTTTAAAATGTAGTACTGCTCAGAGATAGATATGATAGACCTTAACAACGAGTTTTAGAACCTAAAGAAAGGGAAGATGAGTGTTGATGAGTACGCCACCGCATTCACCGAGAGGATGAAGCTATTTCCCTACTTGGTTCCTACTAAACTCTCCAAGATTGAATCGGTGTATAGATCAACATAGTGTGAACTCGAAGCAGATTGGGAAGTGGTAACCCGCAGCTTGAGCCACATGTGATTGAGCGTACGCCAGGAGTAGCAGTTGCACCCGAGCCAATCACCATGGCCAGAGTATAAGCTATGATTCGAGCTATGCTAGCTGAGAAGAGTGAAAAGATGAGGCAGATGTCGCACAAAAATAGGGATGAACCTACTGTACCCATTGTGCAACCTAAAAAATCAGAGGAGGGAAATTATAGCCACACTGTAAGTCAAGTTGACACCCAAGGGGGAAGCAGGAATGGCCCGGAGAGGGGAAATGACTAGGATGGGAAAATGTATAAGAGTCTCTTGGGTGCCAAGCCACCAAGTCTTTCTGGAAGCCCAAAGCCGGTTGAGATTATGGATTGGATCTCTGAGATGGAGATGGTGTTTGAGAGCTACAACTGTAGTGAGAAACAGAAGACTGTCTACGCAGTAAGACAACTGAAAACTGGACTCTTGAGCTAGTGGAAGCTATTGGCAGATACGATGCCACGAGCAGAAGCCCTAAGCAACGAGTACTGCTCAGAGATAAATCTGATAGACCTAAGCAATGAGTTTTAGAACCTGAAGAAACAGAAGATGAGTGTTGATGAGTATGCCACCGCATTCACCGAGAGGATGAGGCTATTTCCCTACTTGGTTCCTACTGAACTCTCCAAGATTGAATCGGTGTATAGATCGACATAGTGAGAACTTGAAGTGGATTGGGAAGTGGTAACTCGCAGCTCGAGCCACAAGTGATTGAGCGTGCGCCAGGAGTAGCAGTTTCACCCGAGCCAATCATCATGGCCAGAGTATAAGCTATGATTCGGGCTATGCTGGCTGAGAAGAGTGAAACAACGACGCAGATGTTGCACGATAATATGGATGAACCTACTGTGCCCATTATGCGACCCGAACAATCGGAGGAGGGAAATTGTAGTCGCACTGTAAATCAAGTTGAAACCCAAGGGGGCAAGGAGGAATGGCCTGGAGAGGGGAAATGACCTGGATGGGAGGATGTATAAGAATTTCTTGGGTTCCAAGCCACCAAGTCTTTCTGGAAGCCCGAAGCCGGTTGAGATTATGGATTGGATCTCTGAGATGGATATGGTGTTTGAGGGTTGCAATTGTAGCGAGAAACAGAAGACTGTCTACATAGTAAGTCAACTGAGAATTGGAGTCTTGAGCTGGTGGAAGCTATTGGCAGATACGATAGCACGAGGAGAATCCCTAAGGATGTCATGGGAAGAGTTCTTGGAACAGTTGATAATGCAGTAATGCTCAGAGATAGATCTGATAGACCTAAAGAACGAGTTTTAGAACCTATAGAAAGGGAAGATGAGTGTTGATGAGTATGCCACTGCATTGACCGAGATGATGAAGCTATTTCCTTACTTGGTTCCTACTGAACTCTCCAAGATTGTATCGGTGTATAGATCGACATAGTGAGAACTGGAAGTGGATTGGGAAGTGGTAACCAGCAGCTTGAGCCACAAGTTATTAAGCGTGCGCCAGGAGTTGCAGCTGCACCCGAGCCAATCACTATGGCTGGTGTATAAGCTATGATTCGAGCTATAATGGCTGAGCAGAGTGAAAAGATGAGACAGATGTTGCACGAAAATAGGGACGAACCTACTGTGCCCATTGTCCAACCTGAACAATCGGAGGAGGGAAATTATAGCCGCACTGTAAGTCAAGTTGAAACCAAAGGGGGAAGGAGGAATGGCCCGGAGAGGGGAAATGACTAGGATGGGAAAATGTATAAGAATTTATTGAGTGCCAAGCCACCAAGTCTTTCTAGAAGCCCGAAGCCGGTTGAGATTATGGATTGGATCTCTGAGATGGAGATGGTGTTTGAGAGCGGCAACTGTAGCGAGAAACGTAAGACTGTCTACGCAGTAAGACAACTGAAAACTGGAGTCTTGAGCTAATGGAAGCTATTGGCATATACGATGCCACGAGGAGAAGCCCTAAGGATGTCACGCGAAGAGTTCTTGGAAAAGTTTAAAATGAAGTACTACTCCGAGATAGATCTGATAGACCTAAACAACGAGTTTTAGAACCTGAAGAAACGGAAGATGAGTGTTGATGAGTATGCCACCGCATGCACCGAGAGTATGAAGCTATTTCCCTACTTGGTTCCTACTAAACTCTCCAAGATTGAATCGGTGTATAGATCGACATAGTGAGAACTCGAAGCGGATTGGGAAGTGGTAACTCGCAGCTGGAGCCACAAGTGATTGAGCGTGCGCCAGGAGTAGCATTTGCACCCGAGCCAATCACCATGGCCAGAGTATAAGCTATGATTCGGGCTATGCTGGCTGAGCAGAGTGAAAAGATGAGGCAGATGTTGTACGATAATATGGATGAACCTACTGTGCCCATTATGCGACCTGAACAATCGGAGGACGGAAATTGTAGTTGCACTGTAAGTCAAGTTGAAACCCAAGGGGCAAGGAGGAATGGCCTGGAGAGGGGAAATCACGAGGATGGGCGGATGTATAAGAATTTCTTGGATTCCAAGCCACCAAGTCTTTCTGGAAGCCTGAAGCCGGTTGAGATTATGGATTAGATCTCTGAGATGGATATGGTGTTTGAGGGCTACAATTATAGCGAGAAACAGAAGACTGTCTACGTAGTAAGACAATTGAAAATTGGAGTCTTGAGCTAGTGGAAGCTATTGGAAGATACGATGGCACGAGGAGAAGCCCTAAGGATGTCATGGGAAGAGTTCTTGGAACAGCTGATAATGCAGTAATGCTCAGAGGTAGATCTGATAGACCTAAACAACGAGTTTTAGAACGTATAGAAAGGGAAGATGAGTGTTGATGAGTATGCCACCGCATTGACCGAGAGGATGAAGCTATTTCCCTACTTGGTTCCTACCGAACTCTCAAAGATTATATCGGTGTATAGATCGACATAGTGAGAACTCGAAGCGGATTGGGAAGTGGTAACCAGCAGCTTGAGCCACAAGTTATTAAGCGTGCGGCAGGAGTAGCAGCTGCACCCGAGCCAATCACCATGGCTGGAGTATAAGCTATGATTCGAGCTATGTTGGCTGAGCAGAGTGAAAAGATGAGGCAGATGTTGCACGAAAGTAGGGATGAACCTATTGTGCCCATTGTGCAACCTGAACAATCAGAGGAGGGAAATTATAGCAGCACTGTAAGTCAAGTTGAAACCCAAGGGGGAAGGAGGAATGGCCCGAAGAGGGGAAATGACAAGGATGGGAAAATGTATAAGAATTTCTTGAGTGTCAAGCCACCAAGTCTTTCTAGAAGCCCGAAGCCAGTTGAGATTATGGATTGGATCTCTGAGATGGAGATGGTGTTTGAGAGCTGCAACTATAGCGAGAAACAGAAGACTGTCTACGTAGTAAGACAACTGAAAATTGGAGTCTTGAGCTAGTGGAAGCTATTGGCAAATACGATGCCATGAGGAGAAGCCCTAAGGATGTCATGGGAAGAGTTTTTGGAACAGTTTAAAATGCAGTACTGCTCAGAGATAGATCTGATAGACCTAAACAACGAGTTTTATAACCTGAAGAAAGGGAAGATGAGTGTTGATAAGTATGCCACCGCATTCACCGAGAGGATGAAGCCATTTCCCTACTTGGTTCCTACTGAACTCTCCAAGATTGAATCGGTGTATAGATCGACATAGTGAGATCTCGAAGCGGATTGAGAAGTGGTAACTCGCTGCTGGAGGCTCAAGTGATTGAGCGTGCACCAGGAGTAGCAGTTGCACCCGAGCCAATCACCATGGCCAGAGTATAGGCTATGATTCGGGCTATACTGGCTGAGCAGAGTGAAAAGATGAGGCAGATGTTGCACGATAATATGAATGAACCTACTATGCCCATTATGCGACCTAAACAATCGGAGGAGGGAAATTATAGTCGCACTGTAAGTTAAGTTGAAAACCAAGGGGGGAGGAGGAATGGCCCGGAGAGGGGAAATGACTAGGCTGGGCTGATGTATAAGAATTTATTGGGTGCTAATCCACCAAGGCTTTCTGAAAGCCCGAAGCCGGTTGACATTATGTATTGGATCTCTGAGATGGAGATGGTGTTTGAGAGCTGCAACTGTAGCGTGAAACAGTAGACTGTCTACAGACTAAGACAGCTGAAAACTGGAGTCTTGAGCTGGTGGAAGCTATTAGTAGATACGATGCCACGAGGAAAAGACCTAAGGATGTCATGGGAAGAGTTCTTGGAACAGTTCAAAATGCAGTATTGCTCAGAGATAGATCTGATAGACCTAAACAATGAGTTTTAGAACCTGAATAAAGGGAAGATGAGTGTTGATGATTATGCCACTGCATTCACTAAGAGGATGAAGCTATTTCCCTACTTGGTTCTTACTGAAGTCTCCAAGATTGATAGGTTTGCTAACGGACTGCCGATAGACTTTGGCCCAACGGTCAAAATGGTAACTACTTTGAAAACAGCCATTAGAGCAGCCAAGAATCTAGAGTCCCAGATAAAAGAAAAGGGTTAGGAAAAAGATAAGGTATGAGAAAAGTGGAAGTTTGAAGGATCTTCAAGGTCCAACAAGGAGAGCAAATTCTCGAAGCTCGAAGAAGGAGAGAAAGGTGATGCGAGATGGTGTGATAAGTGCAAGAAGAAGCATAGTGGGAGATGCAACGAATTAGTAACTTGTTACAAGTGTGGGAGGTCCGGTCACTATTCAAAGGAATGTACACATAATGACAAGGTATGTTAAGGATGTGGAGGTAAGGGATACATGTCCAGAGACTGCCCAAGGAAAAATAAAGCAGCAAGGCCATATACAACACCAAGGCTAAGGGCATTCCACATGATCCTCATCGAAGTAGAAAACAATGCGAAGATTCGAGGATGAGTTACAAAGTAGCCAATAGAGTAGTATCGTGTGGTGTAGCCTCTTAGAGGCATAGTTTAGGGTAAACTTGAACACCTATCTAATCGTTTCCAGTAATAATATAAAACATTTGTTATGTTATCTAATGTGTTGAATGATTGTGTGATTTTCCTACATGGTGACTTTGATGAAACTACGAGACAATACTTGGGAAGAGTATAAGTAGGTGTAAAAGGTACTAGACGGCTATACTACTGGAAGCACAGGATTCACACTTGGATCAGGGAAAGTCACAAGGTTACCAAGAAGCTAGTAATTGATGCTGTTTTATTCAAATATGTCGTTACCATCGTTTCGGTAATGACAAAGAGGATGATTGCTATTACAACCCTAGTGGTCATATCGAATTGTATCCAACTACGAGAAGTATGTTACGTTGTTTAGAGAACCAAGTTTGATGTAGATTCTGACTTAAGTCGGAAGATTGAAATAAAAGATAACCAAAGCGATTGGCAGAGGTGTCGCGATAGTTTCTTATACCTAGAAATGTTACGTTTTAAGATGTGATTAGAACATTAAGAAACGTATAGTCTATTCTGGAAGACTCTAAGAGACCTTAGTCTAAGCCTGGGAACATACGATGATAAGTCATTAGAATATGAAACATCGGTCTATTTTAGTAACAAAATAATTTATCATAAGTTTAAGACGAAGAAGCAATCTCCAGTAAGGATCGAGATTGTGACTTGAAGGTCATAATTTGGAGTCTAACGTGAGATAGGGAGCAAGTGCAAGATTGAGCACCGCTTGTAATCAAGATGTCTTAGAGTTAGATATTTGTTCGACGAAACATCAAAGTTACGGTTATTACTTAGCATGAAGAGAGAACATATGGAGTCATCATGTGAGCCCTGTTTTCGTTGATGATTCCGGGAAGTAATCATCCTAAGGGGGGGGGGGATAATTGTAACGCCCGCAGATCCGGGCTAGTCAATTTAGAGATAATAGGGGTTGAAAACAACTTTTCTTCAAAATATTGTTTAGAATAAAAGAGAAAAAGTTGATGTCATGTCACATGATTGTGAAAACACAATAGATGATTTTAACAAAGTACCAGACGATAGGTTTGCATATGGTGTTGTTTAGATAGATGAGTTTTTAAATGCTGATGAATTGGTTAATATTGTTAATGGAGTTTGCAAAAGATGAACAAGTGAAAATTTTGAAAAGAACTAAACATTCGAAACTTGATTCACAACATAATTTTGCTGATGTCGATGAGAATTCGGATATTCTAAACGAAATCAGTGAAATTAAAGAAGAAGAAGAAAGTATTGATTGTTGTCAGTTTTCTATCATTCACATCACATTTAAGGTCAAAGGTAAAGAAATTGTTAACGATTCGATGGTTGGGGATGACACTGGAAAACCCTCTACTTCAATTTTTTTTGACTTTAATGATGTGGAAGTTCAAGACAGTCAGACAGATAGTAGTGATGATGAGGAGGATGAAGTTAAAGTTGCAAATGCTTGTAAGGCAGAAAAGAAAGTTTAAACTGAAACTTTAATTCCAAGAGTTGTTGTTGAACAAGTGTATGGTGACACTGAATTGTTCGACAAAGTGATTAGTGACAAAAGAGCACATTTTCTGAAAACCAACACACTTGTGTATCCAAATTTTACATGTACTGATAATGTTGTGTTTCCAAATCAAGTGTTTGTCACTACTGGAAATGCAGAGAATATAAAGCCAGAATTCAACAAATTGGTCAAAGAAGACAATAAGCGTTCAACAGATGCAAGATTTTTTGTGAATCAAAACATAGTTGAAAACAACCTCACTAAAAACTCGTATGTTTTTCAAAAACGAAGACCAAAACAAAAATGGGTTGTTAAATCTGAAAAGGAAAGAGAAGTTGTTACAAAAGAAGTTGTTAATTCAACTCCAATTGTGAAACTTAATTCAAATGAATTCAATGTGCTTGTTGACAAGTTTCAAAAGAAAACAAAGTTTCAATGAGAAAGGCACGAAAGGTAATTTTTTTTGGCAAGTAGTGTTTAACGAAAATTTTGCTTTAACTAAATCCAAAGTTTCATTTGAGAAAAACAGTGTTTCAAAATCCAAATTTACATATATTTCAAAACCAAAGAGTTTTCAAAAGCCATTAGTCACAGATAAACCACGAAACACATCTTTTCATCAACCAATGAATGTAATAGACACCTTTCCAATTAATAAAAAGGTTGCACAAGTTCACAAATTTGATAACATTTGAAAGTAAGAGACATCACAAAAGGGTCTAAATGATCGAAAACCTAACAATGTTCAAAAATCAACAAATAGTCAACATATTACAAACGAAACATTCAAATCATCAGTAAAATTTACACCACAAAAGCCAAAATTTCCAAATCCTCAAATCACAAAACCAACAAAGGTTTCATGTTCAAAAGGAAAATCAGAAGTTCATTCCATTAATCATTGGCTTGAGGGACAAGGAAAAAGGTATCAGTCTGGAAAGTTTTCTCAAGGTCAGATCAAAACAGCATATGAAAAGTATTTGCATGAGTCAACAACTGGAAGTTTATCTTCTCAAGATTCTAATACTCCAATTTAGAGATGGCAACCATTCAAGAAATTAACAAGAATTGAGAAGCCTGAGGTGCAATCTAGTGAAAATCCAAAACTATTGAATAGTTACATTTCAATATCTTTAGATAATGATGTTGATTTAATTGATAGTATCAAGGAAAAAGTTCGAACTTGGGATTTCAGTTCTAAAATTCAATCTTTGTTTCAAGATAATAACCAAGGAAACAAAAAGCCTTGGGTACCTAAATTCTTTACTTACATGCAGGTACTATGTGACGAGCAATATGATAATAAATGGTACATTGATAGTGGTTGCTCTCATCACATGAATGGGAAAAAGGAGAATTAGGAGATTTCCAAAGCCTGAAGAATGCAGGAGTGGTTAAATTTGGAAACATTCAAAAGTGTCAAGTCAAAGGATATGGGAAAATAATGAATGGTCAATTCACAATGAATCAGGTTGCTTATGTCGAAGGTCTTCAACACAGCTTGATAAGTGTATTACAACTTGTTGTAGGCACTGGAAATCAAGTATGTTTTAACGAAGAAGATAGCATTATTTTGAATGTCAACACAAAAGAAGTTTTGCTCAAATTAAAAAGGAAATGTGACATGTTTACGTTGGACATCAATCAAATTGTGGGTAAACCTGTTGTATGTCTACTTTCAAAAGCTACATCAAACATTAGTTGGCTTTGGCATCGAAGACATTCACATCTCAACTTTCGAAACATCAACAAACTTGTTGCTCAAGATTTGGTAAGAGGTTTACCTGTACTTAAATTTGATATTGATTTTTTATGTGTAGCTTGTTAAGTTGGAAAGCAACATAAGCAAGGTCATCCAATCACGATTGATTCAAATATTGTCAAACCACTAGAGCTTTTACATATTGATTTATGTGGACCATTGATAGTTTCAAGACTCAATAAGAAATGGTACATTTTAGTAATTGTTGATGATTTTTCAAGATTCACGTGGGTTTATTTTCTCAGGCTTAAATCTGAAGTTGCTCAAATCATGATTGACTTTATAAAAAAGATGGAAACGACACTGAAGAAGACGGTTCGAAAAATAAAGAGTGATCATAGAACTGAATTTACGAACAATGTTCTTGATTCGTTTTTGGTGGACAAAGGAATTTCGCATAATTTTTCTTCTCCATATACACAAAAACAAAATGGTGTTTTTGAATGTAGAAATAGATCTCTATGCGAAGTAGCAAGAACTATGTTGGCATATGCGAATCTTCCATAGTATCTTTGAGCTGAAGCAGTCTCCACTGCATGTTTTACTTAAAACAGATCTTTCATCCATCGTCGTTTTAATATCACTCCATATGAAATAATAAATAATCGAAAACCTAATGTGAAAATTTTCCATGTTTTCGGATGTAGGTGCTTTATTTTGAATCTTAAGGACAACCTTTTGAATTTTCAAGCAAAATCTGATGAAGGGATTTTCCTAGGATATTCTCATAATTCAGTCGCCAATCATGTGTTGAACAAAAAAACATGAAAAGTGGAAGAAACATTTAATCTTACATTTGATGATTATTATATCAAACAAAATGAAAAGCATTTTGAAAATCAACATATTTTAATAGAAATACACGAAGAATCTGAACCTTTACAACCATTGGATATTGATTATGATTTTATTTTTTGAATTTCAGATCATGCTGTTGATGCTGAAGTTAAAGCCAATGAAAATCATATCTCTAAATTAACGAAGCTCAATGATAGTTCAACATCAAATCCTTTAGAGATAGACGAAAGTATGAATATTAATCTAGTGGAGGGGGAGCACTTGGATTTGAACACTCTTGGTGAAGGGGAGCATTATTTCGAGGGGGAGAATGAAAGAGTATATGCTGATGTTGAGGGGGAGCATTTTGAACAAAATGAAAAATTTGATGATTTTAATGATGCATGTTTAATTGCAGGTTTAGAAAATGATGATTTATACGAAGATGCAACTTTGGAATTTGATCCAACTTATCCACCACTGGGAAAATGGAAAAAAGATCATCTGAAGGATCAAATAATTGGAAATCCACAAGAGGGAGTCTTAACAAGAGCTCAAATTCGTGCAGAGAATGAGGTATTAAATACTCATCAAGATTTTTGCATGTTCAATGTTTTTATCTCTAAGATTGAACCAAAGACAGTTAAGATTGCAATGGAACACTCAGACTGGGTTGTTGCAATGCAATCTGAATTATCTGAATTTGAACAAAACAAGGTTTGGAGATTAATTCCTAAGCCAAATGATGTTTCGATTTTCGGGTTAAAATGAATTTTCAAAAATAAAACCGACAAAGATGGAAACATTGTTCGAAACAAAGCCATGCTTGTTGTTAAATGTTATTCTCAACAAGAAGGAATAGATTACAAAGAAACTTTTACCCCTGTCGCAAGACTCGAGGCTGTTCGTATATTTCTTGCTTATGCAGCTCACAATGACTTTGATGTTTATCAAATGGATGTGAAGTGAGCATTTTTAAACGAAGAGCTTGAAGAAATAATTTATGTAGAACTACCCTAAGATTTTATTAACGAAGAACATCCTGATCATGTTTATATCTTAAATAAGGCAGTTTATGGTTTAAAACAAGCACCACGAGCATGGTATGCAATGCTTACTTCTTTTTAAAACAATATAAATTTAAACACGGATTAGTTGATCCCACATTATTTCGAAAGAAAATTGGGAATCATCTAATGCTTGTTCAAATTTATGTTGATGATATAATTTTTGGCTCAACTGACCCTGCTTTGTCTAGTGAATTCAAAAATTTGATGAAAAGCAAGTTTGAAATGAGCATGATGGGAAAAATCAATAATTTTCTTGGGTTGAATATTTGTCAAAACAGACAAGGTATTTTTATCAATCAAGAAAAATATAAGAATAATCTGCTAGAGAAGTTTGGATTGACGAATAGCACGAAATTACGTGTTTCAATGGAAACTGGCATAAAGCTGACTCCTTCATTAGATAAACCTGTAGTTGACCTAACTCTTTACAGAAGCATGATTGGTTCATTAATTTATCTTATTGCTAGTCAACCTGATATCATGTTTTCTGTGTGTAATTGTGCTAGGTATCAATCAAATCCACGAGAACCACATCTCATTGCTGTGAAGAATATATTTCGTTATCTTAAGGGAACAATTTCATCAAGATTGTGGTATCCTTCGAAAATTGGGTTCTTTGTACAAGCATATTCGGATGCAGACTTGGGTGGTTGTCAATTGCTTGATGGTAAATTGGTGAGCCGGCAATCGAAAAAGCAAACATCTGTATAAATTTCAACTGCTGAAGTAGAATATGTGGCTGTTAATGCCTGTACATCTCAAATAATTTGGATCCAAAGTCAATTGCATGATTATGAAATTAATATGAAAAGATTCCATTATATTGTGATTCTCAAAGTGCCATAAGAATTTGTCATAATCTTGTGCAGCATTTGAAGACTAAACATATAGCTCATCGTTATCATTTCATCAAGGATCATGTAGAAGTTGGAAATATTGAAGTGCATTTTGTGAAAACAAAAAATCAGTTAGATAATATTTTCACAAAACCGTTAGATGAAAAGTTATTTGTAAGAGTTTTGGAAGGACTTGGAATGATCGATGGAAACTCTATTACATGCGAAAAAGGAGAATGATGGTTAAAGAGGAATGGTTCAGAGACACGAAATCAAAGAAAAAGGAATGTCATTAAGTATTCAGATGTTACTATTGATAGTCAACTATTCGAATCCTTCGAATTCGTAAATTTGTCATTTTTCAGGGATTGATTAAATTGCGTATGTTTGCAACAAGTACATTTCAATTTCTTATTTTTTTTCGAAAAATCAAAAATTCCAAAAAGATTTTTTTTTTCGAAAAATAAAAATTTCCAGAAAGATTTTTGTTTTTAATTTTTTTTCTCAAAAAAAAAAAAAATCCAAAAACAACAAAAATATTTTGTTTCTCTTTTCTTTTTTGTATTTTGTTGCAGATTTACATGCTGATTCATCTAGTGTAATGCTTGCAGTTCTAGGGTTAGCTATTTTTTCAAATACTTTGAACTAGTTAAGATGTCCCTAGAAGCTTGCTGCAACATGTTGACCAAAGCCTCTATTGACTCAATATGTGTGTTCGAAAGCATTAATGAAAATTTTCATATGGAGATTTCTTCCCAATCAGGCTTGTATTCACATTAGTCTTCTAAGCTAACTGACTCTTTTCACATGAGTTAAGAGTTTACTGTTTGGTCCAAATATAACAGAGGTACATTTCGGGCCTTCTTCCAATCTTTTTCATCTCTAAATTCTTACACAAACACACACGAAGAAATATGTCCAAGAGGTATCTGATCAAACCAATCGAAACCTAGACATATGAAAAATCTATGTTTATGATCTGACATCATGAGACTGTGATGAAAGTGAAACCCAAATCTGTAAACATTTTAGGAATTGACGCGAAACTATGTTCCAGGTTTTAACAAAACATTTGTTTATGTACCTACATTCGAAACTCAAAATCATATTCATTTCTTATGAGTGGTCTTGATCAAACATTCGAAACCCACGATATTTGTTACCCAACAGGATCCAGTACAATTTTTTTTGTTGAATATGATTTCCGTGTAAGTTTTATTCGAAATTCAAAGTCATTTAAAAGTTTTCCAATGAAAACTTGTCACTGACTACACATGTCAAACAAGTAATTTCTGTTACACTAACTCAACTTATGTTTAGGTTGATATGTAACAGAATTCATTAAGGCACCTAGTATGCCTTTTTAAAAGAATCCCTTTGATACTTCTTTACGAGTATTCGATTGTAATTCACATGAACATACGCAAGCTGTTGATCATCTCTCTTGATGATTAACGAAGCAACCTTTGGCAGGGGTTTTAATTGCCTTCGTGTCAAATTGAATTTTTGACATCACTAAATTCCAAAATTTTCTTTTTATTGCTTCTCATCTAAATTCTTTGGAACACTGCACACACGAAATCCTTGAGGTTCTGAGTAACACCAACTCAGGCTGCTGATTTCAAACATCTGGAAAATGACTTTACTTTAAAACCCAAAAGTAAAAGAGCCTTACTTCCATACGAAGGGTTTCGACGGTTACTATTCCATTAGGTAAAACAAACTAGCCTGTTTGAGGTGACGTTTTATATCCTGTTCGGGTTTTGAGGAGACGTGACAGTTACTTTATCAAGCATGATCACTTTATCATCATCATGACATGGTTTTCTCGGTGCCATGTCAGATTTCTTTAAATGCACATCCTGCTTTTATTTCAAAATCAAGGGTTACATATAAAAGGGGATTCAAGGGTTCATTATCAGTTTACGCTTTCAAACACAATAATAGCCAAATACTCTCTAATCTACATCAAGCTTTTAAACCCTAACAATGGCGACTTCTGCTAATCCTGATGCCAATATTTCTCACACCACTGATGATGTCACTTCTTTACCAATTATGAAGATTTAGGGTTCAAATTATCAAGTTAATGCTAATGTTTCTCAATACCTTAAAGAACACAAGATGCTAATCGTTGCTTTGAAGAGTTCTGTTCTATCAAAAGCAATGTTCAATTCTGTTTCTGTTCCACTTTCATGGCTTTCTCAAGCTAGATCAACTGCTACATATTCAAAAGATTTTGATGCAGTTACTTTCAATCTTGTGAATGATAAAAAGGTCATATTGTCTAAGAAGATTTTCTATTAGATTTTGGAAATCCCTAATTACCCAATGTATGTCAATTTTACCTTTCCTCAAATCGTTCATATGTTTAATGAAATGGGCCATCAACCTCAATTATCAAAGATCAGTGACTTCAAGAAGTCAGTTCTTCCAAGTGTTTGGAATTTCTTATTTAGTATTTTCTTGAGGTGTTTGACTGGAAGAACAGTTGGTCTTGACAAGGGTCGAATGGAGGTGTATGCCATGGTTGCAGGGCTTTATTATGATGTACAAGTGGATTAGTCTACTCAATTGTGGAAAGAATTTCTGAACAGTATCGAAAACACTAATGCTCTTCATGGAATTTCATGTGCAAGATATTGGAGCTTGATTTTGTAGTACTTTTACAAGAAGGAGGGGATTCACGTATACAGTTGTCCAAAGGATGCAATTAATAATACTGAGGAGTTTCCTTTTGTAGCTCGTATTCCTGATGTGATTTCCAAATGTGTTGATCTAATGAATACAATCTTAGAGACTAATTTGCAAACAATTGATACTACTATTGAGAGCGGGATTCTATTGGAAAGGGAGGAGACAAGGCCAAAACGTACAAAGAAGACTGAAACTAGTTCTTCTGAAAAACCAGTCAAGGAGTTTAAGTCTATGAAGATTCCAAAGAATCAACCAATCACTGATGAAGAGCCAGTGACACATGAAGTTTTGGTTGTTGACACAACCTTAACTAAGCCTGTTGTCCAGAAACTCAAGAAAAAGAAATTATTCCTTCGAAGACCGGTATTTTTCGAAGAATCAAAATGAATTCGAAGCACAAGATCAAGTCTCCAATGACTAATGTAGTACGAAATCCACAAGTTACTCATCAGGGAGTCCAATTTCGTGAAATTCCAACGCCTGTTTCTCCATCTTCAAAGAAACGAACGGCTGTAGATATGGCTAAACATATCTCAAAGAAGAAGAAGAAGATAAGCAAAATGATCATCTATTCTGAATCTACAGATGACAAAGATGAAAGGATTCGAGAAACTCTTAAAGCAAATCTCCAAAAAGATACTTCTACTCGATCACAGACAGCAGTTATACCACCCGAAGATTCGGTTTCCAAGTCATTTTCTGAGGAGGCACGAACTTTTGACATTCTTGTATACGTATCTAATACGGATGCAAATGTCCTCATGGGTGAGGATGATTCGAAGAAAGCGGAACAAGGTAAACCTTCAAATTTTACCTCAGAAACTTTCTTTTCTTTTCCTCAACAAATTACACCTTTCATACCCATTACTTCCACCACAGATTCTCCTACATTCAAAAACATCATCAAACATCCATTTACTTCTCTTTTCTCTTCTTAATCAACAGACCCACCCACAACCACTTCACCAATTAAATAATCTATTTTTATGGAGACCGAGAATGAATCTGAAGGTTTTGGAGGTACTTCTGAGAATTTGGTATTTGGTGAAGACGAAGCTGATTTCCCAGATCATATGCTTATGACAATGAAGCAAATCTTAAATACAAAGCTGAATTGTATTCTTCAATCAGAAGCAGATCTTGGGGGAGGTAATTCTGCATCAAGTTTAGAGGTTGATGGTTTGTTAAAATTGCTAGAAGGAAGGATCACTTTGAAAGTTTATATTATGATCAAAGACTATAAGTTTTGTATTTTGGAGAAGGTTGATCTGTGTGATCAAAATAATGAGTTGAGTGTGAATTCTCAAAATTCCACATTTGAAGGAGATTTGAAGGAATTGCGAAAGGAGACCAAGGAACGTCATGTATTGTTTACTCAAGACGTCAAGAAGGTTCGTGAGGATGTCAACTTCAAACTTCAAGAACTTTGTCAATATATGGACAAAGAGATTGCATGTGTTCGAACGGCATATGCTTCTTTAAATCAGAAGGTTGACATCATCTGTGATGCTATGATGATATTTTCCAAGTTGTATGAAAGTTTGAGTCCTCAACTATCTCAACTCTATACAACTGAAAGAAAAATTTTTATGGAGGTCATCACTTTGTTAATGGGGATCAAAGAATTATCTACAAAGCTAGTATCATCTTCTCAACTATCTTCGGATTTTCTGTTGCAAATTTTTCTCAATTCAAAGATATACTTCTCAAACAATTTACTCCTCTTTCTCGCATATCCAACCTTCTTCCAACAACAGATGCCCCACCTGTTTATACAGGGGTGCAAGGGGGAAAGGAAGGGTGAAGATTCGAAGGCTGGT
Source organism: Lactuca saligna (assembly GCF_052625555.1). Lineage (NCBI taxonomy): Eukaryota > Viridiplantae > Streptophyta > Magnoliopsida > Asterales > Asteraceae > Lactuca > Lactuca saligna. Next base: position 150,809,890 of record NC_136417.1, read on the forward strand.
GGTGACGATGTGAAGGTGATACCCCTGATGTTGATGCTACACCTCTTACCCCTATTGAAAGAGAGTTCATGTCTAGAGAAGCTTCCACTGTCAGTTCAACTTTTATGGAACTACTAATTCCAAAAGAAATTGCTAATGAGTTTGTAGCAGATTCATCCAATGTAGAACAATCAACAAATGATGGAGGTTTCAACATTCACAATCTTCCTATTTCACCCAATGATATCAGCCTGGAAATACCCTCAAGAATTCAACGCGATCATCCGATCAGCAAATATGGAACTACTCTTTCCTGAAGAAATTGCTAATGAGTCTGTATTCTTGCTTTATCTCTCAAATAGAGCCTAAGAACATTGAAATGGTTTTGAATGAGCCCAGTTGGGTAGATGCTATGCATGAGGAGCTAAATCAATTTGAGAAGCTCGAGGTTTGGAAATTGGTTGAGCTACCGAAGGGCAAAAAGTCTCTTGACATAAGCTGGGTCTATCGAAACAATCAAGATGATTCAGGAGTCATAGTATCACACCCCGAAAATCAAAGGCGGAAACATTTCCGGGGTGGACTTCCACGTTGTGTATCAAATCCAATGTACATGGTAATCACAGTAAACAACCATTACATTACATATATATGAAAGTTTACATTTGTTTCAAAAGTAAAGTTATACAAGATATACATATGCATCATATTAACAAAAGTTGAGACGAGTCTTCTGAGCACTCCGTCTTCTCCAAAAGATATCACCGGGTACCTGTCTAACTCGGACCTGAGAATACAAGCGGTTTGAAAATCAGCATAAAGCTGGTGAGTTCATAAGCGGTTTTGTTTTATGAAAATGTATCGGTTCCTTTAGTTTCCGAAAAGGTTTGTTATCCAAGAAAATCCCATATTTTCTTATGTAAAGTTAGTTTAGTTATCATTTGTTACCAATTCGATTACGTGTTGTATTTTACCCCAGGAAAATCCCATATTTTCCTAATTGTAAGACCAATTGTATATCACAAAGTATAGTTTAATACACAAAACTATATGTTGAAAATCTTGGGATCACTATCCCGAAAGAGATATAAGATAGTTTGACACATATGAAAGTACAGATTTAAGATCATGGGACTACCATCCCGGACTAGACACGAGATAATTTGATATATATGGAAATAAAGATTGAAAACCATGGGATCACTATCCCGGACAAGATATAGATTTAGACCATGGGATTATCATCCCGTACTTGATATAGATTGAAATCATGGGATTACTATCCCGAAATAGATATAGATTGAAAACCATGGGATCACTATCCCAGACAAGATATAAATGTAAACCATGGGATTACTATCCCGTATAAGATATAATTAAAAATCATGGGGCAAACATCCCGTACAAGTTATAGATAGCTACCCATGGGATCACTATCCCGTATAAGATATAAGATATATACATACTGAAAAACCATGGGAATAACATCCCGTACTAGATACAAGTTCAATAGACTGAAAAACCATGGGACTACTATCCTGAACTAGATACAAAATAGTTTGACAAAACCATGGGATCACTATCCCGAACCAGATATAAGATTATAAAACCCAAACTGTGAATAAATTTATGTTAATACATGTTGTGAGTCGGGTAACCATGCTAATATGACAACGAGACCTCCTTGACGTTTGTCAGACGTCGAAACGATATCCAGAAATTTGTCACCCCAGGCGTGCCCGCCTAACTGTAGCTAGCAGTTAAGGTGTTGGATTGTCAGTCCCAAATAGATCTATTCACCAATTCCTCGCTCTCCCTCCAGGAGACTCTGGTTACACTTCCGGGGAGGATTTACTGATCATCCATAAAGGGTAGTGACTATCTCACAAACTAGTACTAAACTATTCACAGGGTTCTCATATGATATCAACATACAGAAGATTATGAAACGTGATACAACGAATATAGATACATACAATGAAACTATCTGACAATACATTCAAATGATATGGAGATAAACTGAATCAGACATAGTTTATCTAGTAACTTTATATAGATATCAGTACATGATAAAACGAACAGTAAAGAACCCCAAATTATTCCCATAATAATTTGATTAGTTTGGTTATTTCCTTAACTAAAATTCATTTAGTTGTAGTTGATAAATCGTTCCTTATGCTCAGCATAATACATAAGAAGTAAAAGTGTTTATAAGTTTGTCAGATATATTTGAAACATATCAATATTGTGGTTTGAAAATAGTTATAGTTTGCTTGTATTCCCCCCCTGAAAACAGTGAAAAACACGGAAAAGGGCGTAAGGGTATGAACTCACCGAACGAGAAACGTGACGGTTTGGATGCTAAGAGTTGGTCCGGGGCTTGTAAACACACGAGGTTCCTAAGTATAATGTAAAGATACACATTTGTATCTAATTAGGACCTAGATTGATTATTTGATAGGGACAATTGCTTCTAGTCGCGAAAACACTCCGATATAAGTGTTTGGAGGGACCCGGGTGACATTTAGGGACACATATAGTTAGGATAATGAATTGGGACTTCAAAGGAACACCTCTTAGGGAGTTTAGAGCCACAAGACCCATTCCCCATGAGTTTACGGCCGTAAACTCATGGTGGGTCAATTACGGGCAAAAATGACTTCAAACACTTAGGGGAATTTTTCTAGGTTTTGTTCAAAGTCTTGGAATGGATTTTTAACATCAAAATGACACATTTATGGGAGTTTACGGCCTAGCATAGGCTCCTGGCCGTAAACTCCTTAATATTCATGAAAATTGTGTTAAATGGTGCTAGAACAAATCACATGTGATTGCTAAAATTGTTTCAAGGCCTTACATGCATTTGTATGAAATTTTGAAGAGGTTTTTGGAGTTTACGGCCAATAAGACCCCTCTCATGGCCGTAAACTCTCTTAGAGAGTGATTTCATGTGTTTTAATGCCAAAAACCTGTTTGTAAGGACTTCTAAAATTCATTCCAAGGCTTTAGGGTTGATTTAAGGACATTTTGGCATGTCTTTATGAGTTTACGGCCAAAGGCTATGTGTTTAGGCCGTAAACTCCTATATGTAATGTGTTTAATGTGTTTAAGGTCTCCAAAACATTTTTAGATGATTCTAGGATTTACCACAAGGTCATTGGTTGAGTTTCAAGGCATTTGGACATGTTTTAAGGCACTAAATCCCCCATTTAGAGGAGTTTACAGCCCAAGCACATGCCTTGGCCGTAAACTCTTGTTTGTCCCCCAAAAATGATGTTTAAAGTGTCCAAATGTTAAAACCATTATTCTACAAGTCATATCTAAGCCTTGTTTGTGATTTGGAAGGGTTTATGGGCATGAAAACCCCATTTACATGAGTTTACGGCCCAAGCTTATGCCTTGGCCGTAAACTCCTTCAAATGACTCAAAATTTATGTTTTAAATGTTATATGTCCATTTCATGAAGCCATTAAGCCATATCTAAAGTCCAAAATTGCTTAGGAGGGATTTTAGGGCTTAAAAACCCATGTTATATGAGTTTACGGCCCATGAATGCTCCATGGCCGTAAACTCATGAATGTGGTCTTAATCCATGTTTTGAACTCAAATTTGAAGGCTAAGAAGGTTACAATACAAGCTAGGGAAAGTACCTTAGAGATTTGAGGCCTTAAATTTGAGTTTTGGACCCTTAAACTTGGATTTAGGAGAGAGGTTAGAGAGAGAGTAGAGAGAGGAAGAAAAAGCTTCAAATGAGTGCTTAAACACGTTTATATAGGTCCTAAAACTTGGACATGGTGGAATTCTACCCGATACCGGCCTTAAACGCGACTTTTGGTCGCACCCGATAAAGTTACCGTCGCCTGGCGGGGACGTTTCTAAAACTTATGAAATAAATATTTTGGACTAATTACATGAGTTCCTGAGTGATTTAGACACTCATTAAATTATAATAAACATATAATTTTAAATAATTAACCCAAGGTGAAAACGGAATGAATTTGATAACGGAAAATTTTTCGGGTTGAACGGGTTTTGGCGACGAACAACTTCGGGTTGTTACACATAGTGTGCAATAAAGCAAGCTTGGTGGTTTGTGGCTTTAGACAGATCAAGGGTCTTGACTACACTGAGGTTTATGCTATAATAGCTCGCTTGGAGGCTATTTTTATCTTCCTTGCATATGCTTCCTACATGAACATCACGGTTTAGCAAATGGATGTCAAGACAGCCTTCTTGTATGGCAAGGTGAAGGAAGAAATCTATGTTGATCAGTCCCTGTGTTGGTTAACTCGAAGTTTCCTAATCATGTCTACAAGTTGGACAAGGCTCTGCATCAAGCTCCTCGAGCGTGGTATGCGACTGTCACAAAGCATTTGCTCGAGCATGGATACTCTCGTGGAACTATTGATCAAACCTTATTCATAAAGCATGTGGATAATGATCAGATTCTAGTCCAGATCTACGTTGATGACATTATCTTTGGGTCTACCAGCCCACAACTATGCAAAGAGTTTGAAGATGTTATGAAAAAGAGGTTTGAGATGAGCTCATTAGGTGAGATGACCATGATTCTGGGGCTTCAGGTCAAACAAAATTCAACTAGAATCATGATATTCTTGAGAAGTTCGGGTTTCAAGACGCAAAACCTGAATCAGCACCGATGGCCAAAAAACCCCTGCTGACTGCAGATACTGATGGCGAATCCGTAGATCAGACTCACTACAAATCGATGATCGGATCGTTGATGTATCTTATTGCAAGCCATCCAAACATCATGTTTACAGTTTGTCAATGCGCACGTTATCAAGCTAATCCTTAACTTTCACATTTTATTGTTGTCAAAAGAATCTTTCGGTATATCAAAGGAAGCCCAAAATTGGGTCTTTGGTACCCGAAAAATTCTGAATTTGATTTATATGCATTTGCTGAAAGTAATTATGGAGGCGGTGAGCTTGACAGGAAATCTACTTCAGGAGGGTGTGAATTCCTTAGAGACAGGCTAGTGTCGTGGCAGTGCAAGAAACAACACACTGTCTCAACCTCAACAACGGAAGCGAAATATGTTGCTACATCTGCTTGTTGCTCTCAAGTTATCTGGATCCAACATCAGCTGTTGGATTATAGTTTGAATTATCTAGAAACCCCCATTTACTGTGATAATGAGGTTGCGATTCAAATTGTTAAAAATCCTATCCAACATTCCAAAAGCAATCACATTGATATCAAAATTCATTTTATCAGAGATTGTTATGAGTGTTCGCTCATCTGGCTGGAACAAGTTCCCACTACTAATAATGTGGCAGATCTGTTCACCAAGCTCTTCAACAAAGCTCGATTCGATGTGCTTGTGGGATTTTTGAAAATGATTCGTTTTGAGGATTAACTTTTGTTTTAGGTTAGGATAGTTTAAATTTGTGCATGTTAGTGTTTTCATTCTCTCATATGCACAAATTTAGGGGGAGAAATAAACAAAAACCAAACAAAAATGAAAATTTCAAAATTCCAAAAACATTAAGGTGTATTTTAGAGAGAGAAAGTGGAACTTATGTGTGTGTATTTTAAGGTGTCTTTTAGAGAGAGAAAGTGAATATTGTGTAAGGAACTTCAATCATATCATCAATACATTCAAGATTCAAGTTATTCTTCTCCTCCTTCTCTTCTATTTTGATTTGGCATCATCCGTTTGATTGGGATTTCGCACCATTAAACGGATCTGATTGATACATAAGCAGATTTGGGACTTACAAGTGGTATCAGAGCTTGGATTGTATCAATCAATTTTGTTAGACCTGGAGCCTATTTGATCTTATTTTGGAAGGATTTTTTAGTTTCTGGATAGATCTCTAAAAATTAGGGGGGGGGGGGGGGTTCTCTTCGTGTTTTTGATAAAAACGATTTTGATCGAGTTTTGGAGCAAAAAGGGGTGAAAAACATTTGTTTTTCACGTAATTTCCAAGGAGTTTACGGCCAGAGAGTTTACAACCGAAGTTTGCGGTCCTTGGTTTGCGGCCAGCACCTCGCACCTCGCACACCTTCTCGTTCAGCAGCCTCGGTCTCGCACCTTGCCCTCGCACGTTCAACAAGCTTCACAGAAGACAACCTCGCATTGCACATAATAAAAATAAGAAATGGATTTGGGGGGTGTCGGCGATCTAACCCCGGTCTCATGCTCCTTCAACAGACGCGCCTTACCAGCTAATCTAGCTTGCTAGATGGAACATCCCTTTGAAATTTAATTCAACTGCACTCCCAGTCGCTTCTAGTTTCGCAAATTTGTCATTTTTATCTCAAAATTCAAAATCTTTTATTTTAAAATTCCTTTTTCACCCAAAAATTATAGTTTTTAATTTTTGACTTTTTACTTAAAATTTTGACTTTGACTTTTGAAATTAGACCTTTGATTTTAAACTTTGACTTTCTCATTTAACTTTTAAATTTTCAAATTTAGTTTTTCGGTTTGACTTTTCAAGTTCGACTTTTGAGTTTAACTTTTTGAGTTTAACTTTTTAAATTTGACTTTTAACGTTGAGTTTTGAGGTTTGTAGGCAAAGGGTTTGACTTTTATGTTTGATTTTGGCTTCTACTTGTGCTTTTAATGGCTTTTAAGGTCTACGAGGGAAAAGAAGACATGAAAGATAATCAGGATAAGTTAAGACAAAAATTCAGCATGTTCAATTATGTCCTTGGAGAAACCCTGGAAGCTCAGTTGCAGCGATTTACCACATTCAGTACTGAGATGAATATAACTGGGATCTTCTTGTCCAAAGCTGAGATAAACAAAAAGCTACTGAATTCACTTCTAAAATCGTGGGATGTGAATGTGACTGTCATCAAGAAGACAAAAGATCTCAATCTTCTTAGTCTTGCTGTTGTAACTGAAGAACTTGACGCTTTGAAGTGTGGAAAAACAATAAGTTCTGTAAACATCCTGGTCAATGAAGTTTCATGCTCTCAATCATGTGAAGCTACGATCAAACTTCTTCGTGAACATAATGGTTTGCTAAAAAGGGAAGTCAAGGACCTAAAATACGAAGGTTGTTAACTTAGAAAAGGACAAAAACCCCTGAAGGATGAATTAGAAGAAAAAAACAAAGACTTTAGGAAGCTTTCGGAAGATTATAGTAATAAATGTGAAAATTATGACTATGTTATGAAACAACTTGCTAATTTAACTGCTGAGCTTGATACATTAAAAAGCAAATCTGAAACTGCAGATTTTGATTTTAGAAAATATGATGTGTCAAGCGAAGTAGTTGCGAACATGATAGACCACTGTTTGCAATTTAAAAATAACAAACAAAATGGTCTAGGGTATGATTCTATTCCTCCACCTTTCAATCATAACTACACATCCATCCCTATGGAACATGAAGAAATTGACAGGAAGGCACATCTTCAATATGGAAAACCAGTTGGATTTGTGTCAGGAGGTAAAATAGTAGAGGATGAGAACAAGGAGAACACCATTGAACAAACCAACATCTCCTTGAATTGTAAATTTGTTTCTTTGAACTCAGCTGCTTCTGATCAATCTGTTGTTGGTAAATACATGCCACCAATACCAGTGAAATATAGTGGCTGTTGTAATTATGCTTGTGGGAACAATAAGAGACAAGCCAAGGATACGCCACTAGGGGTAGGAAGAAACAACTTCACAGTGAAGAAAAAGACATGTTTTCACTGTGGAACAGCTGGACACATTGTCAGAAATTGTCCTAATCGCGCATATGTTCCCTACTATGCACAAGGCTGGCAGAACGCACCAAGTGGAAGATACTTCAAAAGAAACCCTTCCATGTCACAATCTCGCAATGGTGACTGGAACGCACAAATGGCTAAGAATAAATCTTACAAGGTCAAGAATCCAAATCCTAAAGGCAAGAAAGGAATGCCAGCCAAGAAGTCTAATCCAAGAGATGTTCATGTGAAGCCAAGACCATTTAGGTCAAAATCATCTCGAAAGCCGACTTCGAGTTCAACATCAAGTGCCAAGGCACCAATCGGATCGAAAAAGAAATGGGTCAAACCCAACTACAGATGGGTTGCAAAGGTTTAATCACCCAAACCACCTAATGATTATAATATTTCTACATCTTCTATTTGTGATAAATAGGATATTTCATGAGAGAATGTTCCTTGCAAATATGACAAAGGTTGACCCAGTTTCAAAATGGACTGGTTTCCAAAGACCAACTCATCCCGCTCTGTGTCAGAGCAGCTATGGAGGCCTATTATCAGACTTCGGTTTGTTGGGAGTGGCTATTCCAGGCACATGATATGGAGGCATATATCTCTTAACTGTACAACAATCTATACATTGTTTGAGAGTATGTGTCCTTGCCGGAAGGGAAGAAAGGAAGTGATCACTCATGGGGTTAGTGCTTAATGATATGAAGAATTTTGGATTTGTTATGAGATTATACATGCTGTTCTAAAACCTTCTGGACGCAAATTCAATCAATAAATTACGGTTTGCATTTTCTTCTATATACTCCTAAGTTTATCTTACTCTGATTCGTTTTAAAGACAGGTTTTCATTTTCTTAATAGTTTTTTGTTAGTAGTTATTATTGGGAGGTGATATCAAGAATGTGATACCGGGTAGTCTAAAACATGTGTAAAGGAATGAATCTGAATTTTCTAGAATCTATGTTCAAAGTGCTAGTAGGCACGAAGGATTTGACAGTGTGGATTTAGATATGACAGTTTGGACTGACCATACGATGCTCGGGTAGATTGAGCACTGAGATAAACACAAGAACCTGCAGGATACACTAAATTAATATGCATCTAGAATAGTGGTTCGAATTTTCCTTGATGTACGGAATTATATCCTTAATTTTGGTTCTGATTAGGCGACTGGGGGGTTATGATAAAGTAGGTATGTAGGAAATTATTCTCTTGCCTTCTATTTGTCAGTTATATTTTGCTTCCTCTGCGTGATCGAAAGATCCGACCTGGAATGCAAGATATGCAACTCTATTTCTACACACCTTATTATCTATGAAACTATTTCTATTTGTTAGCCATATGTTGTCCCATCTGCATGATCGAAAGATCCGACTTGGGACTCAGCATATGCAACATTCTACCTCTCAATCCCTCTATCATAGTTAGCCATATGTTGTCCCCTCTGCATGACTGAAATATATACGACCTGGGACACAACATATGTATCTATCTCTAAATCCGACTTCCCCCTTAATAATTTTTTACTCACCTAAAGTCAGGAGTTCTTTGGAAGTTCTTGATAACCAGGGTATATCAGTAAGCGGAAAACACATTCTAGTGCAACTAAAATTGAACCATTTAGAGTTTGTCTATAGATCTCGCTGCTTAATTTAAGTGGACAACAATACACATGGTCTTTGTCAGCTAAATGGTATATTTTGAAAATTTTGTCAATATCCTTCGTGTTTAAGTGGACCACAATACCGGAAATTGACAAGATCTATTCATGAAATTGAAGGTATTGATAAACAAGTTCAGGCTGTCTCACAACTTTGATCCGAATTAATTTCTTTTTGTTAAATTTCATCATAGTTTTCCTCTATGCACAAATTTAGGGGGAGAATAAAAAATATCAAACAAAAATCAGAAAATTCAAAATCCAAAAATATTTTTATTTCTGTTTTATTTCATGTTCAGAAAATTAAAAAAATCCAAAAATATTTTTTGTTTCTGTTTTAATTTGTGTGCTAAGTTTTCTTTAAGTTTTGTTTTGTCTTGAAAAGTGAATTTAGGTGTAGATGAGACTCATGGAGACTGTATCAAGATTTCTGATCCAAAGTTTCATTAGTGATCATCGAAGAATTCTCATTTGAAGGAGCAAGAAATGAAGATTATTCTTTAAACATTCAATCTTCAACCCCATAAGCAAGGTGAAGCTGTTCTTGAAGATTATGTGACAGATTGCATTGAAGCCTACTCAGTCAATCTACTGCTATCTTAAACCTGTTGAAGTGATCCAGTAGATTATTTCTCTCCGTTGTTCTCTCTGAAGATTCTCAAGCCTTCTCACCCAAGGTGCGTTCAAAGTCAAATCTTGAAGAAAAGCTCAAGTGATCAAGATGAATTCATTCATTGAAGATTCATCAAGTTCATCTTAAAGTTGTGAAGAAATTGAAGATAAATATTGAAGCCAAGCTCCCAATGAAGATTATCAAGAAAAGCCAACTACCTTTTTAGGGAGAGTTTATTGGGTAAATTAAGAAAAGAAAGCTATAAACCAAAGGAGAGATAGTTGGGTCAAAATATGGTTTATATTTTTCTTTTCCAGGCAATTTTATATTTCTGTAATGTTTTATGAGTTTACAGCCAAGTGGGTGTTTACGGACATAAACCCTATTTATGGTCGTAAACCCTGTTTACGGCCAATGTGTCTCATGTATATATATAAGGGTGAGGGGTTTGAGGAACGAAGAGAGAGAAAGAGAGAGAGAGAGAGAGAGAGAGAGAGAGAGAGAGAAGCTTATGTGTATGTATTTTAAGGTGTTTTCTAGAGAGAGAAAGTGAATCTTGTGTAAGGAACTTCAATCATATCATCAATACATTCAAGATTCAAGTTATTCTTCTCCTCCTTCTCTTCTATTTTGATCTGCCATCATCCGTTTGATTGGGATTCCGCACCCCTGAACGTTTCCGCCATTCTAGTTTTGGGGTGTGACAGATTGGTATCAGAGCATTCTTTATATTGAATTGAGTATATCAACCCATAAAAGATATACAAACTATAAACACAAAGAGATTAAAATACTTTGACCATGAGTTTATACTTTTAAATACTAAAATATTTAACTAAGTATACATACCTACATTCATACTAAAACCAGTGTCATTAGGACAGAACAAAAGTATTACGATTGTTGAATGTTACAAGTAGGCTTGGGGATGTATGGTCAGTTTTGGGAGTGACATAGCCTAATCAACTGTGTGAGTCTAAGAAGTGATTAGCATATGCTCGAGAATGGTTGTGATATGGCAACAAGTCTAAAAATTTACCAACACTACTCTAATGATAACATTAGAACAAAACATAAACCTAAAATACTATAGGATTATTTTGTGTTAATATAATTATTTATCTGAGAACTAAAGGTCTTCATTAGTACGTCAGTTGTTGCTAAGTGGATACACTATGGTTATATGTAACTAGGATGTCATAGACTTAGAATCTGTGAATCTTTGCTTAACTTGGTGTTCCTTGTGGATTTGGAATTAGAGTCACTTATTCGAAGGTCTATCCTGTTTTAATTACATATAATTGGTATGCACTATACAAGTATTGAAGTAACTGATAAGGATCATTTTATAATTATTTAGTTAGTACGTCTATTAATTATTTATTTATCCCTATTCTCGCATAGATAACATGGCTGGATTCCATACCCGCAATGACTCGTACTTCCTTAACCAAGGCAATGTAGGATGGCATGAAGAAGATCCAGAAGATGACCACCCAATCCCTTTAGACGATCACCAGGATGAAAACTTCTTTGATAGTTCAAACTCCGAGCCTGAGGTCGTTAACCTACCCCCAATGGCTCCTATCCCAAATCCTAACCCTTGTCTGGCTTTTCAGGGCCCAACGCCTCCTTGGGTGGAAAGCTTGGAAACATGGGCCCAAGAGCAAAATCAGCCCATGTCATTCAATGGAGATCGAAGCTTTTATGACATGAGTGAAGGAGACTCAGCAGATAGAGTCTTGCCAATCCTGGTCCATAGAGTTTCCCGAAACAAAATTCAGGGCATGACAGCTCTCCATCGAATCACGGAAGTTAATGCCAATGCTAGAATGCATACCATTCGCACCATTCATCTTTAAAATGCTCGGGAGAGGTCTACGACAGACCCGAGGCCCTGCAACAAGAGCTTGTTGCGACTTAGGCTGAATCCTAGAACTCTGGGTTCGCCAGAGAGTTTATGAACGGCACCTTCTCGACATGGAGCGTCAACTTGCAAGCTTGAGGGTTCACTTGAGGAGTAACCCCCGCCGGTAGAAGATGTCTAGCTCATCTTTTCTTTTGGTGTAAGGAATAGCCTTTCTTATCTGTGCTCTATGAAGCACTTGTCTGTAAAATATTTCTACCTTTCAAGTACTTTAGCTACACTTCTAAGCTGACAATATTTTCCCTTCGGATATGATGTAAGACCTACTTCAAGGTCAAATTTCCTGAACTTATTACATCTTAAATATCAATGATTTTGATAGTCGGCTAATTCCTCTGAAAATCCTTGTTCAAATACTTTCATTCTACTTTCAATCGAATTCTATCTAAAGCTCACTTTCGTTGAATTATTGAGCTGTGGTGATTTATCTAAAGGATCACTTCCAATTCTTTGCGAAGGTTGGATCATGTTATCCACCAACCACTGATAGCCTAGTTCGAAATATCAATCGGCTAGTGACCATTCTATGAACTTACATCAACTCTTTACTAATACTGCATCATAGGGATGTAGGTCCAACCATCGAGAACAGTTTAACAAAGCGGAAAATTTATATTTACGCAAATGAGTAGAATACGTCTAGTGCCGAGCATAATCAGTCACAAACTCCTTTTCTATCATATAACAAAATCATGTCGTCATCCAGAAATAGTCAGCCGAACGACGAAAACCGAATCCTTCACATAGACGCCGCCACCTTCCAAGTCGCGGTAACTGCTGCTGTGGCAGCTATCCTTGCACACTTCAAACCCAGTAATGCAATTGAGGCTATGAAAGGAGTGGCCAGTTCAAATTGTTGTAACAATCCAAAAATCAACAAATGATAACTGTTGCAAGCACCCAAAGTCACAAATCAGAGTATAAGAAACGAAAGCGTCAAGCCCAAAAGGAGCGCAAGCAATCTTAAAGACTTGCCATGCAACAACAACATGTGGTGTTCCCTTCCACTACAACACCGATCAAGCCATATGAGGGAACACTTTCGAAGTGTGACAAGTGTAATTTTCATCATCACGGAGTTTGTCGTGATTTGCAATGCAACAATTGCAACCGGCTAGGGCACACTGCTCATGCTTGTAGATCGCCGGCACGAACCATCTGCCAAGCCACTAGCATCGGGGTCAGCCCGACATGCTATGGTTGTGGTGAAACCGGACACTATAAACGGAATTGTCCAAAAGAGGGGAACCACGAAAGCACTCGTGTCCACATCACTCCGACCCAACACATCTCTTCCACCACCGATGCTAGTACAAGCTAGATATGTTATTTGTGCGGCGAGATAGGACAACTCAAGAAGGATTGTCCAATAACAAAGAACTTTGGCATAGACAGGAAGATACTAAGGATCACTACTGCAGGAGAGACTACTTCAGACCCACGTTGAAATACTGGGGCGTTTCGTTATTGTAGACTTATAAAATGGTAAAAACTAGTGCAACTTGAGTCTTATCTTTTGCGTGATCCAGTCAGTCAAGGGACTCTCTTGCTGCGTATACTTGCTTTTGTAGTATACCTTGTTCGTAGCAGTAGTCTTGTAGATAAACTATGGTACTGAAACTTTGTCAAAGTTTCATCGTTATCTTTTTGTAACACCTTTCTAAATTAGTCTAACGCTTTTACTCCGAGTAGTCCAGCATTATCATGTAATTAGAGTCAATTTGATCATCGCAATGCCAGCCTCGTGCAAAAATTCTTTTTCCCCATAATCGCCTTTCTAGCGAAGCCGTCATTCTAGAACTCCGAGATACTCATTCATTGAGTATCTTATAGTTCGTATCCTTCCCGAAGAAACCTCCCCATAATACCACTCGTACAGTACCTCAAGTTCAATCTGAAGACCCATGTAGTTAATCTATCCAGAAGAACTCCCAGGATTACCTCCACGATGTCAAGACGAGTTCAGAATCAACTTAATTACAGGGGCTACCCCAGTAGCCAAATCGCCCTATCGTCTAGCACCTACTGAGATGCAAGAATTGTCCGGTCAACTTAACGAACTGCTCAGCAAGGGATTTATTAGACCAAGTTTCTCACCCTTGGGAGCACCGCTCTTGTTCATCAAGAAGAAATATGAATTGTTTTGTAAGTGCATCGACTACAGGGAGCTCAACAAGCTTACCGTTAAGAATCGTTATCCTCTGCCTTGCATAGACGATTTTTTTGACCAACTTCAAGGGGCGAGTTACTTTGCAGAGATAGATATGAAATCTGGGTATCACCATTTACCAGTGCTAGAGGAGGATGTCCCAAAGATAGCCATCTAAACTCGTTACGGACACTACAAATTTGTAGTGATGCCATTCGGATTAACCAATGCACCTGCAGTATTAATGGACATAATGAATAGGGTATGCCGTCGTTACTTGGATCATTTCATCATTGTCTTCATAGGTGACATACTTATCTACTCTCGTAGTAAGGAAGATCATAGTAATCATCTACGTTAGATCTTCAAAACGTTACGATTAGAGAAGCTCTACACGAAGTTCTCTAAATGCGAGTTTGGGATTCCAAGAGTCGAATTCCTGGGTCACGTTGTTAGTGAAGAGGAAATTCATGTAAACCTTTCCAAAATTAAAGCCATTGAGAACAGGTCAGCACCGAAGACGTCTACAGAAATTGGCCAATTTCTAGGTCTCATTGACTACTATCGTAGGTTCATTCAGAACTTCTCTCAAATTGAGAAACCTCTTACGACTTTGACCCAGAAGGGCGTGAACTTTGACTTGGAAGAGAAGCAACAAAAAGCATTCCAAATGCTGAAACGAGCCTTATGCACCACACCGATACTATCCCTTCCAGAAGGAATAGAAGACTTCATGGTCTATTGTGATGCATCCAATCAATGGCTCGATTGTGTCCTGATGCAACGAGGTAAGGTCATTATCTATACCTCTCGTTAGCTTAAGACAATTGAAGCCAACTATACAATACACGATCTAGAGATAGGAGCAGTGGTAATTGCTCCGAAGGTCCGGACATCATCTGGGAAACGACAGAGAAGATCGTTCGTATTCGTGACCGATTGAAAGCCTGTAGAGACCGACAGAAAAGGTACTCAGGAAAATGAAGGAAACCTTTGGAATTCCAGGTGGGAGACTGTGTTCTTTTGAAAGTCTCACCCTGGAAGGGCTTGATACGCTTCATAAAGCTTGGGAAGCTCAATCCAAGATACGTAGGGCCTTTCAAGATTCTCACTAGAATTGGCCCTGTAGCTTACAAACTCAACCTACCCTACGAACTTAGTAACGTACATTTTACCTTCCACGTCTCGAACTTGAAAAAGTTCCTATCCGACGAGACTCTTGTAATCCCACTCGACGAGATCGAGATCAACGAGAGCCTTAACTTTGTGGAAGAACCTATAGAGATCATGGACTGAGAGGTCAAGCAAACGAAGCAAAGCTGTATCCCGATAGTGAAGGTTCGCTGGAACACTAAATGAGGACCCGAATTCATGTGGGAGTGTGAGGATCAAATGAAACTGAAATATCCTCATCTTTTAGCTTAGATATCTGTAACTATTTATTGCTTAAACTCTAATTTCGAGACAAAATTCTCTCTAACGGGGGGATAATGTGACAACCCGAAATTTCTATTTTGTACATACCCCACTTTTCAATCAAAGGCAATCTTGTTTCTGCTAACTTTTAACACCTTTGGAGTCTGTTTGGGTGTTTTAATCTTAACTACATCAAATGGATTATTGAAAGGAAGTATCATCTAGGTTTATTGAGCAACAATTAAGCATTAGCACCCTTTAAATGGTGTTTACGGCCAAACTTCATGAGTTTGGGCCGTAAACTCCACCATGGCCGTGAACTCATGCTATTTGAATGAGTTTATATCACTTTTCCACCATTCTTTCCTTTCAAGTTCAAGAACATCCAATTCCCTCTCAAGTATCATAAGATCTTCATTCCAATCTTCCAAAAATGTAAGCATTTCTTCTCTTGATTTGTTGTTACAACTACTTATCTAGTGGTTATACATGATTTCATCCATGAAATCCTTTCTTTTTCATAGATCTTCAAGTGTTCTTCATTTCACCAAGAACACACACTAGTGTTCTTGGACTTTAAACACTCTTAGATTACTCCATGGAAACGACACAAAATCAAGAACAAACTAGAGTTTATGGTCAAGGCAATATCCTTGGGCCGTAAACTCTAATGTTGGGTGCAAAGTTGCCCTAACTCATTCCATAGCCTTGGAACCAAGTCCATAACACTCTCAATGCATTTATAAGACCTTAAACATCAAAATGGGACACGTTGCGATGAGTTTTCGGCTGTAAACACATTAGGGCCGCAAACCCTAGGTCATAAACTCAAAGGGAGTTTGCTCTTGGTCCGTGAACTTCAATGTACGCCCTTACAATGCTTAGATGCAACCCTTTAATACTTATAACACTTGAATCAAATTGTTTTCCCTGTTCTAGGCTGCCTATACTTGTTAAATTAGTTGTTTAATCACTAATTAGATGCATACATGTGTCATTATGTGCTAACTAGGATCCTTGTGTGTGCTCAAGTCTTCACTTGACACCTAGCATCCTATACCACGTGTTCATCCAATCTACTCACTACAGGTGAGTTCACACCCCATAATCAACCTTTTAAATGATTTTATGGGGGGGGGGGGAGTACAAGTAGAATCATTATAGTTATTATATCAATCACATGTGATAAATAACTATCAAACAAATGGATTTACAATGCTTTTAACTATTTTACCAATCAAAACTACTTCAAAATGTTTATCAAACTCTTTTACATGTTAAACCCTTTATCAATCTTGTTCTTATATGCCAAACTACTTTTA
The DNA here is from genome assembly GCF_052625555.1 of Lactuca saligna. Classification (NCBI taxonomy): domain Eukaryota; kingdom Viridiplantae; phylum Streptophyta; class Magnoliopsida; order Asterales; family Asteraceae; genus Lactuca; species Lactuca saligna. The sequence goes on from NC_136417.1 coordinate 150,826,644, forward strand.
AATCGTTTTATAAAGTGACATCAAGTCATCAATAATTGTTATTAAACTCTTAAAAAGGTTTTACAAAACTTCTTATGAATATATTGTAACGACCCAAAATTTAAGACCAAAAATTACTTTAATAAACCATTACTTAAAGTAACATCATCATTCCAAAACATAATATGAGTATAAGTTTTCAAAACATATGTTCGTTATCAGAGTAAACATTCCCAGGCTGTCTAATCTATGGTGTGTGCCATGCGATCACCCCGAGCTCTTTCCTCCGCTACCGAAAGTACCTGAAACCAAAACTGAAAACCGTAAGCATGAAGCTTAGTGAGTTCCCCACCGTACCACATACCATGCATAACCACATACTGCACATACTGGGCCACACCCCTATCTTGGGCCTTGCCCCCTACCTCGGGCCTCACCCGCTACAATGGCCACGCCGCTCCAGGCCTCGCCTGGCTTCGAGCCCCGCTTGGATACAGATCTGTTTTACTTAGGCCTCGCCTGTCACAGGGCCTCGCCCGTCAACAAATAATAACACATAAACATTTCATAACACATAACTAACACATGCAACTGGTTCTGTCCGAAGGCCTCGCCTTTCCTGGGCCTCGCCCATGTCCTGCTACTGAGGAGTCATGGAACCCCATCCATGCTCCTAATGGTAGTGAGGTACGGGCCTAGCCCACTCTCACTCCTTTTCTAATTCGGGCCTCGCCCCTAATCTGCTACTAGCGAGATATGGAACCCCATCCACACTCTGCTATTGGTGAGATACGGGACCTCGCCCACACTCACCTCCCTACCAGGTACATACTTGTATCACACAGACAACAAGTATAAACTATCATATATAAACAATTCCTTGGGCGCCCGCCCGCTATTACTGGACCTCGTACTGCAAACAATGCTAGCATATTGTGCCTAGGGCTAACCCCCAGGTCTTCTACTCATAACTACATGGGCCGGCATTGTGGCGTTAGACCCATTCACACAAAGGGAAACTCACCTGAACTAGCTGAACTTGCTGATGATCTCACTAGCTGCTTCCCGACAACTCACGGAACTCCTGCTCCCCATGCTCCTCGAACTACCAATATCAATGCAACACTGAGTCTAACTGACCCCGGAAGACAATCAAGTCCACCCTGGTCCAAAGTCAAAGTCCTGGTCAAAGTCAACCTTCCAGGTCAACCCTACTCGCCGAGTCACCCTACTGACTCGCTGAGTTCAAAATGATCAGATTCCTTTCATTCGCGACTCGACTCGCCGAGTCAGTCCATGACTCGCCGAGTCTACCGATTTCTGAGTCCAGACCTGTTCAACTCACTGAGTCTGCACCCGACTCACTGATTCGAGTCACAACTCGAAGGGTTTGGGTTTTCGCGACCTGACTCGCCGAGTCCAAGAACAGACTCGCCGAGTCCAAGACAATCTTCATACGACTCGACGATTTGTTCATCCGACTCGTCGAGTTTCTCCAAAACTTCATGCTACTCGCCGAGTCCACTCAAAGGACTCGTCGAGTCCCTTCAGATCTCCTTACATGCAGAGGATTTTTGAGTCATGCATGGACTCCAAACTATAGATCCACCCTTCCCAAGCCTATTCCACACGTAAAGTTGCAAACTTTACGTGTAGAGAAGGAGATCTAGGCAAGATACGCCATTAACTAGGGTGTAAGGCCAAGGGACTTCAAAATCGACTCAATGGCTGATACTTTATGCTTCTCCAGGCCCTAAAACACTTGAATCTGAAGTAGCAACTCCAGATCCGGCTTCTAACCCAAAATAATAACATTATGGCAAAAGAGCCCCAACAACCACACATAGATCTAGGTGCAAAAAGGGTCCAGGAACTAGTTTATTACCTCCAAGTGCTCAGAATGAACTCACAATCCCAGATCTATAGCTCCTTCTTGCTCCTCCAAGTTCCTTCTTCCTTTTCCAAGCTTTAATGCACCTTCCAAGGCTCAACTAGGAGATATGACAGCTAGGGTTTGATATCCAGGGCTAAAGAGGCAGTAAGGAACCCTAGGAAGAAGATTAAGACATTTATATAGGCCCCCAGTCCTGAATTTAGGGTTTTCCACGCACATACCAGACTCGCCGAGTCACCTTGACCGACTCGCCGAGTCGGTCGCTTACACCTCGACCCGGATCCCGCTCGGACTCGCCGAGTCCCTCCTTGGACTCGCCGAAATGGCCCTTAAATTAGGGCTTTTCTTTCCCTTCTTGGCCTTTGAAACTTTGGGTGTTACAACTCTCCCCCACTTAAACTAAACTTCATCGTCGAAGTTTACTATACTCTACTGTCGGCGATCAACCTCCAAAGCCCCACCATCCATTCTAGCACCAGCTGCCTAACTTTGCTGGCCTTCCGTTTAATCATTCAGACCAACGCCAATCCTTCCAGATAATAACTTCGGATGCATCCTGAACCTGAACATCCTGGAAACACAACTTACTCCACCGACAATCTTTCTGGTAATCTCCGAGTACTGCAACATAAAGGTTCACCCCTTCTTTCCTTGTGTGATTTCCCTGTCTTCCCAAGGCAACACTCCATAACCGTCTATCCCTTCTGCCGCTGTGAAGACCCTTTCCTCACCAAATCTATTACTCCCGCCACTCCAAGTACGGGTCATCGTTGCCAGTACCCTCTGGGCATTCATCCTGCTATCATTTGGTGTTGAGCACCCCACGATCGACTAACTGAATTCCACCATACTCTGCATCCCCGCACTGCTACTGACTAGGAATCCTGCTATTCTTATCTGGCTTCCGAATGAACTGAGACCATCCTGGTCCCTACCAACCTATCAACAACTGGATTACTGACCCTCACCGATTATTGACCCAGCACAACCACTAGTCGCTCCCAGCAACATTCGAAGATACTTCCGCCACCTATACAGCTCAATCTATTCTACCATGCTGGCACTACAATTTCCTGGGATCCCCGATCCCCTTGCCTAGACGCTAAGATCCTACCAGGTCCTACCTGTGCTGCTAAAACTCACGCGCCTCACCCACGGGTCTCACCCAATCGTACTACTGAGCCACCCGGCTCTCGGGTCTCACCTATACTGCTATTCTCATACGGGCCTCGCCCACGGGTCTCACCCAACTGTATCCTAGGGAGGCCTCTTCCAAGGTCTCATCTCTCCATGGCTATACAGGCAACTCCATACCATTCTCATCCATTTTCCATTCCCGATCCCTATCTGAATGTTAGGAGATAAGGGCCTCGCCCCGACTCCGCCAACGAGCTACTACAAAATGCTACGACTGCCCCGTAGTCTTACATCACTTTCCACCACTGACTGCTGACATGAAAACATCTCCTGCTATTTGACCTCAAGATCCCCATTTCGACTCACACGAGCTCTACATGTGGCCCTTTAACCTGAATCCGAACCACATACCCACCATTACCCTTCACACGCACGCACTGATGGGAAGTTCTCAAACTCCCAACCCTAAACTTTTAAACGCTGAACTACCCCTTTTCCTTATCAGAAATCATATACCCGATCTGGATTCGCGTGCCCTTACCCATATACACTCGGAGGATTCTCCCCCACTTGGATCCTGCTTACACCTCGATGATCGATGAGAAGAAATCCCAATCCTTGCTACCATAATCAATACGCTGAGGAATCCCAAGCTTACCATAGCTAAGGATCCAACCTGTCCATTTTAAAACTTATACGGCTCCGAACTAGCGAGACATACCGAGTCTCTCCGAGGCATGCTACGGATACTGCACTCAAAGTAACCTTCTTCGATACAACTCATCCCTTAATTACTAACCAATAACCAAGGTATGCAAATGGCATATAACTCGATCCCAATGAACCCGCTCGAAAATAAAATTCTCAACCGCTAATGATGCAGAACCATAACAATATAATCATGCACAAAATAAAAGAACTGAAAATGGAAGTCGCATACCTGCAATGCCCGGCGTTGCTCGCATCTCCAAAGTAGCCATCTGAAAAGCCCTGCCTCCTACCGCAGGCGCCTCCGCACGGCCCTGACGGCCGTCTATGATCCTCAAAGTTGTAGTGGCGGGTGCCATCACCCGTCCTGCTGAAAACAAACTAGGGCACTAGGCCTTCTTGTGGCCCTGCTGATTGTAGTGAAAACATATCAAGTCTGATCCCTGGCTGATGGTAGCAGTACAATCTCTGCTAAAATGACCCGTCCGACCACACCTGAAACAGCCAGACTCACCACCACTACCACTCCTGCACGCGCCCCCGTGCGTCCTGCCACACCTTCCGCATCGACTGCGGTCCTGATAATCCCTCGACCTTTAATCCGTTCCCTTCGGCCTTTTTCCCGAACTCGCGGCTACCTGAACCTCATCCGGCTTCCTCTTCCGGATCTGCTCCAAATCAATTTCCCTCTCCCTGGCCCGAGAAATCATATCCTCCAGAGTCTTACATCCGGATCTGCTCACGAACTCCCTGATGTCATCACTCAGCATCTCGTGATATCGTGCCTTCTTCATCTCCTCATCCGCGACATACTACGGAACAAGAAGGGCTCTCTCTCTGAACTTGGCGGTGATCTCCGCCACAGTCTCAGTAGTCTGCGTCAAATCCTGAAACTCCCGGGCCAACTGTTGCACCTCAATAATCGGCGAAAACTCCGCTCTAAACCTTGCTGAGAAATCACTCCAAGTCATCACATCCAACGCGGCATCATCCCCCAAAGCGTGACCAATCTCCTCCCACCAATCCCTCGCTCTGTCCTTCAGAAGACAGGAAGCGAGTCTGACCTTGTCCTCCTCAGGACACCGGCTCGTACGGAATGCGTTGGCAACATCAGCCAACCATCTGCTGCTAGCGATGGGGTCCCTAGCCCCATGATAATCTGGTGCCCCGCAAGCCCTGAACTCCCGAAATGTCAAGGTACGCGCTCCCAGAAAAGCCATCATCTCAGTACGGAAGTCTCCCAGCCTCTCATCCAAAATCTCCAATATACCCTCCTTGACCATGCCAAAGATCACAGGAGTCTGAGCTAGAATACTGCGCGTAACCTCCACTGATATCCACTCCCTCATCCGCTCCTCGAGCTGCTCGGCCCCTAAACCTGAGCCTAATCCCCCTCCGGTGCCTGATCCGCCCGTTGGTCCCTCTTGCAATGTCACCATACTGAAACATACAACATAACCACTATCAGAATACTCCTCACTGCTGTGAGACCAAACATACTCACTACCAGGTTCCCGGTCTTGTCTCGGCCTTCCCTGAATCGAGTACGGATCCTCTACTTTCAGTAGTACGGGCCCATACTACCTTCCACATCTATCCGTACTTTCCTCAGGAACTGCTTTGACTCCACCAGGTCCCTTTTTCTACTTCTACTGCTCCCAGCACTACCTCATCCTAGGCTTACCCTAGGGAAACCTTTGACTCAACTCAACCAGTCCTCAGCTGCTGAAGGCCTCCTCGCAATGCCAATTAGCCATCACCTGGATACCATCACATGTGACGAGGCTCAGATAATCCTTCAAGTAAAAGACTCATTCCTACAACGGTTGGACTCAAACAAGAGCTGCGCAATAGGACCAAATCCAACACTCTGAGATTATTCAACCCTGATCACATATGACGTGACGTATCCACCTAATGGATAACTCCCATCACTTAGAATCCCACAATGCACAAAGCAAGCAACATTCAGACAAGGGAAAATCTAACCATAACATACTCAAGCAATCATATCCACATAGCAAGAATCTGAACTAGCATGCAACACAACTCATAACTCAGGCATAACCTAATCAGGCTATCCTACTACTGACTATTCAGCACTATCATGCAGATCAAAAGCACATATAATAGGCACATAAGGCATCCTACCTAGATCCTTAGTCCTAATCTAGCATGCTACTCTATTAACTGATAATCAAAACATAAACTTGTATGGGTATTTTAGGGTACTTACTTGAGCTCGGTTGATTGCATGCACCACACCTCTTTTCTCTTTTCAAGTTCTTTTCTTTCTGAATTCCTTTTACTTTTATAAAGCCGTTTTCTTTCTCAAAACTCTCTTTACAAAACTATCTTTTCGCTTTTGAAAACTTTTTATCCGACCCCTCAGTTTGAGTTCAGCCACACCCGAGAGTATCCCCGAATCCCTCAAACCAAGGCTCTGATACGAACTTGTAACGACCCAAAATTTAAGACCAAAAATTTCTTTAATAAATCATTACTTAAAGTAACATCATCATTCCAAAACATAATATGAGTATAAGTTTTCAAAACATATGTTCGTTATCAGAGTAAACATTCCCAGGCTGTCTAATCTATGGTGTGTGCCATGCGATCACCCCGAGCTCTTTCCTCCGCTACCGGAAGTACCTGAAACCAAAACTGAAAATCGTAAGCACGAAGCTTAGTGAGTTCCCCACCCTACCACCTACCATGCATAAACATATACTGCACATACTGGGCCACGCCCCCTATCTTGGGCCTCGCCCCTACCTCGGGCCTCGCCCGCTACAACGGCCCCGCCGCTCCAGGCCCTGCCTGGCTTCGAGCCCCGCTCGGATACATATCTGTTTTACTTAGGCCTCGCCTGTCACAGGGCCTCGCCTGTCAACAAATAATAACACATAAACATTTCATAACACATAACTAACACATGCAACTGGTTCTGTCCTAAGGCCTCGCCTTTCCTGGGCCTCGCCCATGTCCTACTACTGAGAAGTCATGGAACCCCATCCATGCTCCTAATGGTAGTGAGGTACGGGCCTAGCCCACTCTCACTCCTGTTCTAATTCGGGCCTCGCCCCTAATCTGCTACTAGCGAGATATGGAACCCCATCCACACTCTGCTATTGGTGAGATACGGGACCTCGCCCACACTCACCTCCCTACCAGGTACATACATGTATCACACAGACAACAAGTATAAACTATCATATATAAAAAATTCCTTGGGCGCCCGCCCGCTATTACTGGACCTCGTACTGCAAACAATGCTAGCATACTGTGCCTAGGGCTAACCCCCAGGTCTTCTACTCATAACTACATGGGCCGGCATTGTGGCCTTAGACCCATTCACACAAAGGGAAACTCACTTGAACTGGCTGAACTTGCTGATGATCTCACTAGCTGCTTCCCGACAACTCACGGAACTCCTGCTCCCCTTGCTCCCCGAACTACCAATATCAATGCAACACTGAGTCTAACTGACCCCCGAAAGACAATCAAGTCCACCCTGGTCCAAAGTCAAAGTCCTGGTCAAAGTCAACCTTCCAGGTCAACCCTACTCGCCGAGTCACCCTACTGACTCGCCGAGTTCAAAATGATCAGATTCCTTTCATTCGCGACTCGACTCGCCGAGTCTACCGATTTCTGAGTCTAGACCTGTTCAACTCACTGAGTCTCCACCTGACTCACTGATTCGAGTCACAACTTGAAGGGTTTGGGGTTTCGTGACCTGACTCGCCGAGTCCAAGAACAGACTCGCCGAGTCCAAGGCAATCTTCATACGACTCGACGGGTTGTTCATCCCACTCGTTGAGTTTCTCCAAAACTTCATGCTACTCGCCGAGTCCACTCAAAGGACTCGTCGAGTCCCTTCAGATCTCCTTACATGCAGAGGATTTTTGAGTCATGCATGGACTCCAAACTATAGATCCACCCTTCCCAAGCCTATTCCACACGTAAAGTTGCAAACTTTACGTGTAGAGAAGGAGATCTAGGCAAGATACGCCATTAACTAGGGTGTAAGGCCAAGGGACTTCAAAATCGACTCAATGGCTGATACTTTATGCTTCTCCAGGCCCTAAAACACTTGAATCTGAAGTAGCAACTCCAGATCCGGCTTCTAACCCAAAATAATAACATTATGGCAAAAGAGCCCTAACAACCACACATAGATCTAGGTGCAAAAAGGGTCCAGGAACTAGTTTATTACCTCCAAGTGCTCAGAATGAACTCACAATCCCAGATCTATAGCTCCTTCTTGCTCCTCCAAGTTCCTTCTTCCTTTTCCAAGCTTTAATGCACCTTCCAAGGCTCAACTAGGAGATATGACGGCTAGGGTTTGATATCCAGGGCTAAAGAGGCAGTAAGGAACCCTAGGAAGAAGATTAAGACATTTATATAGGCCCCAAGTCCCGAATTTAGGGTTTTCCACGCACAGACCAGACTCGCCGAGTCACCTTGACCAGACTCGCCGAGTCACCTTGACCGACTCGCCGAGTCGGTCGCTTACACCTCGACCCGGATCCCGCTCGGACTCGCCGAGTCGACCCTTAAATTAGGGCTTTTCTTTCCCTTCTTGGCCTTTGAAACATTGGGTGTTACATATATATATATATATATATATATATATATATATATATATATATATATATATATATTGCCAAACCATGTCTAATGCATATATAGTTATATAAGTAAGGTTTGAAGGACTTAGGACCGATAACTCACTTTATTTTCATGTTCCTCCTTTGGTTGTGGACTTAGAGTACCCTGTTGTTTGTCTGAGTGTTGTTGGATCCTTAGTTATATATTATGTATATATGTATAGATATAAATACTTTTATCTCAGTTCAATACATTCAGTCATACAAAAAATTCTACTAGTAAACTATAATAGGTATAGTTTAGGGAGATACTACTCATTTTTTCTAGTTCAATGAAGCATACAAAGAGTCCGTTCATTCATGAGGTAAAACTTACTATGATGAGAAACTAAGAGAACTTACTATTATGAGAAACTATACAACTATATTATGATGAGAAACTAAAAGAGCTTAGTATTATGAGAAACTATATAACTATACTATGATGAGAAACTAAGAGAACTTACTATTATAAGAAACTATACAACTATGCTATGAAGAGAAACAAATAGAGAATACTATAAGGAGAAACAATTCATTCACTACACTAGTACATACAATACATACACAAGTATATTATAACATAAATGTGAACCACTGTTTTGGGGTATGTCATCACTGCCATGGCTCGATTTGTATCCAGAGTCTCCTGGAGAGAGAGTGTGAGTTTGCGTATAGATCTATACTGGATTGACTATCCTACACCTTGATGCTAGCTACAGTGGGACCTGCATGTCTTCGGGTGCCAAATGTCATTACTTCCGACATCTTTCATCGTCGTGTTTTTAGTCGATAGCATGGTACAATCAAATCACATTATACCTTGATAAAAATCTGGTTTAAGGTAGTTGGGACATCATTAGTTACTATAATACAACACTACCGTACTATATTATTTTCCTCTTTACATTCAGTTTGTGATATTGTCACATATTCAGTAATGTATAAACTATATTTTGTTAATGATAGTTACACGTGGGAAAATTACACACATTTACAAGAAACAAACATACAAAACAGTCGGCCCTTGGTAGAAGGCTACTTTTAGTAGAAAATATAGGATTTTCTAGGAGATACAAAAATTTATAAACATTTTCAGACGTTTGCAAACATCTACAAACTTTCACAAACTCTTACTTCAAACACTGTTACAGACATTTTGATACAAACAATGACACTCAAATATTTATGAACTCATGAACTTTAAAGCTGATAAACTCTTTCAAAATAACTTGTATTCTCAGGTCATCAGTTGACAGGTACCAACGCCGACTTTTGAGAAGATGGAGCGCATTCAAGACTCATCATTTATTTTGATTTACATTTTTGGTGTCTTATAAACTATACAGAGCACACTTGTATTAAATTACATTATTAATGTAATGGATGATGTTGTTTGAGTGTTTACTATTATTCTGTGTTGTGATACTGTACATGACGTCCACCACCCCCAAATGTTTCCGCCGTTCCGGTTTCGGGGTGTGACATTTGAGGCTAAGGCAATGCAAGAGCTATTATCTGGAATTCCTCATGATATCTATGAGCAAATTCGTGATGAATACAAGGGTTCACCCTTCAATATCTGGAATGCACTCAAGAAACAATTTTAGGGAGCTGATAAGATTCTTGCAAATAGGAAGAAAGCTGCATTTACAGACATGGATAGCTTCTACATGTTATGTAAAACTTGGTTCTTGGTATGTATTTTTAAATTTATTTTTTTTTCATTTTGGCCTGAGACTCGGTGAGTTGGTGGCCCAACTCGTCGAGTAGAAGCGGTTTGGGCACGGGAGTTAAGTGGCGGACTCGACAAGTTCGTGCTGTTTGGACAAAAACCTAATATGATGGTTTGCACTCTATGTAAACACATTAACTCAACCTCCCTGGCCCCTAACACTCCCTAGAGTTGCATATCGAAACCCTATCCGTTTGTGTTTGTGTGTGTGTTAAGGCCATTTTGGTGCTTTTGTTGACTCGTGAAGCTTAGAAGGAAGAAGAGGAGATTGAGTATTCGACTTGGGGATTGTGAATCCAGGAATCTCATTCCATCTTCAGCTTAATCAAGGTAAGATGCCCCTGCTTTGGTCTTCCATTTGGTTGTTCATCTTTAGATTATGGATATTGGGTGCATTTAGGGATTTCAAGCCATCTTCAAATTTAAAGGATGTTATGTGGACTCTAGGCTTCAGATCTGGGCCTTAAGAAGGGTCTCATGGCATAAAGGTGACAACTTTAGGGCCATGAGAGCCACATGCACACTTTAGGACACTTTATATGGATTTTTGAGCTAAAAATCCCATGCATGTGCATCAAGTTTGGAACTTTTCATATAAAATGGACATTAGGAAACTAGATCTATGGTTTTGGTGTGTTAGACCTCATTTAAATCGACTGTATGGAATTGTTCAAGGTTGAACTCGACGAGTTGCTCTTGGCACTCGACGAGTCGGTGACGATTGTGCACCAAACCCTTTATGTGAAAGGGTTAGTGTTAGGAAGGAAGTCCCTTGTGGGTTTCGACGTGAAAAAGGGACCTGGAAGTCATGGGACTCGGCGAGTGATATGAGCAGACTCAGCGAGTCCATAGCAATCTCCTAATCTTTGAAGATGGGCTCAACGAGTTGTTCCTACAACTCGGCGAGTCATAGACTGGGCAAGTTCTTAAGTTGAAGATGAACTCGACGAGTTCAAGAAGGAACTCGGCGAGTCGGATGAAGATGGTCCCAATGTTATGACTGAAGGAGAACCCGTCGAGTTTTGCTAGACTCGATGAGTGGAGCCATGGTTTTGTGTGGGATTAGAGAAGCATGGACTCGACGAGTTGGTAGGGCAACTCGGTGAGTTAGGTCAACTAAATGTTGACTTTGATCAATGTTGACTTTGACTGAACTTGGACTGACCGTGTTTAGGGTTGTATGTGATGTGTGTTGACTTGAAGGTTGTCGTCCAGGGATCAAGGAGTCGTTGGGAGTCGACTCGTGCGCCGAGGATAGTCAGGCACTGCACGACATTGAGGTGAGTTACCTTCCCAGTAGGGGTGGGTCTAAGGCCACAATGCCGACCCACCAAAAAGGGGTATTTAGATGATAATGGTCTTTGTGATAATTATCTTGGTCTGGTTGTGTGAGTAGTATGTTATGTGTATGGTAGGGTTTAGTTTCCCCGAAAGTGGTCCTTAGGACCCAAGGGTAGGTCAGTACCCGGATTGCCTGACTATATGCTTATATCTGTTGATTGTATGCTAGTAGTACGGGGTAAAATAGTCCCCAGTTACCAGTTGAAAGATACCGATGATGGTTACCGGTTGAAAGATACCGATGTTGATTACCGGTTGAAAGATACCGATGACGGTTACCGGTTGAAAGATACCGATGAAGGTTACTGGTTGAAAGATACTGATGAAGATTACCGGTTGAAAGATACCGATGATATGGTATGGTATGTGGTATGATTGGAAAGTCACTAAGCTTTGTGCTTACAGTTTTGGTTTTGGTTTCAGGTACCTCTTCGTCGAAGGAGAAAGAGTCGGCGGTGTAGTAGCACATCACACACACATGTTTCCGCAAGAAGTTTTTGGGACTGTACTCTGATTCTTGATACTTCTGATGTTATGGTTGAATTACAAAATTAATATTTTGAAATGAATGTTTTATTGACAATGTTTTGGTAAAATGTTTGCTAAATGCGTTAATTTAAAAATAAAATTTTGGCCTTGAAATTTGGGTCGTTACTGATGGGTTTTGAGCATTCTAACACTTCCTAAGTGTACATGCAACCCTAATAACCTTGGATCTATGTTTGTCTAATTATCATGCAAAGTTGAATTCCAAGGTTATATTCCTATCTAGCATACATGGGGAACAATTTTAACTTCAAGTATAGATAGAATAACTTACCTTGTTGTTGTTTGTGTTCCTTGAAACCTTGTGAGCCTAGCACCCCAAGTGTGATGCCTCAAATGCTTCACACAACACCAAATGCTCTTGGAAGAACTTATGAGAGAACACACACTTCTCAAAATCGGCCAAGCCCTCTTGTTTCTTAGTGTAGCCGATTTTAGGTGGAGAACATGTTACTTATATAGTGTTGACACATCTAGGGTTAAACCCTAATGTGTCATGACTCTTCATTTCCATGACCCATGGGTTTGTAACTCCCATGGAGCATCCATGGAGCATCCTATGGGTGGAACCCAACTTGATAATCCATGGAGCCTCTTAGCCCACTATACAAGATATGGATGATTTACATAATCAACCCATATATTTAATTAGTTATCTTTTGATCACATAATTAATTCTAAATTAATTCTTGATTAAACTAATCAAATAATATTATTAATATATTAGAACTTATAATATATTAATAATCTCCAAGTGTTATTTCTCTCATTTAGTCTATCCAATTGCACGGTGCCATGCAACCCAAATGGACCATGCCGGGTTGGGTCAAGTACATACCAGAAATAGTTATGGACTTAGACACCTTATCCAACAGTCTCCCACTTGGATAAGTCTAATAACTATTACTGCAAGTATGACTTCAGGAACCGATCGACAATCGTAGCTCTTTACAAGGTTTCTCAGAACTGAGAAGATGATAGTACGCCATTTAAGATAAGTGATCATATAATCCTCTGTTCTAGATATCAGTCGGACAAATACATGGAACAATGTCTTACTTATTGTCCAACAGTTTGTTTCCCGATTTCCGATTTGTTTGACAAAGAACTTCATTGAACACATCAATTTAGTTCTGACCGGGCCCGGTACATAGGTCAAAACAAAGTCATCGAGGGGCCCATATATCAGCTTCTAATCCAAGAAGGAACAGATAAACTTCGACTCATATGTTTGTTCTACCACTCATTGAATTACACACAAGAGCGCGATTTATAACATCGAGTTACCAATGCGTTTTTCGTACAATCAATGCATAACCAACTTGTAAGTAACAAATCATATCTCTAGGTTTGAAGACTTATACGATATTACCGTCTCACGATCACTCGAGATAGAATTCCATGAAGTGATTCCAGTGAGCGTGGGTTGAGTCCAATGCTCAGAACTTATGAGCACTCATGATTGTTGTAGCCTTGTCCAAGACCTCTACAACCAAACATGACAGTCTTGATTCATATCTACTTCCGACATATGACCGACTGTGGAGGTTTGAATAATATGTTATACCAAACAAAAATTATTCTGGAAGTCAAAACATGCAAAAGAAATATAGTAAACGATCGACAAGAGATAGCAACACTTTACTCATAAATAAAACACTTTTATTCATCATCAGATGTCAATTACACTTTACAAATTTCGAGGTTATCTAACTACTAAATCTAATATCATCCTTCAGCCCTATGCTCCGAGCATGCTGGAGATGCTTAACCCGAGTCAGTCCCTTCGTGAGGGGATCTGCCGGATTCTCATCTGATGATACCCTCTTTGCCACGAGGAGTCCTTCTTCGATCCGATGTCTGATGAAATGGTATTTTCTGTCGATGTGTCTGGATCTCCCGTGATCCCTTGGGTCCTTGGCTAAGGCAACAGCACTTTCACTATCACAGAAAATTTCCATTGGCTCTTTAATAGCTGGTACAACTCTAAGGTCTCCAATGAAGATCCTCAGCCATAACGCCTCCTTTGCCGCCTCGCTAGCTGCAATATACTCTGATTCACAAGTAGAATCTGCCACTGTCTCATGCTTGGAACTCTTCCAAGAAATTGCTCCTCCATTTAGGGTAAAGACCCAGCCCGACTGAGAGCGGAAGTTATCCATATCAGTCTGGAAGCTAGCATCACTATACCCTACAACTCTCAAGTCATCACTCCCACCGAGGGTAAGGACCCAGTCCTTAGTCCTTCGTAGGTACTTGAGAATATTCTTTACCGCAGTCTAGTGTGCCTTGCCAGGGTTCCCCTGAAACCTGCTAACCATGCTCAGGGAAAAAGCTACATCAGGTCGAGTACACGTCATAGCATACATGATCGATCCTACAGCCGAAACATAAGGTACTCGACTCATTTGTGCTATCTCAGCCTCAGTGCTAGGGCTTTGTGTCTTACTCAGTTTGGCGTTACTCTGGATGGGCAAGTCTCCTTTCTTGGAGTCTTGCATTCTGAATCTCTTCAGCACCTTATCCAAGTAGGTACTTTGACTAAGTCCAATTAGTCTTTTACTCCGATCTCTCAAGATCCTTATCCCTAAAATATAGGTAGCTTCACCAAGGTCCTTCATAGCGAAACACTTTCCAAGCCAGGACTTTACTTCCTGCAGGGTTGGAATGTCGTTTCCTATGAGTAGTATGTCATCCACATACAATACCAAAAAGCTAACTATACTCCCACTAGCCTTGACATACACACAAGATTCATCTTCACTACTAGAAAAGCCAAATTCCTTGACCTTTTCATCAAAGCAAAGATTCCATCTGCGAGGTGCTTGCTTTAATCCATAAATGGACTTCTCAAGCTTACACACTCTATTAGGGTACTCGTTGCTGACAAAACCCTCTGGCTGACTCATGTAAACATCTTCAGCCAACTTTCCATTAAGGAAAGTGGTTTTGACATCCATTTGCCAAATTTCATAGTCATGAAATGCGGCTATGGCTAACAGAACCCGAATAGACTTAATCTTGGCTACCGGAGAAAAGGTCTCATCATAATCCACTCCAGGAATTTGAGAGAAGCCCTTTGCAACCAGTCTAGCCTTATAAGTGTGTACTTTACCATCCATGTCGGTCTTCTTCTTGAAGACCCATTTTCATCCTACAGTCTTTCGACCTGGTACATTCTCAACCAAGTTCCAAACTTGATTGTTATACATGGATTGTATCTCGCTATCCATAGCCTCTTTCCATTTAGCAGACTCGGGGCCTGCGATGGCTTCCTCGTAGCTGTTAGGGTCATCTTGACTTACTAGTGTTCCATCACTAATAAGTGTCTCACCTTCTGCAGTAATATGGAATCCATAGTAATGCTCAGGTGCACTCCTAACTCTCGTGGAACGCCTCAGAGGTACAGATTCGTCAATTGGCTCAACAGGAGTTTCCTCCTCAAGTTGAGGGCTAGAGTTTGAAGTTCCATCACCACTTGACTCTTGAATTTCTTCAAGATCAATTTGCCTCCCACTGTCTCCTTGGCTTATAAACTCTCTTTCTCGAAAGACTCCTCTTCTTGCTACAAAGACCACATTGTCACTAGGTCTGTAGAAGAGGTAACCAAAGGATTGCTGTGGGTAGCCGATGAAAATACACCTCTCGCTTCGAGGTTCGAGCTTATCATGAGTCTCGCGTCTCACGAAAACCTCGCAACCCCAAATCTTGATGTGGTCTAGTTTAGGTACTTTACCAGTTCACATCTCATGAGGAGTTTTGGCAACTTTCTTTGTAGGGACTAGATTAAGGATATGGGTGGCAGTCTCTAAGGCATACCCCCATAATGAGATTGGTAGCGAAGCTCGAGTCATCATGGAATGGACCATGTCCAACAAGGTTCGATTACGCGTCTCAGCCACACCATTCAACTGCGGTGTCCTGGGAGGTGTCAATTGTGAGACAATCCCATATTCCCTTAGATAGTCGAGGAACTCTGAATTAAGATACTCACCACCCCGATCGGATCGAAGCATCTTAATGTTCCTGCCCAATTGATTCTCGACTTCCTGTTTAAATTCCTTAAACTTCTCGAAAGTCTCTGACTTATGCTTGATTAAGTAGACATATCCATATCTACTGTAATCATCAGTAAAAGTCAAATAATAACGATTAGCATCCCTTGTGGCATGTTTGAATGGTCCACACACATCCGTGTGTATAAGGTCCAACAAACCTTCACCCTTTCACACGAGCCTGTGAAGGGTGACTTTGTTATTTTTCCAAGTAAGCATGATTCGCAACTATCATCTGACTTTAGGTCAAATGACTCCAAGACTCCATCCTTTTGGAGTTGGCCTATGCATTTCTTGCTTATATGTCCAAGACGACAATGCCATAATGATGCTTTATCCAAGTTATTATTATTGGTAGAATCAATACACAAAACATTATTTCCTAAGTTATCTACAACAGACACAGCTTCATACACACCATCACAAGGTAATGCTTTAAAATAAAGAACATTATTAAAGAAAGCATCAATAGAACCAACTTCATTATTAAACGAAAAGGTAAACCCTTATTTGTACAAAGCATGAAAGGAAATAAGATTTCTTGCCATTCCTGGAGAGTAACAACACTTATTCAAATCTAAACTAAACCCACTACTTAGCGATAAAGTATAAACTCCAATCTTGGTGACAGGTGAAGCTTTCCTATTCCCCATGATCAAGTTTATTCTTCCTTGCTCCACATTCTCACTTCTTCTTAGTCCCTGCAAGTCACAACAAATATGAATACCACAACCGGTATCAAGGACCCAAGATTTAGAATGGGGTGAGTTATTAGAAATGATAGTGTAAATACCTGCATGGTTGGGTTTGACTTTCCCATCCTTCACATCCTGCTGGTACTTTGGGCAGTTCCGCTTCCAATGAGCTTTTTCATTGCAATAGAAGCATTCAGCCTCTTTTGGGTCAGAAGAAGGAGTAATGAAACCTTTCTTGGTTCCACTTGAAGAAAAGACATCAAGGGTCCGAGCCTTGGTACCCTTCGAAGATCTCTTTCTCTTCCTCCCTCGACTTTGCCCGATTGCCAAAACCGGAGTTGAGTTTGGAGTAGGAGTGATAGCAACCGACTTCCCCTTAAGACCTGTTTCTGCGGTCTTGAGAAGTCCCTGAAGTTTGCTGAGGGTGACCTCTTCCTTGTTCATGTGATATGTCATGCGGAATTGATCATAGCATGATGGTAAGGAGTGCAAAATGATATCTATTGCAAGCTCCTCAGGGAAGTTCACATTAAGCTTCAGCAAACGATCCACATACCTTTGCATTTTCTGCATGTGGCTCGTGATGGAATCTCCATCCTTCATCATGGTTGTTATCATGGAGGAGATGATTTCGTACCTCTCTTGTCGTGCACTTTGATGGTATCTTTCCATCAAATCTTGGTGCATTTCATAAGGGTAGAAATCCTCATAGGACTTTTGGAGTTCTGCTGTCATTGTGGCCAACATGATGCAAGCCACCTTGGTTGCATCTCTTTCATGAGTATGAAAGTCAGCAATCTCCTGGGGAGTTGCAGTGGACTCATCAATTTCCTTAAGCTCCTTGTCAAGGAAATATTCTTTGTCCTCGTAGCGGGTAATCATCTTGATGTTTCTGATCCATTCATTGAAGTTGGACCCATCAAAGGTGACTTTCCCACACAAACTCATAAGAGTAAAGGAGCCATTAGGATTCGAGCCAGAAGCATTATTTGAAGACATCTGAAAGAGAAGAACAAGTTTAGTATAGATTTAAGAGAGTCCTTAATAAAACACCCAAATGTAATATTAAGGCTAGGATCCAATCACAATATAATATAACTTAGAAGAGGTATGCCGTAATCTAAGCTATACTATATTTGAAAGGTAGGTGAATGACGATTCACCAATTTCCACCACGAAAACCGAAATATTAGATATTAGGTTTTATTGGATTTTTAGAAATTCCTAGATTCTTTGAGATTCAATGAACTTTTCAAAGGCATGTTTCAATCTCGAGAGTGCCCTCCAAGTTTTGTGACTGGGATACCGAGGATCACAAAACGAGGTGTGAAGTAACCATGCAAATCACTTGGTACCCTTAAAGTTTATCACTCAATCGATGTGCCGGTAAACCACACACGCTCCACCGATACTATAATAAACCTTAAGTCACCCTTTACCTACCTTGTTAAGTCCAAGTTAGTGTGCCGGTTAACCACACACGCTCCACCAACGACTTAGACAAAGTGTAAAGTGTAATTTCATGGATTAGCACCTTATTCACATTTTCCTAAAGTAACTAAGATTGGGAATTTAATAAAACATTTTAGTTACTTTATAATATTCATCATACTTTGAATGAGAGTTTATAAGTCCTTGTCTTACCCGTTCGGCTAACGACCCTCCACCAGTCAAGCAAACGGTGGGTGAGAGTAGACACCCATTAAGTCACCATTTTATAGGCAACAACCTTATACCCACCTTATAGACCGGCTTCGTGAATGAGGCGTACTAGCGGTAAGACGAATTTATTCTTATACATATATATATAATTATTAAATCATCATAATATAAGTATAAGGGTTGAATTTTAACTTTTAAAATTCTAGGGGTTGGAACTTAAAGTTTTAACTTAACTTTTTCTTGTTCCAAAACTTGAGGGCAAGTTTTGTAACTTTCAAAACTTTTCATTTTTTGTAACTTATGAGTTTAATAGAGTAATAAAATGAAGACTCTTCATTTTTCTAACTCTTGTGTTTGTTTTAATGGTTTTAATTCAAGTGTGACTCTTGGTTTTCCATAACTTGAGGACAAGTTATGGACTCCATTAAAACACATTATGATCAAGAATTAATCTACCACATAGGTTACAAATAATTCCTATGATCATCTAAAACATCCTAAGAACAAGAACATGAATATGAACACAATCAAAAAATTACATTTAAAACTTTGTAATTTTGATAACTAGTTGTTGTAAATGAATTAGCAAAGACATTACACCACCAAAAACAAGTTTTTAATTACCAAAACAGTTTAGGGTAATGTTTCTAATTCATTCCCAGCAACGAAATCGAAATTCTGCAATCAGTCGACCCTACTCGCCGAGTGCATGAACTCACTCACCGAGTTGGTTGAAGATACTCATGAACTCGACGAGTCCCCCCTATAGACTCGACGAGTCCATTCGCAGACAGCAAGATTTTCGATTCTTTTTCAACTTTTAAGCACAAATAAGAGCAAACAAGCCTAGGCTCTGATACCACTGATGGGTTTTGAGCATTCTAACACTTCCTAAGTGTACATGCAATCCTAATAACCTTGGATCTATGTTTGTCTAATTATCATGCAAAGTTGAATTCCAAGGTTATATTCCTATCTAGCATACATGGGGAACAATTTTAACTTTAAGTATAGATAGAATAACTTACCTTGTTGTTGTTTGTGTTCCTTGAAACCTTGTGAGCCTAGCACCCCAAGTGTGATGCCTCAAATGCTTCACACAACACCAAATGCTCTTGGAAGAACTTATGAGAGAACACACACTTCTCAAAATCGGCCAAGCCCTCTTGTTTCTTAGTGTAGCCGATTTTAGGTGGAGAACATGTTACTTATATAGTGTTGACACATCTAGGGTTAAACCCTAATGTGTCATGACTCTTCATTTCCATGACCCATGGGTTTGTAACTCCCATGGAGCATCCATGGAGCATCCTATGGGTGGAACCCAACTTGATAATCCATGGAGCCTCTTAGCCCACTATACAAGATATGGATGATTTACATAATCAACCCATATATTTAATTAGTTATCTTTTGATCACATAATTAATTCTAAATTAATTCTTGATCAAACTAATCAAATAATATTATTAATATATTAGAACTTATAATATATTAATAATCTCCAAGTGTTATTTCTCTCATTTAGTCTATCCAATTGCACGGTGCCATGCAACCCAAATGGACCATGCCGGGTCGGGTCAAGTACATACCAGAAATAGTTATGGACTTAGAGACCTTATCCAACAGTTACAAGTTGGTATCAGAGCCCTGGTTTGAGGGATTCGGACACACCATCGGGGATGTCTGGACTACAACCGAGGGACTAAAAAATATTTCAAGGAAAAATGGTTTTCTAAAGTCTAAACTAAGAAATTTTGAGAAAAACAAAATGTGTGCTGCGTGCGACCGGTCGGGCTCAAGTATGTTTTCCCCAAGATACCCATACTTGTTATATTATGATACATGATTATGATTCTGAGAATTGCATGCTAGTTAGTGCTAACGATCTAGAAAGGGTTCCTTATGTGCCTGTTGTATGAGTTGTATGCTAGGACTGTTTAGTCAGCAGTAGGATGACCTGTGTAGGTTATGCCTGGTTTGGTTACTCAAAGCACGAATGGTGCTTGCTATGTGTTGTGGGGGTTCTGACCAACTTCAACTAACTAAGGAGATGATATGTAACAGTATCCGCAAACTAGTTAGGGGAGGTAGTGGGGACCCCTAGTGCAGTTGATGGTGGAGAGTATGTCGAATAGTACCTTACGAAATCCTAGGATGAGGTCAGTGGAAAGGGTATCGGTAAAAGGGACTTGGTGAAGTCGAAGAAACTCTTGAAGAAAGTATGGATAGATTCGGAAGGTAGTATGGGCTTGTACTACTGAAACCAGAGGATCCTTACTCGAATCAAGGAGGGCCTAGATGGAACTGGGAAACTTGGAAAATGGGTGAGACCTCCAAAAAGTATATGTGACTGTGACATTCGTATGTTATTGTTTCAGAATGCTGGTCACGCGACATGAAGCAGGAGGTTCAGGATCCGGGTCAGGATCGGGCTCAGGGGCAGCATCCGAGCATGTGGACAATGGGTTGTGCGAGTTCATTGCATCCGAGATCACAAAGGGGTATCCTTGATGTGATGCCGATTATCTTCGGGTCTATCAAGGAGGGGATCATTGAGCGAATGGAGGATCGCCTCAGGGTGTTTAGGAGTGACATGGCGACTAGCTAGTCAGGACCACGCACATTGTCCTTTAAGGACTTCAGAGGGAGTGGTGCGCCGGATTTCCTTGTGGCAAAAGAACCCATTGCTGCCAAACGATGGATTGCGGACATTGAGTCTAAACAGCTGGCCAGCTTCTGCCCCGAGGGGTCGAAGGTACGATTTGCAGCAGAGTGTTTGAGCGACCTGGCTAGGGATTGGTGGGAGTCAGTTGGTGACTCTCTGGGAGCCTCAACTGTTGAGGCTATGACATGGTCGGATTTTGTGACCCGGTTTAGGGAATGCTAGCTATGGAGCTTCAACAGTTGGCTAGGGAATTCTTGGATATGAGACAGACTACGGTAACTATGGCGGAGATCACCGCAAGTTCCGGGAGAGGGATTTGTTGGTGCCCCAGTATGTAGGTGGTGAGGACATGAAGAGGACCCGCTACCATGACATGCTACGAGCTGGCATTTAGGAGCATGTCAGTTTTTCAGTCTGCCCTACCCTGGATTCCATGATTGCCAGGGCTAGGAGAGGTAGATCGATCTAGAGCACATCCGGAAGAGGAAGGTAGAGAAGAAGAAAACTGCGTGGGCTTCAGGGAAGAAGCCCAAGGGATCCGATGGTAGGCCGAAAGGCCAGTCAGGGAAGGACTGCTGTGGGAAATGCGTTCAGTCACACAAGGGAGCTTGTCACACTGGGCCGGGTTCGGGCTGCTATAAGTACGACAACTTTGGGCATTTTGCAAGGGATTGTACTGCCCCTACTCTGGCGATACAGATGTCGAACCTAATTTGCTTTCATTGCAATCAGAAGGTCCATAAAAATGCCAATTGCCCTAGATTGGCAGCAGCAGCGACGTCAACAGTGGCACCGACCCCAGCGACATGTCGTGTTGTGGATGGCCAGAAGGTCAAGATGGAGTTGATGGGTTTTGAGCATTCTCACACTTCCTAAGTGTACATGAAACCCTAATAACCTTGGATCTATGTTTGTCTAATTATCATGCGAAGTTGATTTCCAAGGTTATATTCCTATCTAGCATGCATGGGGGAACAATTTTTTACTTGAATGGAAGATAGAATAACTTACCTTGTTGTTGCTTATGATCCTCGAAACCTTGTGAGCCTAGCACCCCAAGTGTGATGCCTCAAATGCTTCACACAATACCAAATGCGAAGGAGTAAACTTTGAAAGAATCTTACACTTGCAAAAATTGGCCTAGCCCTCACTTGTTCATGTGTGTAGCCGATTATGGTGGAGAATGAGTTCCTTATATCGTGTTGACACATCTAGGGTTACACCATGTAAACCCTAATGTGTCATGACTCTTCATTTCCATAACCCATGGGTTTGTAACTCCCATGGAGCATCCTATGGGTGGAACCCAACTTGATAATCCATGGAGCCTTTTAGCCCACTATACAAGTTATGTATGATTTACATAATCAACCCATATATTTAATTAGTTATCTTTTGATCACTTAATTAAATATAAATTAATTCTTGATCAAACTAATTAAATAATACTATTAATATATTAGAACTTATAATATATTAATAATCCACAAGTGTTATTTCTCTCATTTAGTCTATCCAATTGCATGGTGCCATGCAACCCAAATGGACCATGCCGAGTCGGGTCAAGTACATACCAGAAATAGTTATGGACTTAGACACCTTATCCAACAGTCTCCCACTTGGATAAGTCTAATAACTATAACTGCAAGTATGACTTCAGGAACCGATCAGCAATCGTAGCTCTTTCAAGGTTTTCTCGAAACTGAGAAGATGATGCTACGCCATTTAAGATAAGCGATCATATAATCCACTGTTCGAGATATCAGTCGGACAAATACATGGAGCAATGTCTTACTTATTGTCCAATAGTTTGTTTCCCGATTTCCGAATTGTTTGACAAAGAACTTAATTGAACACATCAACTTAGTTCTGACTGGGCCCGGTACATAGGTCATAACAACATTATCGAGGGGCCCAGATATCAGCTTCTAATCCAAGAAGGAATAGATAAACTTTGACTCATATGTTTGTTCTACCACTCATTGAATTATACACAATAGCACATTTTATAACATCGAGTTACCAATGAGTTTTCGTACAATCAATGCATAACCAACTCATAAGTAAAAATTCATATCTCTAGGTTTGAAGACTTATATGATATTACCATCTCACAATAACTCAAGATAAATTCCATGAAGTGATTCCAGTGAGCGTGGGTTATGTCCAATGCACAGACCTTATGAACACTCATGGTTGTTGTAGCGATGTCCAACACCTTAGACCTCTGCAACCAACCATGACAGTCTTGATTCATACCTGCTTCCGACATATGACCTACTGTGGAGGTTCGAATAATATGATATGCCAAACATAATTATTCTGGAAGTCAAAACATGAAAAATAAATATAGTAAACGATTGACAAGAGATAGACACGCTTTACTCATAAATAAAACACCTTTTATTCATCATCTAATGTTAATTACACTTTACAAATTTCAAGGTTATCTAACTACTAAATAAAATATCATCCTTCAGCCCTATGCTCCGAGGATGCTGGAGATGCTTAACCCGAGTCAGTCCCTTCGTGAGGGGATCTGCTGGATTCTCATCCGATGATACCCTCTTTGCCACTAGGAGTCCTTTTTCTGCTCAATGTCTGATGAGATGGTATATTCTGTCGATGTGTCTGGATCTCCTGTGGTGCCTTGGTTCCTTGGCTAAGGCAACAACACTTTCACTATCACAGAAAATTTCCAATGGCTCTTTAATAGTTGGTACAACTCCAAGGTCTCCAATGAAGTTCTTCAGCCATATCGCCTCCTTTGCTGCCTCGCTAGCTGCTATATACTCTGATTCGCAAGCTGGATCAGCCACTATCTCATTCTTGGAAGTCTTCCAAGAAATTGCTCCTCCGTTTAGGGTAAAGACCCAGTCTGACTGAGAGCGAAAATTATCCCTATCAGTCTGAAAGCTAGCATCACTATACCCTACAACTCTCAAGTCTTCACTCCCACCGCGGGTAAGGATCCACTCTTTAGTCCCCCGTAGGTACTTGAGGATATTTATTACCGCAACCCAATGTGCCTTGCCAGGGTTCCACTGGTACTTTCTAACCATGCTCAAGGCAAAGGCTACATCAGGTCGAGTACAGGTCATAGCATACATGATCGATCCTGCAGCCGAAGCATAAGGTAATCGAATCATTTCTGACCTTAGTACTAGGGTTTTGTGTCTTACTTAACCTGGTGTTACTCTGGATGGGTAACTCTCCTTTCTTGGAGTCCTGCATGTTGAATCTCTTCAGCACCTTATCCAAGTAGGTAGTCTTACTAAGTCCAATTAGTCGTTTACTCCGGTCTCTCAAGATCCTTATCCTTAGATTATAGGCAACTTCTCCTAGGTTCTTCATAGAGAAACACTTCCCAAGCCAGGACTTAACTTCATGCAGAGTTGGGATGTCATTTCCTATGAGTAGTATGCCATCCACAAATAATATCAAAAAGCTAACTATACTCCCACAAGCCTTTGCATATACACAAGATTCTTCTTCACTCCTATAAACGCCAAACTCATTGACTTTCTCATCAAAGCAAAGATTCCATCTGCGAGGTGCTTGCTTTAATCCATAAATGGACATCTCAAGCTTACACACTCTATTAAGGTACTCTGTATTGGCAAAACCCTCTGGCTGACTCATGCAAACATCCTCAGCCAACTTTCCATTAAGGAAAACGGTTTTGACATCCATTTTCCATATTTCATAATCATGAAATGCAGTTATGGCTAACAGAACCCTAATAGACTTAATCTTGGTCACTGGAGAAAAGGTCTCATCATAATCAACTCCTGGAGTTTGTGAGAAACCCTTTGCAACCAGTTGTGCCTTATAAGTGTGTACATTACCATCCATGTCGGTCTTCTTCTTGAAGATCCATTTGCACCCTACAGTCTTACGACCTTGTACATTCTCAACCAAGTTCTAAACTTGATTGTCATACATGGATTGTATCTCGTTGTCCATTGCCTCCTTCCACTCGGCTGACTCAGGGCCTGCCATGGCTTCCGTGTAACTGTTAGGTTCATCCATACCTATCAGTGTCTCATCACTGATAAGTGTATCACATTCTACAGTAATATGGAATCCATAGTAATGCTCAGGTGCATTCTTAACCCTTGTGGAATGCCTCAGAGGTAAAGACATGTCAATTGGCTCAATAGGAGTTTCCTCCTCAAGTTGAGTGCTAGGGTTTGAAGTTCCTTCACCACTTGACTCTTGAATTTCTTCAAGGTCAACTTGCTTCCCACTGTTTCCTTGGCTTATGAACTCTCTCTCTCTCTCTCTCTCTCTCTCTCTCTCTCAAGAATGCCCTGCTAGCTAAAAAGACCACATTTTCACTAGGTCTGTAAAAGAGGTAACCAAAGGATTGTTATGGGTAGCCGATGAAAATACACCTCTCGCTTCGAGGTTCTAGCTTATCATGAGTCTTGCATCTCACGAAAGCCTCGCACCCCCAAATGTTGATGTGGTCTAGTTTGGGTACTTTACCAGTCCACATCTCATGAGGAGTTTTGGCAACTTTCTTTGTAGGGACCAAATTAAGGATAGGGGCGACAGTCTCTAAGGCATACCCCCAAAATGAGATTGGTAGCAAAGCTCGACTCATCATGGAACGAACCATGTGCAACAAGGTCCGATTACTCCTCTCAGCCACACCATTCAACTGTGGTGTCCTGGGAGGTGTCAATTGCGAGACAATCCCACATAGTCGAGGAAATCTGAACTTAGATACTCACCACCTCGATTAGATCGAAGCATCTTAATGTTCCTACCCAATTGATTCTCGATTTCCTGTTTAAACTCTTTAAACCTTTTGAAAGTCTCTAACTTATGCTTGATTAAGTATACATATCCATATCTACTATAATCATTAGTAAAGTCAAATAATAACGATTAGCATAATTTGTAGCATGTTTGAAGGGCCCACACACATCCGTGTATACAAGATCCAATAAACCTTCGCCATGCTCACAAGAAGCTGTAAAGGGTGACTTTGTCATTTTTCCATGTAAGCATGATTCAGAAATATCATCTGACTTTAGGTCAACTGACTCGAAGACTCCATCGTTTTAGAGTTGGCCTATGTGTTTCTTGCTTATATGTCCAAGACGACAATGCCATAATGATGCTTTATCCAAGTTATTATCGTTAACAGAATCAATACACAAAACATTATTTCCTAAGTTATCAACCACAAATACAGTTTCAAACACGCCATCACAAGGTAATTCTTTAAAATAAAGATAATTATTAAAGAAAGCATTAATCAAACCAACTTCATTATGAAATGAAAAGGTGAAACCTTGTTTATACAATGCATGCAAGGACTGTTTAGTCAGTAGTAGGATGACCTGTGTAGGTTATTCCTGGTTTGGTTACTCAAAGCACGAATGTTGCTTGCTTTGTGCAATGGGGGTTCTGACCAGCTTCAACTAACTAAGGAGATGATATGTAACAGTTTCCATAAACTAGTTAGGGGGAGGTGGTGGGGATCCCTAATGGAGCTGATGGCAGAGAGTAAGTCGAAGAGTACCCTAGGAAAACCTAATATGAGGTTAGTGGAAAGGGTATCGGTAAAAGGGACTTGTTGAAGTCGAAGCGTCTTTTGAGGAATGTACGGGTAGATGTGGAAGGTAGTATGGGCCCGTACTACTGAAACCAGCGGATCCGTACTCGAATCAAGGAGGGCCTAGATGGAACCAGGAAACATGGAAAATGGGTGAGATCTCCAGAATGTATATCTGACCCTGACATGCGTATGTAATTGTTTCAGATTGGTGGCCACGCGACATGGAGTAGGAGGTTCAGGATCCGGTTCAGGATCAGGCTCAGGGGAAGGATCCGAGCATGTGGACAATGGGTTGCGCGAGTTCATTGCATCCGAGATCATGAGAGGTATCATTGATGCGATGCTGGTTATCCTTGGGTCGATCAAGGAGGGGATCATTGAGCTGATGGAGGATCGCCTCAGGGCGTTCCGGAGTGACATGGCGACTAGCTATTCAGAACCACGCACACTGTCCTTTAAGGACTTCAGAGGTAGTGGTGCACCAGATTTCCTCGGGGCAAAGGACCCCATGGATGCCAAACGATGGATTGCGGACATTGAGTCTGCACAGCTGACCAGCTTCTGCCCTGAGTGGTCGAAGCTACGATTTGCAGCAAAGTGTTTGAGGGACCTAACTAGGGATTGGTCGGAGTCAGTTGGTGACTCTCTGGGAGCCTCGACTGTTGAGGCTATGACATGGTCGGCTTTTGTGACCCGGTTTAGAGCAGAGTTTGCGCTAGCTGTGGAGCTTCAGCAGTTGGCCAAGGAATTCTTGGGTATGAGACACACTACGGTGATTGTGGCGGAGATCACCGCCAAGTTCCAGGAGGGGGACTTGTTGGTGCCCCAGTATGCGGGTGATGAGGATATGAAGAGGACCTGCTACCATGACATTCTACGAGCTGACATCTGGTTGCATGTCAGTTTTTCAGCCTGCCCTACCCTGGATTGCATGACTGCCAGGGCTAGGGAGAGGTAGATCGATCTGGAGCGCATCTAGAAAAGGAAAGCAGAGGAGGGGCAGACGGCGGGGGCTTCGGGGAAGAAGCTTAAGGGATCCAATGGTAGGCCGAAAAGCCATTCAGGGCGAGACCACTGTGGGAAATGCGGTCGGTCACACGAGGGAGCTTGTCGCACTGGGCCGGGTTCAGGCTGCTATAAGTACAACAAGGTTAGGATTTTGGTAGGGATTGTACTGCCCCTACTCCGACGATACAGATGTCCAACCTGATTTGCTTTCATTGCAATCAGAAGGGCCATAAAAAGGCCAATTTCCCTAGATTGGAAGCAGCAGTGGCGCCAGCAGTGGCGGCAACCCAGCGACAGGTTGGGTTGTAGATGGCCGGAAGGTCAAGATGGAGGTGATGGGTTTTGAGCATTTTAACACTTCCTAAGTGTACATGCAACCCTAATAACCTTGGATCTATGTTTGTCTAATTATCATGCAAAGTTGAATTCCAATGTTATATTCCTATCTAGGGTACATGGGGGAACAAGTTTTTGTGACTCTTCCTGATCCAAGTGTGAGTCCTATGCTTCAGGTACTATACGCCTCTACTATTTTTCACACATACTCATACTTGTCCCAAGAATTGTCTCGTAGTTTCCATGTTACTTCCAGTATTATACACGATGACCGTTAAGCATCTGTGTATGTTTTCCAATGAACATATACGACATATTTTCCTAGGCTCTACTAATATTTTTCATCTTTATCGATGCCCTACCACAAGAATATACGCCTTATGAATCATATTTTAAATTTCCTAGACTCTTCTTCTAGGATTCTGTGACAACCCTATTTTTCCCAAAAGCAGTGTAAACACTCGAAAGCTAAAAACAACGAAATTAACCTCAAAAATAAAGTGTTCAGACATCTAAGTTGGGATGCATCGAATATTAGATATCATGCCCAGGTTTCCAAAAACATAAAGAACACTCAAAACCGAGTTATATTGAAGAAATTATAACCACTCGTATAATTACGACACGACGTTAAAACATAATTTGATGTAAAAAGTGAAATCTCAATAAAATACATTTTTGCCTTAAAGTATCTAAACAAAAGTCGTAGATCTCGTTGAAAGATGAGCGTGCATAAAAAGATCGCCCAATTTGGACCTCGTATGAAGAAGTTACGAATTTTCAAAGTTTCGTAACAGTAGTAAAGGGCTAAAAACTTGGATTTAAGATCGAGTATTATTTAGCTATCGCCACCTAAACGGAAGTTGAAGATCTCCTCGGTGGTAATAAAACAATAAAAAGACAAACGAAAACCGACATCGAATAAAGAACCTATGAAATTTTAACGAACTTTAGGAGTCCCGGCCTATTAAAATTATATCATTAAAAATAAAGTCAAAACTAGCCGACGGAGTCTAAATGAAAGTTGTAGAGCATAATCTCACCTACGCGTGGATATAAAGACCGCGAAAAACGGAGCTCGTACGCGAAAGTTACGGAATTTAGAAGTTGGAAGCAAGGATTACGCCCCGCGTAATCTGGGAGTACGCCCCGCGTACTAGACCCAGGGTCGAGTCCCATCGGCCCGCCCAAACTACGCCTAGTTAGCCAGGAGTCGTAAGCCATGACGCCTTATTACGCCCTGCGTAACCGAAGTACGCCCCGCGTACTGACTACGCCCCGCGTACTCCGGCAGTACGCGCCGCGTACGGGGGTTTTCAGCCCTATAAATAGAGGGCATAAGGCTCGAGTTTTGGCACACCTTCACCATTTCTCAGACATTCTCCCAGCTCCAGAGACCCTTTTCTCACCTTGGTTTCCGCACTCGAGCCCCGACGAAAGATTTACGTTGCAGAAGTTCCCAAAGAGCCCGACGACGCAACTATCCGAGATCGAAACTCTGCTCAACTCTAGCCCCTCTCTTCAAACTTAACGAGTGAGTTGATACCCCTACTTTTCAATTCTTTTACATGTTTTAGGGGGGAAATACAAGTACATTACACGTTAAAAGTATCGTTTTCCTAAACATAAATGAAATTTCTAACTTCGAATATCGATACAAACATCTTATGTATACAAGGGCAATTATATCACTAAGTTATGTCTACGAAATGGAACATACTATCTGAAGAACTACAATGGGTATAGTTAGCAAGTCAATCCTACGTTTTTATACAATTTGAAAAACGAAACACTTTCAAAAAGGAGTAAAGTCATTTCATTGTAAATCTATTTATACTAGGTAAATGTGAGACATTTAAACTTCAACGTACATTTTTGTATGCATTTCAAGTCCTGTATTATATACCATAATCTCTTGGAGGGAGAGCGTGATACTTGTGTATAGATCTATACGGGATTGACAATCCCACACCTAAACTACTAGCTATAGTTAGACCGGCAGGTCTGGGGTGACAAATGTCATAACACTGCAACACTTGAAGAATGTTGTTACAGGCTGTCAGTGTCAATAGTATGGTTATAAAACTCACATAAAAAGTATAAAACAAGATTGATTTACAAGGTTCATATGTGCATCGCAGTATTTCTACATTATATTTTCATACTAAATTATTGTTATCAATTGTTTATAAAAGTTACTAACACATTCCAACTTTGGAACCTTTTACATTTTACAAGAAAATATTGGATTTTCTAAAGAACTCGTTTACCAAATTACTACCAAAAGGAATATACTTTTCAACTCGGAACACTCATGAACTCACCAACTTAAATGTTGACACTTTTCAAAACCACTTGTATTTCTCAGGGAATCAGTGATACAGGTAAACTACCAGCTTTTGGAAGAAGGAACACAAAGGATGATTTTATCATTAAACATTTATTCATCATATTGTAATATTCTTTTGATAACATGTATAACGCAACAATACACGTTTTCATTGTTATATATATGATGGTTGTGTTACTTTCTTTGCAATATTCAATCGCTGTGATACTACGTGAAGTCATCCACCCCCGAATGTTTCCGCTATTCTGGTTTGGGGGTGTGACAGATTGGTATCAGAGCATTGTTTATAGTGAACTAAGTATATCTAACCACATAAGATATACAAACTATAAATACAACGGGAACCAAAAACCCTCTGATAACAACATTTTCATAGAAATATATTTTTTTTAAAATATATACATTCTTACCGCACGTATCAGTCTCGCGTCATGACAAGTTTTTCTAAAAAGTAGTATGACAAGTTGCAATACCACGATTGAGCCTTGGGGTATGTAATCAAATCAAGAATAAATATAGCCTGATCAACTATATTTATCCTGGATTTGACCAATATACGTCGAGGAATGGTCGTAGTAGTCAACAAGCCAAAAAAACTTATAAAATCTAAACTCGCTAAATTAAAATAATATAAGTCTATTATTAAACGATAAAACATTGCGCTCAGTAAAGATATAAATAGGCTTAGGAATTCGTTAATTATAAATTCTTTTCTTATAAAAATCTCATACCTCTATCCCAGTACAGACAAATGGCCGGATTTCCTTTACCGGGAGACCCCTACTACCTAAATCAAGGTAACGGCGGCTGGATAGAAGAAGACCCGGAGGAAGACCCAGAGGAAATCGAAGAAGAAATCGAAGAAGAGGTCGAAGAAGAATTCGAAATCGAAGTCGGAGAGGAATACGAAGTCGACGAGGAGATCATGGAAATTTCTAGCGGAACAGATTCCGAACCAGAAGTAATTGACCCTCCCATCCCACATCCTCCAGTGATCAGGCCACATCAACCGGGACCCATTCCCATATGGGGAAGCCACCTCTACTACTGGAGCCGTCAGCAAGGCGTGCGTCCTCCATTTGGCATGTGTCGGGATTTTTACAACGTCAGTGGAGGAGGCTCAGCTGATCGAGCACTTCCCGTTGTCGTGAACGCTATAGCTAACCAGAACTACCAGGCAGACCAACAAGCAACCAGAATTCGAGAGATCAATGCTACTACCCAAGGTAACGCCTCCGACATCAGCCGTTTGGACGGACTACATGAGAATCTCCAAATCTACACAGGGACACTACAGAACCAAATGATAACAGCTCTAGATGATATAAGAGAGATGAAAGAACAACAAGCGGAATTCGAGAGGCGACTGATGGGAGTCAAACGGTCAGATGCCGAATCCAGCTCCAAACGCCACAAGTAGAGTTTGTTCAAGCTCCAACAAATTTTGATATAGACTAGGACCGCGGATAAAAGTTTTTCTCTTATTTCCTTTTGTATCTGTAAAACGGAGACCTCTTAAATAGGTCAAATTTTCCTAGAAGCCTAAAGAAACACACCTTAGGTGTGATATATATATATATATATATATATATATATATATATATATATATATATATATATGCAGTGCCTCTTTATATACCTCTCGAAATTAATTAAATTGTTATATCTAATTTGAAACCAAAAACTAAAGTCAAAACAAATTACAAGATACGACTAACCCTCAATTACACGATTGTCAAGACATTAGAAACTTATAGTATTCATTCTTATTTTCTCTACCAGAACATGCCTCCTCGTAGAACAACACGCAGAAACTCAACTCCAGCACCACCTCCACCACCTCCTCCAACTATGGATGCAGCTATGTTCCAAACTGCTGTAACGGCCGCTGTAACCGCGGCGATGGCTCAAATGAGCAACAATGGGTCGGGAGGTGGAATAAATAGCTTTACCAACGGCCCAAGCCAAGGCCGTACTGGAGTCTGCACTTACAAAGACTACACTAATGGAAAACCTATTCCCTTTTAT
This sequence comes from Lactuca saligna, assembly GCF_052625555.1. NCBI lineage: Eukaryota > Viridiplantae > Streptophyta > Magnoliopsida > Asterales > Asteraceae > Lactuca > Lactuca saligna. Next base: position 150,859,007 of record NC_136417.1, read on the forward strand.
GGAACTGGAGGAGTGTTGGCTCTGTCCCAATGGATAGAGAAGACGGAAGCCGTATTTGAAATTTGCGCATGCCCGAAAGAAAGCAAAGTAAAATTTGCTGCCTGTACATTCTCTGAACGCGCCTTGACATGGTGGAACGGCCACGTCAAGACACTAACCCTGGTGGTGGCGAACTCCATGGGTTGGGAGAATTTGAAGCGAATGCTCCTACGGGAATACTGCCCAAGGGGCGAAATTCAGAAGCTGGAACAAGAATTGTGGAACCTTTCGATGAAAGGATCGGACATCGCAGGCTACACCAATAGGTTCAGCGATTTGATAACGCTTTGTCCTGGGATGTTAATTCTAGAAAGCCAAAAAGTGGAGAGATACATCTGGGGATTATCACCCCAACTGCGAGGAAGTGTGCTAGCTTCAAAGCCCATGACCTTCGACAGTGCCAAAGAACTGGCGCAATCTCTTGTGGATCATGGCGTCTGCCAAGGAGTCACGACTATCGCAACTGAACCAACCAAAGGGAACAATGACAACAATAACAACAGCAAGAAGAAATACTGGAACAAGAGGAAGGGACTAACCTCTCAAGAACCTTCAAAGAGACAAATGGTGGCGGTTCATGCTGCTACTACTCCCAGCACAACTCCTACAACTTCGACGCCAACAAGACAATATGCAGGGAACTTGCCAAAGTGCAGCAAATGCAACTACCATCACCACGGAAATTGCCGCGAAATGTACTGTAAGAACTGTGACAGGAAAGGGCACACAGCCCGTCTCTGTAAGGCACCAGCGCGGCCATTCACTCAAGTTCCTAGTACTGGGGTAAGTCAAGCCTGTTATGGATGTGGAGAAACAGGGCATTTCAAGAGGGACTGCCCCAAGACAAGGAATGTTGGTGGTATTGGGAGAGTGCTGGCGATAGGTCAAAATGAAGCAATAACTGATCCAACAGTAGTTACGGGTACGTTTCTCCTCAACAACATTTATGCATGCATACTATTTGATTGCGGTGCGGAGAGAAGTTTTGTGAGCCATAAATTCAAACATCTACTTAACCAGAGACCCCAACCACTTAATAAAATATTCACGGTAGAAATGGCTAATGGAAAAACAGAAAGCACAAGTGATATGTATGTCGAGTGCACATTAAATTTAAACGAACATTTATTTCCAATCGACCTTATGCCCATTTCGATAAGAAGTTTTGATATAATCATCGGTATGGACTGGCTGAGTCTTCACCATGCCGACATTCTTTGCCATGAAAAGGCCGTTCGTCTCAATCTTCCCAACGGTGAAAATCTCATCATATATGGAGACAAACCTAGTGCAAAATTACAAATCATCTCCTGTATTAAAGCACGAAAATATCTTCGCAAGGAATACCATGCCTTTCTAGCCCACGTAGTAGACCAGAAGAAAGAACCAAAGAACATTAAAGATATTCCAGAAGTCTGCAACTTCCCAGACATTTTCCCAGAAGATCTCCCAGGAATCCCACCAGAACGTCAAGTCGAATTCAGAATCGACTTGATTCCCGGAGCCACCCCAGTAGCAAAGTCACCGTACCGTTTAGCTCCAGCCGAGATGCAGGAACTGTCCAGTCAATTGAACGAGCTGTTGAGCAAGGGATTCATTAGGCCAAGTTTCTCACCATGGGGTGCACCAGTCGTGTTCGTGAAAAAGAAGGACGGATCTTTTCGCATGTGCATCGACTATCGAGAACTGAACAAACTGACAATCAAGAACCGATATCCCCTTCCACGTATAGATGATCTTTTTGACCAACTACAAGGAGCGAGCTACTTCTCGAAAATCGACCTAAGATCCGGTTATCACCAGCTACGAGTACTAGAAGGATACATCCCCAAAACGGCTTTCCGAACACGATATGGTCACTACGAGTTTGTAGTGATGCCCTTCGGATTGACAAACGCTCCAGCAGTGTTCATGGATTTGATGAACCGAGTATGTCGCCCCTTCCTGGACAAATTCGTGATCGTGTTCATAGATGATATACTCATCTATTCTAGAAACCAGGAAGAACACAGCCAACATCTCCGCCAAGTTCTGGAAACATTAAGGGCAGAGAAACTTTATGCAAAATTTTCCAAGTGCGAATTTTGGATTCAAGAGGTGGATTTTCTAGGACACGTAGTAAGCAAGGAAGGAATACACGTGGATCCCTCGAAGATCAAGGCAATACAGAATTGGACGATCCCAAGAACCCCTACAGAGATCCGACAATTTTTAGGACTCACCGGGTATTACCGAAGGTTCATACAAAATTTTTCCAAGATTGCCAAGCCACTCACCACACTAACTCAGAAAAATGTGACCTTCGACTGGGGAGAAAAACAAGATGCCGCATTTCAAACACTAAAACGAGCATTATGTAGTGCGCCCATCCTAACCCTGCCAGAAGGGACGGAGGACTTCGTGGTCTATTGTGATGCATCAAACCAAGGACTCGGTTGTGTCCTGATGCAACGAGGGAAGGTCATCGCCTATGCCTCAAGACAACTAAAGACGCATGAAGTGAACTACACAACGCACGATCTTGAGCTAGGAGCAGTCGTTTTCGCTCTAAAGATATGGAGACACTACCTCTACGGCACAAAATGCACGATCTTCACTGACCATAAAAGCCTTCAATATATTCTCGACCAGAAAGAACTCAACATGAGACAAAGATGGTGGGTAGAGCTACTAAGTGATTACGAATGCGAAATTCGATATCACCCCGGAAAGGCTAATGTAGTGGCGGATGCACTCAGTAGGAAGGAATACTCAGGTCGCCGAGTGAAGTCCCTAACTATGACGATCCATTCCCACCTGTCCACGCAAATCAAGGAAGCCCAAAGAGAAGCCTTGAAAGCTGAAAATGTGGCAGGAGAAACCCTAAGGGGAATGGATAAGAATCTTGAAACCAAGAACGACGGATTTCGTTATTTCATGGATCGAATATGGACACCAAAGTTTGGTGGATTCAGAGAAATCTTCATGGACGAAGCCCATAAAACACGATACTCCATACACCCCGGCTCCGACAAGATGTATCTCGACCTCAAGAAGTTGTACTGGTGGCCGAACATGAAAGCCGAAATTGCTACCTACGTGAGTAAATGTCTGACGTGCGCTAAGGTCAAAATAGAATACCAAAAGCCTTCAGGTTTATTACAACAACCAGAAATACCCGAATGGAAGTGGGAGCGGATAACTATGGATTTCATAACCAAGTTACCCAAAACGACAAACGGACTCGACACCATTTGGGTAATTGTCGATAGGTTAACTAAATCAGCGCATTTCCTACCGATCAAAGAGACGGATAAATTGGAGAAGTTAACAAGGACGTACCTTAGGGAAATTTTACGACTGCACGGTGTGCCCGTATCCATTATCTCGGACCGAGATAGTAGATTCACCTCAAGATTCTGGCAGTCGCTACAAAGAGCTTTGGGGACAAGACTAGACATGAGTACCGCCTATCACCCTCAAACCGACGGCCAGAGCGAGAGAACCATACAAACCCTAGAAGACATGCTGAGAGCCTGCGTAATCGATTTCGGCAAAGCATGGGACACACATCTACCCTTGGTCGAGTTCTCGTACAACAATAGCTACCACACCAGTATCAAAGCTGCCCCGTTTGAAGCCCTTTATGGCCGCAAGTGCAGGTCACCTTTATGCTGGGCCGAAGTGGGAGACACCCAACTAGCAAAAGGACAAGCAACTGACAACACACTTACTGGGCCAGAAATCATACGGGAAACTACGGAGAAGATTGTTCAAATCCGAGAACGTCTAAAGGCATCAAGGGATAGACAAAAGAGTTATGTAGATAAGAGACGAAAACCCTTGGAATTCCAAGTTGGAGACCGTGTCCTACTAAAAGTCTCGCCTTGGAAAGGATTGATACACTTCGGAAAACGTGGGAAACTGAACCCCAGATACATCGGACCATTCGAGATCCTTGCGAGGATCGGTCTAGTGGCTTACAAACTTAGACTACCTCAGGAACTCCACAATGTACACCCTACCTTTCATGTATCGAACCTGAAGAAATGCTTATCCGACGAGACCCTTGTCGTCCCTCTAGACGAAATCGCAATAAAAGAAAACCTCCAATTTGTAGAGGAACCGGTAGAGATCATGGATCGGGAAGTCAAAAGGACTAAACAAAGCCGCATACCTATCGTAAAGGTCCGCTGGAACGCCAAGCGAGGACCTGAATACACCTGGGAACGAGAGGATCAAATGAAACAAAAGTACCCGCATATTTTTCCTAAATTGTAATATTGATCTTAGATTAAATTTTGGGACGAAATTCCCTTAACAGGGGGATGATGTGACAACCCTATTTTTCCCAAAAGCAGTGTAAACACTCGAAAGCTAAAAACAACGAAATTAACCTCAAAAATAAAGTGTTCAGACATCTAAGTTGGGATGCATCGAATATTAGATATCATGCCCAGGTTTCCAAAAACATAAAGAACACTCAAAACCGAGTTATATTGAAGAAATTATAACCACTCGTATAATTACGACACGACGTTAAAACATAATTTGATGTAAAAAGTGAAATCTCAATAAAATACATTTTTGCCTTAAAGTATCTAAACAAAAGTCGTAGATCTCGTTGAAAGATGAGCGTGCATAAAAAGATCGCCCAATTTGGACCTCGTATGAAGAAGTTACGAATTTTCAAAGTTTCGTAACAGTAGTAAAGGTCTAAAAACTCGGATTTAAGATCGAGTATTATTTAGCTATCGCCACCTAAACGGAAGTTGAAGATCTCCTCGGTGGTAATAAAACAATAAAAAGACAAACGAAAACCGACATCGAATAAAGAACCTATGAAATTTTAACGAACTTTAGGAGTCCCGGCCTATTAAAATTATATCATTAAAAATAAAGTCAAAACTAGCCGACGGAGTCTAAATGAAAGTTGTAGAGCATAATCTCACCTACGCGTGGATATAAAGACCGCGAAAAACGGAGCTCGTACGCGAAAGTTACGGAATTTAGAAGTTGGAAGCAAGGATTACGCCCCGCGTAATCTGGGAGTACGCCCCGCGTACTAGACCCAGGGTCGAGTCCCATCGGCCCGCCCAAACTACGCCTAGTTAGCCAGGAGTCGTAAGCCATGACGCCTTATTACGCCCCGCGTACTGACTACGCCCCGCGTACTCCGGCAGTACGTGCCGCGTACGGGGGTTTTCAGCCCTATAAATAGAGGGCATAAGGCTCGAGTTTTGGCACACCTTCACCATTTCTCAGACATTCTCCCAGCTCCAGAGACCCTTTTCTCACCTCGGTTTCCGCACTCGAGCCCCGACGAAAGATTTACGTTGCAGAAGTTCCCAAAGAGCCCGACGACGCAACTATCCGAGATCGAAACTCTGCTCAACTCTAGCCCCTCTCTTCAAACTTAACGAGTGAGTTCATACCCCTGCTTTTCAATTCTTTTACATGTTTTAGGGGGGAAATACAAGTACATTACACGTTAAAAGTATCGTTTTCCTAAACATAAATGAAATTTCTAACTTCGAATATCGATACAAACATCTTATGTATACAAGGGCAATTATATCACTAAGTTATGTCTACGAAATGGAACATACTATCTGAAGAACTATAATGGGTATAGTTAGCAAGTCAATCCTACGTTTTTATACAATTTGAAAAACGAAACACTTTCAAAAAGGAGTAAAGTCATTTCATTGTAAATCTATTTATACTAGGTAAATGTGAGACATTTAAACTTCAACGTACATTTTTGTATGCATTTCAAGTCCTGTATTATATACCATAATCTCTTGGAGGGAGAGCGTGATACTTGTGTATAGATCTATATGGGATTGACAATCCCGCACCTAAACTACTAGCTATAGTTAGACCGGCAGGTCTGGGGTGACAAATGTCATAACACTGCAACACTTGAAGAATGTTGTTACAGGCCGTCAGTGTCAATAGTATGGTTATAAAACTCACATAAAAAGTATAAAACAAGATTGATTTACAAGGTTCATATGTGCATCGCAGTATTTCTACATTATATTTTCATACTAAATTATTGTTATCAATTGTTTATAAAAGTTACTAACACATTCCAACTTTGGAACCTTTTACATTTTACAAGAAAATATTGGATTTTCTAAAGAACTCGTTTACCAAATTACTACCAAAAGGAATATACTTTTCAACTCGGAACACTCATGAACTCACCAACTTAAATGTTGACACTTTTCAAAACCACTTGTATTTCTCAGGGAATCAGTGATACAGGTAAACTACCAGCTTTTGGAAGAAGGAACACAAAGGATGATTTTATCATTAAACATTTATTCATCATATTGTAATATTCTTTTGATAACATGTATAACGCAACAATACACGTTTTCATTGTTATATATATGATGGTTGTGTTACTTTCTTTGCAATATTCAATCGTTGTGATACTACGTGAAGTCATCCACCCCCGAATGTTTCCGCCATTCTGGTTTGGCGGTGTGACAGATTCCCTCCACTTTACTCTTCTATTGGCCGAGGAAGAACTTCTACCAATAATAACTAATTATTAGACGAATATGATTGCATGCATCTAACATTAAACAGTCTGTTGACTAAATGATTCGACACTACAATGGTTAGACTCAAAGGAGAGCTGCGCAATACTGCCAAATCTAGCAATGTAAAACTATTTAATTCTAGGAGGATGACACCTAACATAGTTGTCGAATAAAAAATTAATAATAATATAGGTTCTGAGCAGCAAGTAACAACAAAATTCATAGGGTATAATACATCTTAAGTATCAAACGATTCTAATCTGCAATGCATGAAAAGATCCCTAGCCTACATACTAGCATGCATTTCTAAAATTTCAGATATCAACAGTCATAACAAATATGGATATTTTGGGAATCACTTTCCTTTTTGAGCTCCGACCAAGTGTATGTATCAAGTTCTTTCCATTTAAAAATGTTCTTTTCTTGAAAATATTTGGTAAGATATTTACATCCTCAGTTTGAGAATGGAATCACATGCATGTTTATCCAATTCTCTCAAACCACGGCTACGATACCAACTCGTTACTTCCTGAATTTCAACCCAAATTATCAATTTTTATTTATTCAATATAGCAGAGTATAGCTACATTAAGAGGAAAACATGATGCGAATGCGCGTGTGTATACTCAAACCTCTCCTTTCTCACGAATGAATGAAGCACCTAAAAACATTTATAAATAACTGGGTAAGCACGAAGCTTGGTGAGTTGCCCAAAATACCATATACCATAATACATATACAATGCATACCCATAATGGCCTTCATCACAAAGTTTTTCCACCTGTTGGCCTCCAGCATAAAGTTGGTCTACCCTTTTTTCCTTCAGCATAAAGCTGGTTCGCTACTTGGCGTTTAGCAAAATGCTAGTTTGCCCGAGTCTATTGCCCTTCAGCATGAAGCTAGGTCGCCCTCAACTCCCCACATAATATATTAACACATGTAGCAAACTACATTCCATCACTACACGCAACTAATAGAACTAGCCTAACTGTATACAACATGGAAACTATATATCGTACCATATAGAGCATATATACCGGAGCACATAATATAATGAGAACACTCATCAGGATAATTACTCAGATGATTGATAGCTATCTGGGCGATCCTATTGGCAATCCAACTGGCAGGTAACTCATCTAACAACTACTAACCTATAATACTATAACTTATTAATTTAAATGAAAATCTGGTGAAGAAAGCTAGATCTTTCACTAATCCCAATGAATACCGAGAATTATACCAAAAAACGATCTGCCAGCCAGGACAATTGGGACACAGGAGCACTACGACCTATAGCATTTTCTGAAATCCAACAACCAAGACAGCGTGACCATTCTAGACACCTCTATTGTGACATCCCCAAAATCACGGCCAGAAAAGACCGGTTTAATTTATGGTTTTAAATTAATTTCAGAGTAATCATTTGATTAAAAGTGTTACAGAATTTGTTCCCAAAATGAAATGATAAAATAAGATTTACCAAAGCATTTCTTAAAGAAATGTACTTTCATTATATAACAAAACCCAGGATGTCATATTCCGATAAACAAACCAAAAGCATAAACATTACAAAATAGAACTTACAACAATTAAATATAACAACAGGCCTATAATTGAAAAATAATCTTGACATGTCATCCAACTTATGCTCTGGCGCCACTACCTTTAATACAAAGAAAACTGAGTGGGTCAGGCTTGGGAGCCTGGTAACCATATAGGGTTTTCAACCCACAATAAATAATTATTTTTAATTCCATCAACCAACAAAAACCTATTTACCCATACTCGTTATCCTCACTTTACATCCCTAAAACATCTAACAAAAGGGACCTAGTCTAAGAATATTTCATCGGGGCGACAACACATGCATTCGGGGGTGTCCCAGCAATATATGTCAAATAAGGCAACCATGAAGGGGATGGAGTACAACGAATGAGCACCCAAGTTCATTAACACCTACAGGTGGCGAGGCTGCTAGCGTTCCACATGACTGTCTAGAAAATTCCGTGGTCATCATCTAAACTCCGCTAGATGACTGAATCAAAAACAATAGTGAGGCCTCTCATCAGTTTATCACACATCAACTATCTACTCAAGTTCTACCCAACAATTTGTAGATAACAATATGCATATGCATTTACTTGCAACTTTAAACTGATAAGATACTCATTCCAAATAAACAGATAATACATGATTACATAGCACATGTTTCATAAAGAATATCTCATATACTTAATCCATTCAAACAATACTTGTATTAGAATCATGTTTGAGAAGAGGACTATGTACTCACATAGCACGTATTACAAAAGAGATACTTTATATCTATGTGATAGAAGAAAGGATATACACACTCACTTGATCAGAGGATGATCAGACAACACTACGGCTTGCAGAAGTAGTATTCTTCGGTAGATATGGAAGATCTTCACACACCGGGCTTCTCGTAGGAAGAACTTCGGCTCGAAAACTCTTTTCTGCTCAGGATCTTCGTGCTTTGGGACTTGATTCGGGTCTCAGGATGATATCGGGCCTTCAGGGCTACTTCAAGATGACCAGAGAGGGTTTAGGGAATGAGAGAGTGAAGGGAATAGCAACCAAAATCGCATGCCCTTCGATTTCTATTTATAAGGCTGAAATACTAAATTGAAATCTCAAAATTCACGTTGTGATTTTAGTCAGGTAGTCGTCATTGCATTCTTCATCAGTCCATTTGCTCTGGAAGGCTCCAGAAGGCGTCAGTACTAAGGTCACGTCGTGAACACTGTTTTCACGTTGTGAACTCCGACACTGTGTTGGCGTTCGCGCCCCGAATTTTAGAAATTCATAACCTTTGCGTACAAGCTCTGTTTTCAACATTCTTTTTTCCATGCATTGATAAAAACAAGGTCTACAACTTTCGTTTAGACTCCTTTGGCTAAATTTGAATTTATTTTTTATTATATATTTATTATATTATTTTTAGTAGGCCGGAATAGGAAAACTCCGTTAGAAAATCATAACTCCTTCGTTTGACGTTCGTTTTCGCTTGTCTTTCCGTCGTTGCACTACAATTGATGAGATCTTCAATTCTCATTTAGAAATTTTTGGCTAAATATAGCTCGATCTCATATTCGAACTTCGGGCTGTCTACTACTAAGCTGATACTTCGAAAAATCATTACTTCCTTATACAAAGTCAGATTTGGGTGTTCTTTTTATGCACGCTCGTGGTTTAACGTATTCTATGACTTTATTTTAGATCACTAAGGCTAAATATCGCTCTCTCGTAAATTCATTATTTACGTCGCGCTGTGTCGTACACGTTCTGTCGCGAAACATTTTGACAGGTCATAACTTCTTCGTTATAACTCGGATTTCAGCATTCTTTATATTTTCGGAGACCTCGTCACGACCACTACGTCTTCATGTATTGATATCAGGCTTATCTAACATTTCATTTTCACGCTTATTTTCATTCTTAATTCATTCAAGCCACATAAGTAAGCAATTAAGCATAAAACACATAATACTCAAATAATACATTATTATTATTTCAAAATGGGTTACAAAGGTTAACCTATACTATTATATCAACAATAATGCCTAGCCTGAAAACACGAGCATCACAATTCTCTCCGCTTAGTATGATTCCTTCCCCGGAATCACACATCAACAAACAAATGCAGATAGCGACTCAATATGTCACTCTCCGTTTCCCAGGTGAGATTTGAATCATTCATATGTTTCCAATGGACAAGTACTAACTCGACCATCTTGCGTCGCAACTTCTTAGTCTTTCGGTCAACGATTGCCTCTAGTTCTTCAAACAATCTTTTATTCTCATCGATTCTCAACTCTGAAAGTGCAATCATGTCGGGAACTTCTCCCGTGAACTTCCTCAGATAACACACATGAAAAGTATTATGAATACCATTCAGTTCTTTGGGTAATTCAAGTTTGTAAGCTTGGTTCCCAATTCTCTGAAGAAATTTAAACGGTCCAATAAACCTTGAACTTAACTTTCCCCTTTTACCAAATCTTATAAGTCCCTTCCACGGCGAGACTTTAAGTAAAACTGAATCTCCAACTTCAAAAGTCACCGCTCTTCTTTTCTTGTTAGCATAGCTCTTTTGACGATCCAAAGCTGCTAACATTCTTTCCCTGATTATTTTAAGCTTTTCAGCAGTTTGATGAACCATCTCGGGTCCCATAAACTACTTTTCCCCAGCCTCAAGCCAACAAGATGGCGTACGACCCTTTTTTCCATATAGAGCTTGTTAAGGTGCCATCTTTATGCTCGAGTGAAAACTATTATTGTAGGAAAATTCTACCAAAGGTAAATGTTCATCCCAATTACCTAGGAATTCCAGGGTACATGCTCTCAGCATATCTTCAAGTGTTTGTATCGTTTCTTTCACTCTGACTATCAGTTTGTGGATGTTAAGTTGTACTTAAACACAAGTTGGTACCCATTTCCTCTTGTAGACTTTTCCAAAACCTTGAGGTGAAATGGCTGTCACGATCCGATACAATCGTTAAAGGAATACCGTGAAGCCTCACAATTTCCTTCACGTAAGAATTCGCAAGCTTTTCCATAGACCACTTCTCATTGGCTACTATGAAATGTGCACTCTTAGTGAATCGATCAATGAACACCCAAATCATGTCGTGACCACTTTTCGTTCAGGGCAGTTTAGTGAGAAAATCCATAGCAATGTCTTCCCACTTACCCATAGGCACATGAAAAGGTTCTAAATTCTCATACAGTTTCTGATGTTTTGTCTTAACTCTCTCACAAGTCACACACTCGGCCACATACTTTGCAACATCAAGCTTCATTGTTGGCCAACAGTAGTAGGGTTTCAGGTACCTATACATTTTAGAGCTACCAGGATGAATCGAGTACATGGTCTTGTGAGCTACTTCCATTAGAAGATCTTTGAATCCTCCTGTCTTAGGTATCCAAATCCGATCTTGGAACACCTTCAGTCCATGACTGTTTAAATCGAACACCAACGTTTTGCCCAAACATTCTTCCTTTCGGTCATTCTTCACAGAAGCTTCCTCTTGTGCTTTCTTTATACTCTCCATAATTGTCGATACAACTTCTATTCCCAACGCTCTTGGCCTTTTTATTTCAAGATTGACATTCCGACTGAGAGCATTAGCAACAACATTAGCTTTACCGGGGTGGTAAAGTATCTCACAGTCGTAGTCCTTAAGTAACTCTTGCCAGCGTCGTCGCCTCATATTCAATTCCTTCTAACTAAAGAGATATTGGAGACTCTTATGATCATTGAAAAGTTTGCACTTCGTACCATAGAGGTAATGCCTCCATATTTTTAGAGCAAAAACTATCGCTGCCAACTCTAAATCATGAGTCGAGTAGTTCTTTTCATGCTCCTTCAACTATCGAGACGCATATGCAATCACCTTTTCCCTTTGGGTCAAAACACAACCCAACCCAACACCAGACGCATCGCTATAAACAGCGAACTCTTCAACTTCATCGGGTAGAGAAAGAATCGGTGCCTCACAAGCTTCTCGAATGCTTCTTTATGCTTATCATTCCAAGCATAAGTAGCTCCTTTGTGGGTCAAAGCTGTTAATGAACCAGCGATCGAAGAAAAGCCTTGGATAAACCTTCGGTAATAACCGGCTAATCCCAAAAATCTTCGGATCTCTGTGGGACTTTTCGGTTGCTCCCACTTTGTTACAACCTCAATCTTTGCTAGATCAGCCATTATACCTTCTTGGTTGACCACATGACCCAAGAATTGGACTTCTCTAATCCAAAAATCACATTTGGAGAAGTTTGCATACAAGTTCTCCTTCTTCAAAACTTCGAACACTTTTCGCAGGTGTCTGCCATGCTCTTCTTGGCTTTTCGAGTAAATCAGAATGTCATCTATGAACACTATCACAGATTTATCAAGGAATAGATTACAAACTCTGTTCATTAAATCCATGGAGGCTGCTGGAGCATTGATTAGTCCAAACGACATAACCAAAAACTCATAGTGTCCATATCACGTTCTGAATGCAGTCTTCTCTATATCTTGATCTTTCACCTTTAGCTGATGATATCCTGACCTTAGATCATTGAAAATACCTTGAGCCTTGCAGCTAATCGAACAAGTCATCAATCCTTGGCAAGGGATATCTATTCTTTATTTTTTCCTTATTCAGCTCTTTGTAATCGATGCACATTCTTATACATCCATATTTCTTCTTCACAAATAACACCGGAGCTCCCCAGGGTGATGAACTACGTCTAATGAAACCTTTGTCCAATAACTCATGAAATTGCATCATCAGCTCCTTCATCTATGTCGGTGTTAATTGGTACGACGCTTTTGCTATTGGCGTGGTTGCTGGTAATAAATCTATTCTGAACTCCACTTTTCTATTAGGCGGTAATCCAGGAAGATCTTTGGTAAATACTTACGGATATTCACACACCACCGGAATACTCTGCACCACATTCTTTTCCTTTTTAGCATTGATCACGAATGCTAGATACGATGTACACCCCTTCATCAAACACTTTCTGGCTTTGATTAGAGAAATGATTCCAGATTTCACTCTGCGTTTGTCCCCATACACCATAAATGACTCATTCCCTGGCGGGTTCACTTTCACTATCTTGTTTCTGCACAATATCTCGGCATCATTGGCGCTAAGCCAATCCATTCCCAGAACGATGTCAAAACCATTTAGTTCTATGGGAAATAATTCCTCGTGGAACTTATTCCAATTCAAGTCAATGAAGATGTTTTTCATTCGATGGCTAACATGTAGAAACTTTCCACTAGCAACTTCGACTAATAAGGCGTTATCTAGTCTATCAACAGGTAAAACTAGTTTTCTACCAAATTCATGCGAAATAAAGGAGTAGTTGGCTCTAGAATCAAATAAAATTTGGGTAGGAAATTCGTTTACGAGAAATGCACCTGAAGCGACATCAGCTTCATCCTTCACAGCCTCAAGTGTCATCTGAAAGGCTCTCACCTTCGGCTTTGGTGGAATGTTAGGCTTCACTGCCTCCTTCTTTCTCGGACAGTCTTTCAAAATGTTCCCCTCCTCGTTACATCCAAAACACATCCTCTTGTTGGACGGACACTCACTAGCATAATGCCCAATTTTTCCACACTTGTAGCAAGTCACCCCCTCACTACATTTTCCAAAGTGCTTTTCTTGCACTTCTCACACCATTTCGCTTCGCCTCCCTTTCCTCCAAACTTGTTTGAATTAGACATCAAAAATTTGTTTTTCTTGATGGAACCTGAAGTTCCTTCAAACTTTCCCTTTTCACCAACGTCAACTTTGTTGGCGTTTCTTCCCTTGATCATGTCCTCAACAGACTTGGCAGCCCAAATACCTGCCTCTAGAGTAGGTGCCTGACGTATTGGTACCGTGTACTCCCATGGGAGTACCTTTTCATACCGGTCTACTTTTGCCAGCTCATCTGGAACGATGCGCAAAGAAAACTCCATCTTGTCAGTAAAGTTATTAGTGTATTCATCAACCGACATGCTGCCTTTTGTCAATGTCAGAAACTTGTTCTCCAACTCCAACAGATTTTAAGCCGAGCTGAACTTGTGCTTGAACTGCGCCAAGAACTCTTCCCATGACAATTCTTGTGGCTCATTAGGGCTTAAAGTCTTCCCTAGAGTGTTCCACCAACGAACGGCTCCACCTCGGAACTGACGCACTGCAAAGGTAGTCTGCAACTTGCCTCTGCAGCCACACGTCATGAAGGCTAACTCCATTTTGGAGATCCAATCTATCACTCCAATCGGGTCCTGCTTTCCAGTGAAGGTCGATGGTTTGCAAGTCAAAAAGTCCTTGTACTTACATCCCAGTTCATTATGTCCTCCATCTTTGTTGTTTTGTTGAACTATCGGTGGGTTGTCTTGACGAATTATCCCACTAAAGTTCTTTCCTTTAGACTGCCCTCCATTAACTTCGGGCTCTTCCAGATGAATTGACAGTTCTTCATGATTCTGTCGAAGCATACGCCTCGTTTCTTCCATTTGGCGATCCAACATAGTTTGAATCATCATTTGCACACCAGCCACAGTCATTGGCTCTGGTGCTGCTGCTGCAACAACTACTTGCTCTATCACAGATATTTGATTCCTATTTTCATCAGCATTTCCAACTCCACTCCTTGTTCTCACAATTTTTGATCTATACACGGAATAAGGTGAAATTAGATCCTCATTCACGATAGATATCCAAATAGTCCTTATTACTCCAAACGATTACATGCTAGTTCTAATATCGTATACATACGCTTAGAATCCTAAACACATAAGTCTTCCAGATCCGGTCGGCAACAAACCATAGATCCAAACAAATAACATCATATATGGCAAACATACAACATTTAGCACATAAAAACATTTTAGGCAACTTTCCTAAAATAAACTAGTGCTCGTGTCTAAAATATAACAAACACACATCTCACAATTTCACTTAGAATTCTAAGTTTAAGTTTACAAATCCTACAAATTCCTAGTTCGCTTAAACTAATGCTCTGATACCAACTATGACATCCCTAAAATCACGGCCATAAAAGACCGGTTTAATTTATGATTTTAAAATAATTTCAGAGTACTCATTTGATTAAAAGCGTTGCGGAATTTGTTCCCAAAATGAAATATGTTAAAATAAGATTTACCAATGCATTTCTTAAAGAAATGTATTTTCATTATATAACAAAACCCAGGATGTCATGTTCCGATAAACAGACCAAAAGCATAAACATTACAAAATAGACCTTACAACAGTTAAATATAACAACAGACCAATAATCGAAAAATAATCTTCACAATTCATCCAACTTATGCTCTGGCGCCACTACCTGTAATACAAAGAAAACTTAGTGGGTCAGGCTTGGGAGACTGGTGAGCATATAAGGTTTTCAACACACAATAAATAATTGTTATTAATTTCATCAACCAACAAAAACCCATTTACCCATTCCCGTTATCCTCACTTTACCTCCCTAAAGCATCTAACACAAGGGACCTAGTCTAATAATATTTCATCGGGACGACAACACATACATTCGGGGGTGTCCCAGCAATATATGTCAAATAAGGCAAACATGAGGAGGATGGAGTACAACGAATGAACACCCAAGTTCATTAACACCTACATGTGGCGAGCCTGCTAGCGTTCCACATAACATGTCTAGAAGATTCCATGGTCGTCATCTAAACTCCGCTAGATGACTGAATCACAAACAACAGTGAGGCCTCTCATCAGTTTATCACACATCAACTATCTACCCAAGTTCTACCCAACAATTTATAGATAAAAGTATAAATATGCATTTACTTGCAACTTTAAACTGATAAGATACTTATTCAATACTCATTCCAAATAAACAGATAATACATAATTACATAGCACATGTTTCATAGAGAATATCTCATATATTTAATCCATTCAAACAATACTTGTATTAGAATCGTGTTTAAGAAGAGGACTATGTACTCACATAATATGTATTACAGAAGAGATACTTTATATATATGTAATAGAAGAAAGGGTATATACACTCACTTGATCAGAGGATGATCAGATAACACTACGGCTTGCAGAAGTAGTACTCTTCGGTAGATATGGAAGATCTTCACACACCGGGCTTCTCATAGGCATAACTTCGGCTCGAAAACTCTTTTTTGCTCGGGATCTTCGGGCTTTGGGACTTGATTCGGGTCTCGAGATGATACCAGAGCTTCGGGGATATTTCATGCTGACCAGATAGGGTTTAGGGAGTGAGAGAGTGAAGGGAATAGCAACCAAAATCGACTGCCCTTCGATTTCTATTTATAGGGCTGAAATACTGAATTCACGTCGTGAAATCTCAAAATTCACGTCGTGAGTTCAATCAGGTAGTCTTCATTGCGTTCTTTATCAGTCCACTTGCTCTAGAAGGCTCCAGAAGGCATCAGTATTGAGTTCACATCGTGAACACTGTTTTCACGTCGTAAACTCTGACACTGTGTTGGGGTTCGTGTCCCGAACTTCAGAAATTCATAACCTTTGCATACGATCTCCGTTTTCAACGTTTTGTTTTTCCACATATAGGTAAAAACAATATCTACAACTTTTGTTTAGACTCCTTTGGCTAATTTTGACTTTATTTTTTATTATATATTTATTGTATAATTTTTAGTAGGCCGGAACATGAAAACTCCGTTAGAAAATCATAACTCCTTCATCTGACGTCCGTTTTCATCTGTCTTTCCCTCGTTGAACTACTATTAATGAGATCTTCAATTCTAATTTATAAATTTTTGGCTAAATATCGCTTGATCTCATATTCAAACTTCGGGCTGTCTACTGCTAAGCTGAAACTTCGAAAAATCATAACTTCCGCATACGAAGTCAAATTTGGGCGTTCTTTTTATGCACATTCGCGGTTTAATGTATTCTATGACTTTCATTTAGATCACTAAGGCTAAATATCGCTCTATCGTAAATTCACTATTTACGTCGCGTTCTGTCGTACCCATTCTATCGCGAAACTTTGACAGATAATAACTTCTTCGTTATAACTTGGATTTCAGCATTCTTTATATTTTCGGAAACCTTGTCACGACCACTACGTCTTCATGTATTAATATCGGACTTATCTAACATTTCATTTTCACGCTTATTTTCATTCTTAATTCTTTCAAGCCACATAATTAAGAAATTAAGCATAAAACACATAATACTCAAATAATACATTATTATTATTTCAAAATGGGTTACAAAGGTTAACCTAGACTGTTATATCAACAATAATGCCTAGCCTGGAAACGCGAGCGTTACATCTCCCATAAGTAGATCAATCAGTATTATGACTGGAATTACTTATTAACCTAATTTACACATTCGTAATAATGTTTAGGAATATAAATATAAGTTACACTTAAAGCATAGTAAGTGTAGCCTAACTTACATAGAGTTTCTAGTGACCCGAAACAGAATGTTATAGTTTTATAGGTGTTGTTTTTGCATACATGTGTGATACTAGACGTAAGCTTTGGGCCTGAAAGGCATGACAGGCTTATGTTGTGGGCTCAGGAGTAAGTCAGACATGAGTTGTGGGTGGAAAGGCAAGCAAGACTTATCATGTAGGCTCGGGAGTAAGCCATACATTAGCTATAGGAAAGAAGGCAAGCCATACTCATGCTGTGGGCTCATGGGTATCCCGGTCTATTGTTGTGGATCTAATATGCATGTTGTTATATGTTCGTGTGGTGGTACTTTAGGAGAACTCACTAAGCTCTGGCTTACAGTTTTAGTTTTATGCTTCAAGTACTTCAGGTGATCGGGGTGAGGTAAAGGCTTGATCGTGAACATCACGTTGGAGTTTTATGAGATTATGATTTTGGGATACTCTGATTCATGCTTATGACTTTTCGAAACTATGATTTGTAAACACTTATTATTTTGGATTGGTTTCAAAATTTAAAAAAATTTCCTTGATTTTGTGGATGTTACATAAGTATTATGGTTTATTGTTTAGTTCAAAGGGCTTATGACTCAGGGGTTTATACCAGAGAAAAACCAATGATAAAGTCCAGTAGTCTAAGCTGGCTTGACATGTCTGATTTTTGTTAGCAATTTGCATATCAAAATCTATTTTACATTATGCTTATAAATTATACCATGGAAATTAGAGATATAACTCTTGGGTTTTCTAGGTTATAAACAAAAATTACATGTGGTGGAAAAAATACTTAAACCCTTTAGTTTACATGTAACAGAGAATCGATCAATGTTTTCTCTATTGATATCAACTAACTATGAATATTAAGAAAACCCTAGGAGAGAGGCTATGAAATTGAAATTCATACATAATATTAGGGTTACATACCTTTTGATTATTATTATTAATAATCAAAGTAGAATCCTTCATCTACATCTTGGAAAGCTAGCACCAAAGGAATTGATGTCTCTAAAGGTTTGTACCCAAAACTCTAGTAGCAAAGAGACTTGAAGAGAGAGGACACTATAGCATATATTTGTCTATATGAGAGAAAGTATATTTGCGTGGAAAATATGGCATCCATGGTGTCCTATTTATACTTGCTCAAGGAAACTCTCATGGAAACCAAAGAGTACTTTGAATGATTAAAGCTAATTAATCTTAGAAATATATCCAAATCAATTCTAATTAATCAAATAATCATAATTATTCCAATTAATATATTAATCATAAAATATATTAATAAATCATATATTTCAATTTCCAATTAGTTTATTATTTTATAATAAACTAACAACTTATCCTCTATCTCCAACTATCATTCTAATTAGTTACTAGTTTTGAGGGTAACCCAAAAAGGACTTCGCTTCTAATTCAAGAATATACCAATTTAGTTATTCCCTTAGACACCTTAATCCTACAGTCTCTCACTTGGATAAGTTTGCAACTACAATTGCAACTATAGACCTTGAAATAAACAACAAAGAGTGCTTTGCAAAGCCACTACCGAACTTAGATTCAAATTAGCTTTTGGCCATAAGATATGTGATCAACTATTCCTTCGTTCTTCAAGATATTGTATGGATACAAGACATGGATCAGAATCAATCTCATTGTCCAAAATTATGTTTCCCGATTTGTAATGACTTGATTGGACTTCAAATTGAACACATCAATTAGTCCTGGTTGGGCCCAAGACTTTGTAGTCAACATCAAATCATCGAGGGGCCCAACGATATCGCTTTTCCTATTAGGGAAAAAGGAACGAATTACTTTGACTATATAGCCATATAACTCACACATCAAATCACACATGGAATATCCCTTTATAACACCAGTTACGACATGTGTTGAAGTAAACCAACGCATAATTGATCTGTAAACTATGAACTATATATCTCTATTTAAGAATAGAAGATATTATCGTCTTATAATTACTCATGAAAAGATCCATGAAGTAATCTCTAACTGTGGGTTTATCCAATACTTAAAACCTATATTTTCAAAGTACCCATGAATATTGTAGCAACTCCAATTGCAATGTCTTAACCTCAATCAACAATATACAATCAATTCATGACAGTCTTAATTCACTACTTCCTTCCAAAAGTATGAACGCCTGTGGAATTTTGACTAATATTTAAATTACTCAGGAAAGTAAAACATGAAAAGTTAAACACAATAATAAATTAATTAACTATGACATCATACTCGCTGATTATAAATAAATATCTATTATTTAATCATCATAAAAATTATGAATTTATTCATTGTATAATGTTTCAAGTAATCAAATAAGCACTTGAATTAGTTAACATCAGTCATGTCATGTCTTGAACATGCATACTATGTCTCTCGATGGTCCTTCCTTTATGAATAGATTGATTAGACATTAGTCCAATGATGCTCAACTCACAATTCTAAATTCTTATCCCTATCCAAGATGTGGTGGAATTCCAACTTTACATGCATTGGTGTCTTGTGATATCAAGATTCTGAAGTCTCAAAGACTAAGTCTCTGATATTACAAAATATTCCATTGGATCTTTATTACAAGAAACAATACCATGGTAATGAGGTCTCAAATTCAAGGTACATTCCTTGAACACCTTTTCTACATTAAAGTTTCCAACTCACATGTAGACTTTATTGCCAACTCTTATTATGGAGACATTTCCATATACCCATCTCCTATTATGGAATCATGTTCATCTTCCCATATGACCATCAATTATGACCAAAAATCATCTCGATCCAAAACATGTCACTATGGTTATTCCAAAACAATACCATACGTCTAGCTATCCACAAGAAACCAATCTTCAGTAAACCTCAAAATGTTCTTGACAGTTTGTTTAACCACTTCAGTCACTTGGAATTCTAATCATTTTCACACAATGCTTAAAGCATTTGAAAAATAGAATAATCGAATATTATAGCACATGTAATCGATCCTATATCTAAAGCATATGTGACTCGACTCATTATTATAAAGATAAATTATATGTTCACTTCCTTTCTATAATGTTTCCATATATAATACCCAACGTAGAAAAATTTCAACATGGTATGCCATTGACTAAGTTCTATTAAACTATTCAATGTAAACCTTTAGATTCAAAGTATGAGTGACCTCTCCCTTATGTCCACTATAGCATAATAGTTCCCAACTTTGGAAACATGCAAATTAGAGACATTGTTCCCTATCGAAAGTATTGTCAACATGAAATATGTGACATCCCAAAAATCACGGCCAGAAAAGACCGGTTTAATTAATGCTTTTAAAATTATTTCAGAGTAATCGTTTGATTAAAACAGTTGCAGAATTTGTTGCCAAAACGAAATATTATAAAAATAAGATTTACCAAAGCATTTCTTAAAGATATGTATTTTTCATTATATTACAATACTTGGGATGTCATGTTCTAATAAATAGACCAAAAGCATAAACATTTCAATACAGACCTTACAACAGTTAAATATAACGACACGTCTATAATCCAAAAATAACTTGACAAGTCATCCAACTTATGCTCTAGCGCCACTACCTGTAATTCAAAGAAAACTGAGTGGGTCAGGCTTGGGAGCCTCGTGAGCATATAGGGTTTTCAAACCACAGTAAATAATTATATTTAATTCCACCAACCAACAATAACCCAATTCCCCATTCCCATTATTCTCACTTTATGTCCAAAAAAACGTAACAAAAGAGACCTAGACTAAGAATATTTCATCGGGGCGACAACACATGCATTTGGGGGTTTCCCGGAAATATATGTCAAATAAGGTAACCATGAGGGGATGGAGTACAGTGAATGAACACCCAAGTTCATTAACACCTACACGTGGCGAACCTGCTAGCGTTCCACATGACTGTCTAGAAAAGTTTGTGGTCATCATCTAAACTCTGCTATATGACTGAATCAAAAACAACATTGAGGCCTCTCACCTCTTTATCACAACTTCCTCATACGAAGTCAGATTTGGACGTTCTTTTTATGCACGCTCTCGGTTTAACGAGCTCTATGACTTTCGTTAAGATCACTATGACTAAATATCGCTCTAACGTAAATTTCATTTTTTATGTCATTCAGCGTTGCTGGTTCTGTTGCGAAACTTCGACAGGTCATAACTTCTTCGTTATAACTCAGATTTCAACATTCTTTATATCTTCGGAATTCTTGTTTCGACCACTATATCTTAACGCAAAGATATTGGGCTTATCTCACACTTTAAATTTGACGCTTATTTTATTCTTAGTTCATTAAATCATAATAATTACGAAAATAAACCCATAATTCACATAATACTCAAATATTTCATCATTAATACTTCAAAAAGAGTTACAAGGGTTAACCTAGACTATTACATCTATGATAATGCCTATCCTGGAAACGCGGGCATTAGACAATACCAGGCATAAGAATTATGCTCCTGCTACCTTTGACAGGTACTCAGAAATCAACTAGACTTCTAGAAATCAATACCTTTTTATTTTCTCATGGAAGTACAAATTCCTATTTCACAATGCTACGTCAAGCCTCTAATTAGGTTTCTTAAGCGTATGTACTTTATCTGGATAGTGTACGTGTTCAACCTCTTTCAATACGTGATAAACATATCTCCTGAAAGTTTAAATAATTCCTTGCCATTCCTCACAATTTGAAATATGAAGACGGATGTCGTAATCATATTGTGAATTAACAAATGCAATTAACACAACCAATATCCATGTTGATCTTTATTAGATCCTTAAAATCTATCAACAAAAGGGTCTACTCACAAGCATTTTTATGAACTAGAGCGAAAGCATTTGTCGCCTAGATTCGAAGTCGAATGTGTTCCCATCCATGTAGAACTTTATTTTTAAACCTAAAGTCATAAGACAAGGTTTAGGACAAAGCAAATCACATTTAGTTCTCCTTCATGGACTGAACTTTGCTTAATCTAATTTTCTTGCCTTTTGACAACTCAAAAGTGATGAGTATTATGCATAAGAACAATCCTATATGCTCATACAAACGCTAATGCTTGGATATAGGTTTTTCTATTTTACATGCAATGAATCCAAGACTTGAACACCCTAATCTAGGATACATAATTTTGAAATTAGCTAACTACATCAGATCTAGATGTTTACCTCTTCAAATAGTGGATTAAATCTTCTTCTCTTGAGCTTAGAGTCACAATTGTGACTCCTCTAGTGGATCACAAACACCACAAGAAAGAATGAAACTTTAGGAGAGGAGTGAGGATGCTAATTTTCCGCCCTAGGGTTTCTCTTGGAAGCAAGTGGTGGAAAATTGGATCCTTGGGGTCTTATTTATAGTGCAGGCTGCTAGGGTTTCACTCTAAACCCTAATGGATAACTTAGCCACCAAGCAACCCAAGGAACCTTATGGTATAAGGACCTTGGATATATGAAGATCTTTCATCATAATTTCGTTCCCCTTAGTCCATTAGGTTTCCTAGCCCAAAACTCAACTATCACACATTTCACAGTTTATGCCCCATTATTTAATTAATCTCTTTTAGTCACCAAATTAATTCCTAATTAATTTATGACCAATACTAATTAAATAAATATGATTTCTCCTTTAATATATTATTCTTATAATATTTTAATAAACCATAATATCCTCTCTCTCCTTAAATTACCTAGTCATGTTGCTTTGGTGAATGCAACCAGAAGGACCATGCACAACCGGGTCAAGTACATACCAAATATAGTTACGGACTTAGACACTAATCCAACAGTCTCCCACTTGGATAAGTCTAGTAATTATATCTCATATATGACTTCAAGATCCGATCAGCAATCGTAGCTCTTATATGCTTCTGTCAACTCTGATCAAAACTAGTCCTTCAGATAAGAGATTATAGAATCCATTGTTCTAGATATCATGCTGACAATACTTATTGTCTAGCATTTGTTTCTCGATCTATGATTTGTTCGACAAAGAATTTAGTTAAACACATCAACTTCATCTTGACCGGGCCCGACACATAAGTCAAACCAAATCATCGAGTGGCCAGATATCGCTCTTACCCTCTTAGGATAAAAGGAAGAAAAAAACTTCGACTTATATGCTTTTATAACTCACTAGCTAAGTCACACACAATAATGCATTTTATAACATCAAGTTACTGATGCGTTTTCACATTATCAATGTGCAATCAACTAGCAAACAATAACGTTCAAAGATCATATGATATTATCATCTTGCAATCACTAGTTATAAAAGTAGTGATACCAACAAGCGTGGGTTTATTACAATGCTCAAATCATATTCATAAGCACTCATGAACTTTGTAGCAAAACCTTTGTTATGCCCAAAACCTTTTACACAATCTACAAACAAATTCATGTCAGTCTTCATTCACATCTACTTCCAAAATATGAACGACTGTGTACTGTTCGAATAATCTTATTATTCAGAAAGTCAAAACATGCAAAATTGAAAAAATAGGTAAATAACCAACACAAGATAGTAGCTTTACTCATAAATAACACAACTTTATTTATTCATCAAATGTCACGTACAAATTATCTATTACACGTTTCTTATATATCTAATCTAAACTTATATCATTCTTCAGCCAAATGCTCCTAGCATGCTGCAAGTGTTTGACCCTACTCAGTCCCTTCGTAAGGGGATCTGTTGGGTTTTCTTCTGACGATACCCTATTCACAATGAGGAGTCCTTCTTCTACCTAATGTCTAATAAAGTGGAATTTTCTGTCGATATGTCGAGATCTGCCATGATCTCTCGGTTCCTTGGTTAAGGCAACCGCTCTTTCATTATCATAGAAAATTTCCATTAGCTCCTTTATGGATGGCACAACTCCAAGGTCTCCAATGAAGTTCTTCAACCATATAGCCTCCTTTGATGATTCACTTGTTGCAATGTACTCTGGTTCGCACGTTGAATCAGCTACAGTCTCCTGCTTGGAACTTTTCCAAGTTACTGCTCCTCCATTTAGGGTAAAGACCCAGATCGACTGCGATTGGTAATTATCCCGATCCATTTGAAAACTAGTGTCACTATACCATCATATCCTTAAGTCATCACTCCCACTGAGGACTATAAACCATTCCTTGGTCCTTCATAGGTACTTTAGAATATTCTTAACTACAATCCAATGAGCACTACTAGGGCTCCCTTGATATCTGTTGACCATGCTCAAAGTGAAGGCCACATCAGGGCGAGTCCAATTCATAGCGTACATGATAAAACCGACTGCGGAAGCGTAAGGTACTCGACTCATATCAACTATCTATGCCTCTGTACTCGGGCTTTGAGTCTTAATCAGCTTAGTATTGCTTTGGATTGGCAACTCCCCTTCCTTTAAATTTTCCATACTAAAACACTTTAGTACCTTATCCAAGTATGTATCCTGACTGAGTCCTATCAATCTTTTTTACATGTTTTTCACTATCCTTATTCCCATAATATAAGCAGCCTCTCCGACGTCCTTCATAGCGAAACACTTTCCAAGCCAGGACTTGACCTCCTGCAAGGTTGGGACATCGTTTCCTATGAGTAGTATGTCACCAACATACAATACGAGGAAGCTCACTATACTCCCACTGGCTTTGACATATACACAATATTCATCTTCAATTCACAGAAAGCCAAACTCTTTGACTTTCTCGTCAAAACAAAGATTCCATCTGCGAGACGCTTGTTTCAAACCATAAATGGATTTCTCAAGCTTACACACTCTATTTGGATGCTTCGCAATGACAAAACCCTCTGGCTGATTCATATAAACATCCTCGGCCAACTTTCCATTAAGAAAAGCGGTTTTCATGTCCATCTTCCATATTTCATAATCATGAAACACAACTATTGCGACCATTACCCTAGTAGACTTTATATTCGCAACTGGTGAGAAGGTCTCATCATAGTCAACTCCAGGAGTTTAAGTAATGCCCTTTGCAACCAATCGTGCTTTATAAGTGTGCACTTTCCCATCCATGTCTGTCTTCTTCTTGAAGATCCACTTGCACCCGACTGTCTTATGACCCGATACATTTTCAACCAAATTCCAAAATTGGTTGTTGTACATGGACTGAATCTCACTGTTCATCGCCTCTTTCCATTTAGCAGACTTCGGGCCTGCCATGGCTTCCTTGTAGCTGCTAGGTTTGTCGAAATTTATTAGTGTTTCATCACTAATAAACGTATCCTCTTCAGCAGTAATATGAAAACCATAAAACTGGGGTTGAACACTAACCTTACTCGAACATCTAAGAGGTAAGGACTTGTCAATGGGTTCAAACGGAGTTTCCTCCTCGGGTTGAGTTCCATTGTTAGAGGTCCCGTCATCTCTTTGCTCTTGAATCTCTTTAAGATCAATTTGCCTCCCACTATCCTTTTGACTTATCAGTTCCCTTTCTTGCAAAACTCCTCTTCTAGCAATGACGCAACATTGTCACTCGGTCTATAGAAGAGATAGCCAAAAGACTTATGTGGATAGCCGATGAAATAATCCTTCCCACTATGAGGCTCGAGCTTGTCGTGAGTCTGTCGTCTTAAAAAAGCCTCACAACCCCAAACCTTGATATGTGCCAACGAGGGAGCTTTCCCTGTCCACATCTCTTGAGGTGTCTTGGTAACCTTCTTGGTGGGAACTACATTAAGGATATGGGCGACAGTCTCTAAGGCATACCCCCAGAAAGCTATTATCAACGAAGCCCGAATCATCATAGAACAAACCATGTCCAACATGGTCCGATTATGTCTCTCAGCCACACTATTCAAATGTGGCGTTCTCGGAGGCATCAATTGCGAAACAATTATGCATTCCTTTAGATAGTCGTGAAACTCAAGGCTTAGGTACTCTCCTCCTCGGTCCGACCAAAGCATCTTGATTTTCCTGCCCAACTGATTCTCCACTTCATTCTTAAACTCTTTGAACTTTTCAAAGGTTTCTGACTTATGCTTGATTAAGTAGATATATCCATACCTACTATAATCATCTGTAAAAGTCACGTAGAACTGGAAAGCATCCATTGTGTGGATCTAAAGGGCCCACACACATCGGTGTGTATGAGATCCTATAGACCCTCACCCCTATCACAAGTGCCAGTTACAGGTGACGTGGTCATCTTCCCAACTAAACAAGATTCACACACATCATCATCCTTAAGGTCGAATGACTCCAACACTCCATCCTTTTGGAGTTAGGCTATGTGTTTCTTGTTAACATGGGCAAGGCGACAATGCCACAAGCATGCTTTGTCTAGACTATTAGACGAATCAATATTCAACACATCATTTCCTAAATTATCAACAACCAACACAGATCCTTCAATCCTAATACAAGGTAATGCATTGAAATAAAAGACACCATTCAAATAAACATTAGTAGAACCATTAATATTATCAAATGAGTATCTGAAACCTTGTCTAAACAATCCATGAAATGAAATGATGTTTCTTGATATATCTAGCGAATAGCAACAATTATTTAAATCTAACCCTAACCCATTACTCAACACTAAAGAATAAACTCTGAATCTGGTCACAAGTGATGATCTTCTGTTTCCCATAATCAAGTTTATCTTCCCATGTTCCACCTCCCTACTTCTTCTTACGCCCTGCAAATCAGAACAAACATGGAAACCACATCCTGTATCAAGAACCTATGAAGTGGAAAATGATGAGTTGTTAGATTTAATAGAATACATACCTGCAAAGGTGGGCTTTATATTCCCATCCTTTATGACTTGCAGATACTTAGGGTGGCTTCGTTTCCAGTGGCCCTTCTCGTGGCAGTAGCAGCACTGTGCTTCTTTAGGGTCGGAAGGGGGATTGACTGAACCAGCTTTCGTTCCACTAGAAGAGGAACCATCATGGGGCTTACCCTTTTGGTGGCTATTACATGGATCCTTCCTCTTCTTACCCTTTCCTTGACCAATTGCCAACATAGGACCAACCACAGTAGAGGATGATACAACATATTTGTCCTTGAGGTTGCTCTCAGCAGTCCTTAGGAACCCTTGGAGTTTTCTCAAGGTGACCTCTTCTTTATTCATTTGGTAGGTCATCCTGAATTAGTTGTATCGCGAGGGAAAGGAGTGGAGAATGATGTTGATAGCCAAATCTTCCCTAAAGTTAACATTTTACTTGTCAAGACAATCAACATGTATCTTTTGCAAATGTGAGGTTAGGGACTCTCCACTCCCCATTTTAGCGGTGATCATGTTGGTGATGATCTTATAGCGCTCTTGCC
Source organism: Lactuca saligna (assembly GCF_052625555.1). Lineage (NCBI taxonomy): Eukaryota > Viridiplantae > Streptophyta > Magnoliopsida > Asterales > Asteraceae > Lactuca > Lactuca saligna. The sequence continues at coordinate 150,886,804 of NC_136417.1, forward strand.
TTGAGCTTTGGTGGTACCTCTCTAGCAAATCTTGATGCATCTCATATGGATACATGTCCTCATAGGACTTTTGGAGTTCAAGATTCATAGTGGCCAGCATAATGCAACGAACTTTCGTTGCATCACGCTCGTGGGCCTCAAATACGACCAATTCTTCGGGAGTAGCGACTTCTAGATTGATCTTTTCAAGCTTCTCGTCGAGGACATATTCTTTATCCTCATAACAAGCAATCATGCGAATTTATCTCATCCATTCGTTGAAATTCGATCCATCAAGTGTCACCTTTTGACATAGGCTCATTAGCGAGAATGAACCAGGAGCAATGTTGTTTGCGTTATACATCTGAAAATAGAAAGGAATAAAGTTTTGATTAGAATTGAATCCCCAATTAAACACTCAAATGAGAAATTAGGGCTAGGATCCAACATCATTATTTACAACTTAGAAAGGGATGCGTACTCTAAAACTAAATAATTTAAAGGTAAGTGAATGACGATTCACTAATTTTCACCACGAAAAAAACGAAAAAGAGATTAGGTTTTAAACGTATTTAAAAACTCTTATATCTTTGAGATTCATTGAACTCTTCAATGGCATGTTTAAATCTCGATATGCACTTCAAATTTGCGACTCGGATGCCGAGGATCGTAAACAAGTTGTGAATAACCATGCGAATCAACATGGTGCACTCAATGTCTCTATCACCTAATCAATGTGTCGGTTAGCCACACACTCTCCATTGATCTATGACAAACATCGAGCCACCCTTTGCCACCAATGTCAATCCTAAATTTCTGTGCCGGTTAACCAAGCACGCTCCACTAACGTTTGACAAGGGTACAAAGTGTAACTCCATGGAATATCATCATTTTCACATTTTATCCTAATGTAACCAAGATTGGGAATTTGTAACAACTTGTTAGTTACTTTGCAATATTCATTATACTTATAATGAGGTATTAAGTGCCCTACCCTATCCGTTCGGCTAACAACCCTCCACCAATCAAGAAAGCAGTGGGTGTGAGTGTACACCCATTAAGCGCCATTTTATAGGCAGCAACCTTATACCCACCTTATATATCGGCTTCGTGAATGAGGCCTACTATAAGACTAGCTTATTCTTATACATACATACATATATATACATACATATATATATATATATATATATATATATATATATATATATATATATATATATATATATATATATATAAATCGTATAATAAATGAAGTATAAGGTTGATTTTAAACTTGTAAAAATCTAAGGGCTGAAATTTAAAACTTTTCAATAAGTAAACTTTTAATCAAAGAATTTAAATTTCAAAAACTTGAGGGCAAGTTTTGAATTTTTCAAAATACAAGGGATCAAATAACAAATAATATAAATCAAACAATTAATTTAGTGATTATCTATATTTGACCTAATTTAATTTCTTGCAAGATAAGTTACCTAATTAATTCAAATAATCAAATTTATCATATAAGGAATTTATTATCTAATCAATTCGTAATTATCTTGTGTTTTGGAAAGGATAATCTTTCAATAACAATAAAAATCGAATCTCATCAGTTAAAAACATATAACGCAATTATCCTTAAGCAAAACAGCAAGAAAATCCAAAAATTCCTCCGTCTGACGCTCCGACTCGCCTAGTCACTCGCAGGACTCGCCGAGTTCGGTTGACTCACCAAGTCCATGAAGTGACTCGCCGAGTCAGTTCGAACAGAAGGCTAGAAAACGTTTTCAGCAGATAATCAATCGTAGCATCACATACAACAGAAACCAATCAAGGTTCTGATACCACTAATGGGTTTTATTCATAAGAACAATCATATGTGCACATACAAACCCTACTGCTTGGATCTAGGCTTCTCTATTGTACATGCAATGAATCCAAGACTTGAAAACCCTAATCTAGCATACATATTTTCGAAATTAGCTAACTACATCAGATCTAGATGTTTACCTCTTCAAATAGTGGCTTGAATCTTCTTCTCTTGAGCTTAGAGTTACAATTGTAACTCCTCTAGTGGATCACAAACACCACAAGCAAGAAATCAACTTTAGGAGAGGAGGGAGGATGCTAATTTTCGGCCCTAGGTTTTTCTTTTGGTAGCAAGTGGTCGAAATTTGGAGCCTTGGGGTCTTATTTATAATGCAGGCTGCTAGAGTTTCAGTCTAAACCCTAATGGACAACTTAGCCACCAAACAGCCCAAGGAACCTTCTGGAATAAGGACCTTGGATGAAAATATGATGATCTTTCATTATAATTTCATCCCCCCTTAGTCCATTAGGTTTCCTAGCCCAAAACTCAACTATCACACATTTGACAGTTTATGCCCCTTTATTTAATTAATCTATTTTAGTCACCAAATTAATTCCTAATTAATTTATGACCGATACTAATTAAATAAATATGATTTCTCCTTTAATATATTATTCTTATAATATATTAATAAACCATAATATCCTCTTTCTCTCCTCAAATTACATTGTCAAGTTGCTTTGGTGAAGGCAACCCAAAAGAACCATGCACAATCGGGTCAAGTACATACCAAGTATAGTTACGGACTTAGACACTAATCCAACAAAAAAAACCCACTAGTGATTCCATGTTGTTAGCAGCACACCCATATTGATCAATGTACTTTCATTGACCAACGTGCTTAGCCTTTTGTGGTTAAATGACAAACAAAGAACTCATAGGGGTTGCCAACTTAACTGGAAGTGCACGAAAATTAGAATGCGTCAACAAGCACAATAGTATCAACCTCAATCCGCATGCTAATGATAACTAAAAGGATCATTGTCAGCTAACTGTTGAAACTGTCAAGATCAATAAGACTCCCACTTACTTCCTGGTATATGAGTTTTCTCTCAAGAAACATTCCTTGAGGAGCTAAAACAAATATTCAAAAGTTTGTGGATTTCTGACAAGAAAACACTTTATAGAATAGGTCTCAGCTTGTTTTTTGATCAACAAAAACATCACAATTCCAATTCCAAATGTACCAGAGTAAGAAAACATTATTACTCCATAGTGTTGTTATCCTTCTTAGTTTTGAAATGAGTTTCAATATATTATTCATATTTACTAGAGCATGGCTCTAAAATTTTGATTAGGAACAAAGTATGACTCGTCTAATGATCGAATCATTTATACCAATGTTCAATTCCTCTTCTTAGTCACACAATTTCACTAATATGTTCTTGGAGGATTTATTGTGATACAATTCCACAATTACTAAGATGATCATAAAACATGATACTAAAGCATTGTCCTTTCTGTTCATATTGAAGAATCTTTTATCTTTCTGCTTGACAGATTATTCTATTCGTTCAACAACTCTTTGAACTTTTCAAAAGTATTAGAAGTTTGTGAAATCTTATAAACAAAACCATATTTATTGAAACATCGGTAAATCATGACGAATAGAGTTATCATCCCTTGTGGTGGATCTGAATAGTACATATCAACATGTACTTGATCCATTAGTCCTTCACTTGCCTCACATAAACATGTGAAAATGATTTGAGTCATAATTTTCCAATAAATAAGAATCTCATATATAATACAATTCGAATTGTACGATTCCAATTATCAATCTAGTCGGTGATGAGTTTCCATTCACGTGGTTAATTATTATATTACCACAAGCGATATCATAAGAATCAAATCCACAATTAATATTGATATTATTAGAAACATAACCAACACTTTCATTAATGCCAATGCAAGGAAATAAGTAAGGCAACTATGTAAACCAAAACTTCATTTATTGCTAAAAAGAAAAATAGAACTTGTCCTTACAATGCATAAAATGAAAAAAATGTATTTCTAGACATTTCTGAAGAGTAATGGTAATCTATTAAATTATCCTAACTCACTAACAGTAGCTCCAAACTCTGAACATCGACCCATCTGACCAAAGTCCATTTCCGACGGTCATATTTAGCTCACTTCGCTTAGGCTTCCTTCTTCCTTTTAGATCCTTTAATACCATCAAAATGTGATCATCACCTTATGTATTAAGATTCTAAGAATAGGAACTTATAAAATAATGGAGGTAGATATTGGATGTACCAAAAGTAGAGTTATACACATTGACTTTACTATCTATGAGATCCTTCAGGTACTTTGGGCAGCTTCGAAATCAGTGTCCCTTCAAGTGGTAGTAGAAACAAATGGAATCTTTAGGTGTAACACATGGAACAATCCCAAAACAAGCCAATATCTTAACCATACGTTGAAACGGTTTGACCTTAGACGACCCCATTCCACTGGGAAGATAAACCTTTTTAAAGATCACCAATGTCATCATTGCTAATATCCATGGAAACCATGGAATCAAACCGTATAAGCATCTTTGCTTCAGATATGTTCTTAAGCATTTCTTCCTCCACAACCACCAACATTTGGGTTAGATCTCTTAGGTTTAGATTGAGATTCCACTTATGAAGGTTTTCAACGAACTTACCATACGAATTAGGAAGTGATATAAGAACCAAATCAATGGCTTGAGTCACTAGAGGAGGAGATGGTGGAAGAGTTGAAGAGAGACGATGTCTAGTTCCACCATTTACTAAAGAAGGGAATATATTTGACAATCTTCAGAAGCTTAAGGAAAACCATTTCCATAAGAATGAAGAAGACCATTATTATCTCAATTTGACATCTAATATTGAGAGAAAATCGAATTCAAGTTAGTTAATTTTAATCCTTAATTATTAATCCATAGTTAAATTAAGGCTAGGATCCATATTTTTTATTCGACCTTTGAAGATGGATGCCATAATCAAATTCGAATGTATTTTAGGTAGGTTGAGTCATCTCACCAATTTCAGTCACATGAAACTCCTAGATCATTTGAGATTCATTGAATCTTAGCAATGTCATGTTTAATCTCGATTATGTTTTTACCAATTGTGATTGGGATGCTAAGGATCACAATTAAGATGTGAATAACCATTCAAACCTGCTCTAACATCCTCAATCAATTTATGATCTCGCAATGATGTGCCAGTTAACTATACACGCTCCACTAACGACTCAAAAGGAAACAATGTGTGTTTTCATGGAATAACATAAAATTTCATATTTTTTCTAAAGTAACTAGAGTATGATTTATAAAAGGTTTATTTACTTTATAGTATCATACCTTTAAGAGGTTATGTCATATCAAATTCGTTTGGTTAACGACCCTCCACCATACAAGGGAGCGGTGGGTAAGAGTGGACACTCATTAAACGTTTATCTTATAGGCCGCTTCGTTATACTCCCCCCCCCCCGCCCCCCCCCCCCCCCCCCCCCCTTAGACTATGGCTTCATGAATGAGGCGTACTAGCGATTTGACTGACTTATCTTATACATATAATATACTAAACTTTTAATCATATATATCGTATAAGGTGTATTTTAAACTTTTTAAAATATGAGGGCTTAAAATTAATTTTTTTTGAATCAAACAATTAATAATAATTAAGTTTAAACTAAATGATGATTTAATCTTTTATCTTAATTAAACAAATAACTAAATATATTTAAATCATATTATTTACCAATTAAACAATTAATTAAATAAATAAATTTCATAGATTAAATAATTATTTGCCAATTAAACAATTAATTTAAATAACGCAGATTTAATCCTAATGCATTATCCTTCTTTTGATCAATTCATTTTAGTGAACAATTAAATAGAAAACATATGGCTCTAATACCACTAATGGGTTTTCTAGCTTATAAACAAAAATTAAATATGGCGAAAAAACACTTAAACCCTTAAGTTCACATGCACCCTAGAATGGATCTTTTTTTTCTCTATTGATAACAACTAACTATGAATATCAAGAAAACCATATACATACCTTTTGATTATTATTGTAAATAGTCAAAGTAGAACCCTTCTTCTAGATCTTGGAAAGCTAGCACCAAATAAATGGATGCCTCTAATGGCTTGTACCCAAGACTCTAGTAGCAAGAGGACTTGATGAGAGAGAAAACTATAGCATATATTTGTCTCTATGAAAGCAAGTATATGTGTGTGGAAAATATGGCATCCATGGTGTCCTATTTATACTTGCTCAAGGAAACTATGTAACGACCCAAATTTCAAGGCCAAAAATTTCATTTTTGTATTAACGTATTTAATAAAAATCTTACCAAAACCTTGTCAATAAAACATTCCGTTACAAAATCATAACATCATAAGTATTGAAAATCAGAGTACAATCCCAAAAACTTCTTGCGGAAACATGTGTGTGTGTGTGTGTGATGCACTGCTACACCACCGACTCTTTCCCCTTCGATGAAGAGGTACCTGAAACCAAAACCAAAACTGTAAGCACAAAGCTTAGTGAGTTCCCTCATCATACCACCTACCGTAGAATTTCGTCAGTATGTTTCAACCGGTAACCTTCATCGGTATCGTTCAACCGGTAACCATCATCGGTATCTTTCAACCGGTAATCAACATCGGTATCTTTCAACCGGTAAATGGGGACTATTTCACCCCTACCACTAGCATACAATCAACATATATAAGTATACAGTCAGGCATATCTGGGTACTAACCTACCCTTGGCTCCTAAGGACCACTGTCAGGGAAACTAATCCCTACCATACACTAAACATAAACCTAGTTAAACCTCATAAGCAAAACATAACCAGACCAAGATAATTATCACAAAGACCATTATCTTCTAAATACCCCTTTATGGTGGGCCGGCATTGTGGCCTTAGACCCACCCCTACTCGAAGGTAACTCACCTCAATATCGTGCCGTGTCTGAATTATCCTCGACACACAAGTCGACTCCCAACGACTCCTTGATCCCTACACAACAACCTTCAAGTCAACACATATCACAAACAACCCTAAACAGGTTAGCCCAATTTTAGTCAAAGTCAACATTTAGTTGACCTGACTCACCGAGTTGGCCTACAAACTCGTCGAGTCCATGCTTCCCTAATCCCACACAAAAACCCCGGCTCCACTCTTCGAGTCTAGCAAATACTCGACGAGTTCTCCTTCAATCATATAATCGGGACCATCTTCATCCGACTCGCCGACTTCCTTCTTGAACTCATCGAGCTCATCTCTAACTTAAGAACATGTCTAGTCTATGACTCGGCGAGTTGTATCAACAACTTGTTGAGTCCATCTTCAGAGATTAGGAGATTTGAAACGACCCAAAAATACGACCCAAAATTTTGTTTTTCAATATAATCAAAACCATAATATGAGTATCATAACATAAAAAAAACATACGCGATGTATCCCAAATCATAATAAAATACTGTGCGGAAAACTGTATCATACTATATCAAATCCAAAACAACTAAAACCATCCCCAGGACAAAAGCTAAGCTGTGGTGTGTGTGATGCTATCACCCCGAGCTCTTCCCTTTGCTTGCGGAAGTACCTAAAACCAAAACTGAAACTGTAAGCACGAAGCTTAGTGAGCTCCCCCAAAATACCACATACCATACAATAACATATAAACACATATTAGGCCTCGCCCACTGCATCGGGCCGAAGCCCAGAAACTACATCGGACCGAAGTCCGGAACTGACTCGGACCTTGTCCCCTGCATCGGACCAAAGTCCGGAACTAACTGCATCGGACCGAAGTCCGGAACTAACTGCATCGGACCGAAGTCCGGAACTAACTGGGACCTTGTCCCCTGCATCGGACCGAAGTCCGGAACTAACTGCATCGGACCGAAGTTCGGAACTAATTGGGACCTTGTCCCCTGCATCGGACCGAAGTCCGGAACTAACTGACTCAACATAGCATAGCATATCAACTAGTATGAACACATATACTGCATACTACATCGGGCCGTAGCCCGGAACACATAACACATAACACATAAAACATAGCGCATAAATCCTGTCTGAGCCACGAAGGCATCAAACATACTAGCTACTACATCGGTCCGAAGTCCGGAAACTACTGCTAACTGGACGGGCCGGCATTGTGGCCTTAGACCCGTCCATACTGGAAGGAAACTCACCTCGTAAGCTGGCTGCTGAGTGTGTGGCACGGGAAGCTAACGACTGCTGCTCCTGAATCTCCTCGGCTACAAGTCCATAAACACACTCAATCAAATACTAAACACTGTGCTTGGGGTAAAATGACTCTTTTACCCTTGGTCAAAGTCAACTCTCTTTTGGGCTGACTCGCCGAGTTGGGCCGCCCAACTCGCCGAGTCCTACTTTCACTTCTCAGTTCTACACGCTGCTACTTGTCGAGTGTGGCATCGACTCGACGAGTACCCACTTGATCCAAGAACTCAGACAATCTTCATCCGACTCGCCGAGCCGGTTGAACAAACTCGACGAGTTGTTCTTGATCTTAAGAAGATTGCCTTGGACTCGCCGAGTTGTATGAACAACTCGCCGAGTCCCTCCATCACTGAGTCTACTCTCAACTCGCTGAGTCCACTCTCTAACTCACTGGATCCACTCGACACTGATAAAAATGAAGGACTCGGGAACTCGCGACCCAACTCGCCGAGTCGTTCTTCCCGACTCGCCGAGTTGCCGCCATGCAACTGATTTTTACTCGATTTTGTTTGAATCCAACACATACAATTGATAGATCTGAGTCCTATAAGCTGATTTACCACGTAAAGTTTCCAACTTTACATGTACAACCTCATGAATAAGGGAAATAAGGCTAAAAGATGCACAAAATGGGTAGATCTATGGTTAATATGCAAAGAAACTCCAAAAAGGCAGTAGATCTGGTCTCTACAACACCCAATCATTCAGATCTAAAGATATCTCGACTTATTAAGGCATTCATGCAAACATAAGGCTTGGAACAAGCATCAACTAGCTCTTAGGAGAGCTCTAATGGAAGTTTAAAGCATATAACAAGAGGGGACTCCGAAAATACCTCAAATAACTCAGATTTGCCCTTGGATCTTTGCACTACAACTCTTCTCCTTGCTCCTTTCTTCTTCTCCTTCTTCACACCTTCACAAAATGGCACCAAAAACACTTATAAGCTCTCAAGGGAGGATTAGGGTTTTCTCACTGTGTTCTCAGGGTGAGGGAGGCGAGAATGGGGCTATAAGGTGGTTTAAATAGTGGGCAACCCGGGTATTTAGGGTTTCACCCAGACGAATGGACTCGTCGAGTCAGGGATATGGACTCGCCGAGTCCCCGGCTCACACGTGCTCGGAGTCGCGACCCTACTCGGCGAGTCAGGCTATGACTCGCCGAGTCCTCTTGCAAAACTTACAACAATTACCAATAAATTAACATACCAGGAACGAGTCGTTACAATTCTCCCCCACTTGTCTCAGACTTCGTCCTCGAAGTCTGCTTCGGCTGGATCTGCAAATAACTCCGGGTAGTGCGCTCTCATTTCCTCCTCAGCCTCCCACGTCCATTCAGACCCCTTCCGGTGCTGCCACTGCACCTTCACTAGCTGAATTACCTTGTTCCTCAAGGTCTTGATCTTCCGTTCCAGTATCGCGACCGGCCTCTCAATATAATTCAGGCCGCTATCAACCTGAATGTCCTCTAGGGGAACGACTGCTGTCTCATCCACCAAACACTTCCTTAACTGCGACACGTGGAAGGTGTTGTGTATCTGACTAAGCTCCTCGGGAAGATCCAATCGATAAGCAACCCGACCCACCCGGGCCAAAACCCTGAAAGGACCAATAAATCTGGGGCCCAATTTTCCCCTCTTCCGGAACCTGATGACACCTTTCCAAGGTGAGACTTTCAGAAGAACCATATCTCCCACCTGGAACTCCAAGTCTGAACGTCTCCTGTCGGCGTAGCTCTTCTGCCGACTCTGCGCAGTCTGCAGCCTACTATGGATCTGCTGGATTAACTCAGTCGTCTTGAGCACCACTTCGGTGCTCCCTATGACTCTCTGACCGACCTCGCCCCAACAAATCGGGGTCCTTCACTTCCTGCCATATAACATCTCAAAAGGAGGTCGATCAATGCTCGCATGATAACTGTTGTTATACGAGAATTCCGCTAACGGAAGATACGTATCCCAACTGCCCTCAAAATCTAGAACACATGCCCTAAGCATGTCCTCAAGAGTCTGAATCGTCCTCTCGCTCTGCCCGTCAGTCTGAGGATGAAAAGCGGTGCTGAAATGGAGACGAGTACCCATCTCGTCGTGGAACCGCTTCCAGAATCTGGATGTGAATCGAACATCTCGGTCCGACACCACCGATACCGGCACTCCATGGCGTGCCACAATCTCCCGCACATAGATATCGGCTAACTTTTCTGCCGATATACTCTCTTGAATCGGAATAAAATGAGCACTCTTCGTCAACCGATCCACTACTACCCATATCGAGTCCACTCCACGTGCGGTCCTGGGGAGTTTGGTGACAAAATCCATGGTGATATCCTCCCATTTCCACACGGGAATGTCTAACGGCTGCATCTTGCCGTGAGGTCTCTGGTGCTCCGCTTTGACCTTCCGGCAGGTCAAACATCTCTCAACATACCAAGCGACGTCTCGCTTCATGCAGGGCCACCAATAATCAGGTCGAAGATCTCGATACATCTTCGTCGCTCCTGGGTGGATAGAAAATCGAGACTTATGAGCCTCGTCCATCAATACTTGCCGTACCCCACCCTAGTACGGTACCCACACCCTACCATGAAGCGTCAACAAACCCCGACTGTCGTAATCAAATGAAGCTACTCGGCCCACTATCCTCTCACACTTCTGCCTCTCCTCCTTGAGGCCCTCCATCTGAGCCTCCTTGATCCGCTCCAACAATGGAGTGATCACTATCATCCTCATGCACAGATCCCTGATAGGGGCCGCCGACACCTTGCGGCTTAGGGCGTTGGCCACCACGTTGGCCTTCCCTGGATGATAAAGGATCTCACAGTCATAGTCCTTCAGCACGTCCAACCATCTCCTCTGCCTCATGTTCAAACTCGGCTGATCCATAAGATATTGCAAACTCTTGTGATCCGTGTATATAGTACAGCGGACCCCATAAAGGTAATGCCTCCAAATCTTGAGGGCAAATACAACTGCCCCCAGCTCCAAGTCGTGGGTAGGATAATTAGCCTCGTGAGGCTTCAACTGTCTCGAGGTATAAGCTACCACATGGCCTCGCTGCATCAATACTTCTCCCATACCTGTGATCGAAGCATCACAATAGACTACGAAATCCTCTACTCCCTCTGGCAAGGTAAGGATCGGAGCCTCGCACAATCTCTGCCTGAGAGTCTCGAACGCCGCCTGCTGCTCAGGCCCCCAACGAAAAACCACCGACTTCTTGGTTAGTCGGGTGAGCGGCACTGCTATCTTGGAGAAGTCCTGAATAAATCTCCGATAATACCCTGCCAACCCTAGGAAGCTCCGAATCTCAGATGGAGACCCCAGGACCTCCCACTGCATCACGGCCTCAATCTTGGCCGGATCTACCAAAATACCCTTCTGGTTGACGAGATGCCTAAGAAACTACACCACGCGCAACCAGAACTCGCACTTGGAGAACTTTGCGAAAAGTCTCTCCCTCCTCAAAGTCTCCAACACCTCCCGCAGGTGCTCCTCGTGCTGCCCCTGTGTCTTGGAATATACCAAGATGTCATCTATGAACACTATCACCGACCGATCCAGCATCGGTCTGCACACGCGGTTCATGAGATCCATGAACGCGGCTGGGGCATTGGTAAGCCCAAATGGCATCACCACGAACTCATAATGACCATACCGGGTCCTGAAAGCAGTCTTCTGTACATCCTCATCTCTAACCCTCATCTGATGATAACCGGAGCGTAGATCGATCTTGGAGAACCAAGACGCTCCCTGAAGCTGATCAAACAAATCATCTATCCTCGGAAGTGGGTAACGGTTCTTCACCGTTACTTTGTTCAACTCCCGATAATCAATGCACATACGATGCGACCCATCCTTCTTCCTCACAAATAAGATCGGCGCTCCCCAAGGCGAACTGCTCGGCCAAATGAAACACTTGTCTAACAGCTCCTGAAGCTGTGTAGACAACTCCTGCATCTCAAGGGGAGCAAGTCGATACGGTGCTTTGGCTATCGGAGCCGCACCAGGAACTAGGTCGATCCTGAACTCAACCTACCTCTCAAGAGGTATCCCCGGTAAATCCTTGGGAAACACATCCGGGTAGTCTCGAACAATAGGAACATCATCAATCGTCATCTTGCCCTTATCCCGGGCATCCAAGACGTAAGCTACAAAACCGGCGCAACCCTGCTGAACATAGCGCCTCGCCCTTGCGGCGGAACAAAAGGTCGGTCCTCGCTGGGGCCTCTCGCCCTGAATCACTATCTCTCCCCCACTGGGAGTCTGAACCCTCACTAGCTGAAGCTCACAATCAATCACCGCCCCATTGGGGCTTAGCCAATCTATGCCCACAATAACTTTATTCCCTCACAGGGGAATAGGAACCAAGTCCACTGAAAACTGCTCATCAAATATCTGAAGGGAACACCCTCTATGTACTCTGCCGACCCTCACGGTCCTATCATCTGCTATCTCAACCTCTAATGGACAATCCAGCTCCCCTGGAGCTCTGCTAAATCTCTTGCTAAGCGCAAGCGATACAAATGATCGGGTGGCCCCCGAATCGAACAATACCAAAGCAGGGATGTCGTTCACCGAGAACGACCCTAAATAAAACGTATCATCAAGTAATATTCAAACGATATACTAAAAATTAAAAGAATGAAGGAAATACACATACCCGTCACCACATCAGGAGTCGCTCGCGCCTCCTCTGCTGTCATCTAAAATGCCCTGCTCTTCGCCACTGGCGCATCAGCTCGGCCCTGCCGGCCATCCGTAATCCTCAAGGTGGATGGGGCAGGTGCAACCACCTTCCCTGCTGCAGCTAAACTGGGACACTGGGACCTTTTATGTCCCCTCTGATTGCACTGAAAGCAAATCAGATCTGATGCTGTAACCGTAGTAGCAGGGGTCATACAATCCCTACTCAAATGCCCAGTCCGACCGCACTTGTAGCAGCCGGAACTCCCTGCCTTGCACGCCCCCTCGTGCAATCTCCCACACTTGCCACACCGACCGTGGCTCTGCTGACTCCTAGACCTGTGATTTGAAACCTTGGGCTTTTTGCACATACTGCCTGAACCCGAAACCGCCTCCGGTTTCCTCTTCTTCTCCATCTCGAGATCAATCTCCCTCTCCCTGGCTCTAGCAATCATTTCGTCCAGCGTTTTACAACTGGACTGGCTCACAAACATGCGAATGTCACTCCGCAACATCTCATGATAACGGGCCTTTTCATCTCCTCATCGGCTGCATACTGAGGAACAAGAAGGGCCCTCTCCCTGAACTTGGCGGTGATCTCCACCATTGTCTCTGTAGTCTGGGTAAGGTCCTGGAACTCCCTAGCTAACTGCTGCACCTCAATGACCGGTGCAAACTCCGCCCTGAACCTGGTAGAGAAATCAGCCCAGGTCATGGCATCCAATGCCGCATCATCCCCGATGGCATGTCCGACCTCCTCCCACCAATCCTGTGCCCTGTCCTTCAGAAGACAGGACGCCAATCTGACCTTGTCCCCCTCGGGACACCTGCTAGTGCGGAAAGCGTTGGCCACATCCGCCAACCATCTAGTACTCGCTATGGGGTCCCGCGCCCCATGATAGTCTGGAGCCCCGCATGCCCTGAACTCCCTGAACGTAAGTGTGCGCGACCCCATCACGGCCGCCATCTCGGCACGGAAAGTACTCAATCTCTCATCCATCAGCTCTGAAATACCCTCCTTGATCGAACCGAAGATCACAGGAGTCTGCTCCAGTATGATGCGAGTAACCTCAGAAGAAAGGAACTCTCTAGTCTGCTCATCCATCTGCCCGACCTCCGGGCCTGATCCCGATCCTGATCCCCCTCCGGCATCTGAGCTGCCGACTGCTGGCCTCGGACGCAAAACTACCATTCTGAAACATATCATAACAACATCAGAACACTGAAATATCTCAAGGGATCATGATACTACTACTAGCTTCCTGGTCTTGTCTTGGCCTTCCTTGATTCGAGTACGGATCCTCTGCTTTCAGTAGTACGGGCCCATACTACCTTCCACATCTATCCGTGCTTTCCTTAAGAACTGCCTTGACTCCACCAAGTCACTTCTACTACTGCTATTCTCTACTACTCTCATCCTAGGCTTGCCCAAGGGAAACCTCAAGCTCAACACGACTGGTCCTCAGCTGCTGTAGGTCTCCTCATAATGCCAGTTAGCCACCACCTAAACACCATCACATGTGATGAGGATCAAATAATCCTTCAAGTAAAAGATTCATCCCTACAACGGTTGGACTCAAACAAGAGCTGCGCAATAGGGCCAGTTCCAGCACTCTGGGATTATTCAAACCTGATCACATGTGGTGTGACGTGTTCACCTAATGGCTAACTCCCATTACTCAGAACCCCACCAAGCACGAAGCAAGCAGCATTCAGATAAGGGAAACAGACTCAGGCCAAACTATTCTCATAACAAGAAACTGCACTAGCATAGGATGCTAAGCTTCCACTAACAGGCATAACCTAATCAGGCTATCCTACTGCTGTCTACTCAGTACTAGCATGCAATACTCATAACGCTGTAACACATAAACAGGCACATAAGGCATTCTCCTAGATCCTTAGTCCTATACTAGCATGCTGTTCTACTAAAACTGAAACTGAACAATTAACTTGTATGGGTAATTTGGGAGTACTTACTTGAGCTCGGCTGACCGCATGCACACACCTCTATCTTGTTAAAAACAATTCTTTCTTTCTAAGTTCTTTCAAAATTCTTTTTGGTAAAACATTTTTATTTTACTAAAATCTCTTATTTCCCTTAGTTTGAGTTCAGACACACCCGGAAGTGTATCCAAATCCCTCAAACCAGGGCTCTGATACCAACTTGAAACGACCCAAAAATACGACCAAAAATTTCGTTTTTCAATATAATCAAAACCATAATATGAGTATCATAACATAAAAAAAAAACATACGCGATGTATCCCAAATCATAATAAAATACTGTGCGGAAAACTGTATCATACTATATCAAATCCAAAACAACTAAAACCATCCCCAGGACAAAAGCTAAGCTGTGGTGTGTGCGATGCTATCACCCCGAGCTCTTCCCTTTGCTTGCGGAAGTACCTGAAACCAAAACTGAAACTGTAAGCACGAAGCTTAGTGAGCTCCCCCAAAATACCACATACCATACAATAACATATAAACACATATTGGGCCTCGCCCACTGCATCGGGCCGAAGCCCGGAAACTGCATCGGACCGAAGTCCGGAACTGACTGGGACCTTGTCCCCTGCATCGGACCGAAGTCCGGAACTAACTGCATCGGACCGAAGTCCGGAACTAACTGGGACCTTGTCCCCTGCATCGGACCGAAGTCCGGAACTAACTGCATCGGACCGAAGTCCGGAACTAACTGGGACCTTGTCCCCTGCATCGGACCGAAGTCCGGAACTAACTGACTCAACATAGCATAGCATATCAACTAGTATGAACACATATACTGCATACTACATCGGGCCGTAGCCCGGAACACATAACACATAACACATAAAACATAGCGCATAAATCCTGTCTGAGCCACGAAGGCATCAAACATACTAGCTACCACATCGGTCCGAAGTCCGGAAACTACTGCTAACTGGACGGGACGGCATTGTGGCCTTAGACCCGTCCATACTGGAAGGAAACTCACCTCGTAAGCTGGCTGCTGAGTGTGTGGCTCGGGAAGCTAACGGCTGCTGCTCCTGAATCTCCTCGGCTATAAGTCCATAAACACACTCAATCAAATACTAAACACTGCGCTTGGGGTAAAATGACTCTTTTACCCTTGGTCAAAGTCAACTCTCTTTTGGGCTGACTCGTCGAGTTGGGCCGCCCAACTCGTCGAGTCCTACTCTCACTTCTCAGTTCTACACGCTGCTACTCGTCGAGTGTGGCATCGACTCGACGAGTACCCACTTGATCCAAGAACTCAGACAATCTTCATCCGACTCGCCGAGCCGGTTGAACAAACTCGACGAGTTGTTCTTGATCTTAAGAAGATTACCTTGAACTCGCCGAGTTGTATGAACAACTCGCAGAGTCCCTCCATCACTGAGTCTACTCTCAACTCGCTGAGTCCACTCTCTAACTCACTAGATCCACTCGACACTGATAAAAATGAAGGACTCGGGAACTCACGACCCAACTCGCCGAGTCGTTCTTCCCGACTCGCCGAGTTGCCGCCATGCAACTGATTTTTACTCGATTTTGTTTGAATCCAACACATACAATTGATAGATCTGAGTCCAATAAGCTGATTTACCACGTAAAGTTTCCAACTTTACGTGTACAACCTCATGAATAAGGGAAATAAGGCTAAAAGATGCACAAAATGGGTAGATCTATGGTTAATATGCAAAGAAACTCCAAAAAGATAGTAGATCTGGGCTCTACAACACCCAATCATTCAGATCTAAAGATATCTCGACTTATTAAGGCATTCATGCAAACATAAGGCTTGGAACAAGCATCAAGTAGCTCTTAGGAGAGCTCTAATGGAAGTTTAAAGCATATAACAAGAGGGGACTCCGAAAATACCTCAAATAACTCAGATTTGCCCTTGGATCTTTGCACTACAACTCTTCTCCTTGCTCCTTTCTTCTTCTCCTTCTTCACACCTTCACAAAATGGCACCAAAAACACTTATAAGCTCTTAAGGGAGGATTAGGGTTTTCTCACTGTGTTCTCAGGGTGAGGGAGGCGAGAATGGGGCTATAAGGTGGTTTAAATAGTGGGCAACCCGGGGATTTAGGGTTTCACCCAGACGGATGGACTCGTCGAGTCAGGGATATGGACTCGCCGAGTCCCCGGCTCACACGTGCTCGGAGTCGCGACCCTACTCGGCGAGTCAGGCTATGACTCGCCGAGTCCCTCTTGCAAAACTTACAACAATTACGAATGAATTAACATACCGGGAACGGGTCATTACAAGATTGCTATGGACTAGCCGAGTCTGCTCATACCACTCGCCGAGTCCCATGACTCCCAGGTCCCTCTTCGCGTCTAAACCCACAAGGTACTTCCTTCCTAACACTTACATGTTCACATAAAGGGTTTGGTGCACAATGGTCACCGACTCGTCGAGTGCCAAGAGCAACTCGCCGAGTCCATCCTTGACCAATTCCATATAGTCGATTTAAATGAGGTCTAACACACCAAAACCATAGATCTAGCCTCCTAATGTCCATTTTATACGTAAAGTTCCAAACTTGATGCACATGAATGGGGTTTTTAGCTCAAAAATCCATATAAAGTGTCCTACAATGTGCATGGGGCTCTCATGGCCCTAAAGTTGGCACCTTTATGCCATGAGACCCCTCTTAAGGCCCAGATCTGAAGGCTAGAGTCCACATAACACTCCTTAAATCCAAAAATGGCTTGAAAGCACTAAATGCACCCAAAATCTACAATCTAAAGATGAACAACCAAATGGAATATCAAAGCAGGAGCATTTTACCTTGATTAAGCTGAAGATGGAACGAGATTTCTTTATCCACAATCCCCAAGTCGAATACTCAAGATCCTCTTCTTCCTTCCAAGCTTCACAAGTCAACAAAAGCACCAAAATGGACTTAACACACACACACACGCAATCAGCTAGGGTTTCGATATGCAACTCTAGGAGAGTGTTAGGGACAAGGGAGGCTGAGTTAAGATGTTTTTATATGGAGCAAACCCTGATATTAGGTTCTGTGTCCAGAAAGCACGGACTCGTCAGGTCTGGTCTCTAACTCGCCGAGTCAGCCACTTAACTCCCACGTCCAAATCGCTTCTACTCGACAAGTTGGGCCACCAACTCGCCAAGTCACAAGCCAAAATGCAAAATACTTAATTTAAAAATACGTACCAGGAACCAGGTGCTACAAACTACCATGGAAACCAAAGAGTCCTTTGAATGATTAATGCTAATTAATAATAGAATTAAATCCAACTCAATTCAAATTAATCAATTAATCTTAACTATTTCCAATTAATATGTTAATGATATAATATATATTCCAATTTCCAATTAGTTTATTATTTATATAATAAACTACAAAATATCCTCTATCTCCAACTATTATTCTAATTAGTTACTAGTTTTGATGGCAACCCAAAAAGGACTTTTCTTCTATGCAAGAATATACCAATTTTGTTATTGGCTTAGACACCTTAATCCAACAATAACTTCCCAAAATTTATAACCAAAAGTTTCATTTTTTGTATTAATAAAACCATCAACCAACATGTTTATAAAAACCATAAAGGTGATCAAATTATGTCAACAATCATCTAGAAATGCATTAGAGTTAAATAAGGCGGAAAATCATGGTGTGTGGGACGTAATCATTCCGAGCTCTTCCCCTTCGAACCGGAAGTACCTTAAACATAAAATTGAAAACCAGAAACACAAATCTTAGTGAGTTCCCCAAAATACCGCATACCAAACATATACGTCAACTCAAGGTTGTATTGAGTCTATTTCATCCTCGAATCTATTTCACCCTCTATTCTATTTCAAATCATATGTTAACACAAGGTAGTACTGGGTCTTTTTCACCCCTCCATCTATTTCAACTCAATTGGTATTTTTCAACGGTAAGGGTCTATTTAACCTAACATACATATAGCAAATAGGCACATAGGAATACATGCATACAATATGAGTCACAAAGACTACAAGCACATACAATCCTTAGTGTCCTACATTATAGTAAGCAAACTCACATCGATCCACTGCTATACAAATAGATGTTCGGGCTACTGCATCAGAGTATCCTCGTGCTAACCAATCAAATTCAACCTTAATTAATAACTAGATCATAAACCATAATCGATACATTAACTTACTAAAACCGATTCCTAGGGTAACAGACCATTTAACCCTTCCCCTTAATTGGCCGATATTAACTGTGGCCCAAAGCCAAGAACACCCGAAGCCCAAAAATGGCCCAAATCCATAAAAGCCTAAGGCCTAACAATGGTCCGACTCAATGAAACTTTTGGCCTAACAAGAGCCAAAACCTAGAGGCCAAAAGTGCCCCAAATCCAAAACCCAAAATGTCTCCGTGATGAGTACGCTTAGTGCACTACCTGGGTACACCCAGTGTACAACTCCGCGACCAAGGACTTACAAGACCTCAGCTACATACGCTCAGCATGCGTTGGAGTATGCCAGACATATGCCCCTGCTAGCAAAAACATCATTAAGCACTTAATGCTTTTAAATCCAAACGTCCATATTGCAGATCTACACCTTAGGGAATGTCTTAAACAATAAAGTTACCAACTTGATGCCTTTTCATGGCTCAAAGAGACCCAAACCCTAGATTTTAAATTCTACTTTTTCAAAATGAGCATTAACCCATGAATGGTTAATCTAGAACCATCATGATGCAAACTTTATGGACTATATACCTCAGAAACATCAAGATGAGCAACTCAATACTTATGGAGTGACATTTATTCACTAGAAATCGTTCATGGGACCAAAATATGTCCAAAAGTCCACTAGATCTAGATCTAACCATAGAATAACCACGGTCAAGACTTTATAGATGTATAAAGCTGAGGAAGGTGAGTAAACTCCGGATCTACACCCTCTAAATTAATCAATGCTCCTTCCCTAAGCTTCTTCTCCTTCAACATTCACTAAGCACCCACCAAAACACACATAAGGATCAAATCTCTCTAAAGACTATTTTGTTTTTGTTGTGTGTTAGGTTATTATCTTACCTAAAAAGACTATTTTGCCCTTGAATTTTTTTTAATTTATTTAAATAAACACACCCCAATCCCACTTCCACCCCACCTTACCTTACCTTACATCCCACACCTTATATAAATAAATTAAAAAATCAATAGCAAAATAGTCTTATTAGGTAAAACAAGGATCGAGCGCACAACAAAAACAAATTGTGGGTACCTTCCGAGCTAAAAAGATAAGTTAGGGACCAAATGTGCAAATTAGCCCAAACCATAAGGACCATTCATGTAACTCACTCTAAAAAATAATTTTTTAGAATAAAATAAAATTAATGCTAAATCAAAAAATCCACTATATAAAGCTTTCTACATAATTAAACTTTATTCAACTTTTGACAATTGATTCCATTTGAAACCATCCAGAATCCAAACTTCCACACTTGTTACTTACATCACAGATTCTATTTGGTGTGTTCGTCCAGGTCGATTTGATCCGATCCAATTTTTTACATTCAAATTGATTTTATTTTTTAAATATGGATCTGAATAATCTAAAATAAATTCAAATATGATCCAATCCGATCCAATTACAATTCTGTTGGATCGGTTTTTTTAATTCAGTTTTCAACAACCAGAGCATTTTAAATCGACTTATAATTATAGTATTATCTAGTTTTTCTATAAGAAGAAAAAACAAATTAATTAGTTGTGATTTAAAATTTATAAACAACCACTAAAAAGATATATTATAGTTTAATATATAATAGATAAAAAAAACTTTTGAGAGAAAATACATATTAATGTTTTTTATTAGGTAAACTTTTTGAATTTATTTGAAAAAATAGATTATAAACTTAATAAATAAGTATAGATATATTTAAAATAAATACAAATAATATTGTTATTCAGTTTTTTACTATTCGATTCTTATTTTATAAACAAAAACCAATCAGAAATCCAAAATAGTAATTCGGTTTTGTTGAAAACCAATACAAAAATCTGAATATCTGAACCAAATAATCTCATCTAAATTGTAGAATTTAACCATTCGGTTTTATCTAAATAGTGAACAATATTTGATTCTACATTATAGTTTGCATATGTATTGGTATGCTAAAGATAAAGATATAAATAAATGTTTTTTTTTTCTTTCACGAATCATATATATCTCCTGATTGATTTTACTATACTTTTCTTCTTAAGCAATATATTCCATATGTTTTTAAAAAATATTCATTTAGCAAACCATTGGTGTTAATGTGAATTTGGATCCAATTCCTTAAAATCCATTATTTAGAAAAAGTCAACTTCACTAAAGTTATGGTCTAAGTGTTCTAAATTAGAGAGAATCCAAAGTAGAAATTTTTTTAATTTAATGAAACATTTCAAGGTAATTTATTATACTTATCATCAATAGTCAACAATATATATTGTTATATAAATTTATTCATATTGAGTTTGGTAACAAAAGTATTTTGGGTTTGTGTATTTTAATCGTGTTAATTTAATATTATAAATCGTGATAATTTAATATTATAAATCGTGAGTGTCTTAATCTCATTAGTTTTGTGGGTATAGTCATGGAGTCATGGACTCATGGTTGCAGTCTTCGTGTGTTAAAAGAATTCATACATTTAAACAAAGTATAATAATAATTAATAAATCATATTATAATAAGGATGATCATGTCAACTATACCGTCAGTAATCCATTTAATATAAAAAATTAAAAACACTACAAAAGCACAATATTACTATTGGATATTTTATAAACATATATTTTTTTGTTAATTATTCTCTTAATTCATGTGGCTGAAAAACAATTTTAATGCTTTTTTTTTTTATTGTTATTTTAACATAAACTATGAGATAAATTAGCATTTATATAACAATTATATTCAGTTTTATAGTTCCATTTTGAAACCATTACGAGTCCAATTATACGCAAATGATGCAATATTCATATTTTATGATCACTACTTAAACCATTGAGAGTCTAAGCATTTACAAATGCATCGTGACTTTTAATCTCTAGTTGCACATAGTTATTGATTCAATGGAAAAATTAAAGATGCCAAATTCAACTCGATTTCGGAATAACAACCTCCAGGATGCCTTCGTTTTGCCCAATGTGGTGTTTGATTGGGGTGGTTCTTCCGTTGATTGCGGTTACAGGTTTTATTGGTCGTTTGATGGTAGTCGTTGATCTTTCATCCGCCATTATAACATGTCTTCTTGGTGTGTATAAATAAAGTATGTTGGAGTTGCCACATGTTATGGTGGTGGTGTCATGATGAGGTATACAAAATCGAAGTAGTTGTTGAGGTAAAATCCACTTCTTTTAGTGAAATTAGCCTCATATGTTACCTTCATTATTGATTTGGTCAAGCCTTGGGTATAAAACAAGGTTACTTAAGTGTTACACATGGCCATGAAGGGAGTTTACATACCCCACCAGTGAAATATGTAGAGCTGGTATCAAATAGTGAATGTGTGTTTTTTATTATGTTATAGGTTATTGAGTGAGATTTAATTGGTTTTCTTTGCTATTCTCTTTGTGAAATGTCTCAAAATAAAAAACCAAAATTTTCGTTTTCATAATAATAAAATCATCAACCAAAACGTGTTCATAAACCATAAAAGAAAATTAGAGTAAGTCAATCAACCATCCCAATACACCAGAGTCAGATAAAACAGAAATCGTGGTGTGTGCAATGAAATAATCTCGAGCTCTTCCCCTTCGATCCGGAAATACCTGAAACATAAACTGAAAACCATAAGCACGAAGCTTAGTGAGTTCCCCAAAACACATCATACCATACATATTAACATACAATAGGCCATGCCCGACAACCCTCGGGTGTCGCTCAGAACAGATTTGTCAGTAACATGAGATGGGCCCCGCCCATCACATTCATCAAGCCTCGCCCAGTATCAAGCCCTGCTCGGGATTCATACACACATAAAATACATGCAAGAATCACTAAGATAAATAGCATACAATACACTCATCAAGCCTCGCCTGGCATTGGACCCCACCTGATATACGTATCACATACTGCACATGCGAGAGTCACACAGACAACTAGCATCATAATCATAATAAATCATGGGTCGGCATTGGTGCCTTTGACCCACCAAGCATAATGAGGAGACTCGCCTCAAACTACTGAAAATCAGATAAATGCTCAGACCACTGATTCGGAAAATCCTCGAACTCATCAATCAAATAAAACCCCAATTAATAATTGGGCCATAAACCATAACTAGAAATCTAATTTAATTATCCAACACACTTAGCGTAAAAGACCGTTTACGCTTTCCTTATTTGGCCTAAAAACCGAGTCCTAACCCTATGGTACCCAAAAGCCCAATATGATCGAACTTCCTAAATGATACCCAAAGTCCAAAATGAGCCCAAATCCAAGAAGGCCCAAAGGCTAACAATGGCTCAAAGTCAGAAAGACAACTGGCCCAACAAGACCCAAAACCCTAATAGTCCAAATATGGCATAAATCGCAAAAGTTAAAGGTTGTTGAATACACCCAACGTACTCATACTTACGCCCTCTATACGCTACTTTTGGCCAGTACGCGAAATTCAAAGGATACTGAGTACGCCCAATGTACTCATACTTACGCCTCGCATACGGACCTTTTGATATTATGTGTTGCGTACGAGATATATACGCCTAATGTACTCCACATCAAGCCAAAATCGCCATTAAGTGTTTAAATGGTTAAGCCACAATGTCCAAGTCTCAGATCTAATCCTAAATGATGTCTTAACACATAAAGTTTGCCACTTTACTCCTTTTCATGTCTTAATAGGAGACAATACTCAATAAAACACATAATAAGAACCCTAACTCATGCATGGTCCAATATAACCCACCAAGATTACATTTTTATGAATAAGCGGCTCATTCTCTCATGCCGACTTAAAGGACCATAAAAAGCACAAAAAAAGCCCTAACTAGATCTAACAAAATAAACCAGCAATTTATGTGCTTTATACCTCCAAAAGCTTTCCAAGTTAGTGATGATTCTGGATCCACAAGCTTCAACCACACCAATGCAACTTCCAAGAGCTTTTATTCCTTTAAGATTACCAAAAACCCTCTTAAAGAGCACTTCCAAGCTCAAAAAACTCAAAAGACAAATAGGGTTTTGTTCTCGGGGTTTGGGGAGGTAGAGGCTGAAGATAAGAAGGGTTCCCAAGAAGTTAAGGTGTTTAAATAGGGTCCAAGTGTTGGATTAGTATCTATGTCCATAACTATAATTGGTATGTACTTGTCCCAACTCGACATGGTCTATTTGAGTTGCATGGCATCAGAACATTTGGATAGACCGTTTGTAAGAAAAAAGACATTTGTGACATATTAATATATTATAAGTTCCAATATATTACTATGAAATCATGTTATTTAATTAGTATTGATCAAGAATAAATTTGGACTTAATTTAGTGATCAAAAAGAGACTAATTAAATATACGGGGATTGATTGTGTAAATCATTCATTCTTATATATGTGGGCTTATGATCCGTGATTCCTTATGTTGGGTTTAACCCATGTGGTGACCCATGGATACTCCATGGAGGTTAAAACCCATGAAGCATTAGGAATGGATAAAGTCATGGGTTACATGGTGTAACCCTAATGTGCACACTATATAAGGACCCCTTTAGCTCAAGAAATTCGCACTAGTGATACATATATGAGGGCTAGCCGATTTGAGAATGAGTGTCTTCTTTTCATGGTTATTCCAAGTGTTGATGATGTTGTGTGAACCATTTGAGGTGTCTCACTTGGGGTACTAGGCTCTCGAGCATCATGGAGACAAGCCACATCAACAAGATATGTATTTCTATCTAGTTTATTACCCAAGTATCAAAGATTGTATGCTAGTTAGGGTAATACCTTGGAATATTCATATTTGCATGTATAATAGAGAAAACATAGATCCAACGTATTTAGGGTTGCATGTACACTTAGGAGTGTTAGAATGCTCATAACCCAACAGTGGTATCAAAGCCAGATGTAGTTTTCTATTATATTGATGCAAATGTTTTATTTTCAAAGTTGAAAAAAAGAGAAAAAAAACATGACGTTTGTCAAATTTTAAAATAATTACTTGTTTTTGTGAAAAACTAATTATTTGTAAAATTTGAATCATTTGCTATTTGAGTTGAATTAGGTCAAATTTAGTAAAACATAAAATGATATGATTATTTTATTAGTTTTAAAAGTTCGATCTAAATTTTTATTTATTTATTTATTTTTTTGAAACCTTCATAAGTTATGGATATGAAAAGGTTTTAAAAAAAATGATTCAAAGTTTTTATGGAGTTACAAAATTTTGTGGTAATGTTTTAAAAGAATTCCATAACTTATTCTTAAGTTATGGAACATAAAAATTTTCAGCATAAAAGAAGCATTTAACTCCATATGTTATGGATTACCAAAAGTTTTATGTTTCCTTGATTAATGAGTTAGTTTAGATTAATGGAAAAAAATTGTGTTTTAGTTGTTTTCAATCCTAATTAATCTAGAGGTAGTTCATAAAATGTGTTTTTGTAATTTGTCCTCAAGTTACATAAAAGGTCACATTTATGAATCTTAAAACTCGTAAAAGTGTCATAGGTTGCATAAAAAAATGAAGAGTTTTTTTTCATTAAATAGTATTATGACTCCATAACTTGTCCTCAAGTTATGGATGTTTAAGAGTCACTTCTTTAAAATTGTTATTAAAGAATAAGAGGTTACATAAAAAATAAAGGGTCTTCATTTTAATGAACCATTAAACTCATAAGTTATGAAATAAAAAGTTTTGAATAGTTTCAAAAACTTGCCCTCAAGTTTTGAAATTTGTAAAGTTTTCCCGTTGATACTTTAATTCCAAGTTAAGCCCTTAGAATTTTAAAAGTAAAAATTCAACCCTTATACTTTATAATATAATAAGTTAGTAATATTTATATATATGTATAAGAGCAAGTCGTCTTACCATTAGTAGGCCTCATTCATGAAGTTAGTCTATAAGGGGGGTATAAGGTTACTGCCTATAAAATGACAGTTTAATGGGTGTCCACTCTCACCCACCGCTTCCTTGACTAGTGGAGGGTCGTTAGTCAAACAGGTAGGACACGGACTATAATTCTCCCTTCATTAAAAGTATTATTGATAAATATCAAATAACTAAATTTTTTTATAATTCTCAATCTTAGTTACTTTAGGAAAGTGTGAATAAGGTGCCAATCCATGAAATTACACTTTACACTTTGTTTATGTCGGTTAGTGGAGTGTGTGTGGCTAACCAGCACACTAACTTATATTTAACAAGGTAGGAAAAGGGTAACTTAAAGTTTATCATAGTATCGATCGAGCGTGTGTGGTTAACCAGCACATCGATTGAGGGGTAAATACTTAAGAGTACCAAGTATTTTGCATGGTTACATCACACCTTGTTTTGTGATCCTTGGCATCCCAGTCACAAAACCTGAAGGGTACACTCGAGATTGAAACATGCCATTAGATAGTTCAATGAATCTCAAAAGATCTAGGAGTTTCAAATCCAAGTAAAACCTAATTAAATTATTTCGTTTTCATGGTGGAAATTGGTGAATCGTCATTCACCTACCTTCAAATATTCTACAGCTTGGATTACGACATCCCTCTTCCAAGTTATAAAATATTGTGTTGGGTCCTAGCCTTAATATTTCATATTAGGTGTTATATTAAAGACTTTAAGTCAACTATCTTGAATATCTCCTAAAAGATGTCTAGTTCAGACATTTATAATCTTCCCAAATCTCTTTGAACTTCACTTCCTCCACCTCCTCCAATTATTCTCCCTAACCCACAAGTTCAAGGTCACTGAAGCCCTATTGGCAAGCAAGGTCTATGTGTGATTGCATCTTGGAGATGAAGTCACATATTGACAAGCCAGGAGAGTTATGTGTCAAAGTCTTAAGAAAGTTTGATGTTCAATCACTTTCTAAGTCACATAGAGAGTTACCTTTGGAACTACTATGAAATAGACTATGACATGACCCTTAATGATCTTATCTATTTGCTTGGTACTGCTGAATCAGCAATCATTTGGAGATTTGGTAAAGCAAATTTGATTAGTAGATCAACTTTCCAAACCTTCAATGGACATTGACAATGGTTGAATTGGACACCCAGTAAAAGCTTTCTCTTCCCAATGGAAAGGGATTGGCCATAGTCAACTCAGTTGACCAAATGATAAAGAGAAAGGCTAAGTCTGAGATTGTCTCATGTACCATTCCCAAAGGGTCTATATGGTTCTATTTCCAAAAAGAAAGGGCATTGGTTGCAAAGCTGCAAAATTTACCTGAAAGATCATAAGTTTGACTCTAATTCAGTTAAAATCCACTTTCTAATTCGATTAATTTTCTATTATGAGATTCTTATTACATGATGTGACTGGGTCACATGTTGATGTTTTAAGAATCAAAGCAAAAGTGAAGGAAACTTAAAGAAAGAGTATGTTGAATCTGACCGCGAAGATGGATTTCTATCGCTTGATTGAAGATCGGATTCTTGAGCTACTCTTAGGAGTTATGATAGATTGCTATGAAATATGTAATAGCATAGTTTTCAATTAAAGCTACATTGTAGGGGAAAGGTTTTTCCGCATTTTATAAATAAATAAAAATTTGATTTTATTTTAGTTTATATCTCCTTGCAATGAATTTTATTGAAAATTGATCTTTATATGTTTCTAGCAATAATGGAAATGTGAATTTGACTCTTTCGTTTGTGGTAGTGTCTAAATTTACCAAATAAGGAAAGCTTCTCATCACCCAAGCTTTCAATTGAATAGAAACTTGGAATCATACAAGTTGTACAGTATGATGAATGAGAACCTTCAGCTTTGGAAAATTAAGACTAGTTCATCGTTCACATTTATATGCAAGTCAAGTGAAGGAATAAGGGAACGAGTACACATTCTTGTGCACTGATCAAGTCCACCACAAAAGATCGATATGACTATTCGTCATGATTTAGTAAAGTTTAGTAAATCTGGTTACACTTACAAGTTTAAGTGTAATTTTTATACATTGGAAAATTTCCGATGTATCGCAGAACGAATGAGGTGAATTAAATTAGGCAGAAGGATAAAAGTTTCTCAAATCTGAAAAGATGGGAGAGTACTTTAGTATCATGTTATATGATCAGCTTAATGATTAAGAGAACTTATAAAAATTCATCCTCTAAGTGCATTCTGGTAGCTAAGAAGAGGAGCTATGAATTGTTGAAGTGGTCAAATCAAGAAGATGATTCATACCTCGTTCCAAAAACAATTCTTAGGTTCATACTCCAAGATTGTAACGTGAGTGACATATCTTAAAGGAAGGTTTATTAACACTAGTCAAATGTAAGAATAAAGTGTGTCCTACTCTTGGACATTTGAATTGGTAAGTTGTGATGTTTTGGATAAAACAAAGACCAACTAAGACCAATTGTGTGAAGTGTTTGTCTTGATAAAGAATCCAAACTATCTCTTCAATATTTGGCAAGATAGTCTTATATGTCAAAAGGATAGTGGGAGTCCTAAAGATCCTGAAAAGAATATCAAGATCTAATCAAGAATAAAAACCTATAGTTTAACACTAGCACATGACGTGAGGTTTATAACCTATCGTGTTGACATATTTGTATTTTTGTATCCATTCCAGTTAAATTTGGCTTTCCATATGAGTTCTTATAGTTCTCAATTTGTTGCATAATGTAACATAAACGTTCTGAAATTGTGTATTGTTATTATTAAAAGTGAATAAAATTGAGTGCTGAGTTCTAACAGCTAGTTTTTACTAGAAATGAAGTAAAACTATGTTTAGAATCACTCATAAAATATTGGAAGTCTTATGAGATTCCAATTAATAGCCAAATAATGAAAATTTAGCGAAAATATAAAATTTTTAATAAGTAAAATTTTATTATTTGATGTTGTAAATCATCTCGTTAGAAACTAGTAGGCGAAAACCTCGTCAAAATCCGAGTTATAACGAATAAGTTATGACCAACTGAAGATCTGCGACAAAACCAACACGGCGCCGAATGACGTAAAAAATCAATTTTTGATAAACTAATTTTTAACCTTAGTAATCTAAATGAAAGTCGTAGTATTCATTAAACTGAGAAATTCGATAAAAAGAACGCAAAAATCTGACTTCGTATGACGAAGTTATGATTTTTCGAAGTTTCAACTTAGCAGTAGACAACTAAAAACTCGAATTTTAGATCGAGCGATATTTGACCAATACATCCTAAACGAGAATCGAAGGTCTCGTCATTTGTAGTACAACGGTAAAAATTCTGATGAAAACGGATGTTGGATGAAGAAGTTATGAATTTTTAACGGATTTTCCCGTCCCGGTCTGTTAAAAATAATAATATTAAAAATAAATTCAAAATTAGCCGACGAAGTCTAAACAAAAGTTTTAGAGCGTAACTTTAGCTACGCATACATATAAAAAACGTCAAAAACGGAGCTCATATGTGAAAGTTATGGATTTTAGAAGTTTGGGGCTCAATTTCCGAGAAATCTCGCATGCGAGGTCCGGATTCGGCCACGTCCTTCGCACAGAGCTACTGCGTCACCGAGTCGTGTCCGTTGCTGATTAGTACGAATCCGCGGTCCAATGGCCTTCCATCGTGTCTCGCTTCGTGTCACCATTCCGAGCCTCGCACCTGGCTGCCTCGCATGCATGACATCTGGCGTCCGACCCTCGCATCCGAGCCAGCTGGCGCATCCGAGCCTCACTGCTGCGCCCTCTGCGTTCCCCTCTTGATGCCGCATGTTCTTTCTGCCAGTGCACCATCCAAAATGCGGCCCTATAAAAGGGAGGGCTGCGAGATCTCCCGGGTAATTTTTAAAAATTGCCATTTTGGCCCCTTTTTCCATATTTTCTTTATTTTGACTTGTCCCGAAGCCCTGGTATCAATTTTAGCACCCGAAACACGTCCCGAGACCCTCGAGAAGCCCGAAAACTTTAACTTTTCGGTTTTCAATCCCTACCTTCGCAGAGCCTGGTTTTCAATTAAGCTCTCAGTTTTCAACATAGAAAGTCATATTTAAAGCCGAAATGCTGTCCAAATTACTATTTTAACCCCCGGTTAACTTAAGGTGAGTCTAATATATAGGAAAAATTGTATGTTATGTGTTATATGTGCTATGTGATTCTCAGTGTTATTATTCCGAGTTATTCTTCCGTGTTATTTTATTCGCTATGTTTATAGCAAATATAATACATTTAACCATGTGATCAGTGAAATGACTTAGATTCACATTGGTACTAGTACGTAGCCTCTGGCCATGTAGAGCATGTCTCCGTAAGAGAATAACTTCTATTCTATGGCATTGGCAGAAAGTTAGATAGAATTGGTATGTAGCCTCCGACCATGTAGAGCATGACTCCGTAAGGGAATTGAACTCTATTCTATGGTATTAGCAAATGGTTAAAGAGGGTGTGAAAACCTGAAATCTACCGAAATGGTTAAACAGGGCGTGAAAACCTGAAATCTACTGAAATGCTAAACAGGGCATGAAAACCTGAAATCTATCATATTGATAATCATAAATTATATGTCTTTTGTGCCATTTGGGCCAAAGCATTATTTTTTCATATCAAGTATTGAAATCGTTATGTCTCATTGAAAAGTATATCTTTGAATAAAGTCTTTGATTGATATGAATGCTTGTCACATGATTTCACATATGTCTTGTTGTTCCTCTTTGCTTTTGCCACGTTGAAGTATATATAATGCATAAAATTATATTGTATCTATTTATTGAATTCACTAAGCGTTATCGCTTATTCCTCTCAATATTTAACAATTGCATGTGATGAGTATTCCAATATAGCTTTATACTGCTGAAAGATTTAGAATAGTTAATAGTATTTCTCTGTATTTTTATTGTTCATGTATGTATATGAATAGTAGATTCCTGGGTAGACATGAAATGTAATAAAACTTAGTCGGTTTGTATCCAATCCTTTGTATTCACTTTATCAATATAAAATATTGTTTTATAAATATGCATGTAGAATGATTTGAGGAAGTAACTTAAGAAATCTTTTGAAATATTATGAAAGTTTGTGTCTTTCAATCATGGTATCAGAGCAATGGTTTAAGTGAACTAAATATCACAGATTGATATTTAGACTTAAACTGTTGGAAGCTTAGTATATGAGCTGATTCATAATAAGTATATGTATACAAACCATAGGAAATATTTAAGTGGGGGATTGGGTAATTATAAACCCTAGTATTCTAAGATGTTAAGTTACTTTAGAATTTTAAG
Organism: Lactuca saligna; assembly: GCF_052625555.1. Classification (NCBI taxonomy): domain Eukaryota; kingdom Viridiplantae; phylum Streptophyta; class Magnoliopsida; order Asterales; family Asteraceae; genus Lactuca; species Lactuca saligna. The sequence goes on from NC_136417.1 coordinate 150,917,908, forward strand.
AAAATTAGTTTAAATGAACCAGAAATTTTAAGAATTTCTAAACTTAAACAAGAATTATTAAGTAAAGATGATACGATATATTTTAAGTTGAATACCTAATGCAGGCAAGCACTAGAATATTAAGAGGAGATATGCCTTATATTCTATTATGTGCTAAATGAAAAATGAATATAAAGATGAGATATGCCTTATATTCTATTATGTACTAAATGATAAATGAATATAGAGAAGAGATATGCCTTATATTCTATTATGTGAAAAAGCTTAAGGTTTGTTGCCGACCATGGTTTAGAAAATTTTAAGAATTTTCATAATAGAATTTTTTTGAGTGATGAAGAGACTTATGATAGTTGACATCGATAAGTTTATAAATAAACGATCGCGAGATATCGTAAAATAATAAATATGAATTGTTATCATAATAAGTGTATAAATACCAATAGAATGGTAATATACATTTAAAGTATGTTTGATATATAATAACATCTTTGGAAGAAAGATGTGTGTTTGAAACACGTTTGGACAAGATAAATGAGTTGGTACAAATCCACGAAGTTGTTCTACCGCTGTTCAGATTGAAGCAATGATTGTTTAGAAAGTCGGAAGAACCGAAGATGGTGATCAGTACTTCGGCAGTATCACAATGAATGTTGTGCAAGATTTAGAAGAATTAAATGAAGATCAATAGAAAGGCTAATGAAGTTTTCAGACTCAATAGGCCAAGACTTTGTGATATAAAGTTCCATTGTGTGTTAAGCCGACTTTAACATACAAGATTGGGATGGTGAATTGAGTCATTTAGTGGTAAATGGTTAGGCAACTTACTTGTTTAAGTAAGGTAGAATGCTTAACTGAAGAAGAAATACACCCATAGTATCGTATGAAGAGATGTTGTAGTCAGGAATCACAGAGAACCAAGTTGAAGCTAGTAAAGCTTGCTGAGATGCAGCTAAGATGCAGACTTCTTAGGATAGACTCCTATGAAATAGACTTAGACTTACTCAGATACAAGAATAACAATGTCAAGGAAGAATAATGAAATGAACAAAAGTGCATGATGGATTGCATGAGTTAGAAGATGATGCAGGTAGTAGAAGACCGTTTATCTCCATGCTGCTAAAGTAAATATTGGAATAGTGTGTCTTGTAGAGTAGACACTACTCAAGAAAGAATTAATATGAAGAAATGGAAGTAAAATTTCTATCGACCTATGGAAAAGTATTAGGATATATTAAATCGAGCATATGCATGAGAAAAAAAAAACCCTAAAAAGTGAGTATAGGTAATCCAATATATGTTTGATAGAATCATAAAAACCCTAGTTGAGTCTAGGAGAAACTGTTGTACGTATTTGTGTGAACACATTCATGTTTAATAAGTTGCTTTGTGAAAACTTTTGAATGGTGACTTGGGAACTGCGAGATAATACTTGGGACGAGTATGAGTAGGTGTGAATAGTAGTAGAGGCCTATACTACTGGAAGCACATGACTCACACTTGGATCACGAAAAGTCACAAGGTTACCAAGAAGCTAGTAAATGATTTCGTTTTATTCATATGTGTCGTTACCTTCGTTTCAGTAATGACTAAGAAGATAACTATCATTTAAATCTTAATGTCATAAAGAATCGAGTCCGATTAGTATAAATCCGCGAAAGGAGTTAATTGGTTCAAAGAACCATGTCTTATATAGTGACAAAGCATCAGTAGGAATACTGAAGAAGTAAATGGTTGAGATAGTCGATAGAAATATAACAATCTTCATTAAAGAATTGAGCAATCATTAGCCAGAGATAAGACTTGGTATGTGGTGTTACTGGCCACAAGAAATGTTTCTGCCCTACTCTTACTAGTCAAATGGCGGGAAGTCAAGTTGCTGATCAACAATCAAAGAGTACTCCAACTAAAAAGGAGGAGGTGCCAAAAGCTAAAAGATGTGTAGGTCCGAAATCATGAATTAGAAATATGTGATGCTATTCTTTCTATTCTTAAGCATCCACGTGTTGATCAAACTCTTTTTGTTTTCATTATTCTATCAGCTCGATTTATTCGATCTGATTCTATTACAAGAGTTTGGTTCGTTATGTGTCTTGTTTGTTATAAATACAAATGTCAATAGAATAAAACCATTCGATTTTCTGTTATCGAAAAAGTAAATACCTTATCTTGGGTTTAGTCTATAAACCAAGAAGGAGCAGGAATCCACAATGAGAATTGAGTTTTAACTCAAAGATTAGGATCGAATGTTCAATAAAGAATGAAGAGTGGGTGCAAATTTGAACACCGCTAGTAATTAGGAAGTTTGAAGAATTTGACAATTGTTTGGCAAACTAAAAGCTAAAGATTGTACATTTTAGATTACCACAAAGGAAGTAAGTTAAAACTCGAATGTTGTAACTAGTAATTTTCTCGTAAACTCTAGATCTGCTCACATCTTATTTGATTTCAATGCCTCAAATTCTTTCGTGTCTTATAAATTCTCATATTCTTTTCAAATTGCTTGTTACGCAGTTATCCAATCATTTCATATAGATAACATTGGAAATATATCATTACTTGCTGATAAAGCCTATAGAGTTAGTGTTATAGGAATTGAAAGTTCTAATCTTCTTGCTAACCTTATTCCTATCTTTGATATTATTCTAAAAATGCATTGGTTGTTAAAGAACCACGCAAAGCTCTTGTTCTAGAAATAGATGATATGCATCCCTATCGAAAGGGAAGATCCTATTTATGTCTATGATGAAAGTAATAAATTTCTTTCTTAAAAAAAACTCGTAAATTATGTCGAATGGATACTCTACTTATCCGACTTATACAGTTAATACCTTGAAAGAGGAGAAGAAAACTGTGAATGATAACCTTTAGATAATTATCGACCGGTTGATGAAGAGTGCATATATTCTCGCCACACGTGAAACGACTCTATTGGAGAAATACGCGTACGTTACTTAGATGAAATTGTGGCAAGTCATGATGCGCCACTATAGATTATTTCCGACCATGACACTCATTTCACTCCTAACTTTTGGGTGAGAATGAAGCATGAATTAGGATCTCGAGTTGCTCTTAGTACAACTTATCATCCTCAGACAAATGGTCAAAAGAAGAGAGCAATCCAAACAGTAGAAAATATACTAAAGGTATATAAAGTACTGTATGAGCGTAAATGTCATACTCAAATATGTTGGCGTGATGTAAGACGGAAGATCTTTAGAGGATTTGAAATAATTCAAGACATCACTAACAACATATAAATTTTTCGAGAAAGAATGAAAGCGGCCCAGGATCGATAAATTCCCTATGCAGAAAAGAGGAGATGACCCGTAGAATTTCGGGTGGATGATTTAGTAATACTGAAAGTATTTCACGAAAAGGCATTATTCTACTTTGGAAGAAAGAACGGTTCGTAAGCAAGCATACTGCTTGGAATTGCCTAAAGATTTGACAAATATTCACGAAGTGTTTCATGTGAGGTATCTATGTAAAGGTTTAAGTATATATGATGAAATGGTTCTATTATCCGAGGTGATACTAGATAATAAGTTAAGTAGAAGAGATCGTAAATGAAAGAACGACTAATTTACATAATAAAGAACTGAAGTTGGTGCTACTCAACTGGAAACACCATTGAGGCTCAAATTATACTTGGGAAAAATAAGAATGAAATAAGAGTGTAGTATCCCTAATTGTTTTAATCGTTATGATTTCGGGGACGAAATCCTCAAAAGGAGGAGGTATTTGTAACATACACGTTTTGAAATTGTGTATTGTTATTATTAAAAGTGAATAAAATTGAGTGTTGAGTTCTAACATCTATTTTTACTAGAAATGAAGTAAAACTATGTTTAGAATCACTCATAAAATATTGGAAGTCTTATGAGATTCCAATTAATAGCCAAATAATGAAAATTTAGCGAAAATATAAAATTTGAAATAAGTAAAATTTTATTATTTGATTTTGTAAATCATCTCGTTAGAAACTTGTAGGCGAAAACCTCGTCAAAATCCGAGTTATAACGAAGAAGTTGTGACCAACCGAAGATCCGCGACAAAACCAGCACGACACCGAATGACGTAAAAAGTGAGTTTTTGATAAACTACTTTTTAACCTTAGTAATATAAATGAAAGTCGTAGTATTCGTTAAACCGAGAAATTCGATAAAAAGAACGCAAAAATCTGACTTCGTATGACGAAGTTATGATTTTTCGAAGTTTCAACTTAGCAGGAGACAACTAAAAACTCGAATTTTAGGTCGAGCGATATTTGACAGATACATCCTAAATGAGAATCGAAAGTCTCGTCATTTGTAGTACAACGGTAAAAAGTCTGACGAAAACAGATGTCGGATGAAGAAGTTATGAATTTTTAACGGATTTTCTTGTCCCGGTCTGTTAAAAATAATAATATTAAAAATAAAATCAAAATTAGCCGATGAAGTCTAAACGAAAGTTGTAGAGCGTAATTTTAGCTACGCGTGCATATAAAGAACGTCAAAACAGAGCTCGTATGCAAAAGTTATGGATTTTAGAAGTTCGGGGCTCAATTTGCGAGAAATATCGCATGAGAGGTCCAGATTCGGCCACGTCCTTCGCACAGAGCTACTGCGTCACCGAGTCGTGCCATCGCTGATTGGTCCAAAGCCGCGGTCCAATGGGCTTCCGACGCGCCTCGCTTCGTGTCACCATTCCGAGCCTCGCACCTGGCTACCTCGCATGCATGACATCTGGCATCCGACCCTCGCATTTGAGCCATCTGGCGCATCCCAGCCTCGCTGGTGCGCCCTCTGCCTTCCTCTCCTAATGCCGCATATTCTTTCTGCCAGCGCACCATCTGAACCTCGGCCCTATAAAAGGGAGGGCTGCGAGATCTCCCGGGTAATTTTTAAAAATTGCCATTTTGGACCCTTTTTCCATATTTTCTTTATTTTGACTTTTCCCGAAGCGCCGGTATCAATTTTAGCACCCGAAACACGTCCCGAGACCCCCGAGAAGCCCAGAAATTTGAACTTTTCGGTTTTGAATCCCTACCTTTGCAGAGCCTGGTTTTCAATTAAGCTCTCAGTTTTCAACATAGAAAGTCATATTTAAAGCCGAAATGCTGTCCAAATTACTATTTTAACCCCCGGTTAACTTAAGGTGAGTTCAATATATAGGAAAAATTGTATGTTATGTGTTATATGTGCTATGTGCTTCTCAGTGTTATTATTACGAGTTATTCTTTTGTGTTATTTTATTCACTATGTTTATAGCAAATATAATACCTTTGACCATGTGATCAGTGAAAGGACTTAGATTCACATTGGTACTAGTACGTAGCCTCTGGCCACGTAGAGCATGTCTCCATAAGAGAATAACTTCTATTCAATGGCATTGACAGAAAAGTTAGATAGAAATGGTAGGTAGCCTCCGACCATGTAGAGCATGACTACGTAAGAGAATTGAACTCTATTCTATGGTATTAGCAAATGGTTAAAGAGGGCGTGAAAACCTAAAATCTACCGAAATGGTTAAACAGGGCGTGAAAACCTGAAATCTACTGAAATGCTAAACAAGGCGTGAAAACCTGAAATCTATCATATTGATAATCAGAAATTATATGTCTTCTGTGCCATTTGGGCCAAAGCTTTATTGATGCATATCAAGTATTGAAATCGTTATGTCTCATTAAAAAGTATATCTTTGAATAAAGTCTTTGATTGATGTAGCCAGGTGCGAGGCTCGGAATGGTGAAGTTGATGCATATCAAGTATTGAAATCGTTATGTCTCAATTCGTGAAGTTGCAGGGGTTGAAAGGTTGTTTTGCTATAATTAAGGGAGAGGAAATTATACTTCATTTAAATTCTAAAAGCTTAGATTGAGGTTTGAATCATCTTTAGTCAAGGATATATATGAATTTTGTGTTGGAATGGCTCAACAAGTAGTCGAACAAGCCATATGAGTCGGCATGGTCCATTTGGGTTGATACATGTGAGTGCTTGGCCAAGCCAGGACTGATTTGATTTGTTGGCCCCTTGATGATTTGGGGATGATACATGTGAGTGCTTGGCCAAGCTAGGACTGATTTGATATGTTCAATCAGTCAGTCGTCGTAAATCATAAATCGGGAAACAACAAATGGATAGAGAGAATGATTTATAATCCATGTCTTAGTCTATATGATATCTATAATGGAGGAATATATGATCCTTTATCTAATAGACAAGTCATTCACAAATGTCAGAGTTCATCGACAAGGTAAGAGTTCGACAACGACTTTTGAGAGCTATGATTGTCAGTTAGGTTTTGAAGTCATACTCAATAATAGTTTTAGACTTATCCAAGTGGGAGACTGTTAGATTAGTGTCTAAGTCCATAACTATATTTGGTATGTACTTAACCCGACTCAGCATGGTCCATTTGGGTTGCATGGCATCGGAACATTTGGATAGACTATTTGTGAGAAAAAGACATTTTTGATATATTAATATATTTTAAGTTCTAACATATTACTATGAAATCATGTTATTTAATTAGTATTGATGAAGAATAAATTTGGACTTAATTTAGTGATCAAAAAGAGACTAATTAAATATATGGGGATTGATTATGTATATCATTCCTTCTTATATATATGGGCTTATGATCCATGATTCCTTATGTTGGGTTTAACCCATGTGGTAACCCATGGATACTCCATGGAGGTTAAAACCCAGGGAGCATAAGGAATGGGTAAAGTCATGGGTTACATGGTGTAACCCTAATATGCACACTATATAAGGACCCCTTTAGCTCAAGAAATTGGCACTGGTGATACATATATGAGAGCTAGCCGATTTGAGCATGAGTGTCTTCTTTTCATTGTTATTCCAAGTGTTGATGATGTTGTGTGAACCATTTGAGGTGTCACACTTGGGGCACTAGGCTCTCGAGTTTCATGGAGTCGAGCTACATTAACAAGGTATGTATTTCTATCTAGTTTATTACCCAAGTATCAAAGATTGTATGGTAGTTAGGATAATACCTTGGAATATTCATATTTGCATGTATAATAGAGAAAACATAGATCCAAGGTATTTAGGGTTGCATGTACACTTTTGAGTGTCGGAATGCTCATAACCCAACACCAAGAACCAAAATTAGGTTTTTGGTCTATTTGGTGTATGCCCAACGTACAGGTTGTATACCCAACATACGTGGGTGGTGTTGGATAAGGTGTCTAAGTCCATAACTTATTTGGTATATACTTGACCCGACCGGCATGGTCCATTTGGGTTGCATCTCATCCAAACTATTATGGATAATTTTATGAGAGTTATACACATATGTTTATTAATATATTATGAGTTATAATATATTAATATGAAGTTATGTTATTTAATTAGTTTTAGTCTTAAATTAATTATGAATTAATTTAGAGATTAAAAGGAAGACTAATTAGATTATGGGCTATTTGTTTTATATAGTGTGGGCTAATACTCATTTGTTAATGGGCTAGGCTTATGTGGAAGTCCATGGATGATCCATGGAGCTTTTAACCCATGGATCCTTGGAAAGGAAAAGACATGGGTTATTAGGGTTTCACCCTAACCATGCACACTATATAAGCATGCTTATGGAGCATGGAATGGAGCCTAAGAGGAAACTAGTGAACTAGTGTGTGTGTGTGTGCTTGTGTGTGGCCGATTTTATACAAGGGTGTATACTCTCTCAAAGTTTTCCAAGAGTTTGTGGTGTTTTGTGATTCCATTTGAGGCATTCACACTATTGGTGCTTGACCCTCAAACTCCTTAGAACCAAACTCATCAAAAGGTATGTAATCTCTTCTAACTCTTTTATGTTGAAATGTTCCCCATGCCATGTTAGATAGGGTATAAACCTTGGAAAATTTATTATTTTGCATGTATTTAGACAAACATAGATCCAAGGTTTATTAGGGTTGCATGCACACTTAGGAAGTGTTAGATTGCTCAAAACCCAACAGTGGTATCAGAGCCTAGGCTTGCTTGTTTGATACTTGATGCAAAATAGTGAAAAAAGTCGAAATCGTTGCTGTCTGCATGGTGGACTCGCCGAGTCCATTGGGGGGAATCGACGAGTCCAAGGCAAACTTCAACCTACTCGACGAGTAAGTTCATGCACTCGACGAGTAGGATCGAAAGAGTGCAGTTTTTCGACTTTTGCTGCTGGAAATGGACTAGAAACATTACCCTAAACTGTTTTGGTGTTATAAAACTTATTTTAGTTGGTGTAATGGTTGTTCTAATCCATTTGCAATAGCATATATCAAAATTCCGTGATTTTATGTGTTCATATAATTCTTGAGTTCTTGATGATCATGTTCATGTTCTTATGAATTTAGAAAGTGATCGGAATTATTTGCTGAATTGTTTAGAATTAATTCTTGATCATTTATGTGTTTTAATGGAGTCCATAATTTGTCCTCAAGTTATGGATTTCCAAAGGTCACTCTTATTTAACACACACTTAAAACACATAAGTTACATGAAAATGAAGAGTCTTCATTTTTATGAACCTTTAATTCATAAGTTATGAAATGAAGAGTTTTGCAAAGTTACAAAACTTGCCCTCAAGTTTTGGAATTTGTAAAGTTTCACACACTTTAATAAACTTTAATTCCAACCTTTAGAGTTTTAATAGTTAAAATTTAACGCTTATACTATTTATAACATTAATGGTTAATTATTATATATATGTATAAGAATAAGTCGTTTTACCGTTAGTAGGCCTCATTCACGAAGTCGGTCTATAAGGTGGGTATAAGGTTGTTGCCTATAAAATGGCGACTTAATGGGTGTATACTCTCACCCACCGCTTGCTTGATCGGTGGAGGGTCGTTAGCCGAACGGGTAGAACAATGACTTTAAATCCTCATTAAAAGTATAATGAATATTATAAAGTAACTAAACTCTTTTAATTCCCAATCTTAGTTATTTTAGGAAAAATGTGAACATGGTGCTAGTCCATGGAATTCACACTTTGTACCTTACCAAGTCGTTGGTGGAGCGTGTGTGGTTAACTGGCACACTAACTAGGAGTAGTAAGGATCACGAAGGGTGACTTAATGTTTGTCATAGATCAATGGAGCGTATGTGGTTAACCGGCACATTGATTAGGTGATAATATTAAGGGTACCAAGTGAATTAGCATGGTTATTCACACCTTGTTTTTTGATCCTCAGCATCCCAGTCACAAAACTTGAAGGGAACAATCGAGATTGAAACATGCCATTGAAAAGTTCAATGAATCTCAAAAGAATCTAGGAATTTCAAATCCAATTAAACCTAATAAATCATTTCGTTTTCATGGTGGAAATTGGTGAATCGTCATTCACCTACCTTTCAAATATATTATTACTTAGATTACGGCATCCCTCTTCTAAGTGTAATATATTGTGATTGGATCCTAACCTTAATATTACATTTGGGTGTCTTATTAAGGATCCTAAATATCTAATCTAAACTTACTATCTTCTTTCAGATGTCTTCCAACACTAATGCTTCAGGCTCTAACCCAACTGGTTCTTTCTCTCTCATGAATCTTTGTGGGAGGGTCATCTTTGATGGTTCCAACCTCATGGATTGGATTAGGAACATCAGGATGGTTACTCGTTATGAGGACAAGGAATATATCATCGATAAGGAAGTAAAAGAACTTACTATCTTCTTTCAGATGTCTTCCAACACTACTGCTACTCCTGAGGAGATCGCTGAATTCAGGACTCATGAGAGAGATGCTACTAAGGTGGCATGTATCATGATGGCCACGATGACAGCCGAGCTCCAAAAGTCGTATGAAGATTTCTACCCTTTTGAGATGCACCAAGACCTGATGGAAAGGTACCATCAGAGTGCTCGTCAGGAGCGGTATGAAATAATCTCCTCCATAATAACTACCCGCATGAAGGACGGTGAATCCGTCACGGGCCACATGCAAAAGATGCAAAGGTATGTGGACTGTTTGCTGAAGCTGAATGTTAACATCGCCGAGGAGTTGGCAATTGACATCATATTGCACTCCTTGCCTTCTTGTTATGATCATTTTCGAATGACATATCATATGAACAAGGAGGAAGTTACCCTCAGCAAGCTTCAAGGACTCTTGAAGACCGTGGAATCCGGTCTTAAGGGTAAGGCGGTTGTTACCTCTACTACTCCTACTCCAACATCTACCCCTGTTTTGGCTATTGGGCAAGGCAAAGGGAAAAAGAGGAAGCACCCTTCGAAGGGTACCAAGGGAAAGTCTCTTGAAGGCTCCTCATCAAAGACCAAGAGCGGTTCTGTCACTCCTTCTGCCATTCCCAAGGATGCTGAATGCTTTTATTGCCATGAAAAGGCACACTGGAAGCGAAACTGCCCTAAGTACTTGCAGGATCGAAAGGATGGGAAAGTGAAACCCACCCATGCAGGTATTTACACTATATTGTCTAATTACTCAACATATTCTAACTCTTGGGTGCTTGATACAGGATGTCGTATTCACATATGTTCTGATTTGCAGGGCCTAAGAAGAACTGAGGATGTGGAGCACGGGAAGATAAACTTAATCATGGGGAATAGGAAGGCTTCACCTGTTTCCAAGATTGGAGTTTATACCTTGTTGCTTAATAATGGGTTAAAATTAGATTTGAATAAATGTGTGTACTCGTCTGAAATGGCGAGGAATATTATTTCTTTTCATGCTTTGTACAAACAAGGTTTTACCTTTTCGTTTGATAATGAATGTGGTGATATTAATGCTTTCTTTAAAAATGTGTTTTATTTTAAAGCATTACCTTGTGATGGTGTGTATGAAACTGTTTCGATTGTAGACAACTTAGGAAATAATGTTTTGTATATTGATTCTTCTACTAGCCGAGATAAAGCATCATTGTGGCATTGTCGTCTTGGACATGTAAACAAGAAACACGTAGGCCAACTCCAAAAGAGTGGAGTCTTGGAATCATTTGACCTTAAATCAGATGATAATTGTGAATCTTGTCTACTTGGAAAGATGACAAAATCACCCTTCACTGGAACTTGTGAGAGGGGTGAGGGTTTGTTGGACCTAATACATACTGATGTATGTGGACCATTCAAAACCGCCACAAGGGATGCTAATCGGTATTATGTAACTTTTATTGATGATTTTAGTAGATATGGGTATGTCTACTTAATTAAACATAAGTCAGAAACCTTTGAAAGGTTTAAGGAATTCAAACAGGAAGTAGAAAATCAATTGGGCAGGAACATTAAGATGCTTCGATCCAATCGAGGTGGTGAGTATCTTAGTACCGAGTTCCTTGACTATCTTAGGGAGTGTGGGATTGTCTCACAATTGACTCCTCCCAGGACACCACAACTGAATGGTGTAGCTTAGAGACTGCCGCTCGTATCCTTAATCTAGTCCCTACAAAGAAGGTTACCAAAACACCTCATGAGATGTGGACTGGGAAGGTTCCCAAATTTGTACCACATCAAAATTTGGGGTTGCGAAGCTTTCGTGAGGCGTGAAACTCATGATAAGCTTGAACCCCGAAGTGAAAGGTGTATTTTCATCGGCTACCCACAGAAATCCTTCTGTTACCTCTTCTACAGACCCAGTGAGAATGTGGTCTTTGTAGCACGAAGAGGGATCTTTCGCGAGAAAGAATTTATAAGCCAAGGAGACAATGGGAGGCAGATTGTTCTTGAAGAAATTCAAGAATCAATTGGTGAAGGAACCTCAGACACTAGCAATTAACCTGAGGAGGAAACTCCTCTTGATCCAGCTGATGAGTCTGTACCTTCAAGGCGTTCTACACGGGTTAGGAACACACCTTCGTTTTATTATGGTTTTCATATTACTACGGAAGGTGATACGTTCATCAATGATAGTACACTGGTAAATTTGGATGAACCTAGCAGTGTAAAGGAAGCCATGGTAGGCCCGGAGTCTGCTAAATGGAAGGAGGCTATAGACCACGAGATACAGTCCATGTATGACAATCAAGTTTGGAACTTGGTTGACCATGTACCAGGCCGTAAAATAGTCGGGTGCAAATGGATCTTCAAGAAGAAGAAAGACATGGAAGGAAAAGTGCATACTTATAAGGCTCGACTGGTTGCGAAGGGTTTTACTCAAACTCAAGGTATTGATTATGATGAAACCTTCTCGCCGGTAGCAAAGATTAAGTCTATTAGGGTTATGTTAGCCATTGCAGCTTTCCTTAACGGAAAGTTGGCTGAGGATGTGTACATGAATCAGCCAGAGGGTTTTGTCAGTGCAAAGTACCCTAATAGAGTATGCAAGCTTGAGAAATCCATTTATGGATTAAAACAAGCATCTTGTAGCTGGAATCTTTGTTTTGATGAGAAGGTAAAAGAGTTTGGCTTCTCGAGAAACGAAGATGAGTCTTGCGTGTATGTCAGAGCTAGTGAGAGTATAGTTAGCTTCTTGGTACTGTATGTGGATGACATACTACTCATAGGAAATGACATCCCAACCTTTCAGGAAGTTAAGTCCTGGCTTGGGAAGCGCTTTGCTATGAAGCACCTAGGGGAGGCTACCTATATCCTAGGGATAAGGATATTAAGAGAAAGGAGTAAAAGACTAATTGGACTTAGTCAGAGTATCTACTTGGATAAGGTGTTGAAAAGGTTCAACATGGAGAATTCCAAGAAAGGAGATTTACCGATCCAAAGCAATACCAAACTGAGTAAGACTCAGAGTCCGAGTACAGAGGCAGAGATAGCTGAGATGAGCCAATTACCGTATGCTTCTGCAGTTGGCTCGATCATGTATGCTATGACTTGTACCCGTCCTGATGTGGCATTTGCTTTGAGCATGGTCAGAAGGTATCATGGGAACCCTGGCAAGGCTCATTGGACAGCGGTAAAGAACATTCTCAAGTACCTGCGGATGACTAAGGATTGGATCCTTACCCTTGGTGGCAGTGATGACTTGAGAGTATTATGGTATAGTGATGCTGGTTTTCAAACTGATAGGGATAATTTCCGCTCTCAGTCGGGCTGGATCCTTACCTTAAATGGAGGGGCAATTTCTTGGAAGAGTTCCAAACAGGAGACGGTGGCTAATTCGACTTGTGAATCAGAGTATATAGTAGCGAGTGAAGCAGCGAAGGAGGCGATATAGCTAAAGAACTTCATCGAAGACCTTGGAGTTGTACAAGCTATTAAGGAACCTATAGAGATTTTCTGTGACAACAATAGTGCAGTTACCTTAGCCAAGGAACCAAGAGATCATGGCAAATCTCGACACATTGACAAAAAATATCACTTCATAAGACACAAGATTGAAGAAGGACTTCTTGTGACAAGGAGGATATCGTCGGATGAGAATCCTGCAGATCTCCTTACGAAGGGACTGACGAGGGTTAAGCATTTTCAGCATGCGAGACGCATCGGGCTGAGGGACGATATTAGTTTTACAGTTTAGATAGTTTTCCTGAAACTTGTAAAATGTAATCGACGTTTGATGATGAATAAAATTTGTGATTTATTTATGAGTAAAGTGTTACTATCATTGTCAATTAATTACTATTGTTTCAGTTTTGCATGTTTTGACTTCCAGAATAATTAATTTATTCAAACCTCCAGAATCGATCATATGTCGGAAGTAGGTATGAATCAAGATTGTCATGAATTGGGTTTGTAGATGGATAAAGGTGTTTAGACATGGCAATTGTGACAACCCAAGTTGTCCCGTTACATTTCTCCGTTACCGTTAACGGAATTTTCCACTGTTCAGAAGTTCCGTTAATAAGAAGCCGTAAAATTTAATAAACATTTCAATTGTGTATGTCTACATGTCGTTAAGTCGTGAAAAAGGAAATAAAACACAGGACACACATTTTCATTCATTTGGAAAATGTCAAGTTTTATTATTACGACCACTAAATCGGGTGTGACCAAAAGCCCCGTTTAACGGCAGTATCGGCTAGAATTTCACTGTGTCCCGACTCAAAACCCTATATAAGGGTTAGTGGAGTCTATTGGAGACTTTTTACACTCTCTCTCTATACTCTCTCTCTAGACCCGTTTTCGCCCCGAAACCGCAACCAAACGCTTCCAAATTGTAAGTCTGCTTACCCTAGCTTAATCTAAACATAGTGATTTATGTTTATAGCCCAAAAATCATCCTAGAAGGCATGGAATAAGGAGTTTACGGCCCAGGAACACTCTAGGGCCGTAAACCCCTAAAATGGTGCCAAACATGCCTCTAAACTTATCCATAAGCTTGGGAATAATTAGGGGATATAGCCTAGGAGTGTTTAAACATTAAAAGGCATGATTTTAGGACTCAAACAAGAGTTTACGGCCCAAGCACAATCTTAGGCCGTAAACTCCTCAAAATCATGTCAAAATGTCCCAAATGTGAACCAAACTCATCCTAGGGCTTATTACATAATTTAGGGACTTATCCTCTTGAGTTTAGACACTTGAAACTCTCCAAAATGATTTAAAGAAAGGAGTTTACGGCCCAGACAAAGGTCAAGGCCGTAAACACCCTAAATCATGCCCAAAAGTTAGTTTTTGTCCCCCAAATGACCATAGGCTACCTCTATAAAATGTTAGGAAGAATCTAAGGGCTTAAACACAAGGAAAATGAGGGATTTCTTGGAGTTTACGGCCCAAGCATTTATCTAGGCCGTAAACTCCCCAAAACCACCCTCAAATGTTTGTTTTAATCACCCAAAATAGCATTAAACTTCATTAGAAATCACTAGAAAGGCATTAGGGGCTTGAAACATCACCAAACTCAATGATTTAGAGTTTACGGCCGTAAACTCCTTTAGGAGTTGTTCTTAGGCCGTAAACTCCATTATAAGGCCCTTAGGAACCTCAAATCCACTCATGCCCTTTAGGAAAAATGCTTAGAATAATTCCATGAACAAGCTAGAAGCATCAAACACCCAAGAATAGGACCTTGGGAGTTTACGGCCGTAAACTCCCTTAGGTTGGGCCGTAAACTCCTTGTTTGGTCCATGTTGGTGTTTTAAATCCATTTACACACTTGATATGTGAGTATAACAAAGTCCCACAACTGATAAGAGACCCTTAGCACCCGTAAATGCTACCCGGGACCCCAAACACTCAACCAAAAGTGTTTTCCACTCCTTTGAGTGTGTATAATTGTTTAATTAGTATATTATATGCTAATTGTATGTGAACATATGTTATCATATGTTAAAATAGGTCCTTGTGTGTGTTCAAGTCCTTGCGTGACCCCGAACGCCCAAACAACACTCTCGTTGGACCTACTTACACAAGGTGAGTTCATACCCCTGAATGAACCTTTTAAATGCTTTTAAATGTTTTATAGGGGGGGAATACAAGTTAAACATGCCAGTTATCATGTCAATCGCATATGATTGATAACCCGCATGCACAAGATTTTACCACTTTTACACTGTTTTACCGAGTGGGACACTAAAATGACTTTTACCAGTTTCATAACTTTTACTTATACTGATTTATTCAAATTCATCCTAAATTGGTTTATGAAAGATCCTATAAGGTTTTAAACATATTTTACAAAGGAATACAATTTGTGATTTTCTCTGTACATAAAGGCTTTTCATTAAAGATTTCCCTTTTTGACGTATACTTTTACTTGTTAAACACTGCTGCTTCACTTATACTTATTTTATACTCTGACTCGGTAACACTTTCACTTATACCTATAGTCGCTTATACTTGATGACGCTTATACTTATTCACGCTCTTACTTAGTGATACGATTTCTCCTTCACTTATTCTGGATAACGACTTTACTCCACTTATACTTGATAGACGTTCTTACATCACTTATTGTCGTCTCGGCTTAGTGATACACTTATACTTGGTACGCTTATACTTCATGGTTCGATTATCCCACACTGTACACATATACTTCACGACTCGGATGTTCCACTGTACTCTTATACTTCACGACTCGGATGTTCCACTGTACTCTTATACTTCACGACTCAGATGTTCCACTGTACACTTATACTTCACGACTCAGATGTTCCACTGTACACTTATACTTCACTGTATGATACACACTCAAGCGTAGTTAGATGTATGTTTATGCTTGTATAGATGCATATAAATAATGATTGAAGGACTTAGGAAGGCTTGTCCGCCCTATTTCCTTTTCTTCGTTGAGATGTGGTCTGGTGGGATCGGATGTCCATCTGAAGGTCGTTCAATTCATTAGTTATATATTATGTATACGAGCATAGACATACGAGTTTTCTTCAGTCACTTCAGTTAAGAATCTATACCTCTAGTCTACACTTACATAAGAAACCCACTCCCTCCTAGTAACACACTATCCTCTATTTGGGATGCATCTTCGGGACACGGCCTTCTCCGTCGTCTAGTTGGTAACCAGAGTCTCCTGTAGGGAGAGCGGACATTGTGTGTATAGGCCTATACGGGATTGACAACCCCGCACCCTGACTGCTAGCTACAGTCCACGGCCTTCCAAGCCAAGGGGTGACAAATGTCACATTATATAGATGCTTGTAGAGCGTCGAGAACTCTAGTCAGTATGGTTACGAGTATCCTGGGTTGCCTTATAATTCATGGTTTTAAGGTAACAGTATTTCTTCAGCGATTTACACTGTATGCTGATGTCACCTTTTCCAGAGTCACACTGTTTTGACCTTGCTAGATGTATCTTTCATTTGATACCGTCTGGGGTCTGTTATCTCTGTTTGACCTTTCAAGATGTACCTTTCATTTGGTATCGTCTGTGGTCTGTCTTCACTGTTTTGACCTTGCGAGATGTACCTTTCACTTGGTATCATCTGCGGTCTGTCTTCACTGTTTTGACCTTGCGAGATGTACCTTTCATTTGGTATCGTCTGCGGTCTGTCTTCATTGTTATGACCTTGCAAGATGTACCTTCCATTTGGTATCGTCTTCGGTCCGCGTTCACTGTTTTAGACCTTACCAGTTGTACCTTTCATTTGGTACCTTCTGGGGTCTATTTCTCCATTTGTTAGACTAAACCAGGCGTGTCGTTAGTTCGATACTTTCCTGGAGTCTATGACTCTTTTGCCTTAGTCAGCAGTCCTCACTGCTGAGGCATATGTTATTCCCTGATGCCTCTGCTTTCTTTATTAATCAAATTCAGTATTTTGATATTATTAGCAATTAAGGGAAACTTCTTCTTACCACATTACACTGACCAATCTTGGTAGAAGGCTGCTTTTATTAAAGAAAATATAGGATTTTCTGGAAAGAACACTAATACACTGAAATCACTTAAAATACTGCTTTATAAAGTTATTTGACTAAATGACACTAAATACTTATGAACTCACCAGCATTGTAAAAATGCTGATACTCGCTTTTCAAATAAGTTGTATTCTCAGGTTAGCATTAGATAGGTACATTCCCGGAGCTGTTGATGAAGATAGCTTTGTACAATGTTGTATTTATTCTATTACTTGTATTACTTTAAATTGCTGTAATGTAACCTTGTAAAACTATTACTATTAATGCAATGTTTTGTTGTACTTGATTTACTATAATGCATCTGTTGTGATACTTGACATGAAGTCATCCACCCCAGAACGTTCCCGCCGTTTCGGTTTTGGGGTGTGACAGATTGGTATCAGAGCCTTGTTTATAGTGAGCTAAGTATATCAATTCATAAAAGATATACAGCCTATAAATGCAATGGGATAAAACACTTTGAACAATAAATTATACTTTAAAATATAACCATATTTTACCAAAGTATAATAACATCCAGAATCTAAACACTCGAACACAAGTATCACAAGAAGAACAAGAATAAAAGTCTTCGGATGTTGAACCCTATAGTCAATCCTGGGCAGTCATGTAATCGTAAGCTGGAATAAATGTAACCTGATCAACTACCTTTATTCAAGATGCGATGCACGTGTGCTTGGGAGTGATTGTGGTGTGCAACAGGTCTGAAACTTACCAACTAGGATTTGCTAGAGCCAAACATAAAGTTAAAATACTATAGGAGTATTTTACAACGCTAAAAGATTCACACTAAACCCAGAATTATAATTCAAAGACGAGAACCAAACAAGAATTAGAAATACCATAGGAGTATTTAGGATACATAGATAACCTGGTGTGAGAACTAAAAGATCCTTATTGACATACCTACAACTACAGAGGGTATACTTCCAAGGTTATACATGATAAGGACCCCATAGGCTAAGAATGTGTGGTTTCGCTCTATTTCCTTTTCCTCGTTGGGATGTGGTTCTAAAGTAGTATCATATATTCGAAGGCCTATCGGATCTAAGCTATATATGATTTGTATACCCTGTGTAATCGTAGCAGGACTCGATGTGGATCATCCAGCGAAATGTTAATAATCTGTTAGAATTCTTTAGACATTTCCATTCTCGCACGAACCCTGTAGAAAACCCTACCACTTCAGTGCATAACAGAAGAGTTGAATTCGACCCCGAAGAGGTTCATTGAGGAGATTTCCTATTCGAAAATAGATGAACTGGGTCGAGACTATTGAATACACCAAGTGCCCGTGTTCTTTTAGGGACAACGGTGAGAAACTCGCCTAAACTTCGGAGATTCCCAGTCATCCATCATGAAGTGATGACACCCATAGTCGGAGTCAGAAGGAAGGTGGAGTAGATATTCAATATGTCCATACGAGAAGAGAACCCTAGGAAACTGCCCGAAGGAAACCAACGCCGATTCCAGTCAAAGGTACGAGGCAGACCGAGGGAGGCAGTACGTGGAACCCGAGAAGTGTCTTTTCCTCGTGTTCGTCACGCTAATACACCCATAAAATAATACAATTTAGTGAGTTAGTGATTACACTGCTCACGCTATGTGTTAGGTAAATCGCCTTGTTCCCATTGCCAGTAATATGCTTACAGCGGATCCCCACACCTCTGTGATGTTGTTTAGCCATAAGCCCTTATGAGCCTCTCTTTCTGTAGTTTCGTTCCGAACTGTTCTCAAATCTCTCCAGGCCGGAGAGTGAAACCTTTCTCAGTATAAAGGTAACTTAGTAGGAGCGACCCGCATCTTATGGCCTTTTTCTGATATTCATACACCCACTTTGATTACCAGGACTACATCATAGGGATGTAGGTCGACACTCAGACAACCAATACCCGAGGCACGGGAAAAATATTATGCCTAATACGTTCAGGACAGAAACGTCCAGGGTTAACCATCGTCACTCATTACCTTGTATTCCTTTTCGTGTAGGAAAAACCATGCCACCGAAGAAGCGTAACCAATCCACAAGCAAGAAACCTACTCTCCTATTTGATGAAGCTACGTTCCAAGCTGTAGTTTCAGCAGCCGTAGCAGCTGTCATGGCTCACCTGAATGCTAACAACGCCAATGTTAGCAAGGTGCTCGTTGGAAATTCCAATCCTGACAATGGACAACATCAACCCACACTTCGATACTCAGTCACCCACGAACCTCAACCGAACCCACTAAAGAGGAAACTCAAGATAGAGGAGGGAAGTACCTCGGCTCAAGGACCTTCCGATGGACAACGAGCTGAGGCAGTCTGTACCCCTGCCAACCCTTCCCTCCCGACTCCAAGAAGACCGTATCTAGGAGACCTTCCCCACTGCAGCAGGTGCAGCTACCATCATCATGGTGCCTGCCGAGAACTCTATTGTGCTAGGTGCCACATGAAGGGGCATGCTGCTCGTGTATGCAGAACTCCGGTGGAACGTATTTCAACAATCGCCAATGCGGCGGCCACACAGGTTTGCCGTCTATGTGGCGAGTTCGGACACTTCAAGAAGGATTGCCCAACCGAAGGAAAAGACAAAGACACAGAAAGAGCCTGACACTACTGCTTAGGGAGAAACGTCAAGGAACTCGGTAGATTTTTGGTACGACTCTCGATCTCAGATAACAAAGCTAAATACATTAAAAGACTAATTCAATGTA
The DNA here is from genome assembly GCF_052625555.1 of Lactuca saligna. Classification (NCBI taxonomy): domain Eukaryota; kingdom Viridiplantae; phylum Streptophyta; class Magnoliopsida; order Asterales; family Asteraceae; genus Lactuca; species Lactuca saligna. The sequence goes on from NC_136417.1 coordinate 150,937,813, forward strand.
AATTCTTTCCAGCAAGGAGAAAGTCGCAGCACTGTTATAAAATTTAAAATTTATTAGGTAAAACTATAGTGGCTAAACATATACGTTACGACCATGTATAATTAAGATGGACAGACCTACAGTGAGCGAATGCCGCCTCATCTCCTGTTCCTCGTTTGGTTGTGGATTTAGGGCGGGGTCACTCAGTCAACAGTCCTCCCCACCTTAAATGTACATGACTAGTATATGTGAGGCGATTATAGAAACGCCTTGTGAGAATCCGTTCATGAAAAGATACTCTATTCGGAAACACTTAGAACTCTCTATAGTTCCGCGTCGAATCTATCGGTTCAAGTATCCGTGGTAGTGATACGTAGGACGAAACCCGAGATGCCTCGAACTTGTGTGCCTGTTCGGCACATGACTCTATCGATCTTCACTTTATATCCTGATGAAGTGTGCCAACTTCGACGACTCTATTGATCATGGTTTGATTTCGTGCAACCGTGTGTAAATCCTTAAGTGCTGTGTAAAAAGAACTTTCTCCATAGCCATATCGACAAATAAAGGTTCTTCCAAACCTGAACCTAACACAAATAAACCAACCTAATACGACCCGTAAAAATCGTCCCTCTTATCTCAAACCTTTCGAAGTACCCACAGGAGGGTACCATACACTGTTGACCGACCCCTCGTAGTCAGATGAACACCGAAGTGAAACACACTACAAGATACTCTAGATGACGACAACCAACCGAAGCAGACTCCGTATATTTCCCCCGAGAGACCCTTCGCACCTCGCACATTAGGTTCGTGAACCTAGAGAATAGAACTCATGAGACTGACCGCTATAATCAGGTATATGCATAAGGGCGACATATAATTGAGATCAAAAAGATTAAAGGTGTGTGTTTCCTCCCTATTCCCTGTTCCTCGTTGGGTTGTGGGTTTGGGGTGAAGTCGCACAGCTGAACATCCCGCCGACCTCAACTGTATACTGCTCGCATACACACGGTAATTGCGGTTAGGCTTAGTATGAGCTCTACCACGGACCTCTTAGCAAAACACCTTGACCATATTCCATAACATAGGAGCCGAAGTCAAGAAAATCACTACGGGTTGAACTCTTAAAAGTTCCGAGTGAGAAAACTCTATACTCACTAGATTTAACCTAGACCGAGAAAACCCAGAATCTCTGGATGAGTAGTTGCAGTATATGCCCGCACTACTCCGACACTTCGTCCACCTCGTTATAGACAAGTGGTGAAGTGCGAATGTAGTTGCGTTAAGCCTCGTGACACGTCGTCGCCCTGTAGACGATGGAATAAATTCTCCGAAGAGGACACTAGAATGCCGAGAACCACAGGATAACCTTCGCAGCCAAGAATACTTGGTAAAGTGCGAATGTAGTTGCGTTAAGCCTCGTGACCCTGATCCCGAAGAGATTATAGACTTGACACCAGCCCTGGTGTTAGTCGAAGGGTTATGCAAGAGCACGCACTTTCCACGCTAGAATAAACCACAGTCTTGGAGATTCATTGGACTGTTAGGTGTTCCACGAATACTATCTCACGCAGAGATAGTAGAACCACCTCCCGAGATAGTCCAATGTTCATCTAGTGAAACCCTAACTCCTCGATCCTCAGGGTTTCCGTATCTCAAGCTTCGTTAGTGCAGGTTCATTTTGCACAAGTGCGAGATAGACACTCTATAGCAAACCAATAACCATAGTCACGCAACCCACTCGACGATCTAGAAATCCTCTATCAGCCAGTTGAAAGAAAACACGAAACCGAAGACCACCTGAGCTTCCTAAGGACTATCCTGAAGGACTACACATCCAGTACAAGCGAGAATGTTAGGAACTTCGTAATGGCGATCACACCAGTGTTGATCTTGCCATAGAAGTACACTATGTTCTTAGTACTGAAAAGCTCTACTCCTTTCCGAGAGCTTAGGACCATCCGGGATTCCTCATGGAGACATGGTCCGACCCTTTTCAGGCCGCTACTACTTTCGGATATACCACAAGGTTCACATTCGATCGACTCACTTCTTAGACTTGATACGTGAATTCCCGACAACACTCTTCGTACCTCACTCATCTTGATAGAATCCATCGAGAACCCTAACATTGTAGATACACCAGTTGGAACCCACTAGCTACATGAGACGGAATCCGCATCCCGTACGCGAGGGTCTGTTGAAATGACAAACACAGACCAGAGATCACTTGGGGATGCAAGGACAACCACATAGGAAGTACTCTCTTACCTCTACTTGGCCATTCATACCTACTTCCTTGCCTAGATCTGAATTTCGGGATGAAATTCCCTCTAACGGGGGGATGATGTGACAACCCAAGTTGTCCTGTTACATTTCTCCGTTACCGTTAACGGAATTTTCCACTGTTCAGAAGTTCCGTTAATAAGAAGCCGTAAAATTTAATAAACATTTCAATTGTGTATGTCTACATGTCGTTAAGTCGTGAAAAAGGAAATAAAACACAGGACACACATTTTCATTCATTTGGAAAATGTCAAGTTTTATTATTACGACCACTAAATCGGGTGCGACCAAAAGCCCCGTTTAACGGCAGTATCGGCTAGAATTTCACTGTGTCCCGACTCAAAACCCTATATAAGGGTTAGGGGAGTCTATTGGAGACTTTTTACACTCTCTCTCTATACTCTCTCTCTAGACCCGTTTTCGCCCCGAAACCGCAACCAAACGCTTCCAAATTGTAAGTCCGCTTACCCTAGCTTAATCTAAACATAGTGATTTATGTTTATAGCCTAAAAATCATCCTAGAAGGCATGGAATAAGGAGTTTACGGCCCAGGAACACTCTAGGGCCGTAAACCCCTAAAATGGTGCCAAACATGCCTCTAAACTTATCCATAAGCTTGGGAATAATTAGGGGATATAGCCTAGGAGTGTTTAAACATTAAAAGGCATGATTTTAGGACACAAACAAGAGTTTATGGCCCAAGCACAATCTTAGGCCGTAAACTCCTCAAAATCATGTCAAAATGTCCCAAATGTGAACCAAACTCATCCTAGGGCTTATTACATAATTTAGGGACTTATCCTCTTGAGTTTAGACACTTGAAACTCTCCAAAATGATTTAAAGAAAGGAGTTTATGGCCCAGACAAAGGTCAAGGCCGTAAACACCCTAAATCATGCCCAAAAGTTAGTTTTTGTCCCCCAAATGACCATAGGCTACCTCTATAAAATGTTAGGAAGGATCTAAGGGCTTAAACACAAGGAAAATGAGGGATTTCTTGGAGTTTACGGCCCAAGCATTTATCTAGGCCGTAAACTCCCCAAAACCACCCTCAAATGTTGGTTTTAATCACCCAAAATAGCATCAAACATCATTAGAAATCACTAGAAAGGCATTAGGGGCTTGAAACATCACCAAACTCAATGATTTAGAGTTTACGGCCGTAAACTCCTTTAGGAGTTGTTCTTAGGCTGTAAACTCCATTATAAGGACCTTAGGAACCTCAAATCCACTCATGCCCTTTAGGAAAAATGCTTAGAATAATTCAATGAACAAGCTAGAAGCATCAAACACCCAAGAATAGGACCTTGGGAGTTTACGGCCGTAAACTCCCTTAGGTTGGGCCGTAAACTCCTTGTTTGGTCCATGTTGGTGTTTTAAATCCATTTACACACTTGATATGTGAGTATAACAAAGTCCCACAACTGATAAGAGACCCTTAGCACCCGTAAATGCTACCCGGGACCCCAAACACTCAACCAAAAGTGTTTTCCACTCCTTTGAGTGTGTATAATTGTTTAATTAGTATATTATATGCTAATTGTATGTGAACATATGTTATCATATGTTAAAATAGGTCCTTGTGTGTGTTCAAGTCCTTGCGTGACCCCGAACACCCAAACAACACTCTTGTTGGACCTACTTACACAAGGTGAGTTCATACCCCTGAATGAACCTTTTAAATGCTTTTATTTTAAAGCATTACCTTGTGATGGTGTGTATGAAGCTGTATTTGTTGTAGATAACTTAGGAAATAATGCTTTGTGTATTGATTCTACTAATAATAATAACTTGGATAAAGCATCATTATGGCATTGTCATCTTGGACATATAAGCAAGAAACGCATAGGCCAACTCCAAAAGGATGGAGTCTTGGAGCCGTTTGACCTAACGTCAATTGATAGTTGCGAATCATGCTTACTTGGAAAAATGACGAAGTCACCCTTCACAGGCTCGTGTGAAAGGGGTGAAGGTTATTTAGACCTTATACACACGGATGTGTGTGGGCCATTCAAACATGCCACAAGGGATGCTAATCGTTATTATTTGACTTTTACTGATGATTACAGTAGATATGGATATGTCTACTTAATCAAACATAAGTCAGAGACTTTCGAGAAGTTTAAGGAATTTAAACAGGAAGTCGAGAATCAATTGGGCAGGAACATTAAGATGCTTCGATCCGATCGGGGTGGTGAGTATCTTAGTTCAGAGTTCCTCGACTATCTAAGGGAATGTGGGATTGTCTCACAATTGACACCTCCCAGGACACCACAGTTGAATGGTGTGGCTGAGAGGCGTAATCGAACCTTGTTGGACATGATTCGTTCCATGATGAGTCGAGCTTCGCTACCAATCTCATTCTGGGGGTATGCCTTAGAGACTGCCGCCCATATCCTTAATCTAGTCCCTACAAAGAAAGTTGCCAAAACTCCTCACGAGATGTGGACTGGTAAAGTACCTAAACTAGACCACATCAAGATTTGGGGTTGCGAGGCTTTCGTGAGACGCGAGACTCATGATAAGCTCGAACCTCGAAGCGAGAGGTGTATTTTCATCGGCTACCCACAGCAATCCTTTGGTTACCTCTTCTACAGACCTAGTGACAATGTGGTCTTTGTAGCAAGAAGAGGAGTCTTTCGAGAAATAGAGTTTATAAGCCAAGGAGACAGTGGGAAGAAAATTGATCTTGAAGAAATTCAAGAGTCAAGTGGTGAAGGAACTTCAAACTCTAGCCCTCAACTTGAGGAGGAAACTCCTGTTGAGCCAATTGACGAATCTGTACCTCTGAGGCGTTCCACGAGAGTTAGGAGTGCACCTGAGCATTACTATGGATTCCATATTACTGCAGAAGGTGAGACACTTATTAGTGATGAGACACTAGTAAGTCAAGATGACCCTAACAGCTACGAGGAAGCCATGGCAGGCCCCGAGTCTGCTAAATGGAAAGAGGCTATGGATAGCGAGATACAATCCATGTATGACAATCAAGTTTGGAACTTGGTTGAGAATGTACCAGGTCGAAAGACTGTAGGGTGCAAATGGATCTTCAAGAAGAAGACCGACATGGATGGTAAAGTACACACTTATAAGGCTAGATTGGTTGTAAAGGGCTTCTCTCAAATTCCTGGAGTGGATTATGATGAGACCTTTTCTCCGGTAGCCAAGATTAAGTCTATTCGGGTTCTGTTAGCCATAGCCGCATTTCATGACTATGAAATTTGGCAAATGGATGTCAAAACCGCTTTCCTTAATGGAAAGTTGGCTGAAGATGTTTACATGAGTCAGCCAGAGGGTTTTGTCAGCAACGAGTACCCTAATAGAGTGTGTAAGCTTGAGAAGTCCATTTATGGATTAAAGCAAGCACCTCGCAGATGGAATCTTTGCTTTGATGAAAAGGTCAAGGAATTTGGCTTTTCTAGGAGTGAAGATGAATCTTGTGTGTATGTCAAGGCTAGTGGGAGTATAGTTAGCTTTTTGGTATTGTATGTGGATGGCATACTACTCATAGGAAACGACATTCCAACCCTGCAGGAAGTAAAGTCCTGGCTTGGAAAGTGTTTCGCTATGAAGGACCTTTGTGAAGCTGCCTATATTTTGGGGATAAGGATCTTGAGAGATCGGAGTAAAAGACTAATTGGACTTAGTCAAAGTACCTACTTGGATAAGGTGCTGAAGAGATTCAGAATGCAAGACTCCAAGAAAGGAGAGTTGCCCATCCAGAGTAACGCCAAACTGAGTAAGACACAAAGCCCTAGCACTGAGGCTGAGATAGCACAAATGAGTCGAGTACCTTATGCTTCGGCTGTAGGATCGATCATGTATGCTATGACGTGTACTCGACCTGATGTAGCTTTTGCCCTGAGCATGGTTAGAAGGTTTCAGGGGAACCCTGGCAAGGCACACTGGACTATGGTAAAGAATATTCTCAAGTACCTACGAAGGACTAAGGACTGAGTCCTTACCCTCGGTGGGAGTGATGACTTGAGAGTTGTAGGGTATAGTGATGCTAGCTTCCAGACTGATAGGGATAACTTCCGCTCTCAGTCGGGCTGGATCTTTACCCTAAATGGAGGAGCAATTTCTTGGAAGAGTTCCAAGCAAGAGACAGTGGCAGATTCTACTTGTGAATCAGAGTATATTGCAGCTTGCGAGGCGGCAAAGGAGGCGTTATGGCTGAGGAACTTCATTGGAGACCTTGGAGTTGTACCGGCTATTAAAGAGTCAATGGAAATTTTCTGTGATAGTGAAAGTGTTGTTGCCTTAGCCAAGGAACCAAGGGATCACGGGAGATCCAAACACATCGACAGAAAATACCATTTCATCAGACATCGGATCGAAGAAGGACTCCTCGTGGCAAAGAGGGTATCATCATATGAGAATCCGGCAGATCCCCTCACGAAGGGACTGACTCGGGTTAAGCATCTCCAGCATGCTCGGAGCATAGGGCTGAAGGATGATATTAGATTTAGTAGTTAGATAACCTCGAAATTTGTAAAGTGTAATTGACATCTGATGATGAATAAAAGTGTTTATTTATGAGTAAAGTGTTGCTATCTCTTGTCGATCGTTTACTATATTTCTTTTGCATGTTTTGACTTCCAGAATAACTTTGTTTGGTATAACATATTATTCAAACCTCCACAGTCGATCATATGTCGGAAGTAGATATGAATCAAGACTGTCATGTTTGGTTGTAGAGGTCTTGGACAAGGCTACAACAATCATGAGTGCTCAAAAGTTCTGAGCATTGGACTCAACCCACGCTCACTGGAATCACTTCATGGAATTCTATCTTGAGTGATCGTGAGACGGTAATATCATATAAGTCTTTAAACCTAGAGATATGATTTGTTACTTACAAGTTGATTATGCATTGATTGTACGAAAAATGCATTGGTAACTCGATGTTATAAATCGCGCTCTTGTGTGTAATTCAATGAGTAGTAGAACAAACATATGAGTCGAAGTTTATATGTTCCTTCTTGGATTAGAAGCTGATATCTGGGCCCCTCGATGACTTTGTTTTGACCTATGTACTGGGCCCGGTCAGAACTAAATTGATGTGTTCAATGAAGTTCTTTGTCAAACAAATCGGAAATCGGGAAACAAACTGTTGGACAATAAGTAAGACATTGTTCCATGTATTTGTCCGACTGATATCTAGAACAGAGGATTATATGATCACTTATCTTAAATGGCGTACTATCATCTTCTCAGTTCTGAGAAACCTTGTAAAGAGCTACGATTGCCGATCAGTTCCTGAAATCATACTTGCAGTAATAGTTATTAGACTTATCCAAGTGGGAGACTGTTGGATAAGGTGTCTAAGTCCATAACTATTTCTGGTATGTACTTGACCCGACCCGGCATGGTCCATTTGGGTTGCATGGTACCATGCAATTGGATAGACTAAATGAGAGAAATAACACTTGGAGATTATTAATATATTATAAGTTCTAATATATTAATAATATTATTTGATTAGTTTGATCAAGAATTAATTTAGAATTAATTATGTGATCAAAAGATAACTAATTAAATATATGGGTTGATTATGTAAATCATCCATATCTTGTATAGTGGGCGAAAAGGCTCCATGGACTATCAAGTTGGGTTCCACCCATAGGATGCTCCATGGGAGTTACAACCCATGGGTCATGGAAATGAAGAGTCATGACACATTAGGGTTTAACCCTAGATGTGTCAACACTTTATAAGAAACATGTTCTCCACCTAAAATCGGCTACACTAAGAAACAAGAGGGCTTGGCCGATTTTGAGAAGTGTGTGTTCTCCCATAAGTTCTTCCAAGAGCATTTGGTGTTGTGTGAAGCATTTGAGGCATCACACTTGGGGTGCTAGGCTCACAAGGTTTCAAGGAACACAAACAACAACAAGGTAAGTTATTCTATCTATACTTTAAGTTAAAATTGTTCCCCATGTATGCTAGATAGGAATATAACCTTGGAATTCAACTTTTCATGATAATTAGACAAACATAGATCCAAGGTTATTAGGGTTGCATGTATACTTAGGAAGTGTTAGAATGCTCAAAACCCATCACATATAACACAAGAAAACTAACTATACTCCCACTTGCTTTGACATATACACATGATTCATCTTTGCTTCGTACAAATCCAAACTCTTTGACTTTCTCATCAAAGAAAAGATTGCATCAGCGAGATGCTTTCTTAAGTCCATAAATGGACTTCTCAAGCTTGCACACTCTATTGGGATGCTTCACATCGACAAAACCCTATGGCTGAGCCATGTACACATCCTCAGCCAACTTGCCATTAAGGAAAGTGGTTTTAACATCCATTTGCCATATTTCATAATCATGAAATGTAGCAAAGGGCAGCATCACCATAATAGACTTAATTTTAGCAACTGGTGAGAAGGTCTCGTCATAGTCAACTCCAGGAGTTTGAGTAAAGCCCTTCACAACCAATCACGCCTTATACGTGTGCACATTCACATACATGTTCGTTTTCTTCTTGAAGATCCACTTGCACCCAACCATCTTACGTCCGGACCTACCATGGCTTCCTTATAGCTGTTAGGTTCATCCAGAATTACTAATGTACTATCACTAATATATGTGTCCCCTTCGGTAGTAATATGAAAACCATACAAGTGGGGTTGAACTCTAACTCTTTCGGAACATCTAAGAGGTAAGGATTGGTCAATCGGTTCCACCGGACTTTCCTCCTCGGGGTGAGCGCCAGCGTTAGAGGTTCCTTCATCGCTCGACTCTTGAATCTCTTCAAGATTGATTTGCCTCCCACTGTCTAATTGGTCTATGGGTTCTCGCTCTTGGAAAAACCCTCTCCTCGCAACGAAGACAACATTGTGACTCAGTCTATAAAAGAGATACCCAAAGGATTTCTGTGTGTAGCCGATGAAAATATATCGCTCACTACGAGGTTCGAGCTTGTCATGAGTCTCTTGTCTTACGAAAGCCTCACAACCCCAAACCTTGATATGTGACAACGAGGGAGTTTTCCCTGTCCACATCTCATGAGGTGTTTTGGTAACCTTCTTTGTATGGACTAAGTTAAGCAAATGGGTAGCAGTCTCTAAGGCATACCCCCAGAATGAGATAGGTAGTGAAGCATGACTCATCATGGAATGAACCATGTCCAAAAAGGTTCGATTACGCCTCTTAGCCACACCATTCAACTGCGGTGTCCTAGGCGGCATCAATTGCGAAACTATTCCGCATTCCTTGAGATAGTCGTGGAATTCAAGATTTAGGTACTCTCCTCCTCGATCGGATCGAAGCATCTTGATTTTTCTGCCCAATTGATTCTCCAGTTCATGTTTAAACTCTTTGAATTTTTCAAAGCTTTCTGACTTGTGTTTGATTAAGTAAACATACCCATATCTACTATAATCATCAGTGAAAGTCACATAGAAGCGGTTCGCATCCCTTGTGATGGATCTGAAGGGTCCACATACATCGGTATGTACGAGATCCAATGGACCCTCACCCCTTTCACAAGTTTCGTTGAAGGGTGACTTGGTTATCTTTCCAAGTAAACAAGACTCGCATACGTCATCGTCCCTAAGGTCGAACAACTCCAACACTCCATCCTTTTGGAGTTGGGATATGCGTTTCTTGTTGACATGTCCAAGACGATAATGCCACAAGCATGATTTATCCAAACCATTGGAAGAATCCACACACAACACATCATTTCCTAAGTTATCTACAACCATAACAGTTTTATAAATTCCATTACAAGGCAATGCTCGAAATATAAGACACCATTTAGATAAGCATAAATTGAACCTTTCTCATTATCAAACGAATAGCTAAATCCTTGTCTAAACAAACCATGAAATGAAATGAGATGATGTTTCTGTTGGGTTATGAGCATTCTAACACTCCTAAGTGTACATGCAACCCTAAATACCTTGGATCTATGTTTTCTCTATTATACATGCAAATATGAACATCCAAGGTATTATCCTAATCTAGCATACAAAACTATCAATATAACAAGATAGAATACATACCTCTTTGATGTAGAATGTCTTCATGAAGCTTGAGTGCCTAGTGCCCCAAGTGTGACACCTCAAATAGTTCACACAACACCAAATACACTTGGAATAACTTGAGAGAATTCTACACTTCATAAAATCGGCTAGCCCTCTCTAGAATAATCTAGTGACCGATTTTGGGAAGAATAATATCTTTATATAGTGTTACAATTAGGGTAAACCCTAATTGTCATGACTTTCCATTTCCTTGGATCCATGGGTTCAAATACACCATGGAGCATCCATGGAGCATCATATGGGTTTTGGCCCAACTAGATAATCCATGGAGCATTAGCCCACTATACAAGTATGGATGATTTACACAATCAACCCATATATTTAATTAGTCTTCTTTTGATCACTTAATTAATCCTAGATTAATTCTTGATCAATACTAATTAAATAATCTTATTATTCTTATTATTAATATACTAGAACTTATAATATATTAATAACCATAAGTATCTTATTTCTCTCATTATAGTCTATCCAAGTGCATGATGCCATGCAACCCAAATGGACCATGCCGGGTCGGGTCAAGTGTTACCAATTATAGTTATGGACTTAGACATTAATCCAACAGTCTCCCACTTGGATAAGTCTAAAACTATTATCGTGGATGACTTCAGAAACCAACTGGCAATCGTAGCTCTCAAAAGCTTTTGTCGAACTCTGACCTTGTAGATGAACTCTGATCTTGTTAATGACTTGTCCATTAGATAAGGGATCATATATTCCTCCATTCTAGATATCATATGGACTGAGACATGGATTATAATCATTCTCTCTGTCCATTAGTTGTTTCCCGATTTCCGATTTATGACGACTGACTAATTGAACAAATCAAATCAGTCCTGGCCCGGCCGAGCACTTCCATTTGTCAGCATCAAATCATCGAGGGGCCCACAGATATCGCTTTCATCCCGAAGGTAAAAGGAATGGATAAACTTCGACTCATATGGCTTGTTCTACTACTTGTTGAATCATACACAAAGACACGTTTTATAACATCGAGTTACCAATGCGTTTCGTGCAATCAATGTACAACCAACTCATACTAACAACTCATATCTCTAGGTTTGAAGAATATAAGATATTATCGTCTCATGATCACTCGTGATAAAATCCATGAAGTGATTCCAATGAGCGCGGGTTGAATCCAATACTCAGAACTTATGAGCACTCATGAGTGTTGTAGCCCTTTGTCCAACATCTTAGACCTTTACAAGCCAACCCATGACAGTCTTAATTCATATCTACTTCCAACATATGACCGACTGTGGATGGTTTGAATAACTTAGTCATTCCGGAAGAATAACCTAGTTTATTCGGGAAGTCAAAACATGCAAAGTGAAACACAATAATAATTGAATCCAATATGGTCTCAGAGCTTATGAATATAAATAAAACACTTTTTATTTATCACCATATGATTACACATTAATTATTGTATATTGTTTCAGCTATCAACATTATTCTTGAATTTAAAACAATAGTTGTCCCATGCTCCAAGCATGCACACTATGTATTCTAAACACTAGTCATGCCATACACCAAGTATGCATAATATGTTTGTCTATGGTCTTTACTTTGTGAACTAGATCCATTGAACATAACTTCAATGATTCTCTTTTCACACTCCCAAATCCTTACTGTAGATACAAGAATTCCAAATTCATGTCATTTACTAAAATCTGTTAGATTCTAAACTTATATGCATCGATCCTCTTGTAATGATTATGCACAAAGTCAGAAGGACTTAACAACAATCATTACAGAGCATTCAAAAGGAGATCAATTCCTTGGAAACATCCTTCTTGCATTACGTTTCCTTAATCTTACACAGATTGAAATTTCTGACTTTGAAACATTTCCAGATTCATTTTGACTATCACTTTTGAACAAGAGTTGCCTCCTTACAGATTATGTCAATATGGTCCTTCCAGAATTATCACTACACTTCCAACTATCCTTGAGCAACCAATCTTTGGTAAACCTTAGATTTTCCTCGACAATTGTTTAATCCTTTTAGTCACATCCAGTTCTAAACCTTTTCCCTTCTTAATGCCCCAGGCATTTGGAAACTCTTAGAACGGATAACTATAGCACATGTAATCAATCCTATATCCGAAGCATATGGGACACGATTCATGATGTCTCACATAAAGACTAAACCAGTCTTTTGCTATAACATTTCCATTTCAATTTGCCAAGTTCTCATAATTCAGATTATGAAAAGGGATGCCGTAATCATAATCGAATTTAAGAACGCAAATAATGGACCCATATACAGAATTTCCTTATGTTGAGCCATTCCAACATAAAATTCATATATATCCTTGACTAAATGATTAAAACCTCACGATCTAAGCTTATAGATTTGAGATGAAGTATAATTTCCTCTCCCTTAATTATAGCAAAACAACTTTTTCCCAATTGAAACCTTTTGTTTTCTATAATTAACATTGCTAACTTGCAATCTTTATCATAATTATCATGCTCCCACTAACATGATGATTATTAGCATAACACTTATGCTCCCACTAGCTTTTACATGTACTCAGAAATCAGCTGGACTTCTAGGAATCAATACTTTATTGACTTACCAAAGTTCAGATTTCTGATACTAGATTGTTTTGATAAGACTTTATCAAAAAACATACACCTTCCCTTAGATAGCTCATGGGTGTGTCAAAACAATTTTAAGAACTATGAAAAGGGATGCCGTAATCATAGTCTTGATCGTTTTGACCTTTGCCATTTCTCACAAGTCCAAGTTAGTGTGCCGGTAAACCACACACGCTCCACTAACGACTTTGAGAATGCAAATATCCCAATTGCTATCTAGCTAAAATCTACTTAGTGGAAGTGTTTCCTCACCATCATTTTCATGAATCAGAGAGAAACCTTATGACACTTAGATTTATTGGTGTATGAGTTCCTACCCATATGAATTTGTCAAAACCATAATCACAAGACAAGGATAATGACAAATCCAAAACCATATAGATTGAACTCAATCTTAATTTCTTGCCACCTGGCAGCTCAAGGGCCTACCATTGCTTCCAAGTTGTTGTGCAATACATTGAGAACTCTAAGAACTCATATGCAAAGCCAACTTTAACTAGAATGGTCACAGAATATGTCAACACGATAGGTTATAAACCTCAAGTTGTGTGCTAGTGAAGAACTTCAGGTTTCACTCTTGATTAGTTCTTGAGAATTTCAAGACCTTTAAGACTCCCACTGTCCTCTTGACCTATAAGACTCCCTTTTCAAACATCCAAGAGATAGTGCGGATTCTAATCAAGACAAACACTTCACACAATTGGCCTTAGTTGGTCTTTGTTTTATCCAAAACATCACAACTTACCAATTTCAAATGTACAAGAGTAGAAAACTTTTACTCTTACATTTGTCAAGTGTTTTAAACCTTCTTTAAGACATGTCACTCAAATTACAATCTTGGAGTATGACTCTAAGACTTGTATTGGAACGAAGTATGACTCATCTTCTTGATTTAACCATTTCAACAATTCAAGATCCCTTCTTCTTAGTCATAAGAATGCACTAAGACTTCCTTAGAGAACTAATTTTGATATGGATTCTTAATCATTAAGATGATCACAAAGCTGATACTAAAGTACTCTCCCATCTTTTCAGATTTGAGAAACTTTTATCCTTCTGGCTAATTTGATTCTTCTTATTCGCTCTGCCTTACATTGGAACCTTTTCCAATGTCTCAGAGTTACACTTAAGCTTGTAAGTATAATCATATTTACTGAGCTTTAGTAAACTATGACGAATAGTCTTATCAATCTTTTGTGGTGGACTTAATCAGTGCACATGACTATGTACTCGATCCCTTAGTCCATTACTTGACTCACACATCCATGTGAATAAGTAATTAGTCTTAATTTTCCAATACTTGAAAGTTCTCATTCATCATGCTATACACCTTGCATGATTCCAAGTTTCGGTCCAATTGAGACTTGGGTGATGAGAATCTTCCCTTTATTTGATAAATTTAGACATTACCACAAATGAAAGAATCAATTTCATATTTCCACTCTTGCTATTAATGGAATCATATAAGCAACAATTTTTTTCTCAAATGCCATTGTAAGGATATTTTAAAATAACTAAAATGAAAAATTTTCTTTTATTTTAAAACTATGCGGAAAAACTTATCCTTACAATCCATATGAAAACTTGTTGTTATCTATTCCTTAGCAATATCTCATAACTCCTAAGAAGTAGCTCAAGAATCCGATTTTCAAACTACGCGATAGAAATCCATCTATGCGATCAGATTCAACATATTCTTTCTTTAATTTCCTTTACTTTTCTTTGATTCTTAAAACATTACCATGTGACCCAGTCACATCATGTATCAGGAATCTCAGAATAGAAATTTAACAGAGTTAGATAGTGGACTTTACCTGAAGTAGAGTCAAACTTATTGACTTTAACATCCTTAGGTAAATTTGGCAGCTTCGCAACCAATGCCCCTTCCTTTTGGCAATATAAACATATGGACCCTTTGATAATGGTACACGGGACTATCACAAACTTAGCTTTTCTCTTTACCATTTGTTCAACCGAGTTGACTATGGCCGATCCCTTTCCATTGGGAAGAGAATGCTTTTTCTGTATTTCCAGTGTCACCATTGTCAATGTCCATAAAGTTTCAGGAAGTTGATCTTAACAATAGATAAGATCATTAAGGGTCTTGTCATAGTCTATTTCATAGGTGTCCCAAAGGAACTCACTATGTGACTTAGAAAGTGATTGAACCACCAACTTTCTCAAGACATTGACACCCAACTCTCCCGGCTTGTCAATATGTGACTACATCTCCAAGATGTGATCACACCTAGACCTTGTCTTGCCAATAGGGTTCGAGTGACCTTAAATTTTTCAAGAACTTGTGGGTTAGGGAGAATAATTGGAGGAGGAGAGAGAAGTATGATATCCATGGGACATCATCTTCATTTAGGAAAGCTTGTTTCAAGAGATTTGGGAAGATCATAAATGTCTAAACCAGACATGTTTTGGGAGATATTCAAGATAGTTGATCTAAAGTCCTTAATATGACACCCAATATGAAATATTAAGGCTAGGACCCAACAAACTATTTTATAACTTAGAAGAGGTATGCCGTAATCCAAGTTATAAAACAATTTGAAGGTAGGTGAATGACAATTCACCAATTTCCACCAAGATAACCGAAATGTATTATTAGGTTTTAATTGGATTTGAAACTCCTAGATCTTTTGAGATTCATTGAACTGTTCAATGGCATGTTTCAATCTCGAGTGTGCCCTTCAGGTTTTGTGACTAGGATGCCGAGGATCACAAAACAAGGTGTGAAGTAACCATGCAAATTACTTGGTACCCTTAAGTGTTTACCCCTCAATCGATGTGCCGGTTAACCACACACGCTCCATCGATACTATGATAAACATTAAGTTACCCTTTGCCTACCTTGTTAAATACGAGTTAGTGTGCCGGTTAACCACACACGCTCTACTAACCGACTTAAACAAAGTGCAAAGTGTAATTTCATGGATTAGCACCTTATTCACATTTTCCTAAGTAACTAAGATTGGGAATTATTAAGAGTTTAGTTACTTAGTATTTATCATTAATACTTTTAATGAAGGGAGAATTATAGTCATGTCAAACCCGTTCGGCTAACGACCCTCCACCAGTCAAGCAAGCGGTGGGTGAGAGTGGACACCCATTAAGTTGCCATTTTATAGGCAACAACCTTATACCCACCTTATAGACCGGCTTCGTGAATGAGGCGTACTAGCGGTAAGACCGACTTTACTCTTATACATATAAATATTATTAACTTATAATATTATAAAGTATAAGGGTTGAATTTTAACTTTTAAAATTCTAAGGGCTAACTTGGAATTAAAGTATTCATAAGAGAAAACTTTACAAATTCCAAAACTTGAGGGAAAGTTTTGAAACTATTCAAAACTAATTAATTCCATAACTTATGTATTTAAAGTAGTTTTAATCCAAAAACTCTTCAAGTTCCATAACTTGTGGACAAATTATGGAAGACTTTAAACTAATAAAGAATTAACCTTTTTCTTTATTTTATAACTTATGGAATTAATTAAGGTTACATATTTTATTTATTTTTTATTAATGAAGTGACTCTTGAACCTCCATAACTTAAGGACAAGACTCTTCATCTTTTGTAACCATTGCCAACTTTTATGAGTTTTTATGAAACTTAAATGTGACTTTTCATATAACTTGAGGAGAAGTTACAAAAACATATTTTAGAATCAACTCTTAGATTAATTTGGATTGAAAACAACTTTTCACTCAACTTTTCTATTAATCTAAGCAACTCATAAGAACAAGATAATTCAAATCAAACTTTTTCATGTAATTAGTCTAACCTTTAAACTAATACAAAACATGAATCTATTGACAATTATCTTTGAAAATGGATTAGCATGAACATTACCACATTAAAAAACAAGTTTATAAGTTCAAAACAACTTAGGGTAATGTTCATAGTCCATTTCTAGCCAAAAACCTCGAAGATATGCTGTCTGGGGTCCAACTCGTCGAGTGCATGAACACAACTCGGCGAGTTGGATGCATTTTGCCTTGGACTCGTCGAGTCCCTTCATGGACTCGGTGAGTCAGCTGGGCTGACAGCATCAAAACTCGATTTTTCAGCTTCTATTGCAGGTATAACAAGAAAACAAGCCTAGGCTCTGATACCACTGTTGGGTTATGAGCATTCTAACACTCCTAAGTGTACATGCAACCCTAAATACCTTGGATCTATGTTTTCTCTATTATACATGCAAATATGAACATCCAAGGTATTATCCTAATCTAGCATACAAAACTATCAATATAACAAGATAGAATACATACCTCTTTGATGTAGAATGTCTTCATGAAGCTTGAGTGCCTAGTGCCCCAAGTGTGACACCTCAAATGGTTCACACAACACCAAATACACTTGGAATAACTTGAGAGAATTCTACACTTCATAAAATCGGCTAGCCCTCTCTAGAATAATCTAGTGACCGATTTTGGGAAGAATAATATCTTTATATAGTGTTACAATTAGGGTAAACCCTAATTGTCATGACTTTCCATTTCCTTGGATCCATGGGTTCAAATACACCATGGAGCATCCATGGAGCATCATATGGGTTTTGGCCCAACTAGATAATCCATGGAGCATTAGCCCACTATACAAGTATGGATGATTTACACAATCAACCTATATATTTAATTAGTCTTCTTTTGATCACTTAATTAATCCTAGATTAATTCTTGATCAATACTAATTAAATAATCTTATTATTCTTATTATTAATATACTAGAACTTATAATATATTAATAACCATGAGTGTCTTATTTCTCTCATTATAGTCTATCCAAGTGCATGATGCCATGCAACCCAAATGGACCATGCCGGGTCAGGTCAAGTCTTACCAATTATAGTTATGGACTTAGACATTAATCCAACAGTTTCTTGCCATATCTTGCGAATAGCAACAATTGTTTAAATCTAAACCTAATCCATTACTAAGCACTAAAGAATACACTCCAATCTTGGTGACAGGCGACGATCTTCTATTTCCCATGATTAGATTTGTTCTTCCAGGCTCCACATCTCTATTTCTTCTTAGTCCCTACAAATCAGAACATATGTGAAAACCACATCATGTATCAACAACCCAAGAAATAGTACGTGATGAATCATTAGATTTAATTGTGTAAATACCTGCAAAAGATGGCTTGATCTTCCCATCCTTGATGGCTTGCAAGTATTCCGGGCAGCTTCTCTTCCAGTGTCCTATTTTGTGGCAGTGGTGACATTCTGCCTCCATAGGGTTTGAGTTGGGCTTAGCGGGGATGACTTTTGTTCCACTAGTAGAGGAACCATCTTGAGACTTTCCCTAGTGGTGGCTCTCTGAAGGATCCTTCCTCCTTTTTCAATTCCCTTGCCTAATAGCCAAAACAGGAGCAACGGGTGGAGTGGGAGTTGGTGCAATAGATTTTTCCTTGAGTTTGCTCTCAATAGTCCTTGGAGTTTGCTTAGGGCGACTTCTTCTTTGTTCATGTGGAAGGTCATCCTAAATTGGTTGTAGAACAAGGGCAAGGAGTGGAGAATGATGTTGACGGCCAAGTCTTCCCCAAAGTTAGTGTTTAACTTGCGAAGATGATCAACATACCTTTGCATCTTTTGCAAATGCTAGGTTAGTGATTCTTCAATTCCCATCTTAGCGGTGATCATATTAGTAATGATCTCGTAGCGCTCTTGCCTTGCGTGTTGGTGGTACCTCTCCAACAAATGTTGGTGCATTTCATAGGGATACATGACATCATAGGACTTTTGGAGTTCAAGATTCATAGTGGCCAGCATAATGCAATGGACTTTCGTTGCATCATGCTCATGGGTCTCAAAGACGGCCATTTCTTCGGGAGTAGCAATTTCCAGATTGATATTTACAAGCTTCTCATCGAGGACATATTCTTTGTCCTCTTAGCAGGCAATCATGAAAATGTATCTTATTCATTCGTTGAAATTTGATTCATCAAATGTCACCTTTTGACATAGGCTCATTAGCGAGAATGAACCAGCAGCAGTGTTGTTTGCGTTTGCGTTAGACATCTGCAGATAAAAAGGGAAAAGTTTGATTAGAATTGAATCCCTATATAAACACCCAAAATGAGAAATTCGGGCTACGATCAAACGATATTTTTTACACATTAGAAAAGGGATGTCGTAAACCAACATGCAAATAATTTGGAGGTAAGTGAATGACGATTCACTAATTCTTCACCATGAAAAACATAAGGCATTAGGTTTTAAATGTATTGAGAATTCCTTGATTTCTTGAGATTCATTGAACTTTTCAATGGCATGTTTAAATCTCGATATGCCCCTCTTGTTTGTGACTGGGATGCCGAGGATCACAAAGAGGGTGTGAATAACCATGCAAATATACATGGTGCCCTCATTGTTACAGTCACCTATTCGATGTGCCGGTTAACCACACACGCTCCATCGAACTATGACAAACAATGAGTCACCCTTTTCCACTTTCTCTTAGAACCAATTAGTGTGTCGGTTAACCACACACTCTCCACTAATTAATGAAGAAAGGATTACCCTATCCTACCCGTTCTGCTAACGACCCTCCACCAATCAAGGAAGTGGTGGGTAAGAGTGGATACCCATTAAACGGCCATTTTATAGGGCATAATCTTATACTTATTAATGAAGAGAGGATTGCCCTATCCTACCCGTTCTGCTAACGACCCTCCACCAATCAAGGAAGTGGTGGGTAAGAGAGGATTGCCTTATCCTACCCGTTCTGCTAACGAAGAGAGGATTGTCATATCATACCCGTTCTACTAATGACCCTCAAGGAAGGCGTGGGTAAGAGTGGATACCCATTAAACGGCCATTTTATAGGGCATAATCTTATACCTCCCTTATAGATCGGCTTCATAAATGAGGCCTACTAACGGTAAGACTAGCATTTTAGTTATATATATATATATATATATATATATATATATATATATATATATATATATATACTAATCTTGTAATAATATAATACTATAGGGTGTATTTTAAACATTTTAAAAATACTAGGGTTTTAATCTCAATTTAAAATTTTCAAAATTTATCACTTTTAAATTAAAATTTTAAATATTAAAACTCTTGATTTAATAATTATCCAAATTAAACAATTAATTCTAATTACTAAATCATGAAGGATTATTATAAATTAAACAATTAAATTTATCCTAAACCCTTATATCCCACTAAATTTCGAAAATAGGGAGGGGATAATTCAAAATCCTTAATTACCATATTTAACAATTAAAAGATAATTACAAGATATGGGATTATCCAAATCCCTAGATTTTAGGGACTTATCTTGGAGAGGAGGCATGATCTCGAAAATCTAGGGTTTGCAAACCCTAGATCTCGAAATCTTGTGCAACAAGGAAAGGGTTTGAAAACCCTTCCAAATTTTGTAATACCCTAAATTTTAAAACCAATTTTTCACATTTTAAACACACTTTTCCAAACACATTTATTAATAAAACCACATTGTATCATACTTTGTTTCACAGATATTTCCCAAGATCAAAATACATAAAAACCCATGCGTGTGTGTGAATCATGTCGGCGCCTTCTCGCGATCATCACTGGTACCTGAAACACATAACACATAACACTATAAGCATAAAGCTTAGTGAGTTCCCCAAAATACCATACATACACATACTAGCCACTTGAGGCCATAACTCTGTGGGCCCGTGGGCCTTAACTCTATGGACCCTCTGGTCCTAACTCTATGAACCTTCCGGTTCTAACTCTGATATAGTCTAATATACACATGACATAAACCACATAGAAATAATGCAGTATAACACATCACATAATAACATATGATAACTCTGTCACATAACTCTAATTACCACTCAAGGTAAAGTATAGTGAGAAGACTCACCTCAGATGTCTCGGTTAATCACTGACTCGGTAGAAATACGATCTAGCCTCCACTTAAACACATAAAGTATTACTCTCATAAATATAACTCTCAAAACTAGACTCAACCCTCTCTAGGCACCCTCAGAAGGGTAAAAGACCATTTTACCCCTCCTTTGGCTCAAAGACCCTCATTGTTGACCAAACCCTAAAAGTCAACCAAATTCAATGGTCAAACTTTGACCCAACTCATCGAGTTCACTTGGGCAACTCGGCGAGTCCACATGTGTCCACTAACTCTTTAGTCTCATTTAACACGTCGAGTCCCTCCCTTTACTCACCGAGTCTCAAGAACAACTCGGCGAGTACATGCCATGCATAAACTCCACTGACCTCCTGAGGTCAGATCTGTTCCTCTAACCCATTGATCTGGCCTTGCCAAGCATAATAATCATGTAAAGTCCAGACCTTGACACTCATATATCATCTAGATGGTCTCATTTGGTGATTTAGCCCCAAAAATGACATTCTAAGCTCATGACTCCCAATATAACTCATACAGCTCCAAGGGTTAAGGTCCCTGGACCTCTTTGAGTCCAGATCCAAAGCATAAACTCCAGAAGGGACCAATTGCTCCATATAACCATGCCCAAAAGAGGTTAGAAAACCCTAACTCTAAGAATCAATACCAAAACCGAAGAAGGTCCGAATAAATACCTCAAATTGAAGTCTCTGGATTTTGAAACCACTAGAATCACACCTCCTTCAGTCTCCTCTTGCTCTTGATCACCTTCTTCTTGCTAAACCAAAGATAGAAAGATCAAATATAACTTCTCCTTCCTCCCAAACGATTTAGCTCACTTAGGGTTCTCTCAAGGGACTGGTAGCCGCAATGGGGGACTATGAGTGCCCTTAAATAGGATCCACCCCCGGGGGATTAGGGTTTCATTAAATAACATGGACTCACCGAGTCCACTAATGGACTCGCCGAGTCCAGTCGCGAACTGGGATGGTAATCCGCGACCCTACTCGGCGAGTCTAAGCATGAACTCGCCGAGCTCCTTCACAAATTCCAAAAATAAAAATATTAAAATAATATACCTAGGAATCCGGATGTTAGAATTCTCCCCCAATAGAGTCAGACTTCGCCCTCGAAGTCTCATTCTGCAAACAACTCTGGATGTTGCTCACGCATCTCGCGTTTTGGCTACCAAGTCAGCTCTGACCCTTTCCTATGCTGCACTTCACCTGCACCAGAGGCACTTCCTTGTTCCTCAGAACCTTGACCTTCCGATCTCTAATTTCCACCGGTCTCTCAACATAGTTCAGGCCCACATCCACCTGAATATCCTCTAACGGTACCACTGCTGACTCGTCGGCTATACACTTTCTCAACTACGACACGTGAAAAGCGTCGTGAATCTGACCCAACTCCACGAGTAGCTCCAAATGGTAGGCTACCCTACCTACCCTCGCGATCACCCTAAAAGGTCAAATATATCGAGGCCCCAACTTTCCCCTCTTCCTGAATCGGATCACTCCTTTCCAAGGGGAGACCTTCAGGAGCACAAAGTCACCGACCTGAAACTCAAGCTCGACCGACGCCTGTCCGCATAACTCTTCTGATGACTCTGAGTGGTCAACAACCTCTGTCTGACCTGCTGTATCTGCTCAATCGTCTGAAGCACAATCTCCGTACTACCCATCACACATTGCCCTACCTCTCCCCAACAAATGAGGGTCCGACACCTCCTCCCATACAACATCTCAAAGGGTGGCATACCAATGCTCGAATGATGGATGTTGTTGTAGGAAAACTCCGCCAAAGGAAAATATGTGTCCCAACTCCCACCAAAATCCAACACACACGCTCGGAGCATGTCCTCGAATGTCTGGATCGACCGCTCGCTCTGCCCGTCAATCTGTGGGTGGTATGTGCTACTAAAATGCAACCTCGTACCCAACTCTTCATGAAATTTCTTCTAGAATCTGGAAGTGAAACGCACATCTCGATCTGAGAAAATCGAGATCGGCACTCCATGCTGCGATACCACCTCCCTCACGTACATCTCTGACAATTTCTCTGCGGAAGAGCTCTCATTGATAGCAAGGAAATGATTTCTCTTTGTTAACCGGTCTACAATCACCCAAATTGCATCGACGCCCCTCGCAGTCCTTGGCAATTTGGTGATAAAGTCCATAGTAATATGTTCCCACTTCCATTCAGGAACCTCTAACGGCTGCAACTTACCATGCATTCTCTGGTGTTCGACCTTAACCCGACGACAGGTTAGGCACCTCTCAATGAACCATGCAACGTCCCTCTTCATACAGGGCCACTAATACTCCCTCTTTAGGTCAAAATACATCTTAGTGGGCCCGGGGTGGATCGAGAACTTAGATTGATGTGCCTCTTCCATCAAAATGATACGCGTCCCACCCACAAACGGTATCCAAATCTGACCCTGAAATGTCATAAGTCCCCGGCTATCGGTAACGAACTTCGATACCTGCTCGATAACTCGCTCCCTCTTTTGGTTTTCTGGTCTCACAGCCTCAGCCTGGGCCCCTCAAATGGTGTCCAACACCGTAGTCATCACTGTCAATCTCATACAAACGTCTCGCATCGGGACGCTCTCCATCCTACGGCTGAGGGCATTGGCTACTACGTTAGCCTTACCCAGGTGGTACAGGATCTCACAATCATAATCCTTTACCACATCCAACCATCTCCTCTGCCGCATGTCCAGGCTGGGCAGATCCATCAAGTACTTCAGGCTCTTGTGATCCATGTATATGGTACACCGGACCCCATACAGATAGTGACGCCAGATCTTGAGGGCGAACACCACTGCCCCCAACACTAAATCATGGGTGGGATACCATGCCTCATGAGGGTTTAGCTACCTCGATGCATATGCTATCACGTGCCCCCTCTGCATGAGCACCATTCCCAACCCTGATATCGACGCATCACAATATACCACGAAGTCATCCATTCCCTCCGGAAGGGCTAACACCGGGGATTCGCATAACCTCTGACGAAGTGTCTCAAAGGAGGCATGCTACTCTAAGCCCGATGAGAAATCAACGCCCTTCCGGGTCAACTTGGTGAGTGGCACCACGATCTTGGAGAAATCCCTGATAAATCTCCGATAATAGCCTGCCAATCTTAGGAAACTCCTAATCACTATAGGTGACCTCGGCACCTCCCAACTGATCACCGCCTCAATCTTGGCCGGATCGACAAATATCGCTTTTTGGTTAACGAGATGCCCTAGGAACTGAACCTCTCGTAACCAAAAATCACACTTGGAGAAATTGGCCTAAAGCCTCTCCGATCTCAAAACTTCGAGGATCTCTCTCAGATGTTCCTCATACTGTTCTTTGGATCTTGAATACACCAATATGTCGTCAATGAACACGATCACCGAGCGATCCAAAACAGGCCTACACACTCTGTTCATGAGGTCCATGAACACCGCCGACGCATTGGTGAGCCACAAAGGCATCCCCACGAACTTGTAATGTCAGTAACGAGTCCTGAATGCTGTCTTCTGGATTTCCTCGTCTCGCACCCTCACCTGATGATATCCTGGCCTCAAATCGATCTTTGAGAACCAAGATGTTCCCTATAACTGATCGAACAAACCGTCGATCCTCGGTAACGGGTAACGGTTCTTGACCGTCAGCTTGTTCAATTCCCTGTAATCAATGCACATTTGGTGTGAGCCATCCTTCTTCTTAACAAAAAGGATAGGCGATCCCTATGGCGAACTGCTCGGCCGAATAAACCCTTTCCCCAACAGCTCCTAAAGTTGCGAGGATAACTCTTGCATCTCTGGAGGCGCAAGGCGATAAGGTGCCTTGGCGATAGGAACCAAATCGATGCTGAACTCAACCTGCCTCTCGGGAGGCACACCTGGTTACTCTTCCGGAAATACGTCTGGGAACTCACGCACTATCGGAACCTCATCAACTGACCTCGGTCTCTCTGAACCAAACCTCGTATCCATCACATATGCTACAAATCCCTTACAGCCCTGTTGTAGACTTTGCCTTGCTCTGGCGGCTGAACAAAATGCTGACCCAGAACGCGTACCCTCGCCGTATACGATAACAACTCCCCCACTAAGGTCTTGTATGGTCACCAACTATCTCTCGCAGTCGATAAACACTCCAAACTTGCTCAACCAGTCCATTCCCACGATGACACAGACATCTCCCATCGCAATAGGAAGTAGATCAATCAGGAACTTGATGCCGAAAATCTTGAGTACACATCCTCAGATCACCTCGGTGGCATACACCGCTCTCTCGTTAGCTATGGAAACTCTCAGAGGTCGACTCATCACCTCTCTTCTGATACTGATGTGCTGACTAAAAGCCAAAGATACAAAAGACCGACTCGCACCCGAGTGTCCAGTCTGGTTGGAGTGAAAGCATACTGCAAACCCCTTGGGGCAATCCTTGGCCATATTCCGCTCCTTGCCACATTTGTAGCAAGACCCCGCTCTGCACACCCCCTCGTGGCTCTTGCCGCACTTGCCACAAGTGTGGCCCTTCTGACTCCCAGATCGTGAATTAGTGTGCTTGACCCGCTTGGCTACCGGCTGAGACTGTGTCTATCGTCGATCCCACACCTGAGACTCAGCCTCCTCCCTAGCCTAGGTCGTCAGCTGTATCTCTCTCTTCCGGGCATGTGCATGAAGCTCAGCGAATGTCCGATATGTAGAGTTTGCCACGAACTCCAGTATATCCCTCCTCAAAATGCTCAGGTAGCGGCTCATATGAGCCTGCTCGGAGGATACATGCTCTAGGAAAAACATCGCCCGCTCATGGAACTTCCTCCTAATCACCGTAACATAATCAGTACCCTGCTTGACGGTCAAAAACTCCTGGGCCAAACACTCCCTTTCCACCTGGGGAACATACTCATCTCGGAACATAGCATTGAGCCTCTCGTAAGTCACTGCAGCAAGCTCAGCAGGCGAATAATGCGCCATCACAAACTTCCACCAATCCTTCACTTCCAAGCGAAGCTGGTTCAGCGCGAACCGGACCCTCAAATGCTCAGGAGATGAGCAAGTAAAGAAATATCCCTCTATGTCTGATATCCACCTCATAGCCGCAATCGGGTCCTGGGTCCCATCAAACTCCGGTGGTTTTGTGTTGCTGAACTCCCGGAACAGCAACGCATCACCACCCTGCAGTCTAGCCGCAGCTACAGTTGCAGTGGCTGCAGCAACAGCAACCTCAGAAAGAGCAGCGTCTCTCTCATCGAATGTCTCTATCAAGGTGGTCTTAATAGACCCAAACATCTCCGGAATCTCATCGCGGATGGCAGTAGCTACCTCATCACGAATCATCTCGCGGAGCTCCTCGTCATTCACACCCCCTCCACTGGTCCCTGGTCTGTGACGTGTCCCTACCATGATGCCTCTCTGAAATACAACACAAGACATCAGTAATTTGCTCAGACGTACACACACTCAATATCCCAACCCTACTTGATCTCTGGTACCCTAAGGATTCTTGCTTGGGTTGCGCACTGACCCGGTGCCTTCGTTAGTACGGGCCCAATACTACCGACCACACTGACTCAACATTCACACCATGTCCTCCTCCCAAAGCCCTAAATCCAAAGTATGCTATTCTCTCTAATCATGTGCCACTCACTAGCAAATCTCTCATAAGCTCCTTGCTGCAATCTCAACATTCTCAAGCATTCCTTATAGCAAAATCCCTAGACTAAGGCATCATATATCAAGCCACTCTAGTCCTAATAAGAATACCTAGTCTTACTCTAGCATGCATAATATAATTCATCATATAGCGTAACATAACATTTCTTTTACAACTTATTGAAAGGGTATTTTGGGAAATCACCGTTCGGGCGCTTGCTGATCGTACACACGGCTCTGCTCTGTTTGTTTCAAAACTCTTTTTACTACTTTTAAAAAAAATACTTTATTATCAAATTTTTCCTCAAATCCTCAGTTTGAGTTCAGATATGCACGAAGATGCATCCGGATCCCTCAAACCAAGGCTCTGATACAAAATTGTAATACCGTAAAATTTAAAACCAAATTTTCACATTATAAACACACATTTCCAAACACATTTATTGATCCCACTGTGTCATACTTTGTTTCACAAATATTTCCCAAGATCAAAATACATAAAAACCCATGCATGTGTACGAATCATGCCAGCACATTCCCGCGATCATCACTGGTACCTGAAACACATAACGCATAACACTGTAAGCATAAAGCTTAGCAAGTTCCCCAAAATACCATACATACACATACTAGCCACCCGAGGCCATAACTCTGTGGGCCCATGGGCCCTAACTCTATGGACCCTCTGGTCCTAACTCTGTAAACCTTCCGGTTCTAACTCTGATATACTCTGATATACACATGACATAAACCACATAGAAATAATGCAGTACAACACATCACATAATCGCATACGATAACTCTGTCACATAACTCTAATTACCACTCAAGGTAAAGTATAGTGAGAAGACTCACCTCAAATGTCCCGGTAAATCACTGACTCGGTAGAAATACGATCTAGCCTCCGCCTAAACACATAAAGTATTACTCTCATAAATATAACTCTCAGAACTAGAATCAACCCTCTCTAGGTACCCTAAGAAGGGTAAAAGACCATTTTACCCCTCATTTGGCTCAAAGGCCCTCATTGTTGACCAAACCCTAAAAGTCAACCAAAGTCAACGGTCAAACTTTGACCCGACTCGTCGAGTGCACTTGGGCAACTCGGTGAGTCCACATGTGTCCACTAACTCTTTAGTCCCGTTTAACGTGTCGAGTCCCTCCCTTTACTCGACGAGTCCCTTGGTATGAATCGTGGGGCCACCCCGACTCAACTTGCTGAGTCTCAAGAACAAGTCAGCGAGTACATGCCATGGACAAACTCCATTGACCTCCTGAGGTAAGATCTGTTCCTCTAATCCATAGATCTGGCCTTCCCAAGCATGATAATCACGTAAAGTCCAGACCTTGACACTCATATATCATCTAGATGGTCTCATTTGGTGATTTAGCCCCAAAAATGACATTCTAAGCTCATGACTCCCAAGATAACTTTTAAAGCTCCAAGGGTTAAGGTCTCTGGACCTCTTTGAGTCCAGATTCAAAGCATAAATTCGAGAAGGGACCAATTGCTCCACATAACCATCCTCAAAATAGGTTAGACAACCCTAACTCTAAGAATCAATACCAAAACCGAAGAAGGTCCGAATAAATACCGCAAGTTGAAGTCTCTGGATTCTGAAACCACTAGAATCACACCTCCTTCAGTGTCCTCTTTCTCTTGATCACCTTCTTCTTGCTAAACCAAAGATAAAAAGATCAAATATAGCTTTTCCTTCCTCCCAAACGATTTAGCTAACTTAGGGTTCTCTCAAGGGACTGGTAACCACAATGGGGGACTATGAGTGCCCTTAAATAGGCTCCAACCCCTGGGGATTAGGGTTTCATTAAACAGTGTGGACTCTCCGAGTCCACTAATGGACTCGCCGATTCCAGTCGCGAACCCGGATGATAATCTGCGTCCCTACTCGGCGAGTCTAAGCATCAACTCGCCGAGTTCCTTCACAAATTCCAAAAATAAAAATACTAGAATAATATACCTGGGAATCCGGATGTTACAAATTTCGAACAAAAGGGTTCAAGAAACCCAAAAAATCGAAATCCAAGCCTCCCAGGGTTTATTGGCCATAAACCCTTAAGTGTCAAATTCATACAATTGTATAATACTAATTGAAAACAATTGAACCAAAGGCTCTGATACCACTGATGGGTTTTATACAAACAATCCTATGTGTGCATGCAACACTAGATTTGGATCTATGTTCTCTCAATTAGATACACAACTTTATGAACACAATAAGAACCCTTGGGAATCAAGTAGCTGATTTCTTAATGCTTAGGGTCTTTATATAGGGTAGAGATTAGGGTTTCAGTCCTTATCCTTATCTAGTTTGTTGCCCACCAAGTGACCAAAAGATAAGCCTTGAAAGCCCTTATCTTTGGACGATTTCAAGGACCTTATCTCCCTTGAATTCATCCACCTCTCCAATGGTTCATCCATTATCCTAATTTGCTACTATCACATAATTACAATTCAATCCCTGCAGTTTAATTAATTACATTTGATCACAAAATTAATTCCTAATTAATTATTGACCAATATTAATGAAACAAATATGATTTCTCCTCTAATATATTATTTCTCCTCTAATATATTACTCCTATAATATATTAATAAATCATAATAACCTCTTTCTCTATTATTTTTCAGTCAAGTTGCTTTGGAGAAGGCAACCCAAAAGGACCATGCACAACCGGGTCAAGTACTTACCAAATATGGTCACAGGCTTAGACACTAATCCAAGAATATCTTACTTGATCAGGTGATCTTACATGATTTCATGTGTGAAATCATTCCATTTGTGTAGATCTTCAAGTTTCACCAAGAACACCAAGAACACACACTAATGTTCTTGGCCAAAACCGAGCTTTCAAGCTCCTAGATCGTAAGTACTCTTCTTCTAACTTGTTATGCACTAGGTTTAACATGTTTAACGGTGCAATGATGCCGTCTCTTCCTTACTTTTGCCTAGAACTTAGCCTAGAACCAACCACCATTGAACTATGGACCTCAAACTTAAATTTAGTGCTTCACACCATTAATTTACGGCCATAAACTCATGGGGAAGTGGTCCTTAGGCCGTAAACACAAGTTAAGGTCAATTCTTGGACCTTAAACTCACCTAGCCTCTTGTTTAGTCATGGAACACTTAACCACTTAAGTCATCTTACCTTCAAGCCTCAAATTGCGACCCATTAGAGAGTTTACGGCCCGGAGTAAACTCCCTTAGGCCGTAAACTCCATTAAGTATGGTCCATGGGCCATAAACTCAATAACCATGCCTTGCACTCCTTTGTTGCAACCCAATGGCCTCCTAACACTTTGACCAAAGTGTTTTCCACACTTTAGGGTGTTATACTTGTCTAATTAGTATTATAATCACTAATTGTATATATACATATGTCTTTATATGTTATTAGGATCATTGTGTGTGTTCAAGTCTTCACTTGACACCAAGCACTTGTCCGACACTTCCATACGATCCACTCACAACAGGTGAGTTCATACCCCTTAATTAACCTTTTAAATGTTTTCAAATGTTTATAAATGCATTTATGGGGGGGGGGGATACAAGTTGAATCATGCTCGTTATTATATCAATCACATGTCATTAATAACTAGCATACAAATGGATTTACAACACTTTTAGCTGTTTTACCAAACATATTACTTCAAATGACTTTCTCAAACGTTTTTACATGTTAAAACTCTTTATCGAACTGTCTTACATAATGTATGTTTCCTTTCAAACTCTGTTACAATTGTGTTGCAAACAAGGGCTTTCTTATACTTACAATTGTTCTTATCAAACAAACTGCTTTTAAATTGTTTTATAAACTGACATCAAGTCATCACTTCATATTTACCAAACTTTTGAAAGGTTTTACAAGACTTCTTTTATACTTTTATATTGTCAAATGCATGCCTATATACGTATAGTTATATAAATAATGTTTAAAGGACTTCCTTGTTTAGATGTGGCCTTAGGTTATTGGTTATTTATCTGAATGTCGTCTAAATATTAGTTATATATTATGTATACATATATAGACATAAAAGTTCTATCAGTCAGTTCAGTACCTTTAGGTAGCAAAGGTATACCTTCGAATATACACGTACATTACTAGTAACTATAATAGGTATAGTTAGGAGATATTACTTACTATTCGAAGTACAAAGAATCATAGAAGAGTCAGTTCATTCATGAGTCTATACTAATACAATAAATACTATATGAAGATTTACAATTAAAGAAAGACTAATACATTACATACTATATGGAGAGATACAATTATAGAAATACTAATACGTTACATACTATATGCAGAGATACAATTACATACAA
The DNA here is from genome assembly GCF_052625555.1 of Lactuca saligna. Lineage (NCBI taxonomy): Eukaryota > Viridiplantae > Streptophyta > Magnoliopsida > Asterales > Asteraceae > Lactuca > Lactuca saligna. The sequence goes on from NC_136417.1 coordinate 150,968,672, forward strand.
TTACAAGACATACGATTACAAGAGAGACAACTACATAGATACGATTTCATAGATACTTCTACATACTTATGGATTGACCATCCTACACTTGGCTTCTCGCAACAGAAGATGTGCTCATCTACAAATGTTTCTTGGTTGTACTTTTCGGAAAATTCCACGTCGTTTTAATCCTAGTGCAAAAGGATACGATTTAAATAATTATATTATTTTCCTTATTACCTTTACTTTGTGACACATTCACATAAACGATGAGGTAGATTATATTTTATATAAATATACTATTTTCCTTATTACCTTTATTTTGTGACTCATTCACATAAACGGTGAGCTAGACCATAGTTTTATAATAATAGTTATGCAGGGGAAAAACCATCACATTTACAGTGATGCATACTTTCAAAACAGTTGGGTCTTGGTAGAAGACTAATTTTTATACTAGTAAGAAATATGAGATTTTCTAGGGTTTTCACACTTATACAAACTTTTCTTCAAACATTTACAAGTCTTTTCTTTACAATTTTACAAATCAAAGACACATAAATACTTATGAATTCACCAACTTTATTGCTGAGACTCACTTTCAAAATAACTTGTATTCTCAGGTCACAAATAGACAGGTACGACGACCAGGTTTTGTTAACACGAAGCAGTCAAGACTCGTCTTTTATTTTGATTATTCATTATGTTGTTTTATACTATGAAAGAACACACATGTATTTAAAATTATACTATTAATGCAATGGATGATGTTGTTGCTTGTTTACTACTTTGCATTGTTGTGATACTTTACATGACATCCTGCACCCCAGAACGTTTCTATCGTTCTCAGTTTTGGGGCGTGACAGATTGGTATCAGAGCATTGTTTATAGTAAATTGAGTATATCAATCCATAAAAGATATAATAACTATAAGTACATATGGGATTAAAAATACTCTGACCAATATTTTATACTTTTAAATAATAAAATATTTAACTAAGTATACATACCTGCATTCATACAAAAATCCATGTCACAATGACAAGAACAAAAGTATTAAGATTGTTGAATATCACAAGTAAGCTCGGGGATGTATGGTCAGTCTTGGGAGTGGCATAGCCTAGTCAATTATGTTGTTCCGAGGATTGATTAGCACATGCCCAAGAATGGTTGTGATGTGGCAACAATTCTAAAAACTTACCAACACTACTACAATCAGAACTCTAGAACAGAACATAAGTCTAAAATACTATAGGAGTATTTTGAGTTACTATAATTACTTACTTGAGAACTAAAAAGACCTTTATTACTAAGTCGATAGTTTCTAAGTGGATACGCTAAGGTTATATGTAATTAGGATGTCATAGACTTAGAATTTGTGAATTTTTGCTTTACCCCTGTTCCTTGTGAATTTGGAGTTAAGGTCGCTTATCTGAAGGCCTATCCTGTTTTGATTACATATAACTAGTATGCACTTTACAAATAGTAATGTAACTAATGAAGATTATCTAATTATTATTTAGTTAGTTTGTCTAATAATAATTTCCTTACCCCAATTCTCTCGCAGACAACATGGCTGGACTCCATCCCCACGACGACCCGTACCTTACGAACGAAGGCAGTGCTGGATGGTTTGGAGAAGAACTAGAGGATGATCATCCAATCCCTTTGAATGATAACCATGCTGAAGACCTTTTGGATAATGACAACTTCGAACCCGAGATTGAGAACCTAACCCCAGTAACCCCCATTCCAAATCCTAACCCTCGTCTGGCTTTTCATGGCCCGACACCTCCTTGGGTAGAATGCTTGGAAACATAGAGCGAAGAGCAAGATCAACCTATTCCGTTTAATGGAGACTGAAACTTCTACAACTTAAGCGAAGGGAGCTCAGCAGATAGAGTTCTACCAATCCTAGTCTATAGACTTGCCCAAAATGAAATGCGCGGCAGGACAACTCTCCATCGTATCGAAGAGGGAAATGACAATGCAAGAATGCATACCATCCACACCAATCATCTTGAAAACACTCATGAGAGACCTGAGAGAGACCATGAGACCCTGCTGCAAGCACTCGCAGAAACTCGAGCCGAAGTCATACAACTCCAAGTAATCCAGAGGGTGTATGAAAGATACCTACTTGATATGGAACATCAACTAGCTGAACTAAGGGTTCACCATAAGGGTGACCGTCACTAGTGGGAGATGCTTTACTTCCCTTCCTAGTCTTAAAGAATCATTTTCCTGTCTATACCCTATGAGGCACTTTTCTATCTTACTACCTTGTACTGTAAGTACTTTTGGTTAGACCTTTATGTTGTCAAATACTTTTCTACTCCGGACTACTACAAGGTCAATTTCCCCAAACTTATTACATCTTAAACATCAATGATAATGATAGTCGACAAACTTCTATGTCACTCTTTGTTTAAATACTTTCATCATACTATAGTTGGAGTCTATCTGAAACCCACTCTAGTCAAGTTATTGGACTATAGTAATTTAACTCCGGATTCGTTTCCAAGTCTCTTTCAAAGGATGGATCATGTTATCCACTAACCAATAAAACCCTGGTTTGGACGACAAACATCTTGAGACCATTCTATGAACTTACTTCTACTCTGTACTAGGACAACATCATAGGGATGTAGATCAAACCCTTGAGAACATACTTCTACTCTTTACATGAGTGACTCGAATACATCGAGGTTCAACCAAAATCGCTCACAAACTCCTTTTCTTTCATATAACATAATCATGTCGGCATCCAGAAATAGTCAACCGAGCAACGAAACCCCTATCCTTCATATTGACGCCGCTACATTCCAAGCCGCGGTAACAGCTGTCGTGATAGCTATCCTTGCAAACCTCGACTCTGGCAACACAAACAAGACTGGAAAAGGAGTTTACAATTTTTATTGTTGTACCAATCCGGGAAACCAACAAATAATAACAGTCACGGACTTGCAAAGCTGTAAAACAGGAGAAGAAGAAACGAAAGCACCAAGCCCAAAAGGAGCGCAAGCGATCCTAAAGACTTGCCATGCAACAACAATAAGTATGGCAACTCCTGCCATTTCAGCACCGATCAGACCATACGAGGGAAAGCTTCCAAAGTGTAACAAGTATAGCTTTCATCATAATGACGCTTGTCATGAAATGCAATGCTGTAATTGCCTTAAATTAGGGCAACATGCCCATAGTTGTGGAGCACCGACACGACCCATCACCCGATTCCCTGACATCAGTGTCAGCTTTGCATACTATAGTGGTGGGGAAACCAGACACTATAAAAAGGAAATGTTCAAAGTGGATGAACAAAGAAAACATCGGTGTCCACATAACTCTGACTCGACACCTCACTTCCACCACCGATGTTGGTGCTAGCCAGACATGTCACCAATGCGGCAAGATAGGGCACCTTAAGAAGGACTGTCCAACGACAAAGAACTACGGCGCAGACAAGAAGATACTAAGGATCACTGTCGCAGGAGAGACTGCTCCGGACCCACGTTAAAGTAATTAAGGTGTTTCGTTTTAATAGACCCATAAACTGTTTAAAACTAGTGCAACTCGAGTCTTATCTCTTGCGAGATCCCGTCAGTTAAGGGACCCTCATGCTGCATATACTTGCCTTTGGTAGTATACCTTGTTTGTAGCAGTATTCATGTAGTTAATCTAAAGTATTGTATCTCTGTTAAAAGTTGCACTATTGTGTTTTGTTTGTAATGCCTTTATGGTCAAATCTAATGTCTTTATTTCTAAATGAGTCCGATATTATCATACAACTTGAGCCAATTCGATCCTCACAATACCAATTTCATACATAAATCTCTTTCTCTGAAAACATCTTTCTAGAGAATCCATCATTCCAAAACTCCGTGGTACTCATGCGTAAAGTACCTCATGTTTCGTAACCTTTTCGAAGAAACCTCAGCAAAGCTCCCCAGAGTACCACTCGTACAGTACATCAAGTTCAAACCAAGGACCCTTACAGTTGATCTATCACTGAAGAGTGTATACAAAAGGGTAGTATATAATCAAGGTTCTACAGATTTAGAATTGATGATTCCACTTTAACTTCTTTTCCTTGTTTGGATGTCATCTTAAAGAAGAATCATTTATTCGACTACCTTTTCAATCTTAATTATATACGACTCGTATAAACGAGACTGTGATTGATGAACCATGTATTACTTCTAATATGAACTACAGGATGGAGAATGCCCGAGACTACGAGTAATCGCATCGACATGCGAACAAACTTAGAACCCAATACTACTCTTGTAACCAGATCGCCTTACAGTCTAACACGTACGGAGATACAAGAACTATCCGGACAACATAAAGACTACTCAGCAATGGAATTGGAAGACCAAGCTCTTCACCCTGGAGAGCTCTAGTCTTATTCTTCAAGAAGAAAGGCGGATCATTCATAAGTGCATCGACTAACGGCAACCTCGACAAGATTTCCATTACAAATCATTACCCTCTCCCTCGCATAGATGAATTGGTTGACCAACTTCAAGGAACGATTTACCTTTCAAAAACGGACCAGAGATTCGAATATCACCAGTTATGAGTGTTAGAGAAGGATGCCCTGGGGATGATCTTCCAAACTCGATGCGGACGCTACGAGTCCGTAGTGATACCCCTCGGATAAGACTAATACACCTGTAGTATTCATGAACTTAATGAATAGGGTATGCCATCCTTACTTGATTCAGTTCGTCATTGTCCTTGTAAATGACTTACTTATCTACTCTTGTAGTAAGAAGGAAATCATAAATAGCATCTACAACAAACCATGGAAACATTACGATTAGAGAAGCTCTACGCGAAGTTTTGTAAATACAAGTTTTGGAGTTGAAGATTCGATTTCCTAAGACACACTATCCGTGATGTGGGAATTCTTGAGGACTCTTCCTAAAATCAAAACGGTTGAGAATTGGTCAGCACCAAAGACGCCTACGGGAATTCGCCAAATTCTAGATCTCGCCGACTATTGTCTTATGTTCATTCCGAACTCCTCGCGAATTACGGAACCTCTTACGACTTTGACCCAGAAGGGAGTGTCCCTTGATTGGGAAGAGAAGCAAGAGGAAGAAACCTTTAGAATTCCAAGTAAGAGACCAAATTCTTTTGGAAGTCTCACCCTAGGAAGGCTTGATACACTTCGGAAAGCGTGGAAAGCTAAATCCAAGATAGTTAGGACCTCCGAGATTCTTGCCAGAATCGGCCCTGTAACTTACAATTCCAACCTACCCCGTGAACTCAGTAATGTACATTTTACCCACCACGTCCCGAACATGAAAAAGTACCTTTCCATCAGGACTCTTCTAATCCCACTTGAAGAGATTGAGATCAACAAGAGCCTCACCTTCGTGAAAGAACTATAGTGATCATGGACCGAGAAGTTAAACAAACGAAGCAACGCCGCATCCCATTAGTGAAGGTTCGTAGGAATGCCCAGCAAGGACCTGAATTCACTTGGAGAGTGCGAGAATCAATCGAAAAGGAAGTATCCCCACCTATTTGCTCGATTATTCATACCTATTCCCTTACCTAAATTCTAATTTTGGGATGACATTCCCTCTAACGGGGGGATGATGTGACAACCTGAAATTTTCTATCATGTTCAGTCAAACACTTCATTGAAAGTCAAACTCATTCGTGCTATCATTTAGCACAATTAGGAGTTTATTTGAGTGTTCTGAGCCTTGTACACTTAAGGGATAAGTATCGGGGTTTATCTGTTGAAGCTATAGTGCAAAGAACAACCCCTAAACACATTTACCATGAGTTCACGGCCACCACCATGGAGTTTACGGCCGTAAACTCCATGTGGGACGTATACTCCACCTTATATGATGAAGTGTTGGCCATTTGTTCATTCTTTTCTTTTCCTTGGCTGATATCCTCCCAAATCCTCTCAACTATGATCCCGATCTTCATCCCCGATCTTCAAAACTCATAAGTTTCTTGCCCTAACTAGTTAATATCTTACTTGATCTACTGATCTTACATGATTTCATCTGTGAAATCATTCCATCTGTGTAGATCTTCAAGTTTCACCAAGAACACCAAGAAAACACACTAGTGTTCTTGGCAAAAACCAAACATTCAAGCTCCTAGATCGTAAGTACTACTGTTCTAACTTGTTACGCACAAGGTTTAACATGTTTAAGGGTGCAATGATGCCCTCTCTTCCTTCCTTATGCCCAGCCCTTAGCTTAGAACCAACCACCATTGAACTATGGACCTTAAACTTAGAGTTAGTGCTTCACACCATTAATTTACGGCCATAAACTCATGGGGAAGTGGTCCCCAGGCCGTAAACACAAGTTAAGGTCAATTCTTGGACCCTAAACTCACCAAGCCTCTTGTTTAGCCTTAGAAGACATAACTACTTAAGAATCTTACCTTTAAGCCTCAAATTGAGACCCTTTAGAGAGTTTACGGCCAAGAGTAAACTCCCCTAGGCCGTAAACTCCATTAAGTATTGTCCATGGGCCATAAACTCAATAACCATGCCTTGCACTCCTTTGTTGCAACCCAATGGCCTCCTAACACTTTGACCAAAGTATTTTCCACACTTTAGGGTGTTATACTTGTCTAATTAGTGTTATAATCACTAATTGTATATATATATATATATATGTATTTATATGTTATTAGGATCATTGTGTGTGTTCAAGTCTTCACTTGACACCAAGCACTTATCCAACACTTCCATACGATCCACTCACAACAGGTGAGTTCATACCCCTTAATTAACCTTTTAAATGTTTTCAAATTTTTATAAATGCTTTTATGGGGGGAATACAAGTTGAATCATGCTAGTTATTATATCAACCACATGTGATTAATAACTAGCATACAAATGGATTTACTACACTTTTAGCTGTTTTACCAAACATATTACTGTTGGGTTTAGGTCTAATACAACATCCTATGGTGCACATACAACCCTAAATACCTTGGATCTATGTTTTCACTAATTATACATGCAAATGGTTTCCAAGGCATTAAACCTATAACTATCATGCATTTGACATAAACCATATAATATACTAGTTAAGGAAACATACCTTTTATGTGGCTTGAAGTCTTGATGTATTTGGCCTTAAGAACTTAGAACCAATAGTATGAAATGCCTCAAATGGAATCACAACACACCTAGGACAAAGGTGGCTCTTGAGAGAGAATTCCATGCACCAAAACATATAAGACTCTCTTGTCAGATATTCAAGAGATAGTGTGGATTCTAATCAAGACAAATACTTCACACAATTGGCCTTAACTGGTCTTTGTTTTATCAAAAACATCACAACTTACCAATTTCAAATGTACAAGAGTAGAAAACTTTTACTCTTACATTTGACAAGTGTTTTAAACCTTCTTTAAGACATGTCACTCAAATTAGAATCTTGGAGTATGACTCTAAGATTTGTATTGGAACAAAGTATGACTCATCTTCTTGATTTAACCATTTCAACAATTCAACTTCCTCTTCTTAGTCATAAGAATGCACTAAGATTTCCTTAGAGAACTAATTTTGATATGGTTTCTTAATCATTAAGATGATCACAAAACTGATGCTAAAGTACTCTCCCATCTTTTCCGATTTGAGAAACTTTTATCTTTCTGCCTAAGTTGATTCTTCTAATTCGTTCTGCCATACATTGGAACCTTTTCCAATGTTTCAGAATTATACTTAAACTTGTAAGTATAACCATATTTACTGAACTTAAGTAAATCATGATGAATATTCTTATTGATCTTTTGTGGTGGACTTAATCAGTGCACAAGAATGTGTACTCGATCCCTTAGTCCTTTACACGAATCACACATCCATGTGAACAAGTAATTAGTCTTAATTTTCCAATGCTCGAAAGTTCTCATTCATCATGCTATACAACTTGCATGATTCTAAGTTTCTATCCTACTGAAACTTGGGTGATGAGAATCTTTCCTTATTTGGTAAATTTAGACCTTACCACAAAAGAAAGAATCAATTTCATATTTCCACTATTGCTATTAATGGAATCATATAAGCAACAATTTTTATCCTCAAATGCCATTGTAAGGATATTTTAAAATAAATAAGATCTAAAACTTCCTTTTATTTTAAAAGCTTTGAGGAAAAACTATCCTTACAATGCAAAAGAGCATGAAAACTTTGTTGTTATCTATTCCTAAGCAATATCTCATAACTCCTAAGAGTAGCTCCGGAATCCAATCTTCATTCAAGCGATAGAAATCCATCTTCACGATTAGATTCAACATACTCTCTCTTTAAGTTTCCTTCACTTTTCCTTTGATTCTTAAACATCAACATGTGACCCAGTCACATCTTGTAATAATAATCTTAGAATTGAAACTTAACCGAGTTAGATAGTGGACCTTACCTGAAATAGAGTCAAACTTATTGACTTTACTAGCCTTATGATTTTTCAGGTAAAATTGACAGCTTCGCAACCAATGCCCTTTCCTTTTGGCAATAGGACCATATGGACCCTTAGGTAATAGTACATGGGACTATCTCAGACTTAGACTTTCTCTTTAACATTTGGTCAACCGAGTTGACTATGGCCGATCCCTTTCCATTGGGAAGAGAATGATTTTCTGGATTTCCTGTGTCACTATTGTCCTTATCCATAATGTTTTGGGAAGTTGATCTCCTAATCAAATTTGCTTTACTAGTACACTAAATCATTTCTGATTTAGCAGCACCAAGCAAATAGATAAGATCATTAAGGGTCTTGTCATAATATGTTTCATAGGTGTCCCACGAAACTCATTATGTGACTTAGAAAGTGATTGAACCACTAACTTTCTTAAGACTTTGACACCCAACTCTCCCGGCTTGTCAGTATGTGACTTCATCTCCAAGATGTGATCACACCTAGACCTTGCCTTTCCAATAGGGCTTGGGTGACCTTGAACTTGTGGGTTAGGGAGAGTAATTGGAGGAGGTGGAGGAAGTGAAGTTCCAAGATATTTGGGAAGATCATAGATGTCCGAACTAGACATCTTTTGGGAGATAATCAAGATAGTTGATTTAAAGTCCTTAATATAACACCCAATATGAAATATTAAGGCTAGGACCCAACAAACTATTTTATAACATGGAAGAGGGATGCCATAATCCAAGCTATAGAATATTTGAAGGTAGGTGAATGATGATTCACCAATTTCCACCATGAAAAACGAAATAATTTATTAGGTTTTAATTGGATTTGAAACTCCTAGATCTTTTGAGATTCATTGAACTTTTCAATGGCATGTTTCAATCTCAAGTGTGCCCTTCAGGTTTTGTGATGGGATGCCGTGGATCACAAAACAAGGTGTGAAGTAACCATGCAAATTAATTGGCACCCTTAAGTGTTTACCCCTCAATCGATGTGCCAGTTAAGCACACACACTCCATCGATACTATGATAAACATTAAGTTACCCTTTACCTACCTTGTTAAATACGAGTTAGTGTGTCGGTTAACCACACACGCTCCACTAACCGACTTAAACAAAGTGCAAAGTGTAATATTATGGATTAGCACGTTATTCACATTTTCCTAAGTAACTAAGATTGGGTATTTATAAAAGGTTTAGTTACTTAGTATTTATCATTAATACTTTTAATGAAGGGAGAATTATAGTCCTTGTCCTACCCATTCGGCTAACGACCCTCCACCGGTCAAGGAAGCGGTGGGTGAGAGTGGACACCCATTAAACTGTCATTTTATAGGCAGTAACCTTATACCCCCCCCCCCTTATAGACCGACTTCGTGAATGAGGCCTACTAACGGTAAGACTGACTTTACTCTTATACATATATATAAATATTATTAACTTATAATATTATAAAGTATAAGGGTTGAATTTTAACTTTTAAGATTCTAAGGTCTAGTTTGGAATTAAAGTATACATGGGGGGTAACTTTACAAATTCCAAAACTTGAGGACATGTTTTGAAACCTTTCAAAACTCTTGGCTTTTTCATAACTTATGAGTTTAATTAAGGTTTAATGAAAAAAAAATCAAGTTCCATAACTTGAGGACAAGTTATGGAAGACATTAAATCATTTAATGATGCCATTAAACATAGAGACTCTTCTATTTGCATAACCTATGAGACTTAATGACACTTTAAAAAGAAAAACTCTTCACTTTCCATAAATTGAGGACAAGTTATGGAGTTCATAAAAACCATTAAGATCAAATATTCCAATTAACACAATAATCAAATAACTTTTCTATGATCTAGATTAAAGCCATAAGTAAAGATAATTCACATAAACAATTTTCAAGAAATTAGATAATCATATAAACTAATACAAATCTTGAAAATTTGACAATTATCCTTTGAAGACTCTTGGACTTCACAACCTAAAGAGTTAATAAATGAGACATTTCACATCCATAACTTATGGAAGTTTCAAAACTCTTAAGATCATAACTTTAGAAAAACTTTTGAGTTCCAAAATTTTATGACAAAATTTGTAACTCCTTAAAACCACTTAGATCAAACTTTTAAAACAAATAAAATAATCATATCATTCTGTCTTTAAATAAATTGACCTAATTCAACTCTTGTAGTAAAGTGACTCAAATTTTACAAATAATTATTTTTTCAAAAAATCAAGTAATTATCATAAAATTTGACAAACTTCATGTTTTTTTTTTCCTTTTGTTTTTTTGATCAACTTGAAAAAAAATACATTTGCTTCAAATATAGTAGAAGACAACCCATGGCTCTGATACCACTGTTGGGTTTAGGTATAATACAACATCCTATGGTGCACATACAACCCTAAATACATTGGATCTATGTTTTCACTAATTATACATGCAAATGGTTTCCAAGGCATTAAACCTATAACTAGCATGCATTTGACATAAACCATATAATATACTAGTTAGGGAAACATACCTTTTATGTGGCTTGAAGTCTTGATGTATTTGGCCTTAAGAACTTAGCACCAATAGTATGAAATGCCTCAAATGGAATCACAACACACCTAGGACAAAGGTGGCTCTTGAGAGAGAATTCCATGCACTAAAACACCTCTATATTTCTCTAAGAAAAGAAGTGGTGATTTTGGCTATGGAGTAACCTATTTATATGTAGGATTCCAAGGGTCATGGGTATCACCCATAATCCATACCCATGGGTTTTATGATCCATGGTTCATGTGGCCCAACTCTTTATGTATCCATACATAAACTTGGTCCAACAAGGATCATAAGCCCAACACATATAAATATAAATAATTATCATAATTAGTCCCTATAGATTTAATTAGTCTCTTTTGATCAGTATATTAATTCCAAATTAATTCTTAATCGATACTAATTAAAACATATGATTTCATATTAATATATTATAACTTATAATATATTAATAAACCATAAATAACCTTCTCTCAAAAGTCCATCCTAACAAATTGTCCTGATGATATGCAACCCAAATGAACCATGCTACTCTCGGGTCAAGTACATACCAATAATAGTTATGGGCTTAAACATCTAATCCAACAGTCTCCCACTTGGATAAGTCTAAAACTATTATTAAAAGTACGACTTCATAACCCAACTAGCAATCGTAGCTCTTAAAGCTGCTGTCGAACTCTGAACAAATCGATGACGCGTCCATTAGATAAGGGATCATATATTCCTCCATTCTATTTATCATATGGACTGAGACATGAATTATAATCATTCTCTCTGTCCATTTATTGTTTCCCGATTTCCGATTTATGATGACTGACTAATTCAACAAATCAAATCAGTCCTGGCCCGGCCGAGCACTTCCATTTGTCATCATCAAATCATCGAGGGGCCCACAGATATTGCTTTTATCCCGAAGGTAAAAGGAATGGATAAAATTTGACTCATATGGCTTGTTCTACTACTTGTTGAATCATACACAAAGGCACATTCTATAACACCGAGTTACCGAATGTGTTTTCGTGCAATCAATGTACAACCAACTCATACTAACAACTCATATCTCTAGGTTTGAAGAATATAAGATATTATCGTCTCATGATCACTCGTGATAAAAATCCATGAAGTGATTCCAATGAGCGCGGGTTGAATCCAATACTCAAAACTTATGAGCACTCATGAGTGTTGTAGCCCTTTGTCCAACATCTTAAACCTCTACAAGCCAACCCATGATAGTGTTGATTCATATCTACTTCCAACATATGACCGACTGTGGATGGTTTGAATAACTTAGTCATCCAGAACAATGACCTAGTTATTCAGGAAGTTAAAAACATGCAAAATGAAACACAAGAATAATTGAATCTAATATGGTATCAAAACCTGTGAACATAAATAAAACACCTTTTATTTATCACCATATGATTACACATTATTCATTGTATACTGTTTCAGCTATCAACTTTATTCTTGAATTTAAAACAATAGTTGTCCGATGCTCCAAGTATGTACACTATGTTTTCTAAACACTAGTCATGCCATACACCAAGTATGCATACTATGTTTGTCTATGATATTTACTTTGTTAAATAGATCAATTGAACATAACTCCAATGATCCTTTTTTCACAGTCCCAAATCTTTAATGCAAATGCAAGAATTCCAAATTCATGCCATTTACTGAAATCTGTTAGATTCTAAACTTATATGCATTGATCCTCTTGTAATGATTATGCACAAAGTTAGAAAGAGTTGACAACAAACATTACAGAGCATTCCAAAGGAGATCAGCTCCTTGGAAACATCCTTCTTGCATTAGGTTTCCTAATCTTACACAGATTGAATAATTTCTAACTTTGAAACATTTCCAGATTCCATTTTGACAATCACTTCTGAACAAAAGTTGCCTCCTTACAGATTATGTCAATATGGTCCGTCCAGAATTATCACTATACTTCCAATTCTAGACCTTTTCCCTTCTTAATGCCCCAAACATTTGGAAATTTTTAGAAAGGGTGAATGTAGCACATGCAATCGATCCTATATCCGAAGAATATGGGAGATGATTCATGATGTCTTACATAAAGACTAAACCAGTCTGTTGCTATAATATTTCCATTTCAATTTGCCAAGTTCTCATAATTCAGATTATGAAAAGGGAATGTCGTAATTATAATCGAATTTTAGAATGCAAATAATGGACCCATATACAGAATTTCCTTATGTTGAGCCATTCCAACATGAAATTCAAATATATATCCTTGACTAAATGATTAAACCTCACGATCTAAGCTTATAGATTTAAGATGAAGTATAATTTCATCTCCCTTAATTATAGCAAAACAACTTTTTCCCAATTGAAACCTTTTGTTTTCTATAATTAACGTTGCTAACTTGCAATACTTATCATAATTATCATGATCCCACTAACATGATGAAATTAGTTGACTTAGATACTAGATTGTTTTGATAAAACTTTATCAAAATCATACACCTTGCCTTAGATAGCACACTTGTGTGTCTAAACAATTTTAAGAACTATGAAAAGGGATGTCGTAATCATAGTCTCGATTGTTTAGACCTTTTCCACTTCTCACAAGTCCATGTTAGTGTGCCGGTAAACCACACACGCTCCACTAACGACTTTGAGAATGCAAATATCACAATTGCTATCTAGCTAAAATCTACTTAGTGAAAGTGTTTCCTCACCATCATTTTCATGAATCGGAGAGAAACCTTATGACACTTAGATTTAATGGTGTATGTGTTCTTATCCATGTGAGTTGTCAAACCATAGTCACAAGACAACGATAATGACAAATCCAAGCTCATATGGACTGAACTCAATTTTAATTTCTTGCCACCTGGCAGCTCAAGGGCCTGCCATTGCTTCCAAGTTGTCGTGCAACCAATTGAGATCTCTAAGAACTTATATGCAAAGCAAACTTTAACTGGAATGGGCACATAATATGTTAACACGATAGGTTATAAACCTCAAGTCGTGTGCTAGTGAAGAACTTCAGGTTTTATTCTTGATTAGTTCTTGAGACTTTCAAGACCTTTAAGACTCCCACTGTCCTCTTGACATATAAGACTCTCTTGTTAGATATTCAAGAGATAGTGTGGATTCTAATCAAGACAAATACTTCACACAATTGGCCTTAATTGGTCTTTGTTTTATCCAAAACATCACAACTTACCAATTTCAAATGTACAAGAGTAGAAAACTTTTACTCTTACATTTGACAAGTGTTTTAAACCTTCTTTAAGACATGTACAATATTTTATGATCCATGGTTCATGTGGCCCAACTCTTTATGTATCCATACATAAACTTGGTCCAACATGGATCATAAGCCCAACACATATAAATATATATAATTATCATAATTAGTCCCCATAGATTTAATTAGTCTCTTTTGATCACTAAATTAATTCCAAATTAATTCTTAATCGATACTAATTAAAACATATGATTTCATATTAATATATCATAACTTATAATATATTAATAAACCATAAATAACCTTCTCTCAAAAGTCCATCCTAACAAATTGTCCTAATGATATGCAACCTAAATGGACCATGCTACTCTCGGGTCAAGTACATACCAATAATAGTTATGGGCTTAGACATCTAATCCAACAATTACTTCAAATGAATTTCTCAAACGTTTTTTCATGTTAAAAATCTTTATGAAATTATCTTACATACTGTATGTTTCCTTTCAAACTCTCTTACAATTGTGTTTCAAACAAAGGTTTTCTTATACTTAAAACTCTTCTTATCAAACAAACTGCTTTTATATCATTTTATAAACTGACATCAAGTCATCACTTCTTATTTACCAAAATTTTCAAAGGTTTTACAAAACTTCTTTTATACTTTTATATTGTCAAATGCATGCCTGTTTATGTATAGTTATATAAATAATGTTTAAAGGACATAGGACTTCTAGCTTGCTTTAATTCCTTTTCCTTGTTAGGGTGTGGCCTTAGGGTATCAGTTATTTGTCCGAATGCCGTCTAAATATTAGTTATATATTATGTATACATATATAGACATAAAAGTTCCATCAGTCAGTTCAGTACCTTTGGGTAGCAAAGGTATACCTTCGAATATACACGTACATTACTAGTAATTATAATAGATATAGTTAGGAGATATTACTTACTATTCCAAGTACAAAGAATCACACAATAGTCAGTTCATTCATGAGTATATACTAATACAATACATACTATATGAAGAGATACAATTACAGAAGGACTAATACATTACATACTATATGAAGAGATACAATTACAGAAATACTAATACATTACATACTATATGAAGAGATACAATTACAAACAATTACAAGACATACAATTACAAGAGAGAAAACTACATAGATACTATTTCATAGATACTATTACATAGATACTTCTACATACTTATGGACTGACCATCCTACACTTGGCTTCTCGCAATAGAAGGTGTGTTCATCTACAAATGTTTCTCGGTTGTACTTTTCGGCAAATTCCACGTCGTTTTAATCCTAGTGCAAAAGGATACGATTTAAATAATTATATTATTTTCCTTATCACCATTACTTTGTGACACATTCACATAAATGATGAGGTAGATTATATTTGATATAAATATACTATTTTCCTTGTTACCTTCATTTTGTGACTCATTCACATAAACGATGAGGTAGACCATATGTAACACCGTAAATTTGAAAACAATTTTTCATTTAAAACAATCGTTTAATTCTTAAAACGCTTTTCGTAGAAATATTTTCATTTAATTTACAAAATATAACTGCATATATAATTGCATAACAAACCAGGATCCTCAAAACATAACACTTCCTCTGATGTGTACAGTCGAGCTGGTGCCGTTCTGTGATTCTGAGAAAACCTGAAACACATAACAAATAACACGGTAAGCATGAAGCTTAGTGAGTTCCCCAAAATACCACACATAACACCTACTAGCCACTCGAGGCTATAACTCCGCGGGCCTTTGGGCCCTAACTCTGTAGACCATCTGGTCCTAGCTCTGTGAACCCTCCGGTTCTAACTCTGGTATACACTGATATACACACGGCATAAATCACATATAAATAATGCAGTGCAACACATCATATAAATAGCATAAAATAACGTTGTCACATAACTCTAATTACCACTGAAGGTAAAGTGTAGTGAGAAGACTCACCTCGGATACTCGGTAAACCTCGTATTCTGAAATACTGCGCTAGCCTCCGCCTAATCACAAAATAATTCCTTTAATTAATACAACTTCTAAAGGCTAGAACAAACCCTCTTTATAAGTTCTCTAAGAAGGGTAAAAGACCATTCTACCCCTCTAATGGCTCATAAGTCCACACACTGACTAAACCTTAAAAGTTAACAAAAGTCAACAGTCAACATTGACCGGACGCGCCGAGTGCACTAGAGTGACTCGGCGAGTACATGCATGTCCTCTTCACCCCTGGTCCAGACTTGACTCGCTGAGTCAACCCTAATACTCCATGGGTCGTCACAGATCGCGAGTCACGGGGCAACCCGACTCGACTCGCCAAGTTCCTTATGGGCTCGGCAAGTTCCTACCATTAAACTCTCAAAAGATCTCTTGAGGTCAGATCTGGTTCACCAACCAGTAGATCCAACTTTCTAACACTCGAAAGTCATGTAAAGGTTCAAACCTTACGTTCATGCAATGCTTGTAAGACCTAAAATGAAGAATTAACCATTTAAATGGGGTTTTACTCTCAAGGCTCTCATGAAAGCTCATAAAGCTGGAAGCTTGGGACCTTTTGGACCTCTCAAGGTCCAAATCTATCATCTATACCTAAAGGGATCTCACATGCTTCACAATAAGACTAAAAATTGTACAAAGGAAACCCTAGGTTCAAGGAATCTATCAAATACACGAAAGGGGAAGGAACTTGTACCTCAAAACGTGTATCTCTGTGAGAACAACATAGATCCAAGCTCCACAATCAGGCATGCTGGTTCCCCCCACCCCCCCCCCCCCCCCCCGCTTCCTTCTTGATAAAACACACAAGATATGTTGAGTTAGCCATTCTCTTGCACCACAAACGATCTATCTGCTCTCCAAGGTTTCTCAAGGGTGAAGTGGCCGCAAATGGAGGCCATAAGGGCCTTTAAATAGGTCCCAAACTCCAGAATTTAGGGTTTCTCTAAACAATGCCTACTCAGTGAGTCTCCCTCCTCGGACTCGTCGAGTCCACTCTTTATATCCATGGGGCAAACCCGACTCGACTCGGCGAGTTGGACCCTCGACTCGGCGAGTTGGACCCTCAACCATCACATTTACAGTGATGCATACCTTCAAAACAGTTGGGTCTTAGTAGAAGACTACTTTTTATACTGGTAGGAAATATGGGATTTTCTAGGGTTTTCACATGTATACAAACTTTTCTTCAAACATTTACAAGTCGTTTCTTTACAATTTTACAAATCAAAGACACATAAATACTTATGAATTCACCAACTTTATTGCTGATACTCGCTTTCAAAATAACTTGTATTCTCATGTCACAAAGAGATAGTTACGACGTCCAAGTTTTGTGAAGACAGAGTAGTCGAGACTCGTATTTTATTTTGATTATTCATTATGTTGTTTTATACTATGAAAGAACATACATGTATTTAAAATTATACTATTAATGCAATGGATGATGTTGTTGCTTGTTTACTACTTTCCATTGTTGTGATACTTTATATAACGTCCTCCGCCCCCAGAACGTTTCGGCCGTTCTCGGTTTTGGGGTGTGACACATTATGGGGAAAATAATTGGATGCTCAAGTTTACCTAAGTTGACGATTATTTCAAAGAAGAATAATAATTAAATTGATTTAATATGCTATGATGTTTGTGCACATTTGGTCGCATGTTTTATCAATCTATTTATAGATTTCATTAGTTGGTTGTGTAGAAAAATTAGATATAATATGTTGATAGGTTATTGTATACTAGGGATGTCAAAAAGTGTCCTGGCACACCAAACTCGTAGGACCCCAGTCCCATATGGAGGATATTTGTTAATAAATTTTGGGGCCGGGGGCGGGAGCGGGGGTAATGTTTTCCCCTGTTTTAATTTTGGGGGCGGGGATGGGGGTGGACAGTCCCATCCCGAACCTCCCATATGGGCCCATTAATATATTATATATAATAATATATTAATTATATAAATATAATAAATAATAGCAATGGTTTTGAACTTCCATAATTCAACAAAAATAATGTTGTTAAGTTCTTTGTATAGCGTTTCTGAGACGTGATAACATTTTTATTTTTAGCATGTAAAATTAGGTTATAAATAACTATTTTAAACCCAAAAAATAGTTTCTTTAAGCCCAAATGACAACGTCTCTTAGCTAATAAAAAATATCTCAAAATCAATCAGGGGCGGGGGAATGAAGGCGGGGGGCGAGGGGAAGTCTAGGAATTTGGGAGCGGGGCAGGGTGGGGAGGCTAGAAATTTCAAAGACAGGGGCGGGGGTGGGAGGATAAGGAAATTTCGGGGGTAGGGACAGAGGATGCAACCCCTTTGCCGTTTGCCCCCATCGACATCCCTATTGTATATTGTGTAATGAATGATATATTACTTTATAATGTGGATTTTATTTATGGTTACATTTTCACATATAAAGTATGATGGTTGAAGTTCTAAAAGATCCTAAAAATACGCTCCAAAAAAAATCATTTAGATCAGTAATAAAACCATAGTAATCCAAACATCATGCAAAAACCATAAGTCATGTATCTCACAATTGTTGGGTTATGAGCATTCTAACACTCCTAAGTGTACATGCAACCCTAAATACCTTGGATCTATGTTTTCTCTATTATACATGCAAATATGAACATCCAAGGTATTATCCTAATCTAGCATACAAAATAATGGATATAACAAGATAGAATACATACCTCTTTGATAGTGCTTGTCTTCATGAAGCTTGAGTGCTTAGTGCCCCAAGTGTGACACCTCAAATGGTTCACACAACACCAAATACACTTGGAATAACTTGAGAGAAACTAGAACACTTCATGAAATCGGTTAGCCCTCTCTAGAATAATCTAGTCACCGATTTTGGGAAGAATAATATCTTTATATAGTGTTACAATTAGGGTAAACCCTAATTGTCATGACTTTCCATTTCCTTGGATCCATGGGTTCAAATACACCATGGAGCATCCATGGAGCATCATATGGGTTTTGGCCTAACTAGATAATCCATGGAGCATTAGCCCACTATATAAGTATAGATGATTTACACAATCAACCCATATATTTAATTAGTCTTCTTTTGATCACTTAATTAATCCTAGATTAATTCTTGATCAATACTAATTAAATAATCTTATTATTCTTATTATTAATATACTAGAACTTATAATATATTAATAACCATAAGTGTCTTATTTCTCTCATTATAGTCTATCCAAGTGCATGATGCCATGCAACCCAAATGGACCATGCCGGGTCGGGTCAAGTCTTACCAATTATAGTTATGGACTTAGACATTAATCCAACAGTCTCCCACTTGGATAAGTCTAAAACTATTATTGCGTATGACTTCAGGAACCAACCGGCAATCGTAGCTCTCAAAAGCTTCTGTCGAACTCTGACCTTGTAGATGAACTCTGATCTGGTCACTGACTTGTCCATTAGATAAGGGATGATATATTCCTCCATTCTAGATATCATATGGACTGAGACATGGATTATAATCATTCTCTCTGTCCATTAGTTGTTTCCTGATTTCCAATTTATGACGATTGACTAATTGAACAAATCAAATCAGTCCTGGCCCGGCCGAGCACTTCCATTTGTCATCATCAAATCATCGAGGGGCCCACAGATATCGCTTTCATCCCGAAGGTAAAAGGAATGGATAAACTTCGACTCATATGGCTTGTTCTACTACTTGTTGAATCATACATAAAGACACGTTTTATAGCACCGAGTTACCAAATGCAGTTTCGTGCAATTAATGTACAACCAACTCATAGTAACAACTCATATCTCTAGGTTTGAAGAATATAAGATATTATCGTCTCATGATCACTCGTGATAAAATCCATGAAGTGATTCCAATGAGCGCGGGTTGAATCCAATACTCAGAACTTATGAGCACTCTTGAGTGTTGTAGCCCTTTGTCCAACAACTTAGACCTCTACAAGCCAACCCATGACAGTCTTAATTCATATCTACTTCCAACATATGACCGACTGTGGATGGTTTGAATAACTTAGTCATTCCGAAAGAATAACCTAGTTTATTCGGGAAGTCAAAACATGCAAAGTGAAACACAATAATAATCGAATCCAATATGGTCTCAGAACTTATGAATATAAATAAAACTCCTTTTATTTATCACCATATGATTACATATTATTCATTGTATATTGTTTCAGCTATCAACATTATTCTTGAATTTAAAACAATAGTTGTCCCATGCTCCAAGCATGCACACTATGTTTTTCTAAACAATAGTCATGCCATACACCAAGTATGCATAATATGTTTGTCTATGATCTTTATTTTGTGAACTAGATCAAATGAACATAACTTCAATGATTCTCTTTTCACACTCCCAAATCCTTACTGCAAATGCAAGAATTCCAAATTCATGTCATTTACTGAAATCTGTTAGATTCTAAACTTATATGCAACGATTCTCTTGTAATGATTATGCACAAAGTCAGAAAGACTTTGCAACAATCATTACAGAGTATTCCAAAGGAGATCAATTCCTTGGAAACATCCTTCTTGCATTAAGTTTCCTTAATCTTAAACAGATTGGAAAAATTCTAACTTTGAAACATTTCCAGATTCCATTTTGACTATCACTTCTGAACAAGAGTTGCCTCCTTACAGATTATGTCAATATGGTCTTTCCAGAATTATCACTATACTTCCAACTGTCCTTGAGCAACCAATCTTTGGTAAACCTTAGATTGTCCTCGACAATTGTTTAATCCTTTTAGTCATATCCAGTTCTAAACCTTTTCCCTTCTTAATGCCCCAAGCATTTGGAAACTTTTAGAAAGGATGAATATAGCACATGTAATCGATCCTATATCCGAAGCATATGGGACACGATTCATGATGTCTCACATAAAGACTAAACCAGTCTTTTGCTATAACATTTCCATTTCTATTTGCCAAGTTCTCATAATTCAGATTATGAAAAGGGATGTCGTAATCATAATCGAATTTTAGAACGCAAATAATGGACCCATATACAGAATTTCCTTATGTTGAGCCATTCCAACATGAAATTCATATATATTCTTGACTAAATGATTAAAACCTCACGATCTAAGCTTATAGATTTGAGATGAAGTATAATTTCCTCTCCCTTAATTATAGCAAAACAACTCTTTCCCAATTGAAACTTTTGTTTTCTATAATTAACATTGCTAGCTTGCAATACTTATCGTAATTATCATGCTCCCACTAACATGATGATTATTGGCATAACACTTATGCTCCCACTAGCTTTGACATGTACTCAGAAAGCTCGACTTCTAGAAATCAATACTTTATTGACTTTCTTACCAAAGTTCAGATTTCTGATACTAGATTGTTTTGATAAGACTTTATCAAAAACATACACCTTCCCTTAGATAGCTCATGGGTGTGTCAAAACAATTTTAAGAACTATGAAAAGGGATGCCGTAATCATAGTCTTGATTGTTTTGACCTTTGCCATTTCTCACAAGTCCAGGTTAGTGTGCCGGTAAACCACACACGCTCCACTAACGACTTTGAGAATGCAAATATCACAATTGCTATCTAACTAAAATCTACTTAGTCAAAGTGTTTCCTCACCATCATTTTCATGAATCGGAGAGAAACCTTATGACACTTAGATTTAATGGTGTATGTGTTCTTATCCATGTGAATTGTCATAACCATAGTCACAAGACAAGGATAATGACAAATCCAAACTCATATGGACTGAACTCAATCTTAATTTCTTGCCACCTGGCAGCTCAAGGGCCTACCATTGCTTCCAAGTTGTTGTGCAACCAATTGAGAACTCTAAGAACTCATATGCAAAGCCAACTTTAATTGGAATGGGCACAGAATATGTCAACACGATAGGTTATAAACCTCAAGTCGTGTGCTAGTGAAGAACTTTAGGTTTTATTCTTGATTAGTTCTTGAGAATTTCAAGACCGTTAAGACTCCCACTGTCCTCTTGACCTATAAGACTCCCTTGTCAAACATCCAAGAGATAGTGTGGATTCTAATCAAGACAAACACTTCACACAATTGGCCGAAGTTGGTCTTTGTTTTATCCAAAACATCACAGCTTACCAATTACAAATGTACAAGAGTAGAAAACTTTTACTCTTACATTTGTCAAGTGTTTTAAACCTTCTTTAAGACATGTCACTCAAATTACAATCTTGGAGTATGACTCTAAGATTTGTATTGGAACAAAGTATGACTCATCTTCTTGATTTAACCATTTCAACAATTTCAAGATCCCTTCTTCTTAGTCATAAGAATGCACTAAGACTTCCTTAGAGAACAAATTTTGATATGGTTTCTTAATCATTAAGATGATCACAAAGCTGATACTAAAGTACTCTCCCATCTTTTCAGATTTGAGAAACTTTTATCCTTCTGCCTAATTTGATTCTTCTTATTCGCTCTGCCTTACATTGGAACCTTTTTCCAATGTCTCAGAGTTACACTTAAGCTTGTAAGTATAATCATATTTACTGAACTCTAGTAAAATATGACGAATAGCCTTATATCTTTTGTGGTGGACTTAATCAGTGCACATGACTATGTGCTCGATCCCTTAGTCCATTACTTGACTCACACATCCATGTGAACAAGTAATTAGTCTTAATTTTTCCAATACTTGGAAGTTCTCATTCATCATGCAATACACCTTGCATGATTCCATGTTCCGGTCCAATTGTGACTTGGGTGATGAGAATCTTTCCTTTATTTGATAAATTTAGACATTACCACAAATGACGGAATCAAATTCATATTTCCACTCTTGCTATTAATGGAATAACATAAGCAACAATTTCTCCTCAAATGCCATTGTAAGGATATTTTAAAATAAATAAAAACAAAAATTTCTTTTATTTTAAAACTATGCGGAAAAACTTATCCTTACAACCCATATGAAAAACTTGTTGTTATCTATTCCTTAGCAATATCTTATAACTCCTAAGAAGTAGCTCAAGAATCCGATCTTCAAACTACGCGATAGAAATCCATCTATGCGATCAGATTCAGCA
The DNA here is from genome assembly GCF_052625555.1 of Lactuca saligna. Lineage (NCBI taxonomy): Eukaryota > Viridiplantae > Streptophyta > Magnoliopsida > Asterales > Asteraceae > Lactuca > Lactuca saligna. The sequence goes on from NC_136417.1 coordinate 150,991,901, forward strand.
TATTCTTTCTTTAAGTTCCTTTACTTTTCTTTGATTCTTAAAATATTACCATGTGACCCAGTCACATCATGTATCAGGAATCTCAGAATAGAAACTTAACAGAGTTAGAGTAGTGGACTTTTACCTGAAGTAGAGTCAATCTTATTGACTTTAACACCCTTAGGTAAATTTGGCAGCTTCGCAAATAATGACCCTTTCTTTGGCAATATAAACATATGGACCCTTTGATAATGGTCCACGGGACTATCACAGACTTAGTTTTTTTCTCTTTACCATTTGTTCAACCGAGTTGACTATGGCCGATCCCTTTCCATTGGGAAGAGAATGCTTTTTTTTTCTGGATTTCCAGTGTCACCATTGTCAATGTCCATAAAGTTTTAGGAAGTTGATCTTAACAATAGATAAGATCATTAAGGGTCTTGTCATAGTCTATTTCATAGGTGTCCCAAAGGAACTCACTATGTGACTTAGAAAGTAATTGAGCCACTAACTTTCTCAAGACTTTGACACCCAGCTCTCCCGGCTCGTCAATATGTGACTACATCTCCAAGATGTGATCACACCTAGACCTTGCCTTGCCATTAGGGCTTGAGTGACTTTAAACTTTTAAAGAACTTGTGGGGTGGGGAGAATAATTTGGAGGAGGAGAACGAAGTATGATATCCATGGGACATCATCTTCATTAGGAAAGCTTGTTTCAAGATATTTGGGAAGATCATAAATGTCTAAACCAGACATCTTTTTGGGAGATATTCAAGATAGTTGATCTTAAAGTCCTTAATATGACACCCAATATGAAATATTAAGGCTAGGACCCAACAGACTATTTTATAACTTAGAAGAGGTATGCCGTAATCCAAGCTATAAAACAATTTGAAGGTAGGTGAATGACGATTCACCAATTTCCACCAAGATAAACGAAATGTATTATTAGGTTTTAATTGGTTTTGAAACTCCTAGATCTTTTGAGATTCATTGAACTGTTCAATGGCATGTTTCAATCTCGAGTGTGCCCTTCATGTTTTGTGACTGGGATGCCGAGGATCACAAAACAAGGTGTGAAGTAACCATGCAAATTACTTGGTACCCTTAAGTGTTTACCCCTCAATCGATGTGCTGGTTAACCACACACGCTCCACCGATACTATGATAAACATTAAGTCACCCTTTGCCTACCTTGTTAAATACGAGTTAGTGTGCCGGTTAACCACACGTGCTCCACTAACCGACTCAAACAAAGTGCAAAGTGTAATTTCGTGGATTAGCACCTTTATTCACATTTTTCTAAGTAACTAAGATTGGGTATTATTAAAAGTTTAGTTACTTAGTATTTATCATTAATACTTTTAATGAAGGGAGAATTATAGTCATGTCAAACCCGTTCGGCTAACGACCCTCCACCAGTCAAGCGAGCGGTGGGTGAGAGTGAACACCCATTAAATTGCCATTTTATAGGCAACAACCTTATACCCACCTTATAGACCGGCTTCGTGAATGAGGCGTACTAGCGGTAAGACCGACTTTACTCTTATACATATAAATATTATTAACTTATAATATTATAAAGTATAAGGGTTGAATTTTAACTTTTAAAATTCTAAGGGCTAACTTGGAATTAAAGTATTCATAAGAGAAAACTTTACAAATTCCAAAACTTGAGGGCAAGTTTTGAAACTATTCAAAACTAATTAATTCCATAATTTATGTATTTAAAGTAGTTTTAATCCAAAAACTCTTCAAGTTCCATAACTTGTGGACAAATTATGGAAGACTTTAAATTAATAAAGAATTAATCTTTTCTTTATTTTATAACTTATGGAATTAATTAAGGTTACATATTTTATTTATTTATTTTTTTAATGAAGTGACTCTTGAACCTCCATAACTTAAGGACAAGACTCTTCATCTTTTTGTAACCTTTGCCAACTTTATGAGTTTTATGAGTCTTTAATGTGACTCTTCATGTAACTTAAGGATAAGTTACACAAACACATTTTATACTCAACTCTTAGATTAATTTGGATTGAAAACAACTTTTTCACTCAACTTTTCTATTAATCTAAGCAACTCATAAGAACAAGATAATTCAAATCAAACTTTTTCATGTAATTAGTCTAACCTTTAAACTAATACAAAACATGAATCTATTGACAATTATCTTTGAAAATGGATTAGCATGAACATTACCACATTTAAAAAACAAGTTTATAAGTTCAAAACAACTTAGGGTAATGTTCCTAGTCCATTTCTAGCCAAAAACCTCGAAGATATGCTGTCTGGGATCCAACTCCTCGAGTGCATGAACTCAACTCGGCGAGTTGGATGCATTTTTCCTTGGACTCGTCGAGTCCCTTTATGAACTCGGCGAGTCAGCTGGGCTGACAGCATCAAAACTCGATTTTTCAGCTTCTATTGCAGGTATAACAAGAAAACAAGCCTAGGCTCTGATACCACTGTTGGGTTATGAGCATTCTAACACTCCTAAGTGTACATGCAACCCTAAATACCTTGGATCTATGTTTTCTCTATTATACATGCAAATATGAACATCCAAGGTATTATCCTAATCTAGCATACAAAATAATGGATATAACAAGATAGAATACATACCTCTTTGATAGTGCTTGTCTTCATGAAGCTTGAGTGCTTAGTGCCCCAAGTGTGACACCTAAAATGGTTCACACAACACCAAATACACTTGGAATAACTTTAGAGAAACTAGAACACTTCATGAAATCGGTTAGCCCTCTCTAGAATAATCTAGTCACCGATTTTGGGAAGAATAATATCTTTATATAGTGTTACAATTAGGGTAAACCCTAATTGTCATGACTTTCCATTTCCTTGGATCCATGGGTTCAAATACACCATGGAGCATCCATGGAGCATCATATGGGTTTTGGCCCAACTAGATAATCCATGGAGCATTAGCCCACTATATAAGTATAGATGATTTACACAATCAACCCATATATTTAATTAGTCTTCTTTTGATCACTTAATTAATCCTAGATTAATTCTTGATCAATACTAATTAAATAATCTTATTATTCTTATTATTAATATACTAGAACTTATAATATATTAATAACCATAAGTGTCTTATTTCTCTCATTATAGTCTATCCAAGTGCATGATGCCATGCAACCCAAATGGACCATGCCGGGTCGGGTCAAGTCTTACCAATTATAGTTATGGACTTAGACATTAATCCAACAACAATATCATAACATTTGTCAAAATATATCAGAGTATGAACATCTTAGGCTAAAACATCATGGTGTATGCATTGCAATCATCACAAGCTCTTCCCTTCGCTACTGGAAGTACCTGAAACCAAAACTAAAAACTGTAAGCATGAAGCTTACTGAGTCCCCCCAAACTACCACATTCCATACACTTAATCACATACTGAAAACACTGGGCCTAGCCCACTACATCGGTCCCCACCCGGAATCGGACCTATTCGGCATTAGGCCCCGCTTGACATCGAGCCCCACTCAGTATACTGATATGTTTCTACTAGGCCCCGCCTGTCTCTAGGCCCTGCCTGCTATACACATACAACATATAATCATAATCATGCTACTACATAAAAATCAAAAACAATGCTATAACTGCAAGTCTCAAGGCCCCACCTATCTTGAGACCCGCCCCTACTCTACTACTGATGAGATATGGAACACCATCCATACTCAGCTAGTGATGCGATATGGGCCCCCGCCCACGCTCACCTCCCTACCAGGCACATACAAGTATCACAAAGACAACAATTATAACTAAACATGCATTCCTTCCGTGGGCCCTGCCCGGCATCGGATTGAAGTTCAGAACATGAAATCTACACCGGGCTTGCCCCTGGTCGAAGTCAAAGTCAACTCTTGGTCAAAGCCAAAATCAAAGTCAAATTCAAGGCTCTGAGTTGACTCAAACCACTGAGTTGATCCATCAACTCGCCGAGTTTTAAAACTCAGAATCTTGAAATTGTGATCGAACTCGTCGAGTCAACCCCTAACTCGCCGAGTCCCCTAGCTACTCATGGTCGTGATTCATCAAATCAACTCGTTGAGTCGTTCCTCAGACTCACCGGGTTCTAACATGAACAAAAGCAGGACAACTCGCTTTGACTCGTCGAGTCCCTCCCTGGACACACCAAGTTCCTCAGTCTGCTGGGGCCATCTTAACCGACTGAGCCCCTACAATTCAAATCCAGACCCTAAACTTCGTCTACATGCTAGAAATGACCCCTTAAGGATAAATTTTTGAACTTTAGCCACTCCTAATCCTTTTTAATGGGTTAGCCAAAACCCTAGCCCCCTTAAGATATAAATCTATAACCAAAACCCATATTACTCCAATCCACAGTAGGGGAACCAAGATCTAGGCCCTAGTCACCCAATAAACACGTAAAGTCTTCAAGTTTACTTCCATACATGGCCCTTTGGGGCTTAAAAGTGCATACGAGCATCCTTAGGGTTTGCATGGGGCTTCAATGGCATAAAGTTTTCACCTTTATGCCTTCCTAACCTTCAAAGACTTTAGATCTGAAACTATAATCACTTTGGGACATCCATGACCCATAAATCAAGCTACTTGGACAAAACCCCATAAAAAGGAACCATAAGCAGATCTAGGAAACTACAAGAAAAGTTAGGAGCTTGATTACCAAAAAGTGATGAGGATAGAACGAAATCCCTTGATCTACAACCTTGTCCTTGAACCTCGAAGCTTCTTCTTCTTCTTCTTCTACCCTTCAAGAACACACAAATCACTCAAGGATGGCTCACACACTCTCAAAAGGATCTACGGTTTCGTGGGTTAAGTTTTGGATAAAAGGGGCTGGGAATGAAACCAGGAGGATGAGAATAAGATGTTTAAATACGGCAACAAGTCCTAGTTTTAGGGTTTCCCAAACCCTGAACAACTCACCGAGTATGTCACTTAATCCATGACCCAACATATGCTCCTACTCATTGAGTCACCCCACCTACTTAATGACTTGCCTTCTGACTTTGAGGTTTCCTTTCCTTTCTAATTCTTCTAGATTCGAGATGTTACAAATTCATTTTACAGCACCGTATATACTTTCATTGTTAACACCAGATATATTGCACAATTTACACATACAATAATGTTTCGATATTTTGCTACCTGCTTACTAAAATTTCATTGTTGTAGTCTTCTTGAGATCTTTGACTAGTAGAACAAGTGGTCAAGTGATATGCAATGAATTATACATATTTTTAGAGGCATATTTAATACCTTTTTAAATACTGATGAGATATTAATCTCTTTGATCGTTTAGATCTTACACAGGTTTGGCAAAAGGATTTAAGCAAAGTAATAAACAAGAGATGGAATCAACAGTATACTAAATGATTCAAACGATTCAAGCCTCAGCAGAGCTCGACAAAGAACATCCGCTGTAGAGGCTTTAAGGTTTACAAAAGATAAAAACGATGAATGCTATTAAAATTATCTCTAAAATCTTACGTACTAAGATGCATGCAAGCAACTATAAATACTCAAACCCTAACACATCAATCACGGATGGACAGGCCCAATCCGGATACAAAACAGGGCTAAGAGATGAGCCCAAGACGCAACACCATATACCCAACAATCTCCCCCTTTGCGTCAATTGGGGCAAGACCTCACTTCAGCTTACTTGCACCCGCGGCACCGGCTTTCTTCACAGTCTTGAACGAGCATGGAATAACGGCCAGAAGTGTTTTTCGAAAGTGAATATACCAATTGATCATGTCGTTGAAGTATTTCTTATCACTTTCTGAATTCTGCTTGCACCGATTGATGATTCACAGAACATGCTCCAAGCAGGAAGTGGTGTAAAGATGTTTGTCAGCCAAAGCGAATAAGCAATTCTAACCTTCTGCCTTGGTGAACATGACTGAGTTTTGCTTTGGGTCAATCTTCCCCATCTGCATTCTATTTAGATCTCTTGCAGAACCAACTAGAGTGATAGTAGGCTTCTTTCTGCGAACATTTGCAACTTCTTGATCCAACTTGGCAACCTCCAAAATGTAGCACACCAACATCCTTTTGAAATTATCTATGATCGACCCATATTCCATTTCATTGATGAGTAGAATGTTGTGCAGGATTATCCAGTCATGAGGATTTAAATTGGGAAGATCACCTAGAGAGATTGCATGCTCGGTTTTGTCAGATCCCCTCAAGATCTTGAATCTGACACTAGTGAAGTTACCCTCCCGAACGGGTTTGAGGACCCGAACGTTGATAATCTTTTGTGCACCCCACATCTGATACTGAGGTTGAGCAGTCCTCAGATAGAAGTCTATAAGATCCCTATCGACCTTCGGGTTAGGATGAGGGACTTCAGCTATGTGGGCGAATGCATGAAAGATAAAAGCCTTTCTGGTCAAGGGCATGTCAAATTGAGAATCAACTGAATTGACCCGGTCCAAGGAAATCATGGGTTCAAGCCAAAGGGTGCTGGGTGACTCGATAGCTTCTTTAACAAGCTCTTCAAGAGTCCAAGGAGGAAATAGAGTTTTTCGGCTTTCAAGGAGATCATGCGCCTCCTTTATCTTCCTCTCATTAGCTTCAACCTCTCTAGCAATCTGAGCATTTACATCAAGCTCCTTCTCCATGGCCTGTTTCTTCAGAATGTTAGCAATAGTTTCTTTATCCTGAATTTCATCACTATCATTAAAAACCTATTTGCCTTTGTCTTGAACACTCAAACCTGATGCAAGAACAGTTGTTGGTTTGCTTGTTCTAGTAGGAACTAATGAAGAGACTGGAAGTGGTTGAGATTGAGCTATGGGAATAAAAGGAGGTTGAGTTTGAGTTGTGGCCTTGGAAGTCTTTTCTCCCCCTTGTTTCGGATGCGCCACCTGATCAGGAAGCCCCTCAATTCGGCTAAGCAAGGCAAGGGCAGGGGCAAGCTTCTCAGCAAGAGTTCGCCTCACCGAGTAGTTGAGAATCGGGTCATGGGCTTCAATAATATTGGATAGAGCTCCGTGGACATCCGAAACACAACTTTGAATCACAGCTTTCTCAGACCGAAGAGAATCGACCTCCATCTCTGCTTGGGAGAGCTGATGACTTGCAAGTTGTAGCTCAAATGTTTTGCGAGCAAGTTCCTCCTTTGAAGAAGATTCTGGGGCAAGGGTTTGTTGAAAGTTGAGGAGACGATCCGCAACAGAAGACTGAAAAGATTGATTGTCTTCTTTGAGAGTTTGACGGAGGCTGGCAAAGTACTGCTTTTTTGTATCTAGAGAGGTAGCCAGCTTCTCCACAACCGATCGAACCTTTTTGGCATTAGTTTCGGCTGCCCCCTGCAAAGACTCCAGAAAGATGTTAGCGTCTTGAAATAGTTTTTCGACTTTTTCGGTCGCTACAGCACAAGCCTTTGTAGATTTGTCAATAGCAGCAGTAGCGGAGTTGATTGAGGCTTCGTGTGCTTTGGTGAAAGTGTCCACCATCCCTTTAATGGCGGCTTCCGAGATATGACACTTGGAGATAGAGGAGGAAGGAACGAGATTATCAATCTTCTTGTGGAGTTCCTTGATGTGCTTTTTGGTGACAGGAGCATCATCATCATCATCACTCTGAACCTCGTAGGGGCTGTAATAAATGGAATCGAAGGTCATATCTTCCCCTCCTAGAAATGTCTCGGTTTCAGCTGAGTGAGTGGGAGATAAGGGTATAGTGGATGGTCTAGTAGTGGGAGTAAGTTCGGGTGCTGAAGTTGGTTCGGGGGTAGGTGTATGTTCGGGTGCTGAAGTACGACCCCCCGTATCAGATATGTTGGTTCAAAATCCAGTGGTTGTGGTAGTGGCTTTAGAGAAAATGGGTGGTGGTATAGGAATAGAGGTGGGTGGAATGTGAGTAGAGGTAGTTATGTGGGGAACAGAAATAGAGGAGGTTATGTTGGGAATGGAAATAGATATAGTAATAGGTGGAGAAGATATAGGTTCGGTGATAATAGGTACCTCATGAATAGGAGAACGGGGAGGAGAGTCGCCTCGGATCGACTCTTCAGAGTCTAAACTTTCATCGTCTGAATCACTCGAGGAAGAAGCAAGAACTAGTTTGCGCTTCGGTTGTGTTTTCTTCTTCTTCGGTGGAGGGGATTGGGCTGCTTTTGTCAACTTTCGCTTCTTAGGAGTAGGGCCTTTTGCTACTTTTGCAGCTTTCTTGATTTTCCCTTTTTCTGGTTTCTTTCCCCTAGTGGCACGTTTGTCGGCATCATTGATAGACTGAAGCATCTCAGGTGTCAACTCTCTCGGACCTGAAGGAGTAAACTCCTTGTAGGTTTTGAAGATCCTGTTCTCCTTGGATACACCAGCGTACATGGATTCGGGAATTGATCCAACAAAAATAAATTTGGAGGGATCAGTCACAATAATCTTGGTGGTATGAAACACACCAATCGAGGAGAGAGGAGAGTTGGCCACTGTGGTGACATGATATTTGTCCATGGCCCATTTGGTGACGATCGTCCAAAACCGGGCATAAGATATCTCAGTGTGCCGAGAGGTAGAGCCAAGGCTTTGAATCAATGGTTGCCACAAGATTGAACCGTAATCAAGGTTGATCCCATGATATAGACCATAAAGGATGGTCATGAATAATCGGCTGGCCCCGTCAGAACCTGCACTCCGTTCAGATAAACCCTTGAAGAGGATCGTGAAAAAGTCGTTCCATATAGGAGGAAGGCATGACTTCTTGAATTTGGTCATCGTCGTAAGGATTTATGTGTATCCCATGTTATAAAACATGGAAAAGAGTTAACCCACGGTGATTGAATCAGGGTTAAACCTCGATTCGTCAGGTTCAAACCCTAAAAGCCAGCAAAATCGCTGCTTGGAGTTAGAGGATTTGTTGTCAAGAAGATCGAAGTAGATACGATCAACAGATTTGTCGTAGTGGGCGGTGGAGAAAACTTGTGAAAGACATTCCATTGGTACAATTTCAACCTTAGAGAGTGCGAGAATTTGTGGATTGTATTTAAGACACTCCACTATCGGATACATAAATGCATCATAGGATATGGGGTTGAGATCGATGACAAGGCTTTGCTGTGGTTGGATTGGAAGAATGTTTGATCGGGAAGAAGTTTCATGGACAGAAGAGGAATCTCCATTGGTGAATGCTTCAAAGAAGAAGAGGAATAGTAAGAGAAAACCTCTGTGTGTTTTGAGGGTTGCGATGAAGAGGAGAAATAGCTAGGGTTGAACCCTTTATATCGGTTATGGATGAGAGAGAAAATTCGCCCCCAAATCTTCTCGGAACTCGGAACGGCGCTTGATGTGATTGAAAATTGACAATTAGCGTCCCTGATGATTACGCATGAGAGAGAATATTGTTGCCTTGTTGCACGCGTGCCCATCAAATCACTGTTGAAGCCGTTAATCTTCCTGCTGACTCAGCACCTTATCTTTTAAATAGTTGTCATCAATAAAGAGAGGGAAGGACTGATAAAATCACAGCGTGTCCTTGTGGAGTACATTATTAATAACCAAAGCTGCCTAAGGGAAAGCAGCTAGTAGAGAACCGAACCAGACTTTTGGAAAATCAGAGATTTCCGTGCATAGAGTGTCAAAGAAAAAGAAATAAAGCTATATCTATGTGGGAATTTGTGATGTCTATATAGACACGAAACAATGGATCTCAGGCACGAATCTCTTCCTTCAAAGTCAAGAGAGACCTTAAAGTGTTTTCTTTGTTTCCCGTTGAATTATGATCAGACACTTAATGAGAAGTGTTGAAAGGTTTCTTGTAAGTAGGCTAATTTGGGTGGCTTTTGCTTCAGTTTAGAATTTCGGATCTTGACATAAGACCAAAACTAAACTAAGTACCTGTGAGACCTATGTGGTCTGTTGAACAAGTAGGTGGGGATTGTATTTGTGGTGACATGTTGGAAATGTTTGTTTGTGAAATCTCAAATTATTAAAACTGGATTCTACGGGAAGAAATGTCATGGATAGTAACAATTTCATAAGAATCACACAAAAGAAAGAGATTGCATGACACAACTACAAATGTAATGGTTTACCGTCAATTCATGGTAGGTATTGTATGGCGGGTTTCACTTAGCACGTAGTGGCACGAAGCTAAGATCATGAACACATAAATTGTATAACCATAAACCTCAGTGGTAATTTCTGAGAGTCTCAAGGGTTACGTTTATGAAGAGAATAGGATGGAGAAATGTATTGGAGATGGTGTAAAGAATCCAAAGTACCTCTGTTGTTAAAATAAGGACCAGGCAGATAACTCTTATCTCATGTGAGAAGAGAGTAAGGTAGCTCATGATTAGAATAAATATGAAAGCCTAATTGGGAAGACAAGGTTTGTATATACCAAGTCAGTAAGGCTATTATTCATAATCGAGTAAGGCTTTGGACACATACAACAGCTTGCTTCTAGGGACACTTAACTAGTAAGAATGTGAGAACCAGAATTTCCCGATAAATATCCACACATGAACCTTAACGAACACAAATAATAATAATAATAATAATAATAATAAACACAAAACAAAAAAAAAATTGGAATTTTGATTTAAAGAAAGCAAAATAAAAATAAAAAAATAAAAAGGTTTTGGAAAATAATAGAGATGAAATTGAGAAGAAAGGATACAAAAAAATTTTGCAACCAAAGAAACTATCTTCAAGTGATAAGCGAAGACAAGAGAATGGGACCGAACCCGAAATAGACCGAGCGTTTGGTTCATTTCGGTTCCCATGTGAACCGAACCCGAAATAGACCGAGCGTTCGGTTCATTTCACTTCTAACTTTTAGTTTTAAGAAGTAGTTTTTGGTACTGACTCCGATTCCATCATACCTAGCCCTTGTAGAATTTTATAGAAATTTGCTTCAGGCAGAGCTTTGGTGAAGATGTCAGCTAGTGGATCAATAATGCGTACAAAATGAATCTCTACATTTCCATCTTCAACGTGATCTCTAATAAAGTACCTCAGTGCAATGTGTTTGGTTTTGGAATGTTGCACTAGGTTATGATAGATCCTAATTGCACTTTTTGAGTCACAATATAGTGGGATCTTTTTCATATTGAGTCCATAGTCCTGGAGTTGGCTTTGGATCCAAATCACTTGAGATGTGCAAGAGGCGGCTGCAATGTATTCTGCTTCGGCTATAGACAGTGAAACACATGTTTGTTTCTTAGATTGCCAGCTCACCAACTTTCCATCAAGGAATCGACATCCTCCGATAGTGCTTTTCTTATCTAAACCACAGCCTCCAAGGTCTGCATCCGAGTAGGCTTGAACAAAAAACCTGAGTTTGATGGATACCAGAGACCGAGAGAGGTGGTTCGCTTCAAATACCGGAGTGTATTCTTCACTGCTAGCATGTGTGGTTCACAAGGATTCGCTTGAAACCTAGCACAATAACACACAGAAATCATTATATCGGGCCTGCTAGCTGTGAGGTACATCAAGGATCGAATCATTTGGCGGTATAACGTTATATCGACTGCCGGTTTATCCAATGATGGTGTGAGCTTGGTTCCAAACGCCATTGGAACTTTGACTTTTGAATATCCCATCATGCCGAATTTAGCAATAAGAGTCTTGGTGTATGCTTCCTGATTGATAAAGATGCCTTCGGGTCCATGTCTAATGTTTAAACCAAGGAAAAAGTTAATCGGACCCATTGAGCTCATTTCAAATTTTGTCTCCATCAGTTTTCTGAATTCAGCTGTTAAGCTAGGATTCGTTGAGCCGAAGATGATATCATCGACATAGATTTGAACGATCATAAGGTGGTTACCTTCCTTTTTACGAAAGAAGGTTGGGTCAACCGAGCCTTGTTTGAATTTAGACAACTTTAAAAAATTTAGTGAAAGTTTCATACCATGCCCTAGGAGCTTGTTTCAGACCATAAACTGCTTTATCCAGGATATAGTAGTGATTAGGATGATTTTCGTTTACAAAACCAGGAGGTTGCTCCACGTAAACCGTTTCTTCTAGTTCTCCATTCAGAAAGGCACATTTTACATCCATTTGGAAGACCTCGAAGTTCTTGTGTGCAGCGTAAGCAAGAAATATTCTAATAGATTCTAGCCTTGCTACCGGAGCAAACGTTTCTTCGTAATCAATTCCTTCTTCCTAGCAGTATCCTTTCACCACAAGACGAGCTTTATTTTGAATTACATTACCTTCCTTGTCCATTTTGTTTCTGAATACCCATTTGAGACCAACAACTGAGGCATCTTTAGGTGTTGGGATAAGGCACCAAACCTTGTTGCGTTTAAACTCATTGAGTTCATCTTGCATAGCCTGAACCCAATCAGAATGATCAAGAGCCGTATTGACTATCTTTGGTTCAACTTTGGACACGAAAGAATTATACACGCAAAACTCTACTTTGGAGAATAGAGAAGCTTGCTTTGCCTTCACTTGGGATCGGGTCAGGACCTTTTCAGATAGATTACCCACTATCTGAGATATAGGATGATCTCTGGTCCATTTATTGAGGGGAGGATAGTTTGGATCATAGGATGGATCCAATTCAGCGTTGATCATTTCTTCCAATTCAGATTGAATATCGTCATCATAAAACCTATCGAAATTCTCCCCCTCGACAGATGATGAAACAGAACTCTCAGGTGTAACTAGACTTTTTGGTGCTTCTGGACTTGCAGGTGTGACTGGAAGTTCGGGTGCTATAGGACCTTGGGGTGATGCAGGACCTTCGGGTGACGCAAGACCTTCAGGTGATGTAGGACCTTCGGGTGATGCATGACTTTCGGGTGATGCCGGGATAGAGTTCTCCCCCTGAAAGTGTGTGTTCGGTTGATTTGAAGAGAATGGATCCTCCCCCTCAACTGAAACGTCGTGCTGAGGAGGTTCGTTTGGAACACGCTCTCTGTCACCTATTTTGTTGTCTGCCGCCTTGGCTTCTGAGAGAGTAGCTTTCTCAGGTTCATCGAATAAGTCCCCAAACTGATCAAATAAATTGGCAATCATGGTTGTGACTTGACCTGTTTGAGAGAAAATCTCTCCAATTTCTCCTTCGGTAGTCTTTAGCTTTTTGATGTAGCTGTCATCGAACGTCACATAATAGGTTTCTTCAATATTTCTAGAATGCTTGTTTAATACCCGATACGCTTTTGAAGTGAGAGAATATCCCAGAAAAATTCCTTCGTCTGCTTTAACATGAAACTTGTTACGATGTTCTTTGGAGTTCAAGATGAAGCATCGTGAACCGAACACATGAAAGAATTTTACGTTCGGCTACCTGTTATTGATGATTTCATAAGGAGTGAGAGAGAAACGCTTGTTGAGATAAGTCCTGCTCTGCGTATAGCATGCTGCAGCAATAGCATCAGACCAGAAATATAAGGGAAGAGAAGAAAAACTTAGCATAGTTCGGGCCGCCTCACACAAGGATCGGTTTCGACTTTCAACAATACCGTTCTGTTGAGGCGTGTAAGGGGCTGAGAAGTTGTGACTGGTTCCTTTTTCTGCCAAAAAGTCTTCAAATTCTTTGTTCTTGAACTCCAGTCCATTGTCGCTCCTAATGTTTCGAACGACTTTTCTCAGTTGCACTTCAACCTGCTTGATAAACATCTTTAGCTTAGGAGTGGCCTCAGATTTGTGCTTCAGAAAGAACACCCATGTAAAACGTGATAAATCATCAACAATAACAAGAATATACTTGCTACCGCCAATGCTTTCGATTGATGATGGACCACACAAGTCGATGTGAAGCAACTCAAGTAGTTCAACAACTTTTGTGTTTATAATTGACGGGTGACTTTGATGACTTTGTTTCCCCATTTCGCATGCAGCGCACAAGTGGTCTCAATAAAACTTGAGTAATGGAAGACCCCGAACATGACCTCCAGTGACCAGCTTGTTGATGTCTTTGAAGTTGAGATGTGAGAACCTTCGGTGCCACAACCAGCTTTCGTCAGAATGAGCTTTGTACAAAAGACATATAGCTGGATTTCGTTTGATTAGTTTAAGATTTAGAGGAAACATTTCCCCTTTTCGGTCTGATTTGAGGATGACCTTGTTGGATTTCTTCTCTATAATCTCTGAACCTTCATCATCGAAAGAAACTTTAAGACCGGTACCTCCCACTAGTTGAGATACACTGATGAGATTATGCTGCAACCTTTCAATGTACGCCACCTTTCTTATTGTGAAGTCTCCATTAGTTATCATCCCATAACCCTTTATCGTTTCGTAGGAGTTGTTACTGAACTTGACATTGCCACCATTTTGAAGAGATCGAAACTCCCTTAGCTCTTCCTTTCTTCCCGTCATGTGACGTGAGCAGCCACTGTCAATCTACCATTCTTCGTCAAACTGCTCGTCACTAATAACCTGCAAAAATTAAGCAGATTTAGGAACCCAAAGTTTCTTGGGTTCACGTGAGCCTTTCACAGGAACAGGAATAGTAATAGAAACATCAACAAGATATGTTCGTTTTATTAAGGTTGTTTCATCTTTTCTCTTAATAGTAAACACTTTGATTTTGTTAGAGTTATTTACAGACGTTTTGGTTTCAGATTCTAGTGTTTGGGCATTATTCTGCTTTCGGTCTTCCTTGACTAAAGAAATTGTTGGATATAGTGTCTAAGTCCATAACTTTATTTGGTATGTACTTGACCCAACCCGACATGGTCCATTTGGGTTGCATGGCATTGCAATACTTGGATAGACAAAATGAGAGAAAGTACACTTATGATTATTAATATATTATAAGTTCTAATATATTAATAATAGTATTATTTAATTAGTATTTGATCAAGTATTAATCTAGTATTAATTTGGTGATCAAAGTGAGACTAATTAAATATATAAGGTTGATTATGACAATCATCAATTCTTTTATGGTGGATTAATGATCCATGGTTTATGGGTTTGGTTATAACCATATGGAGCTCCATGGATAGTCCATGGGAGTTACAAACCCATGGGTCATGAGAAATGAAGAGTCATGACAATTAGGGTTTACATTTGTAACTCCTAATTATGACACACTATAAAAGAAACCCTATAGCATGCAAAATTGGCACTAGTGTTACTAGAGAGGGCATAACCTATTTTTGAGTGTAAGAAATATTCTCTCAAGTTATTCCAAGTTTTGTGGTGTTGTGTGAAGCATTTGAGGCACAACATTTGGGGTGCTAGGCTCACAAAGTTTTGAAGGAATCCAAGCAACAACAAGGTATGTATTTCTACTAGTTCTTTATGTTTTATGTAATCCTCATGCCATGCTAGTTAGGAAATAACCTTGAAAAAGAAATTTGCATGTATATAGAGAAAACATAGTTTCAAGGTTATTAGGGTTGCATGTACACTTAGGAAGTGTTAGAATGCTCAAAACCCAACAGTGGTATCAGAGCCTAGGATTGTTTTCTGTATACTTGATGCAAAACTGCTTGAAAAATCAAAAATTGTGCTCACTGTCGACTGGACTCGCCGACTTCATGGGGAGGACTCGCCGAGTCCATGAACAAATTCATCCTACTCGTCAAGTAGGATAATGCACTCGACGAGTAGGTGCGTGTTGGGCAGTCTTTTCGTGTTTTGTTGCTGGAAATGGATTGAAATCATTATCCCAATCTGTTTTGGACTTGTAAAATCTGTTTTTCAAAATGATAATGATTATGCTAACCCATTGTACATGACTTTTATTAATTTTCAAGTATTGTATATGTTTATATGATTTCTTGAAAATTGCTTGGCATGAATTTGTGTTCCTATGAGTTTTTAGAAGATCATAGGAATTATGTGTAACCTCCATGTGTGTTTAATTTCTGATCTTAATGGCAATAATGGTGTCCATAACTTGTCCTCAAGTTATGGATAACCAAAGGTCACTTCTTTAAATTGTGATTAAAGAACTAAAGAGGCTTCATAAAATGAAGAGTCTTCATTTTTATGAACCATTAAAACTCATAAGTTACAAATTAAAGAGACTTGGAATAGTTTCAATTCTTGCCCTCAAGTTTTGGAATTTGTAAAGTCTTACACTTTAATTCCAAATTTTTTTTAAAGGTTAAAAAAATTCAAATTTTATGGACTTCATTAAATTAATTAAAGTGTTTAATTAAAAGAGTTAATAATTCCATAAAGACATGGTTTAAGTTTAATTAAATTAAGAGTATAATTTAATTAATAGATTAAACCACCAAGTATTTTAAATGTTTAAAATACACCCTTATACTATTATTATAATTTTAATTATATAGATATGTATAAGAATATGTCATTCTTACCGTTAGTAGGCCTCATTCACGAAGCCGGTCTATAAGGGGGGTATAAGGTTGTTGCCCATAAAATGGTGACTTAATGGGTGTCCACTCTCACCCACCGCTTCCTTGATCGGTGGTGGGTCGTTAGCCGAACGGGTAGGATACGACTTTAAATACTCATTAAAAGTATAATGATTTATAAAGTAACTATACATTATCAATTCCCAATCTTAGTTACTTTAGGAAAATGTGAAATTGGTGCTAGCCCAAAAAATTACACTTTGTACCTTACCAAGTCGTTAGTAAAGCGTGTGTGGTTAACCGGCACACTAACATGGACTAGTAAGAGTGGCAAAGGGTAACTTGACTTTATTATAGATCGGTGGAGCGTGTGTAGTTAACCGACAAATCGATTAGGTAATATTATTGAGGGTATCAAGTCAATTTGTATGGTTATTCACACCTTGTTTGTGATCCTCGGCATCCCAGTTACAAACTTGAGAGGGCACAATCGAGATTCAAACATGCCATTGAAAGTTCAATGTATCTCAATAGATCTAGGAGTTTCAAATCCAATTAAAACTTAATTATATTTCATTTTTCATGGTGGAAATTGGTAAATCGTCATTTACCTACCATTAACTATTTTATAATTTGGATTACGGCATCCCTCTTCAAGTTATAAATAGGTTATTGGGTCCTAGCCTTAATATTTCATATTGGGTGTTATATTAAGGACTTTAAATCAACTAACTTGAATTTCTCCTATTATATATGTGTAGTTTAGATAGCTATGGTCTTCCCAAATCCTTAGGAAGAAGCTTCCTAATGAAGATGATATCCCGAATGGGAACCAAGGTGAAAGGTCAATCCCTTTGTTGTGTATTAGTGGGACTGGAAATCATACTTCACTTCCTCCACCTCCTCCAATAAATCTCTTCTATCCCACAAGTTTCAAGACCTGATAAGTTCTAAGTCACTCAATCCTTATTGGCAAACAAAGTCTATATGTTCTTAGGTCTTGGAGATTAAGTCACATATTGACAAGTCGGGAGAGTCGGGTGTCGAAGCCTCAAGGTAGCTGGCTATTGACTTGGTCACTCCTTGATGACAGATCACGACATGACCCTTAATGATCTTACCTATTTGCTTGATGATGCTGAATCAGCAATGGTTTGGAGCATTGGTGAAGCAAAATTTGATTGGAAGATCAACTTCCCAAACTTCCATCGACATTGACAATGGTAACATTGGAAGTCCAGAAAACCTTTCTCTTCCCAATTGAAAGGGATTGGCCATAGTCAACTCGGTTGACCAAATGGTAAAGAGAAGGCTAAGTTTGTGATAGTCCCGTGTACCGTTTCCAAAGAGTCCATATGTTTCTAAAGGAAGGGCATTGGTTGTGAAGCTGCCAAATTTACCTAAAAGTCCATAAGGATAGTAAAGTCAAATGTTTGACGCTACTTCAGGGAAAGTCCGTTGTCTAACTCTATTAAGTTTCTATTCTGAGATTCTTATTGCATGTTGTGACTGGGTCACATATTGATGTTTAAGAATCAAAGAAGAGTGAAGAAACTTAAAGGAAGTATATGCTGATTCTGATCGTGAAGATGGATTTTGATTGCATGGTTCGGTGATCAGAATTTTGAGTTGTTACTTAAGAGTTAGATATATTGCTTAGGAAAGGATAACAACAAGTTTTCCATATGGATTGTAAGGATAAGTTTTCCGCAAAGTTTTAAAATAAAAGAAAATGGTTTTGATTTTATTTATTTTAAGTATCCTTACAATGGCATTTGTGAAAAAGGTTGTTGCTTATATGTTTCCATTGATAAGCAATATGGGTAAATGGATTTGATTCTTTCATTAGTGGTAGTGTCATAATTTACCAAACAAGGAAAGATTCTCATCACCCAAGTTTCAATTGGATAGAAACTTGGAATCATGCAAGTTGTATTGTGTGATGAATGAGAATTTTCATCTTTGGTAAATTAAGACTAATTCCTTGTTTACATTCTCATGTGATTCAAGCGAAGGACTAAAGGATCGGGTACATTAAGTTGTGCACTAGTCAGGTCGACCACAAAATTAGATAAGATTATTCATTATGATTTACTAAAGTTTAGTAAATATGGTTATGCTTACAAGTTTAAGTGTAATTCTGAAACATTGGAAAAGTTTCAATGTATGGCAGAATGAATAAGAAGAATCAAATAAGGCAGAAAGATAAAAGTTTCTCCAATCTGAAGAGATGGGAGAGTACTTGTGTATTTTGTTTTATGAGTATCTTAGTGATTATGGAACCATATCACAATTGATCCTCTAAGGACACCTTAGTGTGTTTGTTGCCTGAGGAGAGGAATCGTGAGTTGTTGAAATGGTTAAATCAAAAGATAAATCATACATCAAATCTTAGAGTCATACTCCAAGATTGAGCCATTGAGTGACATAATCTTTAGAAAGTTTATAACACTTGTCAAATGTAGAGTAAGATGTGTCATACTCTTGTAAATTTGAGGTTGGTTAGTTGTGATGTTTTGGATAAAACAAAGACCAAATAAGTCCAATTATGGGAAGTGTTTAACTTGATAAGAATCCGCACTAGCTCTTGAATATTTGTATTGTCAAGGAATGGTTCTTGACAAAGATAAGTCTTATATGTCAAGAGGACAGTGGAAGTCTAAAAGATTCTGAAATAGTTTCAAGAAGTAATCAAGAGTTTTGTTAATCACTAGCCCACGACCTGAGGTTTGTAACCTATCGTGTTGACATATTCTGTGCTCATCCCAGTTAAGGTTGGCTTTGCATTGGAGTTCTGAGAGTTCTCAGCGGTTTGCATAACTACTGGGAAGCAATGGTATGCCCTTGTGCTGTCGGGTGGCAAGAAATTAAGATTGCACAAGTTCAGTCCAAATGAATTTGGAAGTGTCACTAACCTAGTCCTGTGATTATGGTTTTGAAAAAATTCACATGGAAAAGAACACATACACCATAAAATCTAAGTGTCATAATGTTTCTCTTCGATTCATGAAAATGATGGTAAGGAAACGCTTCCACTAAGAAGATTTTAAGTAGATAACGGTTGTGATATTTGCATTCTCATATAGTTAGTGGAGTGTGTGTGGTTAACCGGCACACTAAATAGTGAGAATTGCAAAAGGTCTAGACAAACATGTAAGCTATCTATGGAAAGGTGTATATTTTTGATAAAGTCTTATCAAAGCAATCTAGTATCAGAAATATGAACTTGGGTAAGAAAGTCAATAAAGTATTGATTTCTAGAAGTCCAGCTGATTTCTGAGTACATGTCAAAGCTAGTGGGAGCATAAAGTGTTATGTTGGTAATCATTATGCTAGTGGGAGCATGGTGATTATGTTAAGTGTTGCAAGTTAGCAATATTAATTATAGAAAACAAAAGTTTCAATTTGCTTTGAAAAGTTGTTTTGCTATAATTAAGGGAGAGGATTTTATACTTCACTCCAATTCTACAAGCTTAGATTGATATTTTAATCTACTTTAGTCAAGAATATATATGAATGTTATGCTAGAATGGTTCAACATAAGGAAATTCTATATATGTTGCGATCTCAAAATTCGATTATGATTACGGCATACCTCTTCATAATTCGAATTGTGAGCACATGGCAAATAAAAATTTTATAGCATGAATCGTGTCCCATATGCTTCGGATATAGGATCGATTGAATATGCTATAATATTCATCCATTCTAAATTTTCCAAATGCCTACGGCATTAAGATGGAAAAGGAATAGAACTGGAAATGACTAAAATGATTAAGCAAAATTGTCGAGGACAATCTGAGGTTTACCAAAGATTGGTTGCTCATTCACAATTAGAAGTATAGAGTATGGACCATATTGACGTATTTTGAAAAGCGTTAACTCTTGTTCAGAAGTGATGGTCAAAATGCTAATATGGAATTGTCTCCATAGGTGGAAGTTATTCTTTAAATCTGTGTAAGATTAAAGAACTTAATGCTAACAAGGATGTTCAAAGGAATGTACTTTGAATTTGAGACTTCATTTCCATGGAATTGTTTTCCATTGGAATGCTCTGTAATGTCTGTTGCCAAGTCTTTATGACTTCTGTGCATAGTCATTACAAGGGGATCATTGCATATAAGTTTAGAATCTAACAAATTACAGTAAATGGCAAGAGTTTGGTATTCTTGCATTTACAACAAGGATTGGAATTATGAAATGAGCATCATTGGAATATTGACAATTGATCTATTTCACAAAGAGAGGACCATATGTAAACATAGTATGCATACCTGGAGTATGGCATAATTGTTGTTTGGAAAAACATAGTGTACGTGCTTGGAGCATGGGACAACTAATGTTTAAATTCAAGCATAAAGTTGATTAATCGAAACATAAATAATGAGTAATCAATATGGTGCTTAGATAAAAGTTGTTTTATTTACACCCAAGTGTTGGGGCCATATAGGATTAAGTATTATTCTTGTGTTTCACTTTGCATTGACTTCCAGAATAATTATGTTATGGTATATATCATATTATTCAAACCATCCACAGTCAGTCATATGTTGGAAGTAGATATGAATCAAGACAGTCATGAATTTGGCTTGTATGATTTGTCTAAAGTGCTTTCAACAATGCAATGGTTGCTACAACATTCATGAGTACTCATAAGGGCTTAGTATTGGATTCAACCCACGCTCACTTGCATCACTTCATGGAATTTATCTCGAGTGATCGTGAGATGGTAATATCATATAAATCTTCAAACCTAGAGATATGAGTTGTTGACTATGAGTTGGTTGTTCATTGATTGTACGAAAACGCATTGGTAACTCGATGTTATAAAACGTGCCTTTGTGAATAATTCAACAAGTAGTTAGTACAAGCATATTAGTCGAAGTTTATCTGTTCCTTCTAAAAATAGAAGCAATATCTGGGCCCCTCGATGATTTGGTTTGGACCTATGTACCGGGCCCGGTCAGAACCTAATTGATGTGTTCAATTTAGTTCTATGTCGAAACAAATCAGAGATCGAGAAACAAATGTTGGACAATAAGTAAGACCATGTTCCATGTGTTTGTCCGGATGATATCATGAGAACAAAGGATTATATGATCCCTTATCTTAAATGGCGTATCATCATCATCTTAGTTCCGAGAGACTTTGAAAGAGCTATGATTGTTAGTCGGATTTTCAAGTCATATTTGAAAATATAGTTATTAGACTTATCCAAGTGGGAGACTATTGGATATAGTGTCTAAGTCCATAACTTTATTTGGCATGTACTTGACCCGACCCGCCATGGTCCATTTGGGTTGCATGGCATTGCAATACTTGGATAGACAAAATGAGAGAAAGTACACTTATGATTATTAATATATTATAAGTTCTAATATATTAATAATAGTATTATTTAATTAGTATTTGATCAAGTATTAATCTAGTATTAATTTGGTGATCAAAGTGAGACTAATTAAATATATAGGGTTGATTATGACAATCATCAATTCTTTTATGGTGGATTAATGATGCATGGTTTATGGATTTGGTTATAACCATATGGAGCTCCATGGATAGTCCATGGGAGTTACAAACCCATGGGTCATGAGAAATGAAGAGTCATGACAATTAGGGTTTACATTTGTAACTCCTAATTATGACACAATATAAAAGAAACCCTATAGCATGCAAAATTGGCACTAGTGTTACTAGAGAGAGCATAACCGATTTTTTAGTGTAAGAAATATTCTCTCAAGTTATTCCAAGTTTTGTGGTGTTGTGTGAAGCATTTGAGGCACAACATTTGGGGTGCTAGGCTCACAAAGTTTTGAAGAAATCCAAGCAACAACAAGGTATGTATTTCTACTAGTTATGTATGTTTTATGTAATCCCCATGCCATGCTAGTTAGGAAATAACCTTGAAAAAGAAATTTGCATGTATATAGAGAAAACATAGAATCAAGGTTATTAGGGTTGCATGTACACTTAGGAAGTGTTAGAATGCTCAAAACCCAACAGAAATCTTCATCTTTCCTTTTAAGTTCATTGATGATTTTGAATTTGTGCGGGAACGGAATTAGGTTTGGAAGGGAACTGAGAATGAGAAGAATTAGAAAAAGAGAATTTGGAATGGGAATTTTTTTGACTTGTGTTTCGAAATGACCATTTTGTTTATGGTCATTAGAGGGACCGAACCTGGACCTTCGGTAGCTACTTGTTGATGAGCCGAAGTTGGATTTTTTAGTGTTGTTGGTCGGACCAAACCTATCCTTTTGGTTCTTGTTGCTCTCAGGACCGAACCTCTCCATTCGGTTGCTTTTGCTCTCGGGACCGAACCTCTCCTTTCGGTTGCTGTTGCTCTCGGGACCGAACCTCTCCTTTATGTTCTGTTCTTCATGTGTCCCGAAAGTCTTTTTCCATGACTTTGAATCTTTATTAGGATAGGAGAAGTGAGCATTTTGAGAGCGCCAAAAGTGCTTTGGCTCTGAGAGATTCTTTTTGTATCTCAGATTTCTTTGCTGCTTTTGATTTTTCACCTGCTTCGGTTGTCTATGGATATTGGCTTTTTGTTTCAGCTTCTTGGCAGCTGGTTCACTCTTCATAAAAGAGGTTTCGCTTTTCGTGGTGACTTCTTCTACAGGTATTTCTTTTGTGTTACTTGTACTTGGTAGGTCAAAGTTGTCAGGCTTATTCAGTGGCTCTGGTACATATCTTCCTTTGGTTTTCCAGGACGTTTGCTCTGACAGACCAATTGCTTCGTCTGCATTGTCTATAGGAGCTGACCAGAAAAACTCATCACACCCATAAGTATTGTCTTCGTTCACTATGGCAGTGAGTTCAGCAGTTTGATGTTTGGTTACTCCTGTGACTTTATATACCTAATTAGGGGTAGTTCTAACCTTTTGAAACACAACAGCTTTTTCTTTAAGGATTGGGGACTTAGATTTGGACAAGCGAGCGAATTCTACAGAATTTTCAGAAATCAGGTTTTTGTGGTTTGTAGGTTCGCTCTTGGCAAATTCTGAACAGTCGACTTCATCCTCTACAGAAATTTCACTCATATCATCGTCCTCAATAAGTTTAGATGCGTTTTCAACATCGATTTTGTTTTCTGAACTTAAGTTGGCACTCAATGAGTTGAATTTTTGTATGGTTTCGGTCTTGATTTTGAGTTTATCATTTCCATCCAGAAGATCTTTAAGCATGTCCTTATGGTCTTTGGACTTTATAAAAGATTCTATTTTGTCCAGACCATACATATATGTGGGGTTCACATCATCGAAAGATACAACACTTTCACAGTTGTATGCTTCTGCATCGATTTCATCCTCCTTAAACTCAAGGAAGGGTAAAATCATGCGATGTATCTTCTGCCCTATTTCACAATTCAGATGCAGTTGAGTAATGTTAGCATAAAGCCTTTTAGAGATTAAACAAAAAACATTCCTTTGTTTTAACAATTTCAAATTGTCTCTTTGCAAATAAATGTTTTCATCTCTAATCTTAATGATCTCCAACTCCTTCTGCTCAATCCACATCCTTCGCTCCTCACTCTTGGATGACACCCTGCTTATTTGGTCAGTCAGGTTACAATTTGTGACCCGTGTTTGAGTTAAACAACTATCTAGATTTGAGATTCTTGAATTCAAGTTATTTAAATCCTTTTCATATGATTTCTGTGGAATTTTGAACGAAACAAAAAACATTCCTTTGTTTTTGTGGTTTGTAGGTTCGCTCTTGACAAATTCTGAACAGTCGACTTCATCCTCTACAGAAATTTCACTCATGTCATCGTCCTCAATAAGTTCAGATGCGTTTTCAACATCGATTTTGTTTTCTGAACTTAAGTTGGCACTTAATGAGTCGAATTTTGGTATGGTTTCGGTCTTGATTTTCAGTTTATCATTTCCATCCAGAAGATCTTTAAGCGTGTCCTTATGGTCTTTGGACTTTATAAAAGATTCTATTTTGTCCATACCATACATATATGTGGGATTCACATCATCGGAAGATACAAAACTTTCACAGTTGTATGCTTCTACATCGATTTCATCCTCCTTAAACTCAAGGAAGGGTAAAATTATTCGATGTATCTTCTGCCCTATTTCACAATTCAGATGCAGTTGAGTAATGTTAGCATAAAGCCTTTTAGAGATTAAACAAAAAACATTCCTTTGTTTTAACAATTTCAAATTGTCTCTTTGCAAATAAATGTTTGCATCTCTAATCTTAATGATCTCCAACTCCTTCTGCTTAATCCACATCCTTCGCTCCTCACTCTTGGATGACACCCTGCTTATTTGGTCAGTCAGGTTAGAATTTGTGACCCGTGTTTGAGTTAAACAACTATCTAGATTTGAGATTCTTGAATTCAAGTTATTTAAATCCTTTTCATATGATTTTTGTGGAATTTTGAACGAAACAAAAAGAGATTGTACCTTCTTGATCAGTTCATCAAGTTCACTGATCTGCACACTGAGAGGTTTTGCTGTGAAGCATAAGTCCTCTCGCTCCTTGGCGTCTTCATGTCCACCATTAGTATTATATCCCCTCATGTGAGATACGTCAGTCACCATCAGACACTTTCCACTGCTTTCACCACCTCTTGCGACATAAGCCTTTCCGTGAGAAGGCTTTCTCACCTCATCATCTTTTGAGTCGGTCGACCACACCTGTACGCCACCGAACTCGTCATCCTCTATCGAACCCTATACAATAAGAGCATTCATAGAAGGATTAGTAGCAGCTTTCTTCCTTTTAATCTCCTCCAGCTTTTTCATAAGGATTACCTCTTCATCTTTCTCCTCATCTTTCTCAGTCATTTTCTTCAAAACACAATCTTTGGCGTAATTATTCTTTCCTCCACAGTAATAACAGCTGACACCAGAGTCCACTTCAACCTTCACTTCTTTCTTTGGTTCTTTAGTCCTCGGCTCCTCCCTTACCTTTTCAGAACTGTAACTTCCCTGCCAATTTCAATTCTTATTGGTAGGAAACTTCTTCTTGATGAACCTTTTAGGATTGGACACCATCATAGCATAATCTTCTTAAGTTAGATCATAGTCCTCCAGGTTCAGATCTTCGTCTTCTACTAAATTCTTACTTTTAGACAGGAGGGCCAACGATCCCAAGTTTGAGACCACACTTTTCTCTTGTGTCACTATCCTTTCTTGGGATTTCAAAATTCCCACCAGTTTCACCAGCGAATATGACTTGAACTACTCGTGTTCTTTAACTGTAGACACAATAACTCTCCATTCGGATCTTAAGCCATTCAGAAAAATGACCTTCTGTTCAATAAGCTTCCTTTCGATATCATGTTTGATCATTTTGCTGAGAAGATGATTGAAGTGATCAAACGTCTGTGTAACAGACTCATCAGGATTTTTCTTGAACTCTCCAAACTCATACAAAAGCAAGCTTTGAATTGAGTGCTCTAAATCTTCATCTGTGGAGTATAGCTCTCGCAGACGATCCCATATTTCTTTAGCAGTACTGCATGAACTCACCAATATAAACGTGTCAGACTGAAGAGTGAAACGAATCAGTCTCAATGCTTTGATGTTGCACTGAAACTTCTCCTTTTCGTCCTGAGCGACGTCTTTCACATCTTTTAACAAATCATTATACTCCTTTTGAGTTTTAATAATTCTGGATGTTCCTGAATGACCAAATGGTCCAGATACAATGGCTTCCCATATTAGATACCCATTATCTTCAGATCCAATGATGTAGTCTTCGAAATGATGTGCCCAAACCTCGTAATATTGAGTGTAAAGAATTAGAATCTTTGTTGTTGATCCAATATTGTTTGAGATGTTGATAGGATTGGATTGAGAATCGTCCATGCTTGATCGTTTAACCTGTTGCAAGATCAGACTTGTAATATGTAATATTAGGGCAAAACGAATAAATAATGAGATACGTCAATTATGGAGTGACGGCTCAATAAATATCAGTTAATGCGGAATAAACCCTAATCACTTCTTTCACAGAAGAGATGTGTATGAATTACACAGCCTCCTGCTCTGATACCAATTGATGAGTTATTAATCTCTTTGATAGTTTAGATCTTACATAGGTTTGACAAAAGGATTTAAGCAAAGTAATAAAAAAGAGATGGAATCAACAGTATACTTAATGATTGAAACGATTCAAGCCTCAGCATAGCTCGACAAAGAACTTCTGCTGTAGAGGCTTTGGGGTTTACAAAAGATAAAAACGATGAACGCTATTAAAATTATCTCTAAAATCTTACGTACTAAGATGCATGCAAGCATCTATAAATACTCAAACCCTAACACATAAATCACGGATGGACAGGCCCAATCCGGATACAAAACAAGGCTAAGAGATGAGCCCAAGACGCAACACCATATAACCAACAAATGCTTATATAGATATTTGGTACTTTAAATATATATGAATTTGTATTTATAAGGATTAGAATGTTAAATAGAAGATACTAAGAAATAATTCTAGAAGAAGTTCATAGCTTTAAGACTACGCAAGATTTAAAATAAAGATATCACCAGAATAATAGAAGATTTTGAAGATTTCTAAAGATCTTGAAATTCGCGTCACAAATAGTTTGCCGCACTGCAATTTAGCCTGGTCTAAAAAGATACAAATAAGTCTGATTTTCATGAAATCAAAGAGGATTAGAGGATATGGCATAAGTTGGAGAATTTTTAGAGCAAAGAAAAATTGAACACATATGCATTAAAATTCAAGAGAATGTTAGTTTGCATTATGTTCAATTTATTAGTTCTTGTAACGAACCAATTTTTTTATTATAAAACATAGTAAATAGGTTGTTACCATTTTCAAACATATCATTAAAGTTTTCAAAAGCATTGAAAAACATTTATAAAGTAATATTTCCAAAAGCATTGTGGAAGCTGAAAACATCCCAAGTTTAAAAGAAAAACCTATCATAGTAATTTTCATTATAGTCTTCTAGGGAGCATCGCTTATAGTCACACTGGTCTCTTTCATTTATTAAAACTTGACGAACCTGAAAATGTTAAATAACAACACGTAAGCGAAAGGCATAGTGAGCATACACATTACTCACCCATTATATCGATCATTTACCTACACATGGCATGTAGATTCATAAAATATTCATATAACATTCATATAACATTCATGTAACATATACATTCCTAAAACATATTATTCGTACCAACTCTACATCAACAAGTTGATTCCCCCGAAAGGTCTATCTCATACACTACTATACCATGGACAAATCACTTCCTTTGAAAGGGTATCTCATGATCATCGAATACTCGACCACTTCCCCCAATAGGTCTATCATGGTCAAGAACATATCCTTGTCCACTCTACCAAATTAGGGTATCCTTGGACAACGTACACATACATAGACAAAGTCAACATAATAAGCATGTTAGTGTAACTCACTTCTCTTGATAACTTGAAACACTCTAGTTGTAATAGCCAAATTAACCTCCTTTTTTTCAACACTTACACAACAATTTTAACATTTACTTAACTTATGCTTCATACCTATATTTTAGAATACTCATCTTTGTATCACTTTAACTTTTCTTTAGTTATAGTGTTACGTTCCGGACCTGATTACTTAACTTTAAAGACATGATTAAGTTCTAATAAAATTATATTTGTATAGTTCCCTCCCTTAGATTTTCGGGAATATAAAGATCTAGTTCTAACGATTTTTGATTGATTTTATATTACTTTTACAAGTTAACAATTTTGAACTGTTACTTTCTGGACACACATGAAAAGGTGGTAACTTTTCCTCTAGGTGGATTAAAAGTTAAATATAAAAAAAATTATGGTATACTAGACATTATACCCTAACCATATCCTCTAATGTTTCATGAATTGGAGTTTTTTAGAATTATTTACGCATGTGACAAGTTGATGTATAATTTCAGTATTTTTTCGGACCACTCATTAGACATTGAATAAAATTTACAAACCTACTAAGAATTAAATTAGGCCCTTAATAACGATGGAAATAGACATCCATATCTAACTAGTGGCTTTGGAATTTTGGCATTTGGAGTATCGAGAAATTTATTATGACTTTTAGAAGAAAATGCATACAATATGTGACAGCACCAATCATTATGAGAAGATTGACCATTTTACCCTTCAAGGATTTGGAATTTGGAAACGTGATTCAAAGTTTGTAGAAACTAGACACAGTAAGATTTCCAGAAAACTAAGTCTCATGATTTTTATGTGGTTGGATTTCCTTGAATGGATTTTAGAAGTTGAAGGGCAGAATTGGAAAGATTGATCATAATAGCTTTCAAATCACTTTTGGTGCTCTAATAAGGACTTAATGGTTAAGATTTTAATTTAAAACTTTTAACGTAATTCATGGTTACTTATTATGCTACTGAGATTTATAATCCAGTTTAACCCAAAGGTCTTAATACTTGGCTTAATTAGGGTTAAGTTACAAACTTAACCCATTAAGCCCCATTAAGCAACAAATTGTTGGAATCAGGTCCTTCATCGAACCACCACCTGATGGTGGTCTAATGGTGGTCAAACCACCAAATATATAAAGTACATTGCTAATAAATGTATACATAAAAAAATCTACATGTTTTCTTATCATTGACTTTTACCCTCATGAGTAACAACCTACAGCCACCCACATATGGCGACCTACGATGGCAGGTGGTGTCATTCATTAGCAGCAGGAGGTCACCGGTGGCGGCTCTTGGTGGATTCTCACTTCAATATAAACTCCACACACACAAAAAGTTAAAAAAAAAAAAAAGCAAAATATGGACCATGGGTAGTCGACATACCTCACACACATGCACACACACTAATCCACAGCCACCTATCGGTGGTTTGTGATGGTAGAACAGGTGCACTGGCAGCCTAGGCTGTCGGCCATGGTGGTGCTTGTGATTCTTGGCGAAGAAGAGAAAAAGAAAAAGGAAAATGAACACAAGATGTTACCTACTGAAAGGTATAATGGTTGGCAATTAAGCTACTCTCCCGACACCTCCTCCCTCAAGGATCAACTCTGGCAGCCCTCCTCTGGTGACAGCCCTTCAAACGTTACTCCTCTATTTTTTTTTTCTTTTTCTTTTCCGTTTGGCTGCCTCACGAACACGTACACACAAGGATATGGGGTACTTAGGGCTTAATCGAGCATATAACCTAACACTAGGAGGAGTCAGCCCTAATAAAAAGAGCCCATCTCTTCCTCCCGTCGATTTCTCAAGGAACAGGCAAGAGTTTCACATTCTATCCCTAACTTTCTCATAATGAAGATCCTACCCCCAAAACAATTACCTTGACAAAAGATAGTTTTAAACTTTGACACTTTCAACCCTATTTCTAGAAATGATTTCTAAACCCTTAGATATACATTATTATTATTATTATTATTATTATTATTATTATTATTATTATTATTTAACCACTTAATATTTATTGGATGTCTTTTATTCATTTTATTCACCGATATAATTTTTAATCTCTTTTTCCCAAAGTATATATTTATTTTCTTTAATTAGTAAACACATTTCCTGAGTTACTAATGGAAATTAGGATGTTAAAACTCTCCCCCACTTATTAAAATTTTGTCCTCAAAATTTCGTCTACAAACAGTCACAGATAATGATTTCACATCTCATTTTTGGCTCTGACACCCATTCTAATCCGCACAAATGTTTTCATTGCTACATTAAAATCCAAATCGCCTTCTCTTGCGCCTTCCTGACCATATCTAGTAGGGTTCTAACTTCAGCCATCCTGAACATGCATCACATAATCATCTTATACATTTATCTCTACTAAGCACATAAGCTACAACATTAACTTTACCCCGGTGGTAAATTATCTCTCAAGCATAAAATTTTAGCACAACTAACCTTCTATGATGCTACATGTTCGAATCCTACTAATTTCATAAGGCAATTCAACTTTTGTGATCAGTACAAAATTGGGCATGTCAACCCATATAAGTAATGTCTTCATATCTATAGAGTATCTCTTATGACTACGAGCTCCATACTATGAGTTGAAATTTACAAAAGAATGTATAGAATTGTCAAGGAAGGTACATTACATTTTACATCTTACTATAAAAGGAGAAACAGCTTAGCAAAAAAATATATTGAAGCATCAAAGCAAGAATACCATATGCCATGTTAGGTGTAGCTGTAGCCTCCTCCAAAGTGAGCTTGAAAGCTCTTACATTAGCCTTCAAGGCGTCCAACTTCCTCTTGTAACGCTCAAAAACATAAGGAGAAATTGTTGAGAGTAAAGCCTATTTTCGTGTTGGATACGGTGTGTTAGAGGAACCAACACGACATGTTTAAGATGGAAGAATCACGAAGATTAAATGAACCAACACGGCGTGCTGGCAGCTGGGAAGGAAACCCTAAATTTTAGGGTGTTGCACCCTATTTAAAGGCCTTAAGTCCTTTGGTGTGCCTCCTTATCAGCCTCCATTGTGATCAAAACCCTAAAACGAGTTGTAGCCTCCATTATCAAGAATTTGAGACTTGGAAGAAATTTTGGTATTCATTTGGTGCATTGTAAAGGAGTTAGTAGATCTTGAAGTTTCTAAGCTTGGAGAAGGAGGTCTTGGATCCAGAACCATTACCCATTTTTTAAGGAGTTTGAGGTATCAAGTTCTTATCTTGATTGCTAGACACTTAGATCTCTCTTTTAGGTTAAATTGTTATATTTTAGCCATGGTTTGGATGGAGGCTGGTATTAGGACATCCCAAAGCCTTATTGTTTCATATATGGGGTTTTCATGGACTCCTTTGGCAAAAATGTGAAACCTTTATAAGATTCTAGGGTCTCATGTATGCATTAAGTCCCTCATTAAACCCTTCTTGAGCATTTTAGCTTCTCCTAGGCATGCATGAACGTAAAGTTGGCAACTTCATGTGGTCTTCTAGCTCTAGGGTATCAAATCTGCATTTTGGGGCTTTGTCTTTGAATATTAAGTGCTTAATGGTTAAGCCCTCACTCTTTTAAGCCTAGGGTTTGGGTTTTGGAACCATTTCGGTGTTTCCTAGGGGTAATGTTGGAAACTTTACCCTTCTAGATCTCGTTTTGGTCGAGATCTGAGCTTCGGAGCTTTTGGATTCGATGAAGGCATCTTAATGTTTTAAGCTGTAGGATTTTAGGGGAACACGACATGTTGGCTTGGTTTTTCCTGATTCAAAGTTGATGATGAAACATGGGGTGTTGAAGGAAAACACAGCGTGTTGGGTCAACATGAATTGTTGACCTTGACTTTTGACTTTTGTCTTTGGCCAAGTGTACCTTAAGGATGGGGGGGGGGGGGGGGGTACTTGAGGTAATTTGAATTGTAACTAAGGAAATTAATAGGCTTAGGATAAGGCTTGTATGGGGTTGGACCCAATTTCGAAAATTGGGCCATTAGTTGGTTTTTGTGGATCTTTTGGTTTTGGGCCTCAGTTTTTGTTCATGTTGGATCAAGGGTAAAATGGTCATTTTACCCCAAGTGTGGATGGTAGGCCTTAGAATGGAACCCAATTGCTAGTTGGGTGTTGTTTTTGATCTGATAGCTCATAGTTGTCATCAAGGCAGTAGCTGGGGATTTCTTTCAGTGTGCTCATGCATTCGAGGTGAGTCTCCTCACTATTCTATGGGTAAAAGTCACTAATGCCGGCCCATTCGATTTATGTATTATAGGAAGACCTGGGGTGACCCTTGGCATTTTGTATGAAAGACCAGAAGGCGGCTCTTGGCAATCTGTATGCAAGACCAGAGTCTAAACTCTGGAAATTATTATCTAGGTAGTTGTAGCTTGTATGCTAGTTGTCCTTGTGATGCTTTCATTGAAGATCAGGAGGTGGTTCCAGGAACTTTTCTGTAAGACCACGGGGTTTTGGCCCCCCGCTTGGCAAGGAAGACCATGAGGCAGCTCGTGGCATAATGGCAAGACTATGGTTGGCACATAGCACTATTATTGATTCATTTGATATACATAATAATTATGGATAATTTGATATGTTTGGTGTGTGGTATTTGGGGAAATCACTAAGCTTTGTGCTTACAATTTATGGTTTATGGTTTTAGGTACTTCCGATTCGAAAAGGAAGGGTCCGGCTTGATCATAGCACACACACCTATGTTTTTCCTCAACTTATGATTTTGGAAGCTACTCTCATAATTGTTTTAATTTGTAATACCTTAATGTTTGGATAAATGTAAGTGGATGTTTGACTTTATATATTAAAAAATGAAAATTTTACCCTTGATTTTTGGGATGTTACAAGTTGGTATTAGAGCCTTGGTTTGAGGGACTCGGACATACTCTCGGGTGTGCTTGGACTCAAACTGAGGGATTGGTGAAATTTTTTATAAAATAAACATTTAAATAAAAAGAAATTTCTAATTAAGAAAGGGGTATGATGCGTGCAATCGACCGAGCTCAAGTAATTGGTTCCCAGAATACCAATACATGTTTATTATGATATATGTTACGATTATGAGAATTGCATGCTAGATTAGGGCTAAGGATCTCCTCAATATTATATGATAGGGGAGATGTTTTTTTATGTCTGATTGTATGAGCTTGATAATTGTATGCTAGTATGGATTCTTGATGAGTGAATAGAATGGCTTGATTAGTGTATGATGGTTATATTTTTTGTTGCTTGAATGCTGCTTACTTTGTGCTTTGTGGGGCTCTTAGCAATGTCAGTTAACTACTTAGTGAATATGCTAAGTCACATGTGACACAGGCTAGATAATCTCAGAGTGATGGACTTGGCCCTATTGCGCTGCTCTCGTTTGAGTCCAATCATTCAAGGATTTAGTCTTTTACTTGAAGGATTATTTGATCTCTATTGCATGTGACTATATTCATGAGGTAGCTAGTTGATATTAATGGGAATCCTTTAGCAGCTGAGGGCAGTGTGAGGTCGGGAAAGTAGGAGAGCCTAGGATATGCTTCAGTGGGTTATTGGTACGGTTTAGTGAATTTTGGCGCATTGGTTTGAGGACGTGACTTAGAGAATTCGGGAAGATTGCTGAGGAAAGTATGGATAGGTGTGGAAGGTAGTATGGGCTCATACAACTAAAAACACAATATTCATACTCGAATTAGTGAGAGTCTTGGAGAATCTAAGGAGCTTATGGGAGAAGGATTCTTGGGCATGTTTTGATTGTTGGCTTGTTGTATTTCTGTTTGGAGATGAGCACTCAGGGAGGTGGTTCAGGTACTTGTTCTGGTTCTAGTTTTGGCTTAGGAGAAGGTGCTGAACCGATCATCGAGCAAATGCAGGAGTTCATCTCATCAGAGATTTCTTGAAATATTTCTGAGATCTTGGATGACTGCTTGGGGGCGTTATGTGCTAAGGTTATGAGTATTGTTGGAGATTGCACTCTTTCTTTCTAGTAGTTTTGTGCTTATGGAGCTCCTGCCTTCTATGGGGAGAGGGACCTTATTGTCAGTAGGGCTGGTTAGCGAAGATGGCTAATGCGTTCAGGATGAGTTTCTTCCCCGAGGAGGCGAAGTTCAAATATGCTTCCAGCCTATTGAAGGATCGAGCATGAGATTGGTGGCAAGAAGTCGGTAGTAAGATAGGTGATGTTTTTGATGATGTTATGTCATGGGATGATTTCTCGACCAGATTCCTAGATAAGTTTGCACCGGTGGTTGAGGTGCAATAGTTGGCGTGAGAGTTTTTGGATCTCCGCCAAACAACTGAGACTGTGGCAGAGATCACTGTCGAGTTACAGGAGAAGGCTTTATTGGTACCGCAATATGAAACAGATTAGAAAATGAAGAGCGTGAGGTATCATGATATGTTATGGGATAACATCAGGGATTTTGTGAGTATTTTAAGGTGCAAGACCCTGAATAATATGGTTTTTAGAGCCCGAGAGTGGTAGATCGATTTTGAGCACCTTAGGAAGTGGGGCTCAGATCAGGTGCATATAGTGGAGGGTCCCAGGAAGAGACCTAAGACTTCTAATCAATGTTTGAGAGGAAAACAGGGCCAGATTCAGTCCAGTACGTGTGGGAAACTATAAGATGGAGTTTGGGGTTTGGGTTGCTACAAGCGTGGCAGGGTTGGTCACGTCAGCAGGAATTGTCCTCAGGGGGAAGTCTGTTATGTTTTCACTGTGATCTGGTGGGCCACAAGAAGGCCGACCGTCCGATGTTGAGGGGAGGAGTATTGAGTTCACCTGCTCTGGATACTTTGAGGATCACCGATGGACAAGTGGGTAGGGCTGGATCCCAACAGAAATGATTCGGGCATTACAGTGTTAGGCAGGGAGGTCAGGACTCCAGCAGGTGATGTTATGGGTATGTTATCTTTTACTTTATTTTCAATTTTCATCAGTATTTATGTTATTAGAATCTTGCATCGGTTTGGGTAAGCGCATATTTGGTTTATTTTTCTGCTTACGTGTGGGATATATATTTTCAAGAAATGTTATATGCCATCTGCATGCCATGAATCATTAGTTATGTAGTGTGGGGTCCTTTCTCATATAGCAGGTTCCAAGTGTTCAGTTGTTATTCTGGTTTGTAGTCGAGATGGGTTCAGGGGCATTGTGTGGAGGGTTTATGGTCAGGATTCAGAGGGTTAGTTCTCCAGTATCATCAAGATTCAATGGTTTTAGCAGTTGCGCTTGGTTAGCTCTTTGGAGTGCTAATAGAAGTGGTTTATTGTTGAGGTTTTGGTCTGGGCATCACTTCTGAGGGTTTCAAGATTTGGATATTGCATCATTTAAAGCATATAGGTTTATCAGTGCTATTGGGCTTTTGGAAGTGTTAAGCTGGACTTCAAGGGTTGTGCGGTCTTTTGGTGTGGTTAGCGATGGATCAGGAGCATTGGTAAGTACGGCTATCAACAAATCGATTAATGAGAGGTAAGAAGGATTAGGAATCCTTAATTCTCGTGTGTGGTGCGAACTTAGTCAAATCAAAGATGAAGAGATTCGTTCAGTTATATAGTAGCAGGAGTGGTTGTGAAACTAGGATGACTTTCGCATCACCGTCGGGGAGGAAGTCAGCCCAAGTGGTTGCTTGGATTGAGGATTGTGTGAGTCGGGAGTTCGGGAAACTTCCCAACATTGGGTTCGTGTTTTCTTGATGCTTAATAGCAGGCTTTGGGGAAACTAGGTTGGGGTTCAAGTCATAACCCGAGTTCAGCTAGGGTGTTCGGTCGAGTGCATGCTCGACTCTTGATTTCTTCGAACTATTACATTAGCGGTAAGTGTCCGATTAGGTGTCTAAGCCCACAACTATAATTGGTATGAACTTGATTTGATAGTAGCATGGTCCTTTTGGGTTGCCTTCACCATAGCAACTTGAAAGGATGACTTTTGGAGAAAGAGGTTAATAAATGATTTATTAATATATTATAAGAATAGTATATTAATTAGAAATCATATTATTTAATTAGTATTTAATTAGAGATTAATTTGGAATTAATTTTAGGATTAAAGGAATTGATTAAAAGAACGGGGACTGCTTTCGCAAATCATTGATAGTTGCAAAGTTGGGCTAAGGGACTCCTTATGGATGAGGTGGAAGAAATCTATAGGAGGCCCTATAGAATTTCGTCCAAGACTTCTATTGTGGAGGTCCACGGACCGCTTAAGGCCTAAGCAAGGAAATTAGGGTTTCCACCTGAAAACCCTAGCAGCCTCACGTATATAAAGACCCCCAGGTTATGATTTTTTGCTATACATGCTTTCTTAGAGAACTTTAGCCGGTTTTCACAGTGTTTTACCTCCTCTTTCATTCATCCTTTGCTATTGGTGTTTGTGACTCCATTAGAGGTGCAACACTTGAGGCACTAAGCTTTCAAGAGTCAAGATCATCCAAGGAATTCCTTTTATTACTAGATAGCAAGAAAGGTAATCTTCTAACCCTAGTTTTCATATGGATTTCGAATTTGTATGCTAGTATTAGGGTTATTGCTTTGGAATTCTATTTGGATATATATTCTACAGACCTAGTGATAACGTCGTCTCCGTAGCAAGGAGGGGAGTTTTCCGTGAGAGGGAACTTATATGCTTAGAGGACAGTGAGAGGACAATTAATCATGAAAAAGATTCAAGAATCAAGTGGTGAAGGAACCTCTAACACTAGCGCTCAACCTAAGGAAGGGATTGCTGGTGAACTAGTTGATGAGTCGTTACCTCTTAGACATTCCAGTAGAATTAGTGTTCCACCTGTATTATATGGTTTCAACATAACTACAAAAGGTGATACATTTATCATTGATAGTACACTGATAAATTTGGATGAACCTAATAACTACAAGGAAGCCATGGCAAGCCCTAAGTCTGTCAAATGGAAAGAGGCAATGGAAAGCGAGATCGAATCCATGTATGACAATCAAGTTTGGAACTTGGTTGACAATGTACCAGGTCGAAAGATAGTTGGGTGCAAATGGATCTTTAAGAAGAAGACCAACATGGATAGAAAGGTGCACACGTTCAAGGCACAGTTGGTTGCAAAGGGCTTTACTCAAAACTTGGGAGTTGACTATGATGAGATCTTTTCACCAGTGGCCAAGATCAAGTATGTTACGGTTATATTAGCCATCACTGCGTTTCATTATTATGAAATCTAGCAGATGGATGTCAAAACCACTTTCCTAAATGGGAAGCTGGCTGAAGCTGATTACATGTGTCAGCCAGAGGGTTTTATGGATGCTAAATACCCGAATAAAGTGTGCAAGCTTGAAAAGTCCATCTATAGATTGAAGCAAGCATCTCGTAGATGGAATCTTTGCTTCGATGAGAAAGTGAAAGAGTATGGTTTCTTTAGGAGTGAGGATGAGTCCAGTGTATATGTCAAAGCTAGTAGGAGTATAGTTAGCTTTCTAGTATTATATGTCGATAACATACTGCCCATAGGAAACGATGTTCAAACCTTGCAGGAGGTTAAGTCCTGGCTTGGAAAGTGTTTTGCTATGAAGGATCTAGGAGAGCTGCTTATATTCTGGGGATAAGGGTTTTGAGAAATAGGATTAGAAGACTAATTGGACTTAGTCAAAGTACTTACTTGGATAAAGTGTTAAAGCGTTTTAGCATCGAGAATTCAAAGAAACGGGAGTTACCTATCCAAAGCAATACCAAGCTGAGTAAGACTCAAGGTCCGAGTAACGATGCTGAGAAAGCAGAAATGAGTCGGGTTCCATATGCTTTCGCCATTGGCTTGATCATGTACACTATGACATGTACTCGACCTGATGTAGCTTTTGCTTTGATCATGGTCATTCGATATTAAGGGAACCCTGGTAAAGCTCACGGGATAGCATTTAAGAACATTCTTAAGTATCTACGAAGGAATAAGGATTGGGTCCTTGTACTTGGTGGCAGTGATGACTTGACAGTGACAGGGTATAGTGACGTCGGCCTTCAGACCAACCGAGACTACTACCATTCTCAGTCAGGCTAGGTGTTTACCCTTAATAAAGGAGCAGTTACTAGGAAAAATTCCAAACAAGAGACCATAGTTGATTCAATGTGCGAATCAGAGTATATAGCTACGAGCGAGGCATCAAAGGAGGCTATATGGTTAAATAGCTTCATTGGAGACCCTTGATCTGTACCATCCATAAAGGATCCCATGGAGATTCTTTGTGACAATGAAAGAGCGGTTGCCTTAACCAAGGAACCAAGGGTTCATGGCAGATCTAGACATATCGACAGAAAATGCCACTTCATCAGATCCTCTCACAAAGGGTCTGAGCAGGATTAAGCACGTTCATCATGTGAGGAGCATTGGTCTGAAGGACGATATTAGTTTTAGTGATTAAATAGATATTTTATAAACTTGTAATAGATAAATGTAATTAACATTTTATGATTTAGTAATGGAGATTTATTTATGAGTATTGTTTAATACCTTTTGTCAATTGTTTACTATTGTTTCTCTTTTGCATGTTTTACTTCCTGAATAATTGGATTGTTCAAATTATGCACAGTTGATCATACTTTGGAAGTAAGTAGTGAATTAAAACTGTCATGAGTTGGCTTGTAGATTGTCTAAGTGCATAGACATAGCAAACATTTGTTGCAACATTCATTAGTACTCCTGAAGTAGGATTTGAGTATTGGATTAAACCCATGCTCATTTAAATAACTTCATGGAATTTATCACGAGTAATTGTGAGATGATAATGATGTATAATCTTTATACCGATATATATGAGTTATTGTTTACAAGTTGGTTGTATGTTGATAATGCGTAAACGTATCAGTAACTTGATGTTATTAAACGTATTGTTGTTTACGATTTGATAAGTGAATCGTACAAGCATATAAGTCAAAGTTTATCTATTCCTTTTATTCCAAGGGGTAAAAGCGATATCTTGGGCCCCTCGATAATTTTGTGTGGACTTATATGTCGGGTCTGGTCAGGACTAAATTGATGTGTTCAATTAAGTTCGTTGTAAAACAAATCAAAAATCGGGAAACAAATTGTTGGGCAATGAGAATGATTATGTTCCATGTCTTTGTACACATGATATCTTGTAGAACGCAGGATTATATGATCCCTTATCTAAAGGATGTGTCATTGACAAGGTCAGAGTTCCACAACGGCTTTTGAGAGCTACATTTGCTAATCGGATTATGAAGTCATACTTTCAATTTTAGTTATTATATATATATATATATATATATATATATATATATATATATATATATATATATATATATATCCAAGTGGGAGACCATTGGATTAGGTGTCTATGCCCATAACTATAATTAGTATGAACATGATTTGATAGTAGCATGGTCTTTTTGGGTTGCCTTCACCATAGTAACTTGACATGATGAATTTTGGAGAAAGAGGTTAATAAATGATTTATTAATATATTATAAGAATAACATATTAATTAGAAATCATATTATTTATTTAGTATTCAATCAGAAATTAAATTTGAATTAATTTTTCGATAAAAGGAACTGATTAAAAGAACGGGGACTAGTTTTGCAAATCATTGATAGTTGTAAAGTTGGGTTGATGCACTCCTTATTGATGGGGTGGACGAAATCTATAGAAGGCCCTATATAATTTCTTCTAAGGTTTCTATTGTGGAGTTCCATGGGGTGCTTAAGGCCTAAACAAGGAAATTAGGGTTTTTCATCTGAAAACCCTAGCAGTCTCAACTATATAAAGACCCCTAGCTTATGATTTTCGACTACATGTGCTTTGTTAGAGAACCCTAGCCGATTTTCATAGTGTTTTACCTCCTCTCTCATTCATCCTTTTCTATTGGTGTTTGTGACTCAATTAGAGGTGTAACACTTTAGGCACTAAGCTTTCAAGAGTCAAGACCATCCAAGGAATTCTTGTTATTACTAGATAGCAAGCAAGGTAATCTTCTAACCCTAGTTTTCATATGGATTTTAATTTCTATGTTACTGTTAGGGTTATTGCTTTGGAATTTCTATTTGCATGTACAACTAGTGAAAAACTTAGATCCAAAGCAATTAGGGTTGGATGATCACATAGGAATGTAGATATGCTTAAAACTCATCAGTAAGACCATGGGCGGCAAATGAGGCGAGTGGAAGTGTTGTAAGGCTACGGGGTGGCCCATAGCATTCCCTAGTTAGAAGATAATATAGAAGTGTTGTAAGACTGCGGGGTGGCCCGTCGCATTCAGTAGTGGTCAGTTAGAGTGGGATTGATGTAAGACTGCGGGGTGGCCCGTAGCATTCACCGGTCTCCGTGAAAAAAAGAGATTATAGAGATTCTATGATTTGATCGTGGTTTTCTTCGGATGATTAGGCCAGGGTGGGTCAATTCGCAAGGCTGTAAGAGGGCCACAACATGTCTGGAGTCAGGAAATGGTAGTTCATAGGAGACCATGTAAGATATAAGACTACAGCTGGTCTTGTAGCGTTTGGTTTAGCTTTGGGTTTGGTGACAAGACGGTTCGAGTAGTTATTTCCAATGAGGCTTTCTTTCAGAAGTCGCTTGGGGAGATTATGTAGGTGTCTTTTAGCTGAACAATCGGGCAGGACTCTGATATTTCCGATAGTTGGCAGACAAGTTGGGACCAGGGAGGTATTGGTGTCTTTTGGAAAGCAGCTAGGAGGCAGCATGATGTTTCGGGTAGTATTAGTGATTTAGGATTCATGTGTATAGAGTAGCTTGTTGTTCGAAAAATGCTAAGTCACTTGCAGATTGGATTAAATAATCTCAGAGTAATTGATTTGATTATGTTGTGTGTCTCTCGTTTGAGTCTAAATGTTGCAGAGATGAATCTTCTACTTGAAGTATTATCTGAGCCCTCTGTCAACTATAAGTGTTCTGCAACTATTTATGGTCAATGGCATTGTTCCCATTTAAGCACCAAGATGATTAGGGGTTCGATGCATTTTGTTTGGTATGGAATTCTATGAGGTTGGCATGGTAGCGGTTCAGTGTGGGTGGTCTGTCAGGGAATCAGACCATTTTGAGACTTCAGGTTTCGGGTGGGTAGGATTAGATTTCCACAAGGGATTCATTCAACATCGGGTTTGAAGATCTCTACTAAGTATGGTTTCCGTAGGTTAGGAAAGTCTGTTGTGTGTTCAGGGTTGTGTTTGTGTTCTTCGGGCTGTCTGGCGTGCCTGGGAAGGGTAAGAAATGATTTCGAGGATGACATCTAATTTAAGTGGGGGAGAGCTGAAACGCCCAGAATCTTGAGGAGAAATTGTTTAGAGTAAAGCCTCTTTTTGGGTTGGACACGACGTGTTGGAGGAACCAACACGACGTGTCTATGATGGAAGAATCATGAAGAATAAATGAACCAACACGGCGTGTTGAGGTGCCTCAACACGGTGTGTTGGAAGCTGGGAAGGAAACCCTAATTTTTAGTGTTTTGCAACCTATTTAAATGCTTTAAGTTCCTTTAGATGGCCTCCTTATCAACCTCCATTGTTATCAAATCCCTAAAAGAGTTGTAGCCTCCATTGTCAGGCATTTGAGCCTTAAAAGAAAGTTTGGTGTTCATTTTGTGCATTGTGAAGGAGTTAAAAGATCTTGAAGTTTCTAAGCTTGGAGAAGAAAGTATTGGATCCAAAACCACTACCCGTTTTGCAAGGAGTTTGAGGTATCATGTTCTTATCTTGATTGCTAGATGCTTAGATCTCTCTTTTGGGTTAAATTGTTATGTTTTAGCCATGGTTTGGATGGATGTTGGTATTAGGACATCCTAAAGCCTTATTCTTTAAGATCTAGGGAGTTTTATAAGATTCTAGGTCGCATGTATGTATTAAGTCCCGTATTAAGCCCTTCTCGAGAATTTGAGCTTCTCCTAGGCATGCATGAGAATAAAGTTGGCAACTTTACATGGTCTTCCAGCTCTGGGGTGCCAGAACTGCATTTTGGGGCTTTGACTTTGAAGATGAAGTGATTAATGGTTAAGCCCTTACTCTTTAAATCTAGGGTTTGGGTTTTGGACCCATTTCGGTGGTTCCTATGGGTAAATTTGGAAACTTTACCCTTCTAGATCTCATTTTGGTTGAGATCTGAGATTTGGAGCTTTTGGATTCGATGAAGGCAACTTAATGTTTTAAGTTGTTTGATTCTAGGCAAGCATGGTGTGTTTGTTGGTCAACACGGCATGTTGACTTGGTTTTTCCTAATTCAAAGTTGATGAAGAAACACTGCATGTTGAAGGACAAAATGGGCTGTTGAGTTAACATGGATTGTCGACCTTGACTTTTGACTTGTCTTTGGCCAAGTGTTCCCTAAGGGGGATGATACTTGAGGTAATATGAATTGTAACTAAGGAAATTAACGGACTTAGGATAAGTCCCATATGGGGTTGGGCCCTATTTGGAAAATTAGGCCATTAGTGGGCCTTTTGGATATTTTGGTTTTTTAGGCCTTGGTTTTGGTTCATTTTGGGTTAAGGGAAAAATGGTCATTTTACCCCAAGTATGCATGGTGGGCCTTAGATTGGAAGCC
This sequence comes from Lactuca saligna, assembly GCF_052625555.1. Lineage (NCBI taxonomy): Eukaryota > Viridiplantae > Streptophyta > Magnoliopsida > Asterales > Asteraceae > Lactuca > Lactuca saligna. The sequence goes on from NC_136417.1 coordinate 151,034,083, forward strand.
AATTGCTAACTGAGTGTTGTTTTGATCTGATAGCTCGGAGGTGTCATCAAGGCTGCAGCTAGGGATTTCTTTCAGTGAGCTTCTGCATTCGAGGTGAGTATCCTCATTGTTCTATGGGTCGAAGGCACCAATGTCGCCCCATTCAATTTTTTTTATAGGAAGACCCAGGGGTAACCCTTAGAATTTTGTATGAAAGACTAGACGGTGACTCCTGGTAATCAGTAGGGGTGGCAATCCTCGACCCAACCAGTAACCCGACTCTAACCCAACACAAAAATAAACGGGTTTGGGTTGAGATTTTTGACCCACCAACCCGTCAACCCGTTTATTTCATGGGTTGGGTTGGGTTACCTGTATGGGTTCACAGGTCAACCCGCCAACCCAATTATATGTATATATATAATGTTTAAAAAATATATTTAATTATTTATGGGTTGTGAATATTTGATTATCATTTAATCATTTTCCGAAGTGCAAAACATCTTCGAGCTGACTTAGTGTCCCTTAGCCCCTAATCAAAAAGAAATATAGTCTTCACTCTCCAAACTCACGACTTCGTGTCTCCTGTCACTGTCGATTGAGGCATCGAGTCATCAATTGTTTCAGTGTGGCACCAACATCACTCGTCTTCTTGTTCGCCGACTGTCACACACCACTCGTCATCGTTACTCCTGTTTATGACTTTATGTTGAATATTTAAGAAATTATGACTTCATTTTATTTGTATTTTTTAATTTCATTTTAAAATGTGTTACTTATTAAATGGGTTATATGTAGGTTAGACCCACTGACCCATGAACCCATATACTTATACGAGTTACATGTGTTGGATTGGGTTGATGTTTTCTACATACCAACCCGTGACCCGCCAACCCACCAACCCATATATTATATGGGTTGGGTTGGGTCAATGTATTCTTATCCGCCAACCCGAACCCAACCGAATTGTCAGGCCTAGCAATCAGTATGCAAGACTAGTGTCTGAACTTTGCAAATTATTAGCTAAGTACTCATAGATTGTATGCTAGTTGTCTTTGTGATGTTTGAATGGATGGCTAGGAGGTGGCTCCTGGAACTTGTCTGTAAGACCTTGGGGTTTTGGCCCTCGTCCTGACAAGGAAGACCACGAGGTGGCTCGTGACATAATGACAAGACTATGGTTGTCACATAGCACTTTTATTGATTAACTTGATATCCATGATAAGTATGGCTCGTTTGATATGTTTGGTACGTGGTATTTGGGGAACTCACTAAGATTTGTGCTTATAGTTTGTAATTTATGGTTTCAGGTACTTCTGGTTTCGAAAGGGAAGGGCTTAGCTTGATCACAGTGCACACACCTATGTTTTTCCGCAACTTATGACTTTGGGAGTTACTCTAATAATTGTTTTAATTTGAAATACCTTAATGTTTGGATAAATGTAAATGGATGTTTGAATTTATATATTAAAAATGAATTTTTTACCCTCGATTTTTAGAATGTTACACCTTTGGCTCCCATCTATGAGCCTCAAAGTAGCAGTGGTCAGAGTCTGAACTGGTCGAATAAACATATTAAGGAATTTAAACATGATGTGCCCAAACTGTTTACATTCGAAACAATACTTTGACGGCTCCTTGCAATTCATGTTCATATGACCTGACTTGCCACATATGCAGCATACTCTAGTTCTCAATCTACATTCCCCAAGATGCTTCTTACCACACTTATCACATTTAGGGTCATTCCCCTTGTTTTCATTTCTATCATTAGATGAATTGAATTTCTCAATGGGTTGACTTGAGGCTTGAGACATCTTCCTCTTATGATTAGGGGTCTCAATTTCTAACTCTTAATATGAGTTATCTCTGTGATCTCGTTGAGAGTCTCATAGCTTGCGGTGACAACAAACTCTTAAATATCATCCTTCAACACATTCGAATAATGCTACATCTTCATATCTTCTATAGCCACAACATTTGGGCAAAATAGGGCTTTCTCTAATAATTTGTTAGTGATCTTATTCACCGACTCTGTCGTCTGTTTCATCGTCAGGAACTACTTTGTCATCCTGTGATCTCTAAAAATAGTATGTACTTCTTCTTAAATAACACTTTTAATTCATCCTAATTTATAGCTGCCACATCTTCTTCAGTTCGAAATTTCATTATCAGACCCCACCAGTCTCTCACCCCATCATGTAGTAGTATCATAGCCAAAGGCACATTTGCCTCATTAGGCCAAAAACTAGTGCAAAAATCCCCCTCAACATCAGCTAACCATCGGCTGCTCACCAATGGGTCCTTTTTCCTATGGAAAAGTGATGGTTTGCCGTCCACGAAATCCAGGTACCTCCATCCGCTAGATGATCCTTGACCCATACCTCTATCATTTTGCATTGTAGCAACAATTTTCTAGTCCCTCTGATATGTTATTTCCGCATTCATTTGTTCAAACAATCTTGGAAATATCTCTTGAATAGTCTCATGTACTTTGCTTTCCACTATCTCCCTAAGATTGGATGTCTCTGAACTCTCGGTACCATTTGATGGTATGCCCCTAGTGTTCACCATTTTCCATTACACTTCATATGAATTTACCATATTTCATTAGTGATTCGAAATTCTAATAAAAAGTGTCTTTTAATTAACAGTATTTTTCTTATTTTAGAATTACATTGTTTTATCTATTTTATTTCGTGCACTTGGATTCCCATTGAGTTTGCCACCCTTAATTACTTCAATTAATACTATATCCGATCAGGTACAATGCCTGGTGCCAATAGTCAGTTTAGTTTTTTAGGATTTATAAATTTAAAACTAGATTTGTAGTTTGAATTAGGTTTATTTTACTATACTATTTTTTACACATCATTAGAACTATCTGAATAGAACCTAATCAAGTATGTATGTAAGATCCCCTGCAGCACTCATGTATGCTAATCAAAAATAACAATGGACCCTATAGACAGTCGAATATCTGATCCTACCCTAATCCCTTCATCAAACAAGAACAGGAAATAGGACAAACCAAACATTCTCAGGATATAGAATCGTAGCTATGTATAACTAAGACGCATACACTAAGCAACTACAGTAATGATGTCAATTTCATATAAGGAAGAACCCTAGACTATCATGCAACATATAATCAGGTAATTCTATCATGTAATTCCTGAAGATCCCTAGCCTATCACTAGCATGTTGTTCCAACATATCAAAAGATCAAATAACAATGTGGTAATTTGGGGTCTACTTACTGGCTCCGGCTGATCGTACACAACATATCCTCTTCAATTATTTTGAAAACAATTTAAGTTTTTTTAAATCTTTTTCCTTAGTTTGATACTGGATTCACACGAGTGTTCCTCAAATTCACTCAAACCAAGGCTATAATACCAACTTGTAACACTCATAAGAATCATGATAAATTTAAACTTTTAAAAGCAACCAAATTCACAAATTGTTTACTATCATAGTTTTCAAAAGCATTTCAGCATTAAAGTTCCGAAAATCATAAGTCCAAAGCATGAGGATGTGTGCGGTCATGCCTTCGCCTTCATGCGGTCATCTGAAGTAGTTGAAACATAACCCAAAACTGTAAGCCAACACATAGCGAGTTTCCCCCAAAATCGCAACACATAACAAAATAACATATATACAATAACAAAATGTTGAGTCTAATCAACCATCAGGTTGGAATGCCCCAGACCCCTCAACCATCGGCTTGGAATGCCAATACACATCGGGTCCTATCATCCTCGGGATAGAATACCCTCGGGCCCACTCAACCATCAGGTTGGAATGCCCCCGGTCTTTTGGATTACGCACAAAGCAGTAAAGCCTCAACTATCAACCAAATATGTGTACGTATACATAACAAATAAGCATATACTCAGCCAACATGCAACAAACAGATCAACTAATCACCAAGCATAACAACATCCTATATACCAGGATACCCATGTAACAGATCACTACAACACAATAGCATACATAACAGGATCTCAAATCCAAAGGTTTGGACTTAGTGCCTTCAACCCGCAAGTATAGTGATGGAAACTCACCTCACAAACTAAGCAGAAGCTGATGAGGTCCCGAATCTGAATCTTAGCTCTCCGACCAACACCTATTCCCTCTAAATGACCAATTTCCATAATAATACCAAATTACCCAAAATACCCTCAAGGTCAAACTTGGTCAAAGTCATCTGGTCAAACCAACTAGGTCAACTAAGTTAACCCAGCCAAGTCAACCAACTGAGTCAACTCATGGTGCATATGTGAAGCGTACTCCTAAGGTACACAGGGCGTACACAAGGCCTCGCAAGTTGACCACCATCGAAGTGATTGACCTCGTATGCAGAGCATATTCCGAGTACGCGGGCATACGCTCGAAAACTTCAAAACTCATTAACTGCTTAATAGATTAAGCACTTATGCCCATATTCCAGGTCTAAGGCTAAAATACACCATAGATTCATAAAGTTTCCAACTTTATGACTTTACATTCCTATTAAGTGCTTAACTCAAGGTCTTAATCCATTAAGACCTTCTAGATGCATGGAGCAAAACTAACCATTGGGACTTCATTTTTATGAATTAGGACCCCTCCTAGGGTCAGAAAGGACAACTAAAATTTTCAAGAACATGTCATGATCAAGATAACACATTTGGGACCAAAAAGCATCTTTAAACACCCATTTCTAGATCTACATGATTGAAAGATAAAGTTGCAAGCTTTACAACTTTGAAGGGTTGCAAATGAAGAATAAATCCTAGATCTAAAGTGCTTCACTATTCTAAGATGAGCTTGGCTTCCTTCCTTCATCTTCTAATCACACAAACACATAATTTTAGGCTAGAAATGGCTTCTCAATGTGAACTAGGGTTACAAACACAAATAAGAGGGAGAAGGATGATAAGGTGTAGGGAACTGAGGCCATAAGGATGCTTAAATACTAGCCAAACCCTAAAAATTAGGGTTTCCTCAATAAGCACGTATGCCCAGCGTACACTAATGTACGCCGAACATTTACCACGTATGTTTGGCGTACTCCAAAGGCTCTAATATTATAACAATGCCCTTAAGGCCCTTTTGCATACATTTCTTGAATTTTGGGACCAAATGCAATATAAATGAAATAAAGAGTTTAATTTAAGAGTACCTCACATCGAAATGTTACAGTTCTCACCCACTTGATCTAGACTTCATCCTTAAAGTCTGTCTCAGTGAATAACTCAGGATAATGCTCCTACATTTCAGCCTCCGGCTCCCTAGTCCACTCGGAGCCTCCTTGATGCTGCCATTGTACCTTTACCAAAGGTATATCCTTGTTGAGCAAGACCTTCATCTTTCTTTCCAAAATAGCTACCAGCCTCTCCACATAGTTCAAGTGCTCATCAACTTGAATATCATTCAATGAGATCACTGCCTCATCATCCAATACGCACTTTCGCAACTGCGAAACGTGGAAAGTGATGTGAATCTGACTGAGATCCTCAGGTAGATACAACCTGTAAGCAACCTAGCCACCCCTATAAATCACTCGAAAAGGTCCAATAAATTAAGGACCCAACTTCTCCCTCGTCCTGAAGCATATCACACCTTTCCAAGGTGAGACCTTCAGTAATACCATATCACCAACCTAAAATTCCAACTCGGATTGGTGCCAGTCGGCATAACTTTTATGTCGACTATGAGCTGTCTGCAATCTCTGCCTGATCTGCTAGACAAGCTCTATGGTCTGAAAGACAACTTCAACGCTTCCCATGACCCTGTGACCAACCACGCCCCAACAAATCGGGGTACGACATCTCCGCCCATACAAGAGCTTAAATGGCGGAGCAACAATGCCGGAGTGATAACTACTCTTGTAGTAGAACTCTACAAGAGGTAGGTAGGAATCCCAAATCCCACTAAAATCAATAACATAAGCCCACAACATATCTTCAAGGGTTTGTATCATTCACTCACTCTGTCCATCAGTCTATGGATGATAAGCAGTGCTGAAATGCAACATCATGCCCAGTTCCTCGTGGAACTTCTGCAAGAAATGGGAAGTGAACTGAACATCCTAGTTCGAAACAATGGAGACCAGGACTCCATGACGAGCAACAATCTCTCATACATAAACATCAACCAATGTTTCGGCCGAAGAGCTCTCCTGGATGGCCAAAAAGTGGGCACTCTTGGTCAATCGATCCACGATGACCCATATAGGATCGAAACCCTTCGGCAACTTGGTGATAAAATCCATCGTGATATGCTCCCATTTCCACATGGGAACCTATAGAGGCTGCATCTTGCCATCCATCCTCTGATGCTCAGACTTGACCATTCTGTAGGTCAAGCATCTCTAAAGATACCATGTTATCTCCCTTTTCATACACGGCCACCGGTAGCTCAATATCAAATACTGATACATCTTGGTGGCTCCTGGGTGTATAGAAAAGCGATACTTATGTGCCTTCTCTAACACATTATGTCTGACCCCACCAAAAACAGGAACCTAGACCCAACCTCATCAGGTCAATAACCCTCTACTATCCGTGGAAAATCTGTCAATCTCACCTCTGATCCTTTCCTGCTACCAGTTCTCCTTTCAAACTCCTTCAATCTGAGCCTCCCTGATCAAACCCAAAAGCAGAGAATCAACCGATATCCTCATACACATCTCCACGAATGAAGATCCAACCAACTTGCGACTCAATGCATCCGCCACCACATTCAATTACCCGGATGGTAAAGGATCTCGCAATCATAATCCTTGACCACATCCAACCAGCTGTGCTGCCTCATGTTCAGGTTCGGCTGGTCCATCAGATATCTCAAACTCTTATGATCCTTGTAGAAGGTACAACGGACCCCATACAGATAGTGCCTCAAAGTCTTGAGGCTGAACACCACCTCCCACAACTACAAATCATGTGTTGGATATCGAGACTCATGCGGCTTCAGAAGACGCAAAGCATAACCAATCATGCATCCTCTATGCATGAAGATTGCCCCTAAATCAGTGATGGATACATCACATAATACCACAAAATCCTCAACTCCCTTTGGGAGGGCGAATATCGGGGCCTCACATAACCTCTGTCGAAGAGTCTCAAAATCCGACTACTGCTTACGGCCCCATCGGAAATCCCCCCTCTTCCTCGTCAGATGAGTGAGGGGTACCACAATCTTTGAGAAGTCTTGAATGAATCTCTGATAGTACCCTACCAAACCCATGAAGCTCCTGATCTCTGAGGGAGATTTCGGAACCTCCCATTGCATCAAATCATCGATCTTGTCCAGATCGACCAAAATCCCATCCTGGTTAACGAGGTTCCCTAGGAACTTGACTTCTTGTAACCAAAACTCACACTTCGAGAACTTGGCATAAAGTTGTTCTCACCTCAAAACCCCCAAAAGCTCTCGAATGTGCTCCTCATGTTGCTCTCTGGTCTTGGAATACACCAGGATATCATCAATAAACACAATGATGGAATGGTCGACCATCAACCTACATACCCGATTCATCAAATCCATAAACAGAGCAGACGCATTGGTGAGCCGAATTGGAATCACCACGAACTTGTAATGCCTATAACGAGACCAGAATGCGGTCTTTTCCACGTCCTCCTCTCCCACTCTCACTTGATGATACCCAGCCCTCAGATCTATCTTGGAGAACCAAGATACACCTTGCAACTGATCCAAGAGGTCATCAATCTGCGGAAGGGGATAACAATTCTTCACCGTTAACTTGTTCTACTCCCGGTATGTCACACCCCGCTAAAGCGGAAACGCAAGGTATGACAGCGATAACGGTTTCATTGCAAAAGATAAAGATACATCACCATAGCAGTATTTAAAAGTTTACAACCCATAGCTTCAAAAGAACAAAATACAAGTTTTTCAAAATAACATTGTTCAAAATATAGCTTCATAATAGCTTCAACACGATGCAGCATGCTCTATGATGATGAATCTTTACATCCACTTACTAATTATTTCCTGAAAAAGCATGTAAAACGAGCGTCAACTATGAAAATAGTTGGTGAGTATCACAAGTTTATAAAATCGAGCGTACAATAAGGCTTTTCGTAAATACAAGTACATTGCTTCAATGATAAACAAGTTGATTGCTATTAATGAATACAAGTTTATTGCTATAACGAGAAACGCGTTTGTATGTGTATGAGCAAACAATGAGTCTCAACCAAACCTATGACTGAAGCCCTATCGAGATCTATGCTTATCGTTCCATAGATGAATATGGTATCATGCACTCCAGCGATTCGGGCGAGTGAGGAGTTGTCAATTCCTAATAGCGCTATCCATAACGACCATTGGCTCAAAGAGTTAATGGTTAGAGATAAGGGAAGGGCCTTTGTACGATAAGTTCTCATGTTCCGTGTTGCATAGACATACATAAAGAAACATAGCAATACAATAGCAATCATGTTTGATACAATTCAATTTAAGTACAACATGCAAACAATAGTTTTTCTGGACATGCTTTTCCACCCCAAAACATAAAAAAAACGAAAATAGGGGAGTGCGTGAATACTCACGATGTTTTGTGTAGACACAAGCGGTACTTCGGGATGCACCAACGTCTTACTACCGGGATCCTACGACACCAAACACACGCACTAGTGAGTTTCCATGTCGATATCTAATGCTAATATACTAAACTCTACATATAGGGAAATGCCAATTTATGTTTTAGTATTGGATTTATATCATTTTGTTACACTTTTTCTGATGTATTGAAATTTTACAAGTCGTGCGATTAATTACAACCTTGGAAGGTTAATTTTCCAAATTTTAAGTCTCAATAACAACATAAATTCACGAAAAATAGTATTCGAGGGATAAAAATTCTCAAACTTTTTATTTAACTGTTAATACACAACACTAAGCTGGGAAAATTATAAAAATGGATTTCCAAGCTGTTTAATTATATTTTATAATTTTTGAGCATTTATTTCAATAAAAATTGAAATAAATAGTAAACAGTTTCCAAAATTACCCAAACTTTTTATTTAATTGTTATTATACATAAATAGGCTGGGAAAAATATAAAATATATTTTTCAGTGGTTATTTGTATTTTTCCTTGTTTTATTCCTTTAAATAGTCATTAATTAAAGAAATATTATTAAACAGTTAAAATAAATTACCATAAATTTTTGTAACATCATTTACAGTATAAATATCTTGGGAAAAATATCAAAAGTGGTTTTCATAATGTATAAACTGGTTTTGGGTATTTATGTATATTTAAGTGAATTTTAGTGCAATTAACTTTAGAAAATAAGGGAAAAATAGTTTACAGTGGAGAAAAATATTCAAAATTTTTATGTAACCTCCTACTATATAATATGATATCCTGGCAAATTTTCATGAATTTTGGATAATCAGAACTATTTTTCCCATTTTTAAGCCATTATAATTACCAAAAATTGGGAAAAATAGCTAGACATGATGAAAAATCTTGAAATTATTTTCTTGAGTCACCCATCACATGTAAGGTATGCGAAAATTGTTAGATAAAATTTTCACATCCTAAAAAGTGGTTTTGTAATTTATCATGTCCTAAATAAAAGAAAATTAGAAATCATATGAAACAGTAACAAAAATTGCTGAAATTTGGTGAGGGGTCATTATTCCCCATAAGTATCATCCATGAATTTATTTAGGATTTATTGACCTCTGGAAGTATTTTATATGATTTATGCCCTTGGTTTTAGCAATAATTCTAATAAATCAAATAAATAACAAAAGCTCTTGAAATTTTCCAGATTATCTCATGCATGCAAGGGCTTTCAAAAGTAAAAATGTTAAGAATGTATTCAGAAGAGAAATGAGGGTAATGATTCCAAACAATTTAAGAAAAGTTGCATGCAATAATGCATGAAGTGTAGATGTGGCTGAGGTTCATGAATTTTTGTAGCCCATTCAGTGAGGTTTTAAGCCACGAAATTTCAACCATAACTCACTAGATATGTTAAGTTTCTAAGGTATTTTTCCTAAGATTTATGGTTGGGTTTAAGACCATTGTTTAAGCAAGATAAAAATAGTGATCACAGAAAAAGAGCTGTATGCGCAACCTTTTTGTAAAATCTGCCAAAAATCGGATATTTAATATTTTACAGTAAGACCAGTTGGGTTTGAAATTTAACTCGTGGAACTAACCAATACAAAAAGAATATCATGATTTGGTTAAAAAATGACTGAGTTATGACTGTTCAAAGTCGAACAAAATAATCTGGCAGATTGCATGTTTGCTTGTGTGCATTTTTAGGGTATTTCAATAAGAACATCATGCATGTCCTTGGTAAGGCCCGATTTCTAACACATGCATGGAATGAATGAGCATCCAAGATGTACTAGAAATGGTTTAATGCTTTCGTTCATGCATGAACACACAAGAAATGGAGAAGAACATGAAATATTATGTTTTGATGTCACATGATCATATGTGCATCTTTTTCACTCCTTGCATGGGTTTGATCCCGGATTTTCACCATTTCAAACACATGCATTGTGTTATGGTGAGAATCTACAAACCACAAGGGGAGAATAAAGATTTCTAGCCATGGAAAGGCATAGAATCCTAAAAGAAGAGAAAACTAAGAAGGAAAAGAAGTAGAATCATCAAACTATGGAAGAAGATGATGTTGTTTACCTTGGTTATGATCTTGAGAGAAGTAAGAACACTTCAAGGTCTTCAAAGTCTTGAAATTTGGCAGAGAAATGAGAGAAATTTCGTGAGTTTAGAGAGAGAGAGGAAGAGGGTGAAGTGTGTGAAGAGAGTGAAGTGAGAAGAGTGAAGAGAGAAGAGGTGGAGTGTGGGTTTGAGTTTAATCATGAGTTTTGGGAAGAGAGTGCATGGGGAGAGGGGAGATGGCCAGATTTTTGAGGCATTAAAGCCTCCTCTCTCCTAAATTCAAGTTTTTATAAAAAATCCCTCCTTAATTTTTATAAAAATCTAATTTTTATAAAAGTGATTCTTTAAGCAATTTTTGATTTATTTAAAAATCTTGTTTTTAACTAATAAATTATGATTAATACTTGTAATTTATATTTCTATTTCATTGGTATAATCCATAATTTGATTAATAAAATTTGATATTAGAAAGTTTATAGCCAAATTTTATAAAGTTTTTAAGCTTTAAGATTTATAAATTTGGATTTTTGGCTGTTTAGAGTTTTTGGAACATTGATTGATATTCAACAACATGTTGAAGTATAATTAGAGTGTTTTAATTTATTTTTAGAGTTTTATACCCTATTTCAATTATAACAAAGTTTGAAGCTTATTCTAATTATAGTATTGGCATTTCCTATTGTAGCTAAGCAACTTACTAGAATTGTAAGTATCAAGTATATTAGTCCTAGACCTTAGTTGGATCCTAGTTTATGCAAGATTTTTGACCTAATTTATACTACTAGGTCATGGCATGTTGTGCATGAATGGTTATTATAAATATGCATGAGTCCAAGAATGACCTGAATTGACAGTTGTCACAGTATCCCCCACTTAAAAAGAATTTCGTCCCGAAATTCATTCTATATCATCGCTTGTCATCGCATGGGAATAGTTGCGGATACTTTTCCTTTATGTAATCCTCGCGCTCCCAGGTGTACTCCGGCCCGCGTTTTGAGTTCCATCGAACTTTCACAATCGGGATCTTACTCCGCTTAAGTTGTTTTACCTCCCTGTCAAGGATTTCTATCGGTTCCTCAACGAAGCTCAGCTTATCATTGATCTTAATTTCCTCCAGGGGTACTATTAATGTTTCGTCGGCTAGACATTTCTTAAGGTTGGAGACGTGGAATGTGTCGTGAATGGCGCTTAACTCTTGGGGCAATTGGAGTTTATACGCTACCGGACCAATCCTTTCAAGGATTTCAAAGGGTCCAACATATCTCGGGCTTAGTTTTCCTTTCTTACCAAAACGCACAAGCCCTTTCCAAGGCGACACTTTTAAAAGTACCTTGTCTCCTACTTGGAATTCTAATGGTTTTCGACGATTATCCGCATAACTTTTCTGACGATCTCTAGCAGCTTTAAGCTTATCTTTGATGATAGTAATCTTGTCAGATGTTTCCTGGATAAGTTCGACTCTAGTCAACTGTCTGTCACCGATTTCTGTCCAGCATAAGGGCGAACGACACTTGCGTCCATACAATGCTTCATATGGAGCACATTGGATACTCGTGTGGTAACTGTTATTGTAGGAAAACTCAATTAGGGGCAAATGAGTATCCCAATTTCCTTTGAACTCAATGACACACGCTCGTAGCATGTCTTCCAATGTTTGTATTGTTCTCTCTGTTTGCCCATCTGTCTGAGGGTGGTAAGCTGTGCTCAAATCTATCTTGGTTCCTAGTGCCCTCTGTAACATCCACCAAAATCGAGATGTAAAACGACTATCTCTATCAGAAATGATAGATAGGGGTACACCATGCAGAGAAACAATTTTGTCGATGTAGATTTGGGCCAATTTTTCCATCTTGAAATCTTCTCGAATAGGGAGAAAGTGAGCGGATTTCGTCAGTCGATCCACTATGACCCAAATTGAGTCATGACCTTTAGCAGTTCTAGGAAGTTTGGTAACAAAGTCCATAGATATTTGCTCCCATTTCTATTGGGGAATTTCAGGTTGTTGCAACAACCCGGAAGGTTTCTGATGTTCAGCTTTGACTATTGAGCATGTCAAACACTTCCCGACGTACAAGGCAATATCCTTTTTCATTCCAGGCCACCAATAGTACTCTTTAAGATCCTTGTACATCTTATCTGCTCCAGGGTGGATGGAGTATTTAGATCGATGAGACTCTTCTAATACCATGTCTCTCAGGTTGTTAACCCTTGGAATCCAGACCCTGTCTTTAAAATAACGAACTCCATCAGGTTTGGTTTCAAATCTTTCTTCCAAACCATGTAAAGTTTCGCCTGGAAGATTTTCCTTGCATAACGCTTTCTCCTGGGCATTAATGATTTGAGATTTCAAGCTTGTCTGAATTACCATTCCCAAAGCTCTCACACGGGAAGGTTTCACTCTTACTTTCCTACTAAGAGCGTCGGCTACTACGTTAGCCTTTCCTGGGTGGTATCGTATCTCACAATCATAATCACTAAACAACTCTACCCATCTTCTCTGCCGCATGTTTAACATTTTCTGATCCAGGATATGCTGAAGGCTTTTGTGATCGGTATAAATGGTGCATTTGGTTCCGTACAAATAATGCCTCCATATCTTAAGGGCGAAAACTATTGCTCCTAGTTCTAGATCATGGGTGGTATAATTCTTCTCGTGCGGTTTGAGTTGTCTGGAAGCATATGCAATGACCCTATCTTTTTGCATTAGCACACATCCTAATCCTTGATGAGACGCATCACAATACACCACAAAGTTCTCTGATCCTTCTGGTAAAGCCAGAATTGGTGCATTGCACAGCTTGTTTTTCAGGATTTGAAACGCCTCTTCGTGTTTCTCTTCCCAGAGAAATTTTCTATCCTTTTGGGTCAAAGATGTTAATGGTTGAGCAATCCTAGAGAAATTCTCAATGAAGCGTCTGTAGTACCCAGCTAATCCTAGGAATTGTCGTATTTCTGTCGGGGTTTTGGGGGCCTCCCATTTCTTGATTGCCTCTATCTTAGCTGGATCTACATGGATTCCTCTTTCACCGATCACATGACCAAGAAAATGTACTTCCCGAATCCAAAATTCACACTTAGTGAACTTGGCATACAATTTTTGTTCCTTCAACAGCTCCAACACTAGCTTTAGATGTCTATTGTGATCTTCTTTGGTCCGCGAGTAAACAAGTATGTCATCGATAAAGACAATTATAAACCTGTCTAGGTATGGTCTACAGACCCTATTCATCAAATCCATGAATACAGCGGGTGCGTTCGTTAGTCCAAAAGGCATGACTAAGAATTCATAATGTCCATAACGGGTTCTAAACGCTGTCTTGTGAATGTCCTCTTCGTGAATTCTTAGCTGATGATACCCTGACCGAAGGTCGATTTTTGAGAAGTAGGAAGCGCCCTGCAACTGATCGAACAAGTCATCTATTCTAGGGAGGGGATATCGATTCTTGATTGTCAACTTGTTCAATTCTCTGTAATCAATGCACATTCGGAACGAACCATCTTTCTTTTTGACGAATAACACTGGGGCTCCCCAAGGTGAAGAACTTGGTCGAATAAACCCTTTGTCTAGAAGTTCTTGAAGTTGTCCGGATAGTTCTTGCATCTCGGATGGTGCAAGGCGATATGGTGCTTTTGCTACCGGTGCCGCTCCGGGAACTAAGTCTATCCGAAATTCGACCTGTCTATAAGGGGGTAGACCGGGCAATTCCTCCGGAAATACTTCGGGATAGTTTTGAACCACTGGAATCTCCTTGAGTTGCTTAGCTTCAGGTTCTCTTTCTAGCACATGGGCCATGAATGCAATACAATTCTTCTTCAGGTACTTGTGAACCTTCACGCTTGATACCATGTTTAAACTTCTTCCTGGCTTCTCACCGTGTATGATAAGGGTTTCTCCATTAGGGAGAGGCACTCTGATGACTTTCTCATAACAACCAATGTCTGCTCTATTTTTGGATAACCAATCCATCCCTACTATCACATCAAAACTACCTAGCTCTATAGGAATTAGGTCAATGCTAAAGAGTTTATCAGCTAAATTCAGAGTACAACCAGGAATTATATCACTAGCCCTAATTTCATACCCATCAGCAAGTTCAATAGCATATGCAATCCTCATCTTTACCGATTTCAAGCCAATTAACGGTCTAAATGCTAAAGAAACAAAACTCCTATCTGCTCCCGCATCGAATATTACTGATGCAAAATGGTTGTTCAGGAGGAACGTACCTGTTATCACTTCAGGGTTCTGACGAGCTTCTTCTGCACCAATCACAAAGGCTACACCTCTTGGCTGTCCAACTTGATTTCCTTGAAAGTTTTGCCTGGCTTGGCCTTGTCCATGGTTACCAGGTCCATTGTTCAGTTTAGGACATGCTCTACGGAGATGATCAATACTCCCGCACTCGTAACATGTCCTTTTTCCCTCCTTATTCACCTTACAATACTTCGAGTAATGGCCTGTTTGCTTACAGTTTTGGCACACCGGGCAAGCTCCCTTGTGATGGAAGTTACACTTATTGCACTTCGGAAGCGGCCCTGAGTACTGCTTTTGCTCCTGCACTTCTTGTCCTTGAGTTTTCACTGGTTCTTGCTCCTGGGCTCTTAACATAAATTTTCTTGAGACTTTCTACTTCCTCCCTGACTTGCCTCCATACTTCTTCTCTCCCTGATCTGCTGGCTTCCTCTTGCTACTAGAGCTTTCCTTTGTCAATGCTCCCATCCTTATCACATCACAATCAGGAACAGCCCACCAAACACATAATATGCTGTCATCGCATGACCTGCCTCTCGTCTAGCAGCACTAGCAGTGTCAGCAGTCTCCATCGAATGCTGATACAGGATTTCCATTCCTGCCAAGACTTCATCCAAAACTTCTCGATGCCCAGCTATCGCAGCGAGACTGTGACGTAGGCCTGCTGCTATCGACTGCAATCTCCGGGACTCCTCCGGGGTCATACCTGGCTGTCGGACAGGTATCCCTATGACTTGCTGAGGTGAGGATGCTCTTGGTCCTGCATCGCTGGGTCCTACCCCGCTAGGTCCTGCCGTGCCATGTCCTGCTGTGCTGGCGGGTATCCTTCCTGGAATGGGGACACTCTTCCTCGCTGTCCTCCGAATGCGAAGTCCATAGAGCGGTGGCTGTGGCAACACCGATGTCGGTGATGCCTCGCGTCGTTGACTCGGGGCGTTGTCATTGCTGATCTCCACCGAGTTCCCAGTATCTTCCGTATCCTCTGATGGGTCTTCTTCTATCGAGGCGGGGGGATTACGTCGAGGGATAACAGTGACGTAGCCGGATTCATCGGCTGAGGCGGTAGCGCGGGAAGATGACGATCTTGACATAGTGGACTGTGACATAGTTTCAATGAGATATGAAATAAATGACAATGCATGCCTATAATATGCAATGCTTACACACACCAAAATTAACCTTTTGAAATTTTTAAATAAGGTTTTCTCAAATATTTTTGTTGAACATATTCCCATTATAATTAGCTCAAGCTTTGTATAAATCTTTTCTTAATTAAACATAGGTGATCAGGCTATGTTTAATCAAGGTCCAATAATACAACTCCCAACCTAATTATACTTGTAATATGTTTGATGTAAAAGGAATTTCTTTGTAAGTTTTAGTTATAGGTTGTGTTTTCTTAAAGAAAAACCGATGTTCTCTATAACTTTAGCTCTGATACCACTTCTGTCACACCCCGCTAAAGCGGAAACGCAAGGTATGACAGCGATAACGGTTTCATTGCAAAAGATAAAGATACATCACCATAGCAGTATTTAAAAGTTTACAACCCATAGCTTCAAAAGAACAAAATACAAGTTTTTCAAAATAACATTGTTCAAAATATAGCTTCATAATAGCTTCAACACGATGCAGCATGCTCTATGATGATGAATCTTTACATCCACTTACTAATTATTTCCTGAAAAAGCATGTAAAACGAGCGTCAACTATGAAAATAGTTGGTGAGTATCACAAGTTTATAAAATCGAGCGTACAATAAGGCTTTTCGTAAATACAAGTACATTGCTTCAATGATAAACAAGTTGATTGCTATTAATGAATACAAGTTTATTGCTATAACGAGAAACGCGTTTGTATGTGTATGAGCAAACAATGAGTCTCAACCAAACCTATGACTGAAGCCCTATCGAGATCTATGCTTATCGTTCCATAGATGAATATGGTATCATGCACTCCAGCGATTCGGGCGAGTGAGGAGTTGTCAATTCCTAATAGCGCTATCCATAACGACCATTGGCTCAAAGAGTTAATGGTTAGAGATAAGGGAAGGGCCTTTGTACGATAAGTTCTCATGTTCCGTGTTGCATAGACATACATAAAGAAACATAGCAATACAATAGCAATCATGTTTGATACAATTCAATTTAAGTACAACATGCAAACAATAGTTTTTCTGGACATGCTTTTCCACCCCAAAACATAAAAAAACGAAAATAGGGGAGTGCGTGAATACTCACGATGTTTTGTGTAGACACAAGCGGTACTTCGGGATGCACCAACGTCTTACTACCGGGATCCTACGACACCAAACACACGCACTAGTGAGTTTCCATGTCGATATCTAATGCTAATATACTAAACTCTACATATAGGGAAATGCCAATTTATGTTTTAGTATTGGATTTATATCATTTTGTTACACTTTTTCTGATGTATTGAAATTTTACAAGTCGTGCGATTAATTACAACCTTGGAAGGTTAATTTTCCAAATTTTAAGTCTCAATAACAACATAAATTCACGAAAAATAGTATTCGAGGGATAAAAATTCTCAAACTTTTTATTTAACTGTTAATACACAACACTAAGCTGGGAAAATTATAAAAATGGATTTCCAAGCTGTTTAATTATATTTTATAGTTTTTGAGCATTTATTTCAATAAAAATTGAAATAAATAGTAAACAGTTTCCAAAATTACCCAAACTTTTTATTTAATTGTTATTATACATAAATAGGCTGGGAAAAATATAAAATATATTTTTCAGTGGTTATTTGTATTTTTCCTTGTTTTATTCCTTTAAATAGTCATTAATTAAAGAAATATTATTAAACAGTTAAAATAAATTACCATAAATTTTTGTAACATCATTTACAGTATAAATATCTTGGGAAAAATATCAAAAGTGGTTTTCATAATGTATAAACTGGTTTTGGGTATTTATGTATATTTAAGTGAATTTTAGTGCAATTAACTTTAGAAAATAAGGGAAAAATAGTTTACAGTGGAGAAAAATATTCAAAATTTTTATGTAACCTCCTACTATATAATATGATATCCTGGCAAATTTTCATGAATTTTGGATAATCAGAACTATTTTTCCCATTTTTAAGCCATTATAATTACCAAAAATTGGGAAAAATAGCTAGACATGATGAAAAATCTTGAAATTATTTTCTTGAGTCACCCATCACATGTAAGGTATGCGAAAATTGTTAGATAAAATTTTCACATCCTAAAAAGTGGTTTTGTAATTTATCATGTCCTAAATAAAAGAAAATTAGAAATCATATGAAACAGTAACAAAAATTGCTGAAATTTGGTGAGGGGTCATTATTCCCCATAAGTATCATCCATGAATTTATTTAGGATTTATTGACCTCTGGAAGTATTTTATATGATTTATGCCCTTGGTTTTAGCAATAATTCTAATAAATCAAATAAATAACAAAAGCTCTTGAAATTTTCCAGATTATCTCATGCATGCAAGGGCTTTCAAAAGTAAAAATGTTAAGAATGTATTCAGAAGAGAAATGAGGGTAATGATTCCAAACAATTTAAGAAAAGTTGCATGCAATAATGCATGAAGTGTAGATGTGGCTGAGGTTCATGAATTTTTGTAGCCCATTCAGTGAGGTTTTAAGCCACGAAATTTCAACCATAACTCACTAGATATGTTAAGTTTCTAAGGTATTTTTCCTAAGATTTATGGTTGGGTTTAAGACCATTGTTTAAGCAAGATAAAAATAGTGATCACAGAAAAAGAGCTGTATGCGCAACCTTTTTGTAAAATCTGCCAAAAATCGGATATTTAATATTTTACAGTAAGACCAGTTGGGTTTGAAATTTAACTCGTGGAACTAACCAATACAAAAAGAATATCATGATTTGGTTAAAAAATGACTGAGTTATGACTGTTCAAAGTCGAACAAAATAATCTGGCAGATTGCATGTTTGCTTGTGTGCATTTTTAGGGTATTTCAATAAGAACATCATGCATGTCCTTGGTAAGGCCCGATTTCTAACACATGCATGGAATGAATGAGCATCCAAGATGTACTAGAAATGGTTTAATGCTTTCGTTCATGCATGAACACACAAGAAATGGAGAAGAACATGAAATATTATGTTTTGATGTCACATGATCATATGTGCATCTTTTTCACTCCTTGCATGGGTTTGATCCCGGATTTTCACCATTTCAAACACATGCATTGTGTTATGGTGAGAATCTACAAACCACAAGGGGAGAATAAAGATTTCTAGCCATGGAAAGGCATAGAATCCTAAAAGAAGAGAAAACTAAGAAGGAAAAGAAGTAGAATCATCAAACTATGGAAGAAGATGATGTTGTTTACCTTGGTTATGATCTTGAGAGAAGTAAGAACACTTCAAGGTCTTCAAAGTCTTGAAATTTGGCAGAGAAATGAGAGAAATTTCGTGAGTTTAGAGAGAGAGAGGAAGAGGGTGAAGTGTGTGAAGAGAGTGAAGTGAGAAGAGTGAAGAGAGAAGAGGTGGAGTGTGGGTTTGAGTTTAATCATGAGTTTTGGGAAGAGAGTGCATGGGGAGAGGGGAGATGGCCAGATTTTTGAGGCATTAAAGCCTCCTCTCTCCTAAATTCAAGTTTTTATAAAAAATCCCTCCTTAATTTTTATAAAAATCTAATTTTTATAAAAGTGATTCTTTAAGCAATTTTTGATTTATTTAAAAATCTTGTTTTTAACTAATAAATTATGATTAATACTTGTAATTTATATTTCTATTTCATTGGTATAATCCATAATTTGATTAATAAAATTTGATATTAGAAAGTTTATAGCCAAATTTTATAAAGTTTTTAAGCTTTAAGATTTATAAATTTGGATTTTTGGCTGTTTAGAGTTTTTGGAACATTGATTGATATTCAACAACATGTTGAAGTATAATTAGAGTGTTTTAATTTATTTTTAGAGTTTTATACCCTATTTCAATTATAACAAAGTTTGAAGCTTATTCTAATTATAGTATTGGCATTTCCTATTGTAGCTAAGCAACTTACTAGAATTGTAAGTATCAAGTATATTAGTCCTAGACCTTAGTTGGATCCTAGTTTATGCAAGATTTTTGACCTAATTTATACTACTAGGTCATGGCATGTTGTGCATGAATGGTTATTATAAATATGCATGAGTCCAAGAATGACCTGAATTGACAGTTGTCACACGATAATAAATGCACATCTGATGTGAACCATCCTTCTTCTTGACGAACAGTATCATCGCTCCGCACGAAGAACTACTCGGTCTGATAAACTGCTTACCTAGCAGCTCATGCAGCTGAGATGACAACTCCTTCATCTCAGGCGGTGCCAAGCGGTACGTCAACTTGGCAATCAAGGTTGCGCCTAACATAAGGTCAAACCTGAACTCGACTTGCCTCTTAGGAGGCACAATGAGTAACTCCTCCAGGAATACATCAGCAAACTCCCTGACCAGTGGAACCTATGAAACTGAAATCTGATCCCCAACTTGAGTGTCAACCACATAAGCCAAATAACTTGTACACATGTGCTGATAATACTGGTGATCCTTGGATGTCAAACAAAATTGTAAACCAACCCTAGTGCCCTCTCCACAAATAAACAGTTCTCCCCCACTTGGGTTTTGAACTATCACTTACTGGCCCTCACAATCAATCATGACACCAAACTTGATCAACCAGTCCATACCCACTATCACGGACACATCCCCCATGGGAATAGGGATCGTATCAATTAGATAAGGCACCCCGAAGATCTCTAGTACACAACCTTGATATACAATGGATGCAGAAACCCCGTGTTCATTGACGATAGAAACCCCCAACGGACACTCTAACCCCCCCCCCCCCCCCAATAGGCATATCAAACTCCCTACTGAATGATCAAGATACAAAAGATCGAATTGCACCTGAGTCAAACAACACAAGAGTAGGCGAAGAGTTAACTAGGAACGCACCTATCAGGGGCATATATATATATATATATATATATATATATATATATATATATATATATATATATATATATATATATATATATATATATATATATATATAAGCATAACATAAAACATAATCGACAAAATAATAAATAAAAACATAACAATAACAATATTTGGAGCTGCTATGGCCTCCTCAACAGTAAGCTGAAAAAAGTGACCTTGAGCCCTTGAGGGCTCCACCGTGTCGTGACTCTCATCTGTAATCCCTAAAGTAGTCGGCACTAGAGCATGCACCTGCATGGCAGCAAGCACGAGGCGCTAGGCCATCATATGGCCCACCTAATCACAATGATAACAAAGTCTGATGCCAGAAGTTGGAGCCTGTTGTTAGCAGTCCCTTGCAATGTGACACTACTTGCTATATTTTTTACATCCCGAAAAAGATCGACAATCTCCATCATGAACCTTGTCTCACTTCCAACAAGTGCAGCCCCGATGACTCCCAGATCTAGTATCAGTGACTTAGAACCATTTCGACGCAGGTTGTGACTGCACCAGGGTCGGTATCAGCTCTCTTGTCTGCAGCTCCATCTTAATATCAAGCCGCCTGGCGACCTCTTGCAACTCAAGTAATGAACCATAATGTTGTGAGGATACAAACTACCTAATATCCGTCTTGAGCATGCCTAAGTAACGGGTCATCCAAGCCTGCTCAGAAGCAGCAAACTCGGGACAAAATATGGCCCTCTCTGTGAACATCTTGGTGATCTTTGACACCGACTCTATCCCCAGTCTCAAATCCATATACTTCTGAGCCAACCTCTCAATCTCTACTAGCAGAACATGTCTAGAATGAAACGTCTCTAACAACTGCTCCCAAGTCACTACAGTCCTCTACTCAGGATCATCCGAGCTAGCAACAAGTCTCCACTAACCCATTGCTCCGGACCTAAGAAGGTTCAGAGCATACTTGACCTCCTGGTCAACTGGGTAAGAGCAAGTGAAGAAACACCCCCCAATGTCAAACTACAACCTTGTATTTATGATCGGGTCATGAAATCCATCAAATTTTGGGGGCTTTGTATTGTCGAATTCCCGGTAATGGAATACTCTCCCAGCGCCAACCCCAACAGCGGCAACGGTTATGGTGGCTGCAGCACCAACAGCATCAGAAAAAGCAGCATAATGCTCATCAAAATACCCCACCATGGCGGTGTTAATAGACCCAAATATCCTTGGCAACTATGCTCGAAAGTGAGCAACAACCTCCTCCAGAAGGATCTTCCTAATCATGTCCTCGGACACAGCTGGTCCACTCTGGCCACCTGTCCCGGATCTTGATCCAGATCCTGCCTCGAAACGATGCGCCATCACCATATTGAAAATAAAACATAGATATATTAGATAACACACATATCATATCAGGGGAACCAACTCCCAACAAAGCCCTAGGGGTTTTGACTTCCCTATTATGCGAACAGATCTCGTGCTTTCAGTAGTACGAGCTCATAATAGCTTCCACACCTACTTGTAATTGTCTCAAGGATCATCACTACAACCCTAACAATACACACTAGCATATGCATATACTCAATCCTCACTCCCTATAGGAAGGCTAAACATTACAAAATTGGCCGACTAACCCCACACAACACGTCCATGAAACTTCCACCAACCATACAGCACTCGTGTATGCTAATCATACATAATAATGAAACCTATAGACAATCGAATATCTGATCCTACCCTAAGCCCTTCATTAAACAAGAACATGAAATAAGGCCAAACCAAATATTCTCAGGCTATAGAATCTTAGCTATGTATAACTATGATGCATACACTAAGCAACTACAGTAATGATGTCAACTTCATATAAGGAAGAACCCTATGCTATCAGGCATCATATAATATGGAAATTCTATCATGCAATTTTTGAAGATCCCTAGCCTATCACTAGCATGTTGTTCTAACATATCACAAGATCAAATAATTGTGTGGTAATTTGGGTTCTACTTACTAGCTCAGTTGATCGTACACATTGCACCCTCTTTAATTATTTTGAAAACAATTTGAATTTGTTTTTAAATCTTTTTCCTTAGTTTGAGACTGGATTCACATGAGTGTTCCTCCAATTCAGTCAAACCAAGGCTCAGATATCAACTTGTAACACTCATAAAAATCATGATAAATTTAAACTTTTTAAAACCAACCAAATTCAGAAATTGTTTACAAACATAGTTTTCAAAAGCATTTCAGCATCAGAGTTCCCAAAATCATAAGTACCTAAAATATAACCCAAAAATATAAGCCTACGCTTAGTGAGTTTCCTCCAAAATTCCAACACATTACCAAATAACATTTATATAATAACAACATGTTAGGTCCAATCAACCATCAGGTTGGAATACCCCAGGCCCCTTAACTATCGGGTTGGAATGCCAATACACTATGAGTCTAGTTAACCATCGGGTTGGAATGACAATACACAATGGGACCTATCATCCTCGGGATAGAATACCCACAAGCCCACTCAATCATCGGGTTGGAATGCCCCGAGTCTTTTGGATTACACATAAAGCACTGAAGCATCAACCATTAACCAAATATGTGCACATATACACAACAGATAAACATATAGTCAGCCAACAGACAACAGACAGATCAACTGGTCACTAAGCATAACAACATCCTATATACCAGGATATCGATCTAAAAGATCACTACAACACAATAGCATACATAACAGGATATTAAATCCAAAGGGCTAGCCTTGGCGCCTTCGACTTGCAAGTATAGTAAGGAAAACTCACCTCGTAAACTGAACAAAAGCAGATGAGGTCCTAACTCTGAATCTAAGCTCTCCAACCAACACTTATTCCCTCAAAATGACCAATTTCCATCACAATCACAAAATAACCAAAATACCCTCAAGGTCAAACTTGGTCAAAATGACTGATCAAACTAATTAGGTCAACTGATTCAACTCAACTAACTCAACTCGACCGAGTAAACTCAAGGTGTGTACATGGGGCGTACTCCTGAGGTTCGCGGGCATACACAAGGCTGCGCAGGTTGACCACCATTAGGGTGGTTGACCTCGTACGTAGGGTGTACCCTCACAAACTTTAAAACTCATTTAGTGCTTAATGGCTTAAGCACTTATGCCCATATTCCAAATCCAAGGCTAAAATACACCCTAGAGTCATATAGTTTCCAAGTTTATGACTTTACATGCCCATTAAGTGCTTAACTCAAGGTCTTGATCCATTAAGACCTTCTACAGGATGCATGGAGCAAAAATAACCATTGTGACTTCATTTTTATGACTTAGGACCCCTTCCAAGGGTCTAAAAGGATAACGGAAATCGTTAAGAACATGCCACGCTCAAGATAAGACATTCGGGACCAAAAAAAGTATCACTAAAACACCCTTTTCTGGATCTACATGATTAAAAGATAAAGTTGCAAGCTTTATACCTTTGAAGGTTTGCAAATGAAGAATAAATCCTAGATCCAAAGTGCTTCACTCTTCCAAGATGAGCTTGGCTTCCTTCATTATTCTTCTAAGCACACAAACACACACCTTTAGACTAGAAATCGCTTCTCAATGTGAACTAGGGTTACAAACATGAATGAAAGGGTGGAGGAAGATAAGGTGAATGGAAATATGGCCAAAAGGTGTTGAATATCTAAAAGGAAAAAGAAAAGCTACTAGAAAGAGGTAGATTCTAATTGGACCTATGGTTTCATTACCTCTTTAGATTTTTTTTTAACTCCATTTTGGATTTTGTTTTTGTTGTTTTTGTAGATGTCAAATTGTATTGTGAGGTGTCGAATGTTTTGAATAGTTTCGTTAGTTTGTAATGTTATTATAAGGGAGCTTTTGGTTTCGAAACTTTCATGTGTTGCTTCCCTCAGTGTGCTTACTTTCGAAAGCTTCATTTGATGTTAGCTGGCTCTAGCATTGAAGACTTTCTCATTTAAATTTTCGAAATTTGAATAAGTTGGTGGTAAATGATCTTGTTCGATGTTTACCTGTGTTAAAATTTGATAATGATACTTTATGTGTAACTTCGAATTAGGAAAGCAACACAGACAAGGTCGTCTGATTGTTATAGACTCAAAGATTGTTGAACCTTTGGAACTTCTTCACAATGATCTTTGTGTACCCTCGACTGTTGAGACTCTCAAGAATGAGAGATACATATTGGTTATTGTTGATGAATTTTCAAGGTTTACTTGGGTATATTTTCTGAGACTGAAATCTGAAACTGTTCAAGCGATGATCAAACTCATAAGCATATTGAACTAAGTTTGAAGAGAAAGGTACGAAAGATCAAGAGTGACAATGGCTCTGAATTTACTCTTGATTTGTTTTTAACTGACAAAGGAATTTCGCATAATTTCTCTTCACCTAACACTCCTCAACAAAATGGTGTGGTAGAAAGGAGAAATCATTCACTTTGCGAATATGTTAGAACAATGCTAATATATACGAATCTTCCTAAATATCTATAGGCTGAAGTAGTTTACACTGCATGTTTCACTCAAAATCGATCTTTTATTCATCGTCATTTTAACATCAATCTTAAGGAAGTTATAAACAATCGAAAACCAAATGTTAAATTTTTCCATGTTTTTGGCTGCAGGTGCTTCATTACGAATCTCTAGGATATCTTTCAAAATTTCACTCAAAAGATGATGAAGGGATATTCTTGGGATACTCACAAAATTCAGTTGCTTACGGGGTGTCAAACAAATGAACGAGGAAAATCGAAGAAAATTTTAATCTTACTTTTGATGATTATTATGTTAAAAGACTTCAAGAGACCTTTGAGCAACACCTAATAAGGAATGAATCAAATAATGAATCTCACAATTTGAGTTCTTTGGAATTTTATTATGATTTGATTTTTGGTGTTCCAGATCAGGCTATTGATGTCGAAGTTAATGCTCATGACAACCAGTTACCTAAAGCATCAAAACATTCTGATGAGTCCACTCTCACACAGGATAACAATGATTCTCTTTCAACAACAAATTCTTCCAGAAATAATGAAAGTCATCTAGTTGAATTGAATGTTTAAGTGGAGGGGGAGCACTTGAATTCATCTGCTCAAATTGAGGGGGAGCATACTTTTGAGGGGGAGAGTGAAAGAATAAGTGTTCATGTCGAGGGGGAGCACTCTGATAATAATCCAATTCTTGAGGGGGAGTAAGATGGAAATAATACAAATGTTTCAAATGATCAGAATGATGAATTTCATCATATTAATGATTACTTTTCGAATGCAGGTGAAGGATTTGAAACTAAAGAAATGTTCGTAGATGCACCTTTGGACTTTGATCCTGCATTTCTCTAATGGATAAGTGGACACAAACTCACCCAAAAGAACAAATTCTTGGTAATCCTCAAGATGGAGTTTTAACAAGAGCTCAACTTCGTGCAAAAAATAAGGTACTTAATGTTACCAAGAATTTTGTATGTTTAATGTCTTTATTTCAAAATTTGAACCAAAAATATTTAAGATTTCTATGGAAGATCCTGATTGGATTTTTTCTACGCAATCTGAGTTGGCTGAATTTGAAACAAATAAAATTTGGCGTCTAATTTTGAAACCAAAAGATGTATCAGTGATAGGCTGAAAATGGATATTTAAATATAAAACTGGTAAATAGGGGAACACTATTCGAAATAAAACTAGGCTATTTGTAAAAGGATATTCGCAACAAGAATGGACTGATTATGAAGAAACCTTTGCCACTATAGCGATAATCGAGGTTGTTTGAATATTTTTAGCCTACGTAGCACATAAAGACTTTTGTCACACCCCCAAACCAGAATGGCGGAAACATTCGGGGGTGGATGACTTCACGTAGTATCACAACGATTGAATATTGCAAAGAAAGTAACACAACCATCATATATATAACAATGAAAACGTGTATTGTTGCGTTATACATGTTATCAAAAGAATATTACAATATGATGAATAAATGTTTAATGATAAAATCATCCTTTGTGTTCCTTCTTCCAAAAGCTGGTAGTTTACCTGTATCACTGATTCCCTGAGAAATACAAGTGGTTTTGAAAAGTGTCAACATTTAAGTTGGTGAGTTCATGAGTGTTCCGAGTTGAAAAGTATATTCCTTTGGTAGTAATTTGGTAAACGAGATCTTTAGAAAATCCAATATTTTCTTGTAAAATGTAAAAGGTTCCAAAGTTGGAATGTGTTAGTAACTTTTATAAACAATTGATAACAATAATTTAGTATGAAAATATAATGTAGAAATACTGCGATGCACATATGAACCTTGTAAATCAATCTTGTTTTATACTTTTTATGTGAGTTTTATAACCATACTATTGACACTGACGGCCTGTAACAACATTCTTCAAGTGTTGCAGTGTTATGACATTTGTCACCCCAGACCTGCCGGTCTAACTATAGCTAGTAGTTTAGGTGCGGGATTGTCAATCCCGTATAGATCTATACACAAGTATCACGTTCTCCCTCCAAGAGATTATGGTATATAATACAGGACTTGAAATGCGTACAAAAATGTACGTTGAAGTTTAAATGTCTCACATTTACCTAGTATAAATAGATTTACAATGAAATGACTTTACTCCTTTTTGAAAGTGTTTCGTTTTTCAAATTGTATAAAAATGTAGGATTGACTTGCTAACTATACCCATTATAGTTCTTCAGATAGTATGTTCCATTTCGTAGACATAACTTAGTGATATAATTGCCCTTGTATACATAAGATGTTTGTATCGATATTCGAAGTTAGAAATTGCATTTATGTTTAGAAAACGATACTTTTAACGTGTAATGTACTTGTATTTCCCCCCCTAAAACATGTAAAAGGATTTAAAAGTAGGGGTATGAACTCACTCGTTAAGTTTGAAGAGAGGGGCTAGAGTTGAGCAGAGTTTCGATCTCGGATAGTTGCGTCGTCGGGCTCTTCGGGAACTTCTGCAACGTAAATCTTTCGTCGGGGCTCGAGTGCGGAAACCGAGGTGAGAAAAGGGTCTCTGGAGCTGGGGGAATGTCTGAGAAATGGTGAAGGTGTGCCAAAACCCGAGTCTTATGCCCTCTATTTATAGGGCTGAAAACCCCCGTACGCGGCGCGTACTGCCGGAGTACGCGGGGCGTAGTCAGTACGCGGGGCGTACTTCGGATACGCGGGGCGTAATAAGGCGTCATGGCTTACGACTCCTGGCTAGCTAGGCGTAGTTTGGGCGGGCCGATGGGACTCGACCCTGGGTCTAGTACGCGGGGCGTACTCCCAGATTACGCGGGGCGTAATCCCTGCTTCCAACTTCTAAATTCCGTAACTTTCGCGTACGAGCTCCATTTTTCGCGGTCTTTATATCCACGCGTAGGTGAGATTATGCTCTACAACTTTCATTTAGAATCCATCGGCTAGTTTTGACTTTATTTTTAATGATATAATTTTAATAGGCCGGGACTCCTAAAGTTCGTTAAAATTTCATAGGTTCTTTATTCGACGTCGGTTTTCGTTTGTCTTTTTATTGTTTTATTACCACCGAGGAGATCTTCAACTTCCGTTTAGGTGGCGATAGCTAAATAATACTCGATCTTCAATCCGAGTTTTTAGCCTTTTACTACTGTTACGAAACTTTGAAAATTCGTAACTTCTTCATACGAGGTCCAAATTGGGCGATCTTTTTATGCACGCTCATCTTTCAACGAGATCTACGACTTTTGTTTAGATACTTTAAGGCTAAAATGTATTTTATTGAGATTTCACTTTTTACATCAAATTATGTTTTAACGTCGTGTCGTAATTATACGAGTGGTTATAATTTCTTCAATATAACTCGGTTTTGAGTGTTCTTTATGTTTTTGGAAACCTGGGCATGATATCTAATATTCGATGCATCCCAACTTAGATATTTGAACACTTTATTTTCGAGGTTAATTTCGTTGTTTTTAGCTTTCGAGTGTTTACAATGTTTTTGGGAAAAATAGGGTTGTCACATCATCCCCCTGTTAAGGGAATTTCGTCCCGAAATTTAATCTAAGATCAATATTACAATTTAGGAAAAAGATGCGGGTACTTTTGTTTCATTTGATCCTCTCGTTCCCAGGTGTATTCAGGTCCTCGCTTGGCGTTCCAGCGGACCTTTACGATAGGTATGCGGCTTTGTTTAGTCCTTTTGACTTCCCGATCCATGATCTCTACCGGTTCCTCTACAAATTGGAGGTTTTCGTTTATTGCGATTTCGTCTAGAGGGACGACAAGGGTCTCGTCGGATAAGCATTTCTTCAGGTTCGATACATGAAAGGTAGGGTGTACATTGTGGAGTTCCTGAGGTAGTCTAAGTTTGTAAGCCACTGGACCGATCCTCGCAAGGATCTCGAATGGTCCGATGTATCTGGGGTTCAGTTTCCCACGTTTTCCGAAGTGTATCAATCCTTTCCAAGGCGAGACTTTTAGTAGGACACGGTCTCCAACTTGGAATTCCAAGGGTTTTCGTCTCTTATCTGCATAACTCTTTTGTCTATCCCTTGATGCCTTTAGACGTTCTCGGATTTGAACAATCTTCTCCGTAGTTTCCCGTATGATTTATGGCCCAGTAAGTGTGTTGTCAGTTGCTTGTCCTTTTGCTAGTTGGGTGTCTCCCACTTCGGCCTAGCATAAAGGTGACCTGCACTTGCGGCCATAGAGGGCTTCGAACGGGGCAGCTTTGATACTGGTGTGGTAGCTATTGTTGTACGAGAACTCGACCAAGGGTAGATGTGTGTCCCATGCTTTGCCGAAATCGATTACGCAGGCTCTCAACATGTCTTCTAGGGTTTGTATGGTTCTCTCGCTCTGACCGTCGGTTTGAGGGTGATAGGCGGTACTCATGTCTAGTCTTGTCCCCAAGGCTCTTTGGAGCGACTGCCAGAATCTCGAGGTGAATCTACTATCTCGGTCCGAGATAATGGATATGGGCACACCGTGCAGTCGTACAATTTCCCTGAGGTACGTCCTTGTTAACTTCTCCAATTTATCCGTCTCCTTGATCGGTAGGAAATGCGCTGATTTAGTTAACCTGTCGACAATTACCCAAATGGTGTCGAGTCCGTTTGTCGTTTTGGGTAACTTGGTTATGAAATCCATAGTTATCCGCTCCCACTTCCATTCGGGTATTTCTGGTTGTTGTAATAAACCTGAAGGCTTTTGGTATTCTATTTTGACCTTAGCGCACGTCAGACATTTACTCACGTAGGTAGCAATTTCGGCTTTCATGTTCGGCCACCAGTACAACTTCTTGAGGTCGAGATACATCTTGTCTGAGCCGGGGTGTATGGAGTATCGTGTTTTATGGGCTTCGTCCATGACGATTTCTCTAAATCCACCAAACTTTGGTGTCCATATTCGATCCATGAAATAATGAACTCCGTCGTTCTTGGTTTCAAGATTCTTATCCATCCCCCTTAGGGTTTCTCCTGCCACATTTTCAGCTTTCAAGGCTTCCATTTGGGCTTCCTTGATTTGCGTGGACAGGTGGGAATGGATCGTCATAGTTAGGGACTTCACTCGGCGACCTGAGTATTCCTTCCTACTGAGTGCATCCGCCACTACATTAGCCTTTCCGGGGTGATATCGAATTTCGCATTCGTAATCACTTAGTAGCTCTACCCACCGTCTTTGTCTCATGTTGAGTTCTTTCTGGTTGAGAATATGTTGAAGGCTTTTATGGTCAGTGAAGATCGTGCATTTTGTGCCGTAGAGCTAGTGTCTCCATATCTTTAGAGCGAAAACGACTGCTCCTAGCTCAAGATCGTGCGTTGTGTAGTTCACTTCATGCGTCTTTAGTTGTCTTGAGGCATAGGCGATGACCTTCCCTCGCTGCATCAGGACACACCCGAGTCCTTGGTTTGATGCATCATAATAGACCACGAAGTCCTCCGTCCCTTCTGGCAGGGTTAGGATGGGCGCACTACACAATGCTCGTTTTAGCGTTTGAAATGCGGCATCTTGTTTTTCTCCCCAGTCGAAGGTCACATTTTTCTGAGTTAGTGTGGTGAGTGGCTTGGCAATCTTGGAAAAATTCTGTATGAACCTTCGGTAATACCCGGCGAGTCCTAAAAATTGTCGAATCTCGGTAGGGGTTCTTGGGATCGTCCAATTCTCTATTGCCTTGATCTTCGAGGGATCCACGTGTATTCCTTCCTTGCTTACTACGTGTCCTAGAAAATCCACCTCTCGAATCCAAAATTCGCACTTAGAAAATTTTGCATAAAGTTTCTCTGCCCTTAATGTTTCCAGAACTTGGCGGAGATGTTGGCTGTGTTCTTCCTGGTTTCTAGAATAGATGAGTATATCATCTATGAACACGATCACAAATTTATCCAGGAAGGGGCGACATACTCGGTTCATCAAATCCATGAACACTGCTGGAGCGTTTGTCAATCCGAAGGGCATCACTACAACCTCGTAGTGACCATATCGTGTTCGGAAAGCCGTTTTGGGGATGTCTCCTTCTAGTACACGTAGCTGGTGATAACCGGATCTTAGGTCGATTTTCGAGAAGTAGCTCGCTCCTTGTAGTTGGTCAAAAAGATCGTCTATACGTGGAAGGGGATATCGGTTCTTGATTGTCAGTTTGTTCAGTTCTCGATAGTCGATGCACATGCGAAAAGATCCGTCCTTCTTTTTCACGAACAGGACTGGTGCACCCCATGGTGAGAAACTTGGCCTAATGAATCCCTTGCTCAACAGCTCGTTCAATTGACTGGACAGTTCCTGCATCTCGGCTGGAGCTAAATGGTACGGTGACTTTGCTACTGGGGTGGCTCCGGGAATCAAGTCGATTCTGAATTCGACTTGACGTTCTGGTGGGATTCCTGGGAGATCTTCTGGGAAAATGTCTGGGAAGTTGCAGACTTCTGGAATATCTTTAATGTTCTTTGGTTCTTTCTTCTGGTCTACTACGTGGGCTAGAAAGGCATGGTATTCCTTGCGAAGATATTTTCGTGCTTTAATACAGGAGATGATTTGTAATTTTGCACTAGGTTTGTCTCCATATATGATGAGATTTTCACCGTTGGGAAGATTGAGACGAACGGCCTTTTCATGGCAAAGAATGTCGGCATGGTGAAGACTCAGCCAGTCCATACCGATGATTATATCAAAACTTCTTATCGAAATGGGCATAAGGTCGATTGGAAATAAATGTTCGTTTAAATTTAATGTGCACTCGACGTACATATCACTTGTGCTTTCTGTTTTTCCATTAGCCATTTCTACCGTGAATATTTTATTAAGTGGTTGGGGTCTCTGGTTAAGTAGATGTTTGAATTTATGGCTCACAAAACTTCTCTCCGCACCGCAATCAAATAGTATGCATGCATAAATGTTGTTGAGGAGAAACGTACCCGTAACTACTGTTGGATCAGTTATTGCTTCATTTTGACCTATCGCCAGCACTCTCCCAATACCACCAACATTCCTTATCTTGGGGCAGTCCCTCTTGAAATGCCCGGTTTCTCCACATCCATAACAGGCTTGACTTACCCCAGTACTAGGAACTTGAGTGAATGGCCGCGCTGGTGCCTTACAGAAACGGGCTGTGTGCCCTTTCCTGTCACAGTTCTTACAGTACATTTCGCGGCAATTTCCGTGGTGATGGTAGTTGCATTTGCTGCACTTTGGCAAGTTCCCTGCATATTGTCTTGTTGGCGTCGAAGTTGTAGGAGTTGTGCTGGGAGTAGTAGCAGCATGAACCGCCACCATTTGTCTCTTTGAAGGTTCTTGAGAGGTTAGTCCCTTCATCTTGTTCCAGTATTTCTTCTTGCTGTTGTTATTGTTGTCATTGTTCCCTTTGGTTGGTTAAGTTGCGATAGTCGTGACTCCTTGGCAGACGCCATGATCCACAAGAGATTGTGCCAGTTCTTTGGCACTGTCGAAGGTCATGGGCTTTGAAGCTAGCACACTTCCTCGCAGTTGGGGTGATAATCCCCAGATGTATCTCTCCACTTTTTGGCTTTCTAGAATTAACATCCCAGGACAAAGCGTTATCAAATCGCTGAACCTATTGGTGTAGCCTGCGATGTCCGATCCTTTCATCGAAAGGTTCCACAATTCTTGTTCCAGCTTCTGAATTTCGCCCCTTGGGCAGTATTCCCGTAGGAGCATTCGCTTCAAATTCTCCCAACCCATGGAGTTCGCCACCACCAGAGTTAGTGTCTTGACGTGGCCGTTCCACCATGTCAAGGCGCGTTCCGAGAATGTACAGGCAGCAAATTTTACTTTGCTTTCTTCCGGGCATGCGCAAATTTCAAATACGGCTTCCGTCTTCTCTATCCATTGGGACAGAGCCAACACTCCTCCAGTTCCATAAAAGGGAATAGGGTTTCCATTAGTGAAGTCTTTGTAAGTGCAGACTCCAGTACGGCCTTGGCTTGGGCCGTTGGTAAAGCTATTTATTCCACCTCCCGACCCATTGTTGCTCATTTGAGCCATCGCCGCGGTTACAACGGCCGTTACAGCAGTTTGGAACATAGCTGCATCCATAGTTGGAGGAGGTGGTGGAGGTGGTGCTGGAGTTGAGTTTCTGCGTGTTGTTCTACGAGGAGGCATGTTCTGGTAGAGAAGATAAGAATGAATACTATAAGTTTCTAATGTCTTGACAATCGTGTAATTGAGGGTTAGTCGTATCTTGTAATTTGTTTTGACTTTAGTTTTTGGTTTCAAATTAGATATAACAATTTAATTAATTTCGAGAGGTATATAAAGAGGCACTGCATATATATATATATATATATATATATATATATATATATATATATATATATATATATATATCACACCTAAGGTGTGTTTCTTTAGGCTTCTAGGAAAATTTGACCTATTTAAGAGGTCTCCGTTTTACAGATACAAAAGGAAATAAGAGAAAAACTTTTATCCGCGGTCCTAGTCTATATCAAAATTTGTTGGAGCTTGAACAAACTCTACTTGTGGCGTTTGGAGCTGGATTCGGCATCTGACCGTTTGACTCCCATCAGTCGCCTCTCGAATTCCGCTTGTTGTTCTTTCATCTCTCTTATATCATCTAGAGCTGTTATCATTTGGTTATGTAGTGTCCCCGTGTAGATTTGGAGATTCTCATGTAGTCCGTCCAAACGGCTGATGTCGGAGGCGTTACCTTGGGTAGCAGCATTGATCTCTCGAATTCGGGTTGCTTGTTGGTCTGCCTGGTAGTTCTGGTTAGCTATAGCGTTCACGACAACGGGAAGTGCTCGATCAGCTGAGCCTCCTCCACTGACGTTGTAAAAATCCCGACACATGCCAAATGGAGGACGCACGCCTTGCTGACGGCTCCAGTAGTAGAGGTGGCTTCCCCATATGGGAATGGGTCCCGGTTGATGTGGCCTAATCACTGGAGGATGTGGGATGGGAGGGTCAATTATTTCTGGTTCGGAATCTGTTCCGCTAGAAATTTCCACGATCTCCTCGTCGACTTCGTATTCCTCTCCGACTTCGATTTCGAATTCTTCTTCGACCTCTTCTTCGATTTCTTCTTCGATTTCCTCTGGGTCTTCCTCCGGGTCTTCTTCTATCCAGCCGTCGTTACCTTGATTTAGGTAGTAGGGGTCTCCCGGTAAAGGAAATCCGGCCATTTGTCTGTACTGGGATAGAGGTATGAGATTTTTATAAGAAAAGAATTTCTAATTAACGAATTCCTAAGCCTATTTATATCTTTACTGAGCGTAATGTTTTATTGTTTAATAATAGACTTATATTATTTCAATTTAGCGAATTTAGATTTTATAAGTTTTTGGCTTGTTGACTACTACGACCATTCCTCGACGTATATTGGCCAAATCCAGGATAAATATAGTTGATCAGGCTATATTTATTCTTGATTTGATTACATACCCCAAGGCTCAATCGTGGTATTGCAACTTGCCATACTACTTTTTAGAAAAACTTGTCATGACGCGAGACTGATACGTGCGGTAAAAATGTATATATTTAAAAGAAAATATATTTCTATGAAAATGTTGTTATCAGAGGGTTTTTGGTTCCCGTTGTATTTATAGTTTGTATATCTTATGTGGTTTGATATACTTAGTTCACTATAAACAATGCTCTGATACCAATCTGTCACACCCCCAAACCAGAATGGCGGAAACATTCGGGGGTGGATGACTTCACGTAGTATCACAACGATTGAATATTGCAAAGAAAGTAACACAACCATCATATATATAACAATGAAAACGTGTATTGTTGCGTTATACATGTTATCAAAAGAATATTACAATATGATGAATAAATGTTTAATGATAAAATCATCCTTTGTGTTCCTTCTTCCAAAAGCTGATAGTTTACCTGTATCACTGATTCCCTGAGAAATACAAGTGGTTTTGAAAAGTGTCAACATTTAAGTTGGTGAGTTCATGAGTGTTCCGAGTTGAAAAGTATATTCCTTTGGTAGTAATTTGGTAAACGAGATCTTTAGAAAATCCAATATTTTCTTGTAAAATGTAAAAGGTTCCAAAGTTGGAATGTGTTAGTAACTTTTATAAACAATTGATAACAATAATTTAGTATGAAAATATAATGTAGAAATACTGCGATGCACATATGAACCTTGTAAATCAATCTTGTTTTATACTTTTTATGTGAGTTTTATAACCATACTATTGACACTGACGGCCTGTAACAACATTCTTCAAGTGTTGCAGTGTTATGACATTTGTCACCCCAGACCTGCCGGTCTAACTATAGCTAGTAGTTTAGGTGCGGGATTGTCAATCCCGTATAGATCTATACACAAGTATCACGCTCTCCCTCCAAGAGATTATGGTATATAATACAGGACTTGAAATGCGTACAAAAATGTACGTTGAAGTTTAAATGTCTCACATTTACCTAGTATAAATAGATTTACAATGAAATGACTTTACTCCTTTTTGAAAGTGTTTCGTTTTTCAAATTGTATAAAAATGTAGGATTGACTTGCTAACTATACCCATTATAGTTCTTCAGATAGTATGTTCCATTTCGTAGACATAACTTAGTGATATAATTGCCCTTGTATACATAAGATGTTTGTATCGATATTCGAAGTTAGAAATTGCATTTATGTTTAGAAAACGATACTTTTAACGTGTAATGTACTTGTATTTCCCCCCCTAAAACATGTAAAAGGATTTAAAAGTAGGGGTATGAACTCACTCGTTAAGTTTGAAGAGAGGGGCTAGAGTTGAGCAGAGTTTCGATCTCGGATAGTTGCGTCGTCGGGCTCTTCGGGAACTTCTGCAACGTAAATCTTTCGTCGGGGCTCGAGTGCGGAAACCGAGGTGAGAAAAGGGTCTCTGGAGCTAGGAGAATGTCTGAGAAATGGTGAAGGTGTGCCAAAACCGGAGTCTTATGCCCTCTATTTATAGGGCTGAAAACCCCCATACGCGGCGCGTACTGCCGGAGTACGCGGGGCGTAGTCAGTACGCGGGGCGTACTTCGGTTACGCGGGGCGTAATAAGGCGTCATGGCTTACGACTCCTGGCTAGCTAGGCGTAGTTTGGGCGGGCCGATGGGACTCGACCCTGGGTCTAGTACGCGGGGCGTACTCCCAGATTACGCGGGGCGTAATCCCTGCTTCCAACTTCTAAATTCCGTAACTTTCGCGTACGAGCTCCATTTTTCGCGGTCTTTATATCCACGCGTAGGTGAGATTATGCTCTACAACTTTCATTTAGACTCCGTCGGCTAGTTTTGACTTTATTTTTAATGATATAATTTTAATAGGCCGGGACTCCTAAAGTTCGTTAAAATTTCATAGGTTCTTTATTCGACGTCGGTTTTCGTTTGTCTTTTTATTGTTTTATTACCACCGAGGAGATCTTCAACTTCCGTTTAGGTGGCGATAGCTAAATAATACTCGATCTTCAATCCGAGTTTTTAGCCTTTTACTACTGTTACGAAACTTTGAAAATTCGTAACTTCTTCATACGAGGTCCAAATTGGGCGATCTTTTTATGCACGCTCATCTTTCAACGAGATCTACGACTTTTGTTTAGATACTTTAAGGCTAAAATGTATTTTATTGAGATTTCACTTTTTACATCAAATTATGTTTTAACGTCGTGTCGTAATTATACGAGTGGTTATAATTTCTTCAATATAACTCGGTTTTGAGTGTTCTTTATGTTTTTGGAAACCTGGGCATGATATCTAATATTCGATGCATCCCAACTTAGATATCTGAACACTTTATTTTCGAGGTTAATTTCGTTGTTTTTAGCTTTCGAGTGTTTACAATGTTTTTGGGAAAAATAGGGTTGTCACAACTTTGATGTTTATCAAATGGATGTGAAGTGTACTTATTCTAAATTGAGTTCTTGAAGAAACGGTTTATGTTGAACAGCCACCAGGTTTTGTCAATTCTAAATACCCAGATTATTGTTCTATTTTAGACAAAACTGTTTATGGTCTTAAACAAGCTCCACGTGCCTGGTATGCCACTCTTACTAATTTCTTAAAATATTCAAAATTTAAACAAGGATTTGTTGATGCCACTCTCTTTTAAAAGAAAGTTGGGAATCATCTTATGCTTGTTCAAATTTATGTCGATTATATTATTTTTGGCTCAACTGATCCTCAATTATCAATTGAATTTGAAGATATGATGAAAAGTCAGTTTGAGATGAGCATGATGGGGAAGATAAACAATTTCCTAGGATTAAATATTCGTCAGATCAGAGAAGGAATTTTCATCAATCAAGATAAGTATACAAGCAATTTTATTGAGAAGTTCACAATGACAAATAGTACAAAATTACGAGCACCGATGGCAGTTAGAACAAGACTAAATCCATCTTTGGACAAACCAGCTGTTGATCTCACATTGTATCGAAGCATGATAGGTTCGTTACAATACCTCACGGATAGTCGACCTAAAATTATGGTTTATGTGTGCAATTGTGCTACCTTCCAATCGAATTCTAGAGAACCTCATCTTACAGTTGTGAAGAATATTTTTCGCTATCTTAAAAGCAGAGTTTCGTTAGGATTGTGGTATCCTTCGAAAACAGGGTTTTTCATTCAAGCATTTTCAGATGTTGATCTTAGTAGATGTCAACTTGATTGAAAAAGAACAAGTGGCAGATGTCAACTTTTGTATGGAAAGCTTGTGAGCTGGTAGTCGAAGAAACAAACATGTGTTTCGATTTCTACAGCAGAAGCAAAATATGTTGTTGCTGCAACTTGCAATTCCAAAATCACATGGATACAAAGTCAACTGCATGATTATGTAATCAACATGAAGAAAATTTTGTTGTATTGTGATTCACAAAGTACCATACATATTTGTCACAATATTGTGCAACATTCGAAAATAAAGCACATAGCTCTTCGCTATCACTTTATTAAAGATCATGTAGAAGAAGACAACATTGAAGTTCATATTGTAAAGACAGCTCATCAGCTTGCTGATATCTTCACAAAACCATTAGATGAAAAATCTTTTGTAAGAATCCTGAATGACTTAGGAATGATTGATGCGAATTTAATTATTGGACAAAGTTCATTAGAGTGAAAATCCAAAGTGGTTGAAAGATGTCGATTCAGCGGTCACTATGCATTATTTAGCGGTTTCTATTCACAGTCAACACTTCGACATGCTTCGCTTTCGACATTATGCACAACGGTTTGACAAAATCTTTGCTACTTTGTCGTTATCTTATTTTCGCTTAGTAGGTACATTTCTTTCAATGTTTAATATATTTTATTCAAAAGTCAAAAACAACAAAAAGATTTTCGTGTTTGTTTTTCATCTTCAAAATTCAAAAATATCAAAAAGATTTTCTTATTTTTGTAATTTTCTTTCAAAAATCATATATCCAAAAAAAAAAAATTGTTAATTTTTTCTTGTGTAGCTTTTAGCGAAGAATTTTGATGGTACATGCTTGCTGCTTGAGGGAAAGGTATATCTTCGAGACTATGTACTAGTTAAGATGTCTCTAGAAGCATGTTGCAGCATGTCGACCAAAGCCTCGATAACTCAATGTGTTTCGAAGCCTTAATTGATTTCTCATTCCGAGGATTCCTACCCAATCAGGTTATGTTCACATTAGTTTCTAAGCTACCTTACTCTTCTCATATGAGTAAAGAGTTAACTGTTTGGTCCAATCATACAAGAGGTACTTTTGATTCTTGAACCGCTCTTTTTCATCCTAAAGTTTTTTCACGATCACACACAAAGATAGATGCCCAAGATATCTCTGGTAAAAAACCAACCAGGTTATAGGTATGTAAACAATCTGTGTTTGTGATCTAGATTCATGAGACTGTGATGAAAGTGAAACCCAATGTATCAAAACATTAAAGGAATTGACGGGGAATTTTGTTCCAAGTTTTAACAAGAATTTTGTTTCAGTAACATTTTTCGATACTTCAAATCATATTCTTTCTATATGAGTGGTCTTGTTAAAATGGTCGAAACCCACAACATTTTTACCCAACAAGATCCAGGAATAATTTTGTTTTATGGAATATGATGTCAGTATAAGTATCAGTTTGATTCTTCGTTACTTGATAAAATTTTCCAAACCATACTTGTCCTTGACTACACTAGTCAAACAGGTAATTTTGGTTACAATTTTGTCCTTGCCACCCATGAAGTTTTATAAAAATATGCCCTTCAATACTTATCTATAAGTATTTGATTGTAATTCACAGGAAACCACACAAGCTGCTATTCAACTCTCTTGATGAATAACAAAACAATCTTTGCCTGGGATCTAACTGCATTTGTGTCAAAATATTTTTGACATCACATAAAAAAAAATTCTTATTTTGTTTCTTATCTTTTTTTGGCACACTTTGCACTCACGAA
The DNA here is from genome assembly GCF_052625555.1 of Lactuca saligna. Lineage (NCBI taxonomy): Eukaryota > Viridiplantae > Streptophyta > Magnoliopsida > Asterales > Asteraceae > Lactuca > Lactuca saligna. Next base: position 151,073,805 of record NC_136417.1, read on the forward strand.
ATCCTTGAGGTTCTGAGTAATACCAACTCGGGCTGATGATTTCGAAAGTCTGGCACATGATTTTGCTTTTCAACCCAAAAGTGAAAGAGCCTAACCTCCATACCGAAGGTTTCGGACGGTTCTTATCCTTTTGGTACTATTGAACAGACTCGTGGGTGTGACGTTCTGGTTAATATGTAGTTTTCAAGGAAAAGTGATCATCACTTATTCAGACGTGGTTATCTTTATGGCTTAGCTCCGCTTTTCTAGGTGACACGTGGCTTATCATTTAATGCGCAAACTGTTTGGAATTCAATTTTGGTGTACGTATAAAAATGAATTTGGGGATTCTATTTCTCAAACTATTTGTGTTCTTTTCTCTCTGAAATTCTTCATGTTATTCAAAACCCTAATAATGTCGGCCAAGAAATCCCAAACCACTGAAGGTGTTTCATCCCAACGAAACATGAAGATCCAAAGCACTAACTATAAAGTTCTTGTAGATGTGAATGCTTATCTAGAGGGTTTACAGATTCTCATTGTTGCTCTCCAAAATTTCGTACTATCAACTACTATGTTTAATTCATTCTCAGTACCACTTTCTTGGTTGTTACTTGCTGGATCTATGGCTACTTACAACAATATGAAGATAGTGACGTTTCAGTTGGTGAATGACAAGAAATTCATATTATCCAAGAAACTCTTTGCTCAGATTCTAAATATCCCAAATGATGAACCTTTCTACAAGGCAACAAATGAACAAGTCATTCATATGTTCACTGAGATGGGTTATCAACCTACTCTTACCAAAGTTAGTGAGTTTAATAAGTTTGGATTGCCTTGCATTGGGAACTTTTTGTTTGGCATATACCTTCGATGTCTGACTGGTCGAAGTGTTGGGTTGGATAAAGCTCGATTGGAAGTATATGTGATGGTAGCAACTATGCAACTCAAATTTGGAATGAGTTTGTCAAGAGGGATTTCTTGTGCTCGATTCTGGAGCTTAATTTTACAATTTGTTTATGAGAAGGAAGGGATTATGTTTCCCGAAGGCAAAGTAACAGCTAAATTCTCAACATATGATTATCCCAAAAAGTCGAAGATAGTCCAGATGTGTTTCCTACTATTTCTTGTATCCCATATGCGATGCTTAGTAAAGTTGATTAAGCAAATCCTATATTGGTAGCCTATTTGTAGACTATCAATCCATCCATTAAGACTGGACTCTAGAGTGTTATTACAGAAGTCTGATGAAGGTCCTTCAAAGAAGTGCAGAGGATCAAAGAATGATGATCAACCTAGTCCTTCGAAAGCAAGTCCAGTACCAGTTGAAAATTTGGCTAAGTCTCCAAAGAAAGTTGTTAAAGGAGAAAACCCTTTGAAGAAAAATCCCAAGCCTATTGTTGAAGAAACTACCATTCCTTCAAAGGGGATGGTACCTACGAAGTCAGGAGTCTTGAAAAGATTGAAAAAAATGGCTCATAAACCACGCCATTCACCTGAACAATCATCAAGCTTTTCTCCATCTTATATTCACAAGCCTCAACTCAACAGTAAAGAGGTTGTGATCCGCAAAATACCAACACTAGTATCTCCAGCTTCGAAGAAAATGTGTGCTGAAGACATGGCCAAACACATTTCGAAGAAGAAAAAGAAGCAGAGAAAGTTGATTCTTAATGAAGACTCCATGGAACCTGAGGTAGTTCATGAATCTCCACTTGGACATCATAAAACGTGCAATTCTTCATCCATGAAGGGTTCTCCAGTCAAGTCGAATCTTGAGGCGACTGGAAATCTTGATGGAAATGTGGAAGCTTCTAAGGTCGACACAACCATCACTCACGGTGAACAACCGAAGACATCTACTTCTGAGCAGAAAATTATCAAACCACTTGAAGTGACGACTACCGAATCAATTATTAAGGAGGTTCGCACTTCAGGAATCATTGCGAACATATCTAATATGGATGCAAATGTCAACAAGGGTGATGGAGTATCGAATGATGAAGCCCAAGTTAATCCTTCTATTCTTGTTTCTACTACTTTCTAAACCTCTGTTGCTGATATCATAGTCTCTTTACCCCCATTTCTTATTCCCAATTCATCTAAAATACCTACATCAACCCATTCACCTACTTTCGATAATGTCATGCAACAACCCATTACTTCTTTATTCCCATCCCAATCCACTGAAACTCCAAAAACCATTCATGATGAAGAAATAGATGATGGTGATTTCATGGGATCATTTGCTGACATGGGTTTTGATTCTAAAGAAGAAAATATACTAGATCACATGTTGATGTCCAACAAGCAGTTTAAGATTCTAAATAGAAAGCTTAATTCTTTACTCCAATTACAAGTGCATGCAAGGGTAAACATTCAATTTCAGGAATAGAGGTGGATGTGATGTTGAAGTCTCAAGAGCTTCATAAACTTGATCAGATGGATAAGTGTGATGAGTTATGAGTTAAAGCTCAGTCAGACAAGTTTGATGGTGCTCTTCAAGAATTAAAGATAATTGCGAAAGAACGTCATGTTCTTTTTGTTAAATATGTAAAGACGGTTCAAGAAGATCTCAATCAAAAAATTGTAGGGTTATGGGTCGATATGGAGAAGGAGATTATGACTTTAACACACAATTATTCTTCTCTTCTCACGAAGGAGATTAAGGCTCCGAAGCTTCATAAGAAGGTTGAAGAAGATGTCACAAGCTTTGGGAATGTTTCAAAGTTGCTGACTGAATTAAAGGATCAAGTGTCACAATCTGTATCTTCGTCATCTTCACTACTTACTCCTGAGTTCCTAACTCATAAATTTTGTCTGTTAGAGTCAACCATTCTAAACAAATTGCCTCCAGTTGAGAAATTTTCAAGTTTTATGTCAACTGATGCCCCGCCTGTTGTCATAGGGGTGCAAGGGGGAGAAAGACGAAGTGTTGGTAGCAGTAAAGGCGAAGGAGGTTCTGGCAATGCAGGTGGTAATGCGAAAAGTAGTTGGAAAAATTTTAACTACTCAAATTCCACGTACTTTACCAAAAACATCTACGCCAACATCAGTAACAACAACAAAAACAACAACAGCAAGGCTAATAATCAAGGGTATTGTGATTGGATCTACTGGTGGAGGTTCAAGTTCTTGGAAACCACCTCCTACTACTCAAGAAATGCAGAACAAAGGTAAGGGTGTTTCTACTGAGCTTTCAAAAGAGGAGAAAAAAGTTGCCTTTGAACAAGAGATGGAGAAACAGAAGCAAATCCAAAGTATTCTTCGACAACGTGCAAATGACCCTCCCGGTCTCAATAGAGGTGATCCTACAAAGATTTATCATTACGAGTATATCGAAGCTTTGGTTGTGCCCGGGGAGATGCATGATTTTGATAAAGTTCTGAAGAAAAGCTACGTTACATAGAATAGTAACTTTAATTAGTTGAACTTCCCAATCAACAAAATGATGTTCTTGGATGAGCAGTTAGAGGTTGCAGGTCAATACAAAGACAAGGTGGAGTACAAACGTATGAAGTTTCGATTTCATGCTATACTTGGAAAAATGGAGGATGAGATATGGTCCTTAGTCAAGATCATTTAGGTTTGTAATGTATCTAAAGATGTTTTATTTGAGGGTATGTTACAGAATTATCGATATCATGCAGTCCGAGCCAAAAATATTACATTCGATTTCTTGGTTGCAGACTTCCCTTTAATGAATCTGTATGATCTGATGATTTGTGCGAAGATAATGAAGAGTGTTGATGTTTCGAAGCTGCAAGTGACGAACAAATAAGACTTTATGATGGGTTTTGCTCACTTGAAAGTGTTTATTGATGGATACTATGGTTCTTTGGCATTAACTAATGTCGAGTTAGTGAAAGACCCCAACTTTCGTATTTTTGAAAGACCCAAACTTTCATACTTCACAATATAATTATTCCAAAACATGCTATTTGCATATTCATAAAAGCAATATTTTACATTGATAAAGGGAATTACAAACTATTGGATACAAACCGTCTATTACAAATTGTTATATATATTACATAACTACCCAGGATATTGTAATTAATACAAACATAAACTGTAGTACAAAAGTACTATTACAAACTATTCTAAATCTTCTAGTTACTTATCACCTGCAATTGTTAAACATTGATAGGGTAAGCGGTGATGCTTAGTGAGTTCAATAATAGATACAACATAAAGTTATGCCATATATATACTTCAATGTGGCAAAAGCAAATAGGAACAACAAGCCATATGTGAGATCATGTGACAAGCGTTCATATCAATCAAATACTTTATTAAAAGATATACTTTTCAATTCTTGATATACATCACTAAAACTTTGGCCGAAATGGCATAGAAGACATGCAATTTCTGATTAATATCTTGTTAGATTTCAGGCTTATAGTCATGTCTAACCATTTGCCAATGCCATAGAACAGAAGTCATTCTCTTACGGAGACATGCTCGACATGGCCTGAGGCTACGTACCAGTACCAATTTGAATCTAAGTCCTTTCACCAATCACATGGTCAAAGGTATTACAATTTTTATAAACATAGCGAATAAAATCACACGGGAAAATAACTCAGAATAATAACACTGAAAAGCACATAGCACATATAACACATAACATACAATTGTTCCTATATATTGAACTCACCTTAAGTTAACCAGGGGTTAAAATAGTAATTTGGACAGCACTTCGGCTTTAAATATGTCTTTCTATGTTGAAAACCGGGAGCTTAATTAAAAACCGGGCTCTGTGAAGGTAGGGCTTCCAAACCGAAAAGATAAAATTTTTGGGCTTCTCGGGGGTCTCGGGACGTGTTTCGGGTGCTAAAATTGATATCAGGGCTTCGGGAAAAGTCAAAATAGTGAATATATGGATTTAAGGGTGAAAAATGGCAAATTCTCAAAATTACCCGGGAAGGCTCGCAGGCCTCCCTTTTATAGGCGAGGGGCTCAGATCCGGAGCTAGGAGAAGCGAGCACGTGGCTACTGGAGCAAAGAAGGAAAGGCAGGTGGCGGTGCGAGGCTCAGACACGCGTGCGATGACGAAGCAACTCGGTGGCTCGGATGCGAGGCTGGTAGGCGAGACATGTCTCACATCGGACTGGCCACCGATGCGAGACGTGTCTCGTTCCTGCTGGACCTCGGCCTCGGCGAATCAGCTTGCAACACTTGCTGAATTCGGATTTGGCCACGTCTCCGGTGACGCTGCTGCTTCGTGCGAAGGTGATGTGGCTGGGACGGAGGTCTCCGGTGGCTGGTACTATTCATGCGAATTTCTCGGAAAATGCGCCCCAAACTTCTAAAATCCATAACTTTCGCATACGAGCTCCGTATTTGACGTTCATTATATGCACGTGTAGCTAAAATTATGCTCTACAACTTTTGTCTAGACTTCGCCGGCTAATTTTGATTTTATTTTTAATATTATTATTTTTAACAGACCGGGACAGGAAAATCCGTTAAAAATTCATAACTTCTTCATCCGACATCTGTTTTCGTCAGAATTTTTACCGTTGTACTACAAATGATGAGACCTTAGATTCTCATTTAGGATGTATCGTTCAAATATCGCTCGATCTAAAATTCGAGTTTTTAGTTGTCTACTGCTAAGTTGAAACTTCAAAAAATCATAACTTCCTCATACGAAGTCAGATTTTGGCGTTCTTTTTATCGAATTTCTCAGTTTAACGAATACTACGACTTTCATTTAGATTACTAAGGCTAAAAAGTAGTTTATCAAAAACTCACTTTTTACGTCATTCGGCGTCATGCCGGTTTTGTCGCGGATCTTCGGTTGGTCATAACTTCTTCGTTATAACTCAGATTTCGACAAAGTTTTCACCTACAAGTTTCTAACAAGATTCTCTACAACATCAAATAATAAAATTTTACTTATTTAAAATTTTATATTTTCGCTAAATTTCATTATTTGGCTTTTAATTGGAATCTCATAAGACTTCCAATATTTTCTGAGTGATTCTAAACATAGTTTTACTTCATTTCTAGTAAAAACCATCTGTTAGGACTCAACACTCAATTTCATATAGTATTTCACAATTTTATTTATTATGAAACACGATTTCAAAACATGTATGTTACAAATACCTCCTCCTTTTGAGGATTTCATCCCCGAAATTACATCAATTAAAATAAATGGGGATATTTTGCTTTTATCTCATTCTTATTCTCCCAAGTATAGTTTGGGCCACGATGGTGTTTCCACTTGACAAGCACCAATTCTACTTCTTTATTGTTTAGCCTAGTTGTTCTTTCATTCTCGATTTCTTCAGGCTCTTCAACATATCTTAATTTATTATCCAATTTCACCTCGGATAATGGAATTGTCTCATCGTAGATGCTCAAACATTTGCGCAGATAACTTACATGAAACACATCATGAATACCTGCCAAATCTTCAGGTAATTCTAAGCGGTATGCTTGCTTTCCAATTCTCTGGATGATTTTGAATGGACCAACAAATCTAGGAATCAACTTTCCTTTCTTCCTAAATCGCATAAGGCCTTTCCATGGGGATACCTTTAGCATCACGAAATCACCCACTTGGAATTCTATAGGTTGTCTTCTCATTTCTGTATAAGACTTCTGTCGATCCTGGGCCGCTTTCATTCTTTCTCGTATGATTTGAATCTTATCAGTGGTGTCTTGAATCATTTCAAGGCCTCCAAGGATCTTTTATCCTACATCACGCCAACATAACGGCGTACGGCATTTGCGACCATATAATGCTTCATATGGTGGCATTTTGATTGAAGTGTGGTAACTGTTATTATACGAAAATTTGACAAGCGGTAAGTATTTATCCCAGTTACCACCGAACTCCAAGACACATGCACGAAGCATATCTTCTAGTGTTTGGATTCTTCTCTCCGTCTGACCATCTGTCTGGGGATGATAAGCAGTGCTGAGAGCAACTCGAGATCCCAATTCGCGTTGCATACTCGCCCAAAAGTGAGAAGTGAAGCGAGTATCGCGATCGGAAATGATCTTTAGTGGCACACCATGTCTTGCAACAATTTCATCCAAGTACACTTGTGCGTATTTCTCCATTGGAGCTGTTTCACGCATGGCGAGAAAATGTGCACTCTTAGTCTGGCGGTCGACGATTACCCAAATGCTATCATGCTGTCTAGCAATCTTCGGCAATTTGGTAATAAAATCCATGGACAGCTCTTCCCACTTCCATACAGGAACATTAAGACTTTCTGGGGTTCCATAAGGCTTTTGGTGCTCTGTTTTGACTTGTAAGCATACTAAGCATTCATGTACATATCTTCCAATGTCTCTCTTTAATCCAGGCCAACAATAATCAGCTCTTACATCATAGTACATTTTACTTGTACCAGGATGTATTGATAGCTTAGACTTATGAGCTTCATCTAAAATCTTCTGTCTTAATACACCAATCTTTGGAATCCATAGCCGATTCTTCAATACTTTTAATCCTCGTGGATCATCAAGTAAAACATCAGCATAATGTACCATTCCTTCCTTCTTCAATATCATCAAGAATAGTGAACTTCACCGTAGTGTGAGTAATAGTATAACACATACTATTACGACAATCCACGGTTGAAAGACCCCAACTTTCGTATTTTTGAAAGACCCAAACTTTCATACTTCACAATATCATTATTCCCAAACATGCTATTTGCATATTCATAAAAGCAATATTTTACATTGATAAAGGGAATTACAAACTATTGGATACAAACCGTCTATTACAAAGTGTTATATATTACATAACTACCCAGGATATTGTAATTTATACAAACATAAACTGTAGTACAAAAGTACTATTACAAACTATTCTAAATCTTTCAATAGTATGTGAACATACTAGTTACTTATCACCTGTAATTGTTAAACATTGATAGGGTAAGCGGTGACGCTTAGTGAGTTCAATAATAGATACAATATAACGTTATGCCATATATATACTTTAATGTGGCAAAAGCAAAGAGGAACAACAAGATATATGTGAGATCATGTGACAAGCGTTCATATCAATCAAAGACTTTATTCAAAGATATACTTTTCAATTCTTGATATACATCAATAAAACTTTGGCCCAAATGGCATAGAAGACATGCAATTTCTTATTAATATCTTGTTAGATTTTAGGCTTATAGTCCTGTCTAACCATTTGCCAATGCCATAGAATAGAAGTCATTCTCTTACGGAAACATGCTCTACATGGCTAGAGGCTATGTACCAGTACCAATGTGAATCTAAGTCCTTTCACTGATCACATGGTCAAAGGTATTACAATTGCTATAAACATAGCAAATAAAATCACATGGGAAAATAACTCAGAATAATAACACTGAAAAGCACATAGCACATATAACATATAACATACAATTGTTCCTATATATTGAACTCACCTTAAGTTAACCGGAGGTTAAAATAGTAATTTGGACAGCACTTCGGCTTTAAATATGTCTTTCTGTGTTGAAAACCGGGAGCTTAATTGAAAACCGGGCTCTGCGAAGGTAGGGCTTCAAAACCGAAAAGATAAAATTTTCGGGCTTCTCGGGGGTCTCGGGACGTGTTTCGGGTGCTAAAATTGATACGGGGGCTTTGAGAAAAGTCAAAATAGTGAATATATGGATTTAGGGGTAAAAAAATGACAAATTCTCAAAATTACCCGGGAAGGCTCGCAGGCCTCCCTTTTATAAGCGAGGGGCTCGGATCTGGAGCTAGGAGAAGCAAGCACATCGCTGCTGAAGCGAAGAGGGAAAGGAAGGTGGCAGTGCGAGGCTCGGACACGCGTGCGATGACGAAGCAGCTCGGTGTCTCGGATGCGAGGCTGGTAGGCGAGACGTGTCTCGCGTCGGACTGGCCAACGATGCGAGACGTGTCTCGTTCCTGCTGGACCTCGTCCTCGGCGAATCAGCTTGTGACACTTTCCGACTTCAGATTTGGCAACGTCTCCAGTGACGCTGCTGCTTCGTGCTAAGGTGACGTGGCTGCGACGCGGGGTCTCCGGTGGCTGGTACTATTCATGCGAATTTCTCGGAAAATGTGCTCCAAACTTCTAAAATCCATAACTTTCACATACGAGCTTTGTTTTTGATATTCTTTATATGCACACGTAGCTAAAATTACGCTCTACAACTTTCGTTTAGACTTCGTTGGCTAGTTTTGACTTTATTTTTAAAATTATTATTTTTAACAGACCGGAACAGGAAAATCCGTTAAAAATTCATAACTTCTTCATCCGACATCCGTTTTCGTCATACTTTTTACCGTTGTACTACAAATGACGAGACCTTAGATTCTTGTTTAGGATGTATCAGTCAAATATTGCTCGATCTAAAATTCGAGTTTTTAGCTGTCTACTGCTAAGTTGAAACTTCGAAAAATCATAACTTCCTCATACGGAGTCAGATTTTGGCGTTCTTTTTATCGAATTTTTCGGTTTAACGAATACTAAGACTTTCATTTAGATTAATAAGGCTAAAAAGTAGTTTATCAAAAACTCACTTTTTACGTCCTTCGGCGCCGTGTCGATTTTGTTGCGGATCGTCGGTTGGTCATAACTTCTTCCTTATAACTCGGATTTCGACGAGGTTTTTGCCTACAAGTTTCTAACAAGATTCTCTACAACATCAAATAATAGAATTTTACTTATTTAAAATTTTATATTTTCGCTAAATTTCATTATTTGGTTTTTAATTGGAATCTCATAAGACTTCTAATATTTTCTGAGTGATTCTAAACATAGTTTTACTTCATTTCTAGTAAAGACCATCTGTTAGAACTCAACACTCAATTTCACATAGTATTTCGCAATTTTATTTATTACGAAACACGATTTCAAAACGTGTATGTTACAGTTAGCCTTAGCCTTGGGTAAAGAAATCGTTGTTCCTCAGTCCATTTTAAAGAGTAAGGCTAGCTTGAAAGATTATGAAGATGGAGAAGTTTTCTTGAAACCTTTAGGAATTGTCTTTATTGGCAAGAACAAGAAGGGTAACAACACAAAATTCCTGTTTCAAGTATGCGATGTTGAGAGGTACTCTACTTCTCATTATACAAATCTCATGATTCGCATGAACAGCTGTGCTAAGAACAATAAAAATGATAAATGTGAAATTCGAAAGGCGATCAACTGGTATGCGGAAGTTCAAAGAATTATACACCAGGTGGCTAAAAATATTCATATTTCCTAAATTAAAATGATTATTTGGGAATATTTTATAAGTATATATACATTTAAAGTTGTTTTGTATGTTAGAATGCTCCTGAAGGCCATTTGATGGACACTTATGAGTTACCAACTACATACATTACATGTTGCACATAAAAACACTCATTAGATATCGATTGCATACATTGAAGTTGTTGTAAGTTTTTTTCTTCAAATTTGACTTATGAGTTAATTTTATTGTATATTATTTCTCAATTTTTTTTATCTCCCTACGTTCTAATTTTCATATGAGTTAATTTCGTTGTGCATTGAAGATGATTTCACGCCTAACGTAGCAGGTGGACAAGAGGGTCGTCCAATAGAAATGTACCCTTTATTTTGTAAAACAAAAGTAGCACGTAAGTAAATTCTAATTATTATATTTATTCCATTTTGCAACTGAATTTAAATAATTTTTCTATTCTTGCAATTGATTTTTTTTTTTGATTCGTTTATTTAGATGCCTCTTAGGGCTTAGTTTTTTGTAGGCCCTATATACTGTCACAAATGCACATATCTTCAAATACTTGTCTCTAACTTTCCAATTGAATACTTCACTTAGCTCAAAATATGTCATAGCACACCAAGTACTTAAAATTATTTCTCCTAACATATTCAACACATCCACTTTCACCATCAATATAATCCGGTAACCTTGACATCAGATCAAAAATTGTTGTTCAAAAAGGCAATCCAAAGTTGATTTCGCTAAGTGCACTGAATTCCTCGTCTAAGGTGATTGCACCTAAACACTACCTTCGCATATGCATTCAATTTGATAAAACATGACGATTTGTTTGTTTATGAAAGTCCGATTTTGGTGAACGTTTAACAGGTAGATGAGAAACTTTGGTGATGGATTGTTTGAAGATGGAAATTTTATATCTTGGCAACTATGTCTTAAATGTCATTTTTCATTGTTCAGTTCATGGTTAGCTTTTTTAGGTTCAGTTATACATGTAATAATTCTCTTCTCTTTGATTATTTACATACAATACCAACTTTACCCTTTTGATATTATATAGAATATGTTATTATAGCGGTATAATGATTAAAACATTAATAGATGTATCTAATGCAAAGATCCATATCTGCACGTAGAAGTCGTTCGTCAGGATGCAAGTTCTATGAATAAGAAATCAGTAGTTTATCCACCTTCTCATAGAAAGCTTTTATAAACATGTAGATGTTATAACTCTATTAATGTACCAACCTTCTGTTCAATGACTCTCAACGTGCAGATGTTATAACTCTATTAATGTACCCACCTTTTATTCGATACTCTAAAAAACTTGACTGAAAAATGTTTTGATCAAACCAAACCCGCATCAATAGCGTGGGTGACCTTCATCTAGTTGGAATAATTCCATATTCAATATAATCTTTTTATAAATTTGTTAGAAAATTTATAAATAGTATATTAGGCTATAATGCTCACAGTTCTAATATGAAATGGCATTTGATCTAGTGCTAGAGGGTGTGTTTAATTCTTAAAAGAAATATCAATAATAAATATATAAATAAATATATAGATTTTGGATATGATTAGTTGGGTCCGTGTTTGTTGTTAATTTTTTTTTTTTATGTTATCATTGTCATATTTTAATCAAGTATGCAACATTAAGTACCGATAACAATTAAAATGATCAGTTTTCTTTTGTATTTTTTCATTGTCATATTTTAATCATGTATTCATGTTAACCACACCCCTTGTGATCCATTCGAAGTCGGAAGTACAATCACTAAATAACAAAATTAGATTTTGGATTTATCTTCATGTTATAAGTTATTATACACTAGCGATCGAAAAAAATCATTTGCTGATATTCTTGTTATGTTACGATACTTTTCATTATGTTTATTTGTTTTTTAATAATTAATTTATACTATAAGTGTTGGAAGTGTAAACATTGGCAAATGACGTCTATATCACGATTTTATGCAATTTTTGGCAATTGCTTGATTTTGAAACCATCGGGAATCCAAACATTCGTAAAATTTATAATATACTTTCCATATTAATTGCTACTTCGAAATGCTAAAGATATGAGCATCGAAAAAAAATATTTTCACAAATCCTAAGTATCCACTTGATTGATCTTTCGCTATTCTTTTCTTATTTTCTAAAGATTGACAAGAAAAAGATAAAGATTTCCTCCATATGATATGCACATGCACATCACACGTATAGATTTTGAATTTTGGGGTCAAACTATAAAGAAATGTTGAAATTGGGGTAAAGTTTTGAAATTTGACTAAAATTAGAAGAAAATAAAAAACAATTTGAAACTTCGGTGCTCTTTCACCATTGCTGAAAAATCAACTCAAAAAAGATCCTAAACGATTCGGAAAATCATATCTGGTCGGATCTTCTTTTCCAAACTGTCAAAATCTTCAAATCCCACCTCCACAAATCAAATGGGTCCTCTTAAAAAACCCCAATTCTTCTTCTTCCAATTCTTCATCCTCAAAACAATTTCAAAATGGGCGTTATCGCAGTCGCAAATGCCCCTCTTCATGTTCTTGCAGTGGACGACAGCAATCTTGATAGGAAATTGATCGAACGTCTGCTAAAGACCTTTTCATATCATGGTAAAACATCTTCTATTCACCTATTTCTAATAGGGTTTTATTCAAACCTTCTGTGTTCATTCGACTTACCATTTTTTGTGATTGTGATTGCAGTTACTGCTGTGGATTCTGGAAGTAAGGCCTTGGAGTTTTTGGGTCTGCAAGATGTTGAAAAGCTTCCGTCTTTTGCTGCTAACACTTGTCAACCTGTATGAATCTTCTTTCATTTCTGTTTTTGCATATCATTCTGTGAATCTTTAATCAATCAAATTCTATATTTGACTTTTCGTGATGAAGTAATAAACTAATTATACTTCATTTTGAAAGTTTTCAAGAATTACTTTATGCTATAGGAAAAAACTGATACTTTGATTTGGGAATATCAATAATCTGATGAAGAAAACAAAATGCACTCATATAAATTCTGAATTTGAACGAGTATATGGTTGACTTTCAAAAGTCAAATTTATAATTTGGTTCTGTATCCTGTAGATCGTAGAGGCATGTTTGAATTTTGATATGCGTGTTCATTTTGATCCTTATACTTTGTTCTTCAATTAATTTCAGGAAGTGGAGGTGAATTTGATTATTACAGATTATTGTATGCCTGGGATGACTGGTTTTGAACTCTTGAGAAAGATCAAGGTGAGGTTTTTCATTTTTGATATTATTTAGTTCCTATTTGTGCTAAAACACAAATTTATTTCCAAAATCCTTCGCATATGATCCTCTATGGCCCAAAATCTTGGTAATTATGATGGTTGACTTGATCGATTTCCCTTTTGATATTTCCACTTATGTTTTTTTATTCATCCACTTGTTATTTTGGTTTCACTTTTATGCCTCTCATCCTAATTTTCCATCTTCGATTAAAATGAAGGGTATAAAAGTTCGAATCACCTTTTCTTTTAAGTGCGTGAATCGCGTTGTGGACATTTTGATCTACCTTTCCTTTATTTGGTGTAGGATCATTTATATAAAATTAGAAAACATGAAATAATTATATTATTATATAATGTTGTGGATATTTGCAGGAATCAACATCGCTTAAAGACATCCCGGTTGTAATCATGTCCTCCGAGAACGAGCCAGCTAGGATAAATAGGTAATTTACATTTTACATGTCAAATTACCATTTTACCATTTTACCCTTGTTCGTTTTCATTTTGCAAACTATTTCGGTTTTGAGTGTCGCATACTATCGAAACTTTTAGAGTAAATTACTGAAATCATCCTTATGGTTTGGTCAAAATCACATGTTTGGTCCCTAACATTTCTTTTGCACTTGGATCGTCCTTGTGGTTTGATTTTGTTGCGTTTTTCGTCATTTACATACATAAAGTTAGGGATCAAATGTGTAATTTTTAGCAAACCATAAGGACGAAAAACGCAACAAAATCAAACCACAGGGACGATTCGAGTGCAAAAAGAAAATTAGGGACTAAACGTGCAATTTTAACCAAACTATAGGGATGATTTCAGTAATTTACTCAAACTTTTATATCCCTGAATGTTTGCGGTAACGCTAAGGAGGGGGCATGGATCCGTATATTTCTTCATATGGTCATGTTTGAAGGGCATTTTAGACATTTATGCTTAATATAAATTTTGTCTCTAACAGATGCTTAGAAGAAGGAGCTGAGGAGTTTTTCCTGAAACCCGTGAGGTTGTCCGATGTTGACAAGTTGAAACCCTACTTCTCAAAGAACAAGAGGAAGACCAACAACGAGGAAGAATGTGTTTCAAATGACAAATCTAGAGTGAAGTACGATGATGTTGAAACATGGTCCGAGGAAGAAAGACAAATGTTTTCTGAGGATAAGTCTTGCTGACATCATCATCATGAGAGGTTCAAGATTCATGTGGTTCCATCAAGGTCATGGAGAGGTGTTATTAAGTTGGGAAAAAAACTAGGGTTTGGGAAATAACCCATGATTGAATGTTATCTTTTTGAACATTTCGGGTTTTACAGTTGATCATGAAATAAATTGGTAATCGTAAAACTTGTTGTTTGTATTGCGAATCTTTAATTTGTTATTTGTTTGTTTTATTCGGGACGTTTGTGTGTCAATTCGGTATTAGGTATGAATCTTACATGATAATTCTTTATAGCGAGTAGTTTAGTTAAAAAAACTCTTTATGGAGTTCCAAAATTACAATGAGAAAGCACTACGAGTTTGAATATTATGGATTTAAAAACTATGTTCTCTATTTTTCTAGGATCTTTGGAATATAAGTGTGTTACCTTGTACTTTAGCTCTTCTATGATTCACGTAAATGCCATATTTCTTTGTAACATAATAGGTGTTTCGAGTGGCTAGAAGAGAAAAAAAAACATAAGACTAAGTGCTTATTTTATGAAAAAGGAGAATATTGCGAAATAAATTAAATAAACAGAATTTATTTTCAGGGGTTAGATGGCTGAAGTGTTAATTTAAGAAAGAAAAAAGTTGTTAGGAATCGTATTACTTTACTTAAAAATTGTAGGAATGGCCTTGTGTTCCTGTTAATAACCAACTAAACATTTTTTTAGATGATTTGTATATAATAATTTTTTTCTATACATAACAATTGTGCTTTAAAATGTTGTATTGTACAACTCCATAATACATAATTGTTGTGTATGGCAAAAAACTGTTGTAGAAATAATTTGGAATTTGTGGGATAAGTGTGTCAAAAAAAAAAAAAATGAAAGTGTAGTCGAGAAATGTTGACCCGCTTAAATGAAATTGGACCATTATACTGATGAAATGGATGCAGAGGGACTAAAATATTTAAATCCCTAAGTTAAACCCCACATGTTGGTGGGTTATGATCATTAATTTTGATGAAATGAAGGTGGGAACCGTAAATTTAATAAAATGATGCAATTGTTCTCTCATTTCATCTGTATAAATGATTTGAGAAGCTAAAGAGATTCCATCTTTAGTGAACTCAATCAGTGAAGTATCATTTGGAGCAACATTGGAAGTAATCAAAGGCTTCGAATATATAGTTCACCAAATTATCTCCACGTTCAAGTTTATTGGGAGTTGAAAAGAAAATTCGTTTTTAGATCAAACTGATTTTTAGGGTTTCATTTTTAACCCTCTTTGAGTGATTTCCAAGATTTAAGCTCAATCTTATCATTCACTGGGTGGATTTGAAGTTTGAGTAAAAATCTAGCTATGAATCATTGATTTCAATTTGGGATCACAAGTGTTAAGCTATTAATGTAATGTTTTTATGATCATATATGGAGTTTTGTTGATATAAATCCATATTAGATGCACAAACTCATTGGAATTGAGGATTCTAGAGGGTTATGGTGAATTCCACTTAGTTTTTAACATCTAATTATGTAAATGATATTCTAGACATAAATTGATACATTGCTTGTTATTTGGGATGATTAACATGAAGGATTACTTGACTAAAATACGATTCTAAAGATTACTAACACATTGGATATGAGAGGTTAAAACTTGCATGTGGTAAGTATAAATTTCATTAGTGATTTTAGATTACAAGAAAATTGGAGGACCAATATGAGTAGATGATGTTCATACATATTGAATTGATACTTGAGTATTGATTGGATCCAAAACAATAAGAGTTCCATGTATATAAAATGATTCTAATGATTGTTGGCCATAAAGGGGAAAAATAGGAATTATGGAATTAGAATAGTGCTACCATAGTCAAGAATATAAGTTTAGAACCTTTAAAATATGATTTAGCATGATAGTTGCATATAATTTGATTTAGCATGATATTATGCATAGTAGGAGATTCCATTACAATAAGGTTGTTAACTCGTTCAATTAGCAATTACGGGGCACTTGAATTTAAAGTAAATGTTGAGCACTTAATAAATTAAGTGATGAGTTTTGTATGATAAGAACATCCTCTAAACTTCCTTGGGATCTCATATAACTGTTATAAAAGTTTTGGAAATGAACTAAAAGCAAATATAAAAAGTATGATGGTCTAATGAGAAAGAAAACTCAAAATGGAGTTACTGAGTGGAAAGCGTATCATGTACCTTATGAAAATGCGTTACGTAATGCACATACTGCCACACCCCCGAACCATCAGAAAAACAACGGCGGAAACGTCCGGGGGCGGCGACGTCATACGGAGTATCACAACAATCATATCATAGCAATCAAAGTAAATATAACCATTACATTACAATATAAATAGATTGTACATAACAATATATAGCAAAAGATAAAGACGAGACTCCAAAAATGCTCCATCTTCTCCAAAAGCTGGCTAGCTACCTGTCTATCGTTGTCCTGAGAATACAAGCGATTTTGAAAACGTATCAGCACAAAGCTGGTGAGTTCATTAGCATGTTTTTATTTTGAAAATTAGTCACTGAGTTTGTATAAATAGTTTCTTTCCATTATAGGTAAAATGTCGATTATATCGAAAACCATTGTTATCAAGTGCTGAAATACGTATGCATGCTTACCAAGAAAATTCAATACTTTCTAACATGTTTGTTGGTTTCTGTATGAAAAGTACATTCTGTTTGAAAACCCTGATTACCACGAATACGTAATGTAAGTTCTGTTCGAAAACCCTAGCTACCACCAGTATGTAATGTATGATCGTTTGGAAACCCTGGTTACCACCAGTATGTATAATAGTTTTATTACTTAAAATAAAACTATGGAAGAAAGAAATCTCGTAAACAAAGGTTAGTTTATACTTATTGTGAGTCGTATAACCATACTAATATGACCTGTGACCTCCTTGACATTCTTCAGGCGTCGTACAATTACAAAAATTGTCACCCCAAGCGTGCCCACCTAACTGTAGCTAACAGTTCAGGTGTAGGATTGTCGGTCCCGAATAGATCTATTCACAAATTCCATGCTCTCCCTCTGTGAGACTCTGGTTATACTACCGGTGAAGATTTATTGGTACCCCGAGGGGCATAACGAAGATAGTCTCACAATCAAGTATTAACTAGTTTACATGTTGTTCGGTTGTTCTCGAGTTTGAAATCGTTTGTAACGGTGTAGAGTATAAATGATTATACATAAAATAATTATTTAGCATGATACTCTAGTTTTGTATTCGTAGTAATGGATAAACTAAATCTGACATAGTTTATATGTTTGACTTTGCATGAAGTTTGAATTTGTAAGACTGGTTAATGAAATCCCACAAACTATACCTATTATAGTTTGAATGGTTTGTTACGTTCATGAATGGTTTTGAAAACTATGCAATTATGATTAGAAAATGTCCCTTATGCTCCACATATTACAAAAGGGATAATTATATCTAAATGTTTGATAGAAAACCGTTGTAATTGAATCAGTTTTTAAGTTATGAAAACATTTATGTTTAGCTTGTATTCCCCCCTGAAAACATGAAAAAAAAAACTCGGAAACAAAAAAACTCGGAAAAGTGCAAGGGTATGAACTCACAGTTGGTTGGATGCAGAGAATTGAACTGGATGATCCTTGAGTTGCTGTATGTAGCACTTAACGGAATCCTAATATCAAATGAATACATATGTGTATTTAAATTTGCGATTTCGTTAGACAAGTGTTAGATGAACACTTGGTTTTGGTTAAGGAACGTCATTGGGAATTGGTTGGATCAAGGAAAACAGACTTTTTCCCCATGCATGAGTTGTTTACGGCCGTAAAGGGAGTTTACGGCCGTGAACTGGATTTGCGATCCATGGATTTACGGCCCATGGTTTTGCGGTTTAAGGGTTTACGGCCCAAGGGTTTACGACCATAAACACTGGACGAGATGTGTGATTATCAATGTTTCAAGGTCCTTTGTAGCCTCTTGGAATTATTCTAAGCCTCGTGCAAAGCTCAATGGAGAGTTTAAAGGCCAATATTCAACCTAAAATGGAGTTTACGGCCATTGAAGGGTGTACGACCATAAACCCATTCCGAGTTTATGATTTGGGTCGATTTTAGGTCAAAAATCAGTGGTTTCTAGTGGATATCAAGCATAGATGGAAGTTACTTACTGCAAGAGGCTTGGAATGAGGTTTTTAGCCACCAAACACTAGTGTGTGTTCTTGGTGTTCTTGGTGAGAGAGAATATCTAGCAAACATGAAATTATATGGAATGAAAACATGGATTCATCACTTAGAAGGGATTAAAACCAAGAAAGCTGGTGAATCACTTACATTCTTGATGGTTCTTGATCAAACTTGGAATTGTAGAGAGAGAAAGCTTCTTAGAGTGTGAAAAGGGGTGAACTGAAGGCCACTTAACCTTTATATAGGGTGAGTTTACGGCCAGGGGTGGGGGTCCACCTGGCACTGCCCGTAAACAGAGTTTATGGCCGTACACGAGTTTAAAGATGTAAACTCGCCTTGGCCGTGAACTCCTCGTTTTCGAGGGAATCGAGAGTTTTTCATGCGATTTTTCGTTTTCCGACTCGTATGAAATTTTAACGATAACCCTAGTTGATTTACTTAACCTAAGAAGTTGACGGAAAAATTTAATAATCAAATTTCATTAACAGAAGCGGGTTACAGTAACGGAATAAATTTCAGGTTGTCACATCATCCCCCCCCCCCCCCCCCCCCCGTTAGAGGGAATTTCATCCCAAAATTCAAAAATAGGATACAAATCATGCGTTTGGAAAGATATTTGGATACTTCTACTTCATTGAATCCTCGTGCTCCCAAGTGAATTCAGGTACCCGCTTGGCATTCCAACGAACCTTCACTATCGGGATGTGGCTTTCCTTTGTTTGTTTTACCTCCCGGTCCATGATTTCGATTGGTTCTTCTACAAGGTTCAGATTTTTGTTAATTTCAATTTCGTCGAGAGGAATTGTAAGGGTTTCGTCAGATAGGCACTTCTTGAGATTCAAAATGTGAAATACGGGATGAATGTTTCTAAGTTCATGTGGTAAACGAAGTTTGTAGGCTACAGGACCAATCCTAGAAAGGATTTCGAATGGTCCTATGTACCTCAGATTTACCTTTCCACGTTTTCCGAAGCATATCATGCCTTTCCAGGGCGATACCTTCAACAGAACACGGTCTCCAACCTGGAATTCCAAGGGTTTTCTTCATTTATCGGTGTATCTCTTTTTTCGATCCCGTGAAGCTTTTAGTCATTCCCGGATTTGTATGATCTTTTCGTTGGTTTCGCGGATGATTTTTGGACCAGTGAGAGTGCTATCAGGGACTTGCCCCTTGGCTAGCTGTGTGTCGCCCACCTCTGCCTAGCATAAAGGAGATCTGCACTTGTGGCCATAGAGGGCTTCGAAAGGCGCACCCTTGATACTCGTATGATAACTATTGTTGTAAGCGAATTCAACCAAGGGAAAATGGATGTCCCACGATTTACCGAAGTCGATGACACATGCTCTCAACATGTCTTCCAAAGTTTGGATGGTTCTCTCATTTTGTCCATCTGTTTGAGGATGATAAGTTGTACTCATATCCAGCTTAGTTCCAAGAGCCTTCTGCAGGGACTGCCAAAATCTAGAAGTGAGTCTGTTATCTCGATCGCAGATAATGGATACAAGTACACTGTGCAGTCGAATTATCTCTTGGATGTAGATTCGCGTGAGTCTTTCCATCTTGAAAGTTTCTTTGATTGGCAGGATGTGAGTGCATTTCGTCAATCGATCGACTATTACCCAGATGGTGTCATACCCACTCGGAGATTTGGGTAATTTGGTAATGAAATCCATGGTAATCCTCTCCCAATTCCACTCAGGTATCTCGGGCTGCTGAAGTAGACCTGAGGGCTTCTAATATTTGACCTTCACCTTGGCGCAAGTCAAACACTTGCCCACAAAGGTGGCGATCTCGTCTTTCATGTTTGGCCACCAATGTAGTTTCTTGAGATCAAGGTACATCTTGATTGATCTTGGGTGAACGGAGTATCTAGTATTGTGAGCTTCGTTCATCACGGCCTCTCTATATCCACCGAACTTTGGGGTACATATCCGGTTCATGAAATAGTAGACTCCATCTCCCTTGATCTATAAGTTCTTTTCTATTCCCCTCAAGGCTTCATCCGCCACGTTCTTTGGTTTCAGGGCTTCCAACTGAGCTTCTCTAATTTGTGTGGATATGTGGGAATGGATGGTCATGGTAAGTGCTTTCACACTGCGACCTGAGTATTCCTTCCGGCTGAGGGCATCTGCTACCACGTTAACCTTGTCGGGACAATAGCGTATTTCACACTTATAATTGCTGAGTAGCTCTACCCATCGCCGTTGTCTCATGTTCAACTCCTTCTGATCAAGGATGTGTTGTAGGCTTTTATGGTCAGTGAAGATTGTGCACTTTGTTCCGTAGAGACATTGTCTCCATATTTTCAATGCGAAGACCACTGCTCCCAACTCCAGGTCGTGAGTTGTGTAATTTACTTCGTGTTCTTTCAAATGTCTCAAGGCATAAGCAATAACCTTTCCTCGCTGCATAAGCACACAACCTAAGCCCTGATTAGATACATCGTAGTACACAACAAAGTCCTCCGTCCCTTCAGGCAGAGACATGATAGGTGCGCTACACAAGGCTCGCTTCAACGTTTGGAATGCAGTGTCTTGCTTTTCACTTCAACAAAAGGGTACACCTTTCTGAGTCAGAGTGGTTAGGGGTTTGGCAATCATGGAGAAATTTTGGATAAACCTGCGATAATAGCCAGCAAGACCCAAGAATTGACAAATTTCCGTGGGTGTCATTGGTGCTGACCAGTTCTCTATCTCTTTGATTTTGGAAGGGTCCACGTGTATGCCTTCCTCACTTACCATGTGACCCAAGAAAGTTACTTTTCGAATCCATAATTCACATTTGGAGAATTTTGCGTATAGCTTTTCCGTTCTTATAGTTTCCAACACTAATCTCAAGTGTTGTTTGTGATCTTCCTTGCTTCTAGAGTAGACAAGTATATCATCTATGAACATGATAACAAACTTTTCCAGGAAAGGACAACACACCCGATTCATCAGGTCCATGAATACTGTCGGTGTGTTGGTTAGACCGAAGGGCATTACTACAAATTTATAGTGGCCATATCGAGTCCAGAATGTTGTTTTAGGAACATCCCCCTTGTGGACTCGTAGCTGATGGTACCCTGATTCGAGGTCTATTTTGGAGAAATAACTGGCTCCTTGAAGTTAATCGAAGAGGTCATCTATCCGGGGAAGAGGATAACAGTTTTTGACGGTGAGTTTGTTTAGTTCGCGGTAGTCAATGCACATCCGGAAAGATCCATCCTTATTTTTTACAAATAAAACCGGGGCTCCCTAGGGTGAGGAACTCGGTCAGATGAATACCTTGCTGAGCAGCTTGTTGAGCTAACTGGATAAATCTTGCATTTATGCTGGTGCTAGGCGATATGGTGATTTAGCTACGGGGTAGCTCCGGGTATTAAGTTGATGCGAAACTCGACTTGGCGCTCAGGAGGAATTCCTAGAAGCTCTTCGGGAAAGACATCAGGAAAGTTGTAGACTTCAGGGATGCTCTCGAGGTCTTTAACCTCCTGTTTCTCATTTCCAACATGGGCTAGGAATGCATGACACTCCTTTCGCAGAAGTTTTTGGGTTTTGATGAATGAAATAATGTGAAGATTTGAGCTGAGTTTATCACCATAGATAATGAGGCTTTCGCCAGAGGGAAGATTGAGATGGATGGCCTTTTCGAAACAAAGGATATCGGTACGATTGGCCTCAACCAATCCATGCCAATGATAACATCGAAGCTCTTTATGGAAACTGGCATAAGGTCGATGGGAAAGGAATGATCGTTTAGGGTAAGGTTGCAGCCGATGAATATATCGTTAGTGCTCTCTTTCTCACCGTTAGCCATTTCGATGGTAAATGTTTCGGTTAAAGACTATGGTTTATGTTTGAGAAGATGCTTGAATGCATGACTGACAAAACTTCTCTCTGCACCAGAATCGAAAAGAATGCATGCACAAGAGTTGTCGAGGAGGAACGTACCCGTGACAACGGTAGGATCAATAACTGCCTCCTCTTGCCCCATCGCTAGAACTCTCCTGGTGTTTCCAGTTGTTGCTGCCTTGGGGCAATTTCTCTTGTAGTGCCCGACCTCACCATAACTATAGCAGGTCTGACCGACACCAGCTCCAGATGCCTGATTGGCTTTTTGGGCTGGTGTTCTGCAGTTTCGAGCAATGTGACCCTTCTTTCCATAGTTGTTGCAGAGAATATCACGACATGGGTCGGGAATACGGTGATGATAACTGCACTTGTTGCACCAAGGGAGGGTACCAGTATATCCACTGGTAGGTGCTTGAGTGGTAGGAGCAGCAGCAGGAGTAATGGCAGCATGGACTACCACATTATTTTGTTTCTTGGAAGGCTCCTACGAAGATTGACCCTTTCGTTTCTTCAAGAACTTTCTTTTCTCGCCACTTCCTCTCGCTGATTCGGGAGCGACTGTTACTTTATCCAGATCAACCCCGTGATCTATGACGGTCCACACCAGGCACTTGGAGCTATCAAAAGTGAATGGCCTGGCAGCCAAGACATTCCCTTGAGTTGGTGGCATCAATCCCCAAATGTATCTTTCTATCTTCTTGCTTTCCAGTGTGACCATTCCCGGACAAAGAAGTGCTAGGTCTTCAAACCTAGACATGTAGGCAGCAATATCAGAACCCTTCATCTTTAGGTTCTAGAGTTCGTGCTCCAGTTTTTTCATTTCGCCCCGTAGGCAGTACTCCACAAGCATGAGCTCTTTCAAGTTCTCCCAACCCATAGCGTTTGCTACTGGTAGGGTTAGGGATTTGACCCGACTATTCCACCAGGTCAGTGCTCTATTGGTGAAAGTGCATGCAACGAATTTGACCTTGTTAGCTTCAGAGCAAGAGCAAATTTCGAATATAGATTCGATCTTCTCGAACCATCAAGTCAGGGAAATAACACCTCCAGTGTCGTCAAAAGATGTGGGTTTCGCGTTCATGAAGTCCGTATAGGAGCACTCCCTCTGATGCCCTTGACTTCCTTCATAGCTTTAGGAATGATTACCACTCCTGGAACCACCAGAACCACTAGAATTTATCTGTGACAAAGCAGCAGTCACAATGGAAGTTGCAGCTACCTGGAACATAGCGGGATCAAACTGGGGAGGTGGGGGTGGCATTGGATCCGTCGAGGAATTGTTGTTCTTTTTGTTGAGTCTTTTCTTTGGAGCCATCTTGTTCTATAATAGGAAGAAGAATATGGTAAGTCCTTTTGACTTTAGAACCAAGAGATATGAAAATAGATATATCTCTATGTGATAGATAAGGCGTTCTACTAAGCGATAAATAGGAAGGAGTTACTAAAGCAAATAAATTATCGCTAGGAAAGAATGAGTAGCAACACTTGGAATGAATTCTTACAATTTATTATACCTTAACTAAAATACTCCTATAGTATTTTGTGTTTGAATGTTTTGTTCTATCGATATCTTTTGGTGGGAATACTTGGTAAGTTTTAGGCCTGTTGCAACACCACAGTCACTCCCAAGCACATGTTGGTCATGTCTCGAATGAATATAGTTGATCAGGCTATATTGACCCTAGACATGATTACATAACTGCCTACGTTTAACCACATTGTTTAACATCCAAATACTTTTGTTTGGTTCTTTTCACGATACGATTTCTGGTATGTAGGTATACTTGTACACTTGGAGTAAAAATACTTATATTTTTTTAAAGTATACTTTTAGTTCAGAGCACTTCGGCCCCTTAGTTTTTATAGTTGTATACCATGTAAGGTTCGGTATACTTAGTTCACTATAAACAAATAGCTCTGATACCAATCTGTCGCACCCCCAAACCATCAGAAAAACAACGGCGGAAACGTCCGGGGGCGGTGACTGTCACACCCCAAAACCGAGAACGGCAGAAACGTTCTAGGGCGGAGGACGTCATGTAATGTATCATAACAATGCAAAGTAGTAAACCAACAACAACATCATCCATTTCATTAATAGTATATTTTTAGTTACAAGTGTTCTTTCATAATATAAGACAACATAATGAACAATCCAAATAAAATAGGAGTCTTGATTTCTCCGTCTTCACAAAACCTGGTCGTCGTACCTGTCTATTTGTGACCTGAGAATACAAGTTATTTTGAAAGCGAGTGTCAACCAAAAAGATGGTAAATTCATAAGTATTAATGTGTCTTTGATTTGTAAAACTGTAAAGTAATGGCTTGTAAACCTTTGGAAAAAGATTGTATAAGTATAAACTGTTTGAAAGAAGTTGAAAGCGTTTGAATACCATAGCAAATCCCTATGATTTCTATTAGTATAAAGAGTAGCCTTCTACCAAGACCTGAATGTTTTGAAAGTAGTCTTCTACCAAGACTCAAATGTTTATAAAGTAGTCTTCTAGCAAGAATCAAATGTTTAGAAAGTAGTCTTCTACCAAGACTCAAATGTTTAGTCTTCTGCCAAGACTCAAATGTTTAGAAAGTAGTCTTCTACCAAGAATCAAATGTATGGAAAGTAGTCTTCTACCAAGACTCAAATGTATGGAAAGTAGTCTTCTACCAAGACTCAAATGTATGGAAAGTAGTCTTCTACCAAGACTCGAATGTTTTGCTATAACAAAGATGGTTCCTTTATAACTACTATTAACAATATAAAGTCTACCTCATCATTTATGTGAATGTATCACAAAATAAAAGTAATAGGAAAAATATAGCCATGTAAGTGTTATCCTTTTGTATTAGGATCAACTCAACATCGCGACTGCCGAAAAGGTATTAACCTTGAACATCCGTAGATTGTTCATGTTCCTCTGTATCTGGCAGCAATTTTAAGGAATGGTTAGTCCCGTAAAGGTACTCCTAATATAAGTATTAACTGTAGGCATCCGTAGATGTTCATTACCTCTGTTGCTAACAGGTGGGTTCCGGAATGGTTAGTCCCGTCTAGTTATCCTTTAGCACTAGGATAGGCAAAACTAATTTACACGTATAATATGTACTAGTAACTCATCATATAGAATCTAGGTACAAGTATCCATGTAAGTGTATACAAGTAAATGTATTTATGTAAGCGTATCTATGTAGACGTATTCATGTAACATGTAATGTATAGTATAGACTCATGAATGAACTGACTTTGGTGTAATTCCTTGTAATATGAATAATGTTTGGTATCTCCTAATTATCCCTATAATAGTTTACTGGAAGGTAATTGATGTCCAAGAAGGTTTATACACCCTTTCTACACAAGAGTGTAGGAACTGAATAAAGGATGAAATCTATCATATCAATACATACATATAAGAACATAAGTGTATAGATATAGTTTTGATCAAGACAATGAAAAATTGTTTTGTAAGACATTTAAGAGTTTTGAACAATAACTAACAATGCCTTGATGTCATTTTAATAAACATTTTAAAAGTATCTCCTTTGATAACAAAGTATAATAGAGTTTTGTAAAAACCTTTGTAAAGTTTAACAACTAAGAAAGATGACTTGATGTTAGTTTGTAAAACGTTTTGGAAAGCCATTTACAGAAATCTGTTTGGTAAAACAACTTAAAGTTTAGTAAATCCTTTAGTATGCTGGTTATTAATCACATAGTTGATATAATAACTAGCATGATTCAACCTGTATCCCTCCCCCCCCCCCCATTAAAGCATTTAAAAACATTTAAAGATTGATTTAGGGGTATGAACTCACCTGCAGTGAGCGGATCGGAAGGAAGTGTTGGACAAGTGCTTGGTGTCAAGTGAAGGCTTAGACACACACAATGATCCTAATTGCATATGAAGACATATGTATATAAACAATTAGTGATTTTAACACTAATTAAACATATATGAACATCCTATTGCGAGGGAAAGCACTGTGGTCAAGTGCTAGGAGGCTATCGGGTTGCAACAAAGGAGTGAAAAGCCTCATACGGGAGTTTATGGTCCAATGACCATCTTTACTGGAGTTTACGGCCCAGGGGAGTTTACTCCTGGCCGTAAACTCTCCATTGGTCACCAATAGGGGCTTAAAACCCCAAGGGCTTAATTGGTTAAGTGCTCTAAAGCTTTAAACAAGTGTTTGGGTGGGTTTAAGGTCCTAAAATGGCCTTGCTTGGTGTTCACGGCCCTGGGACCACTGCCCCACGAGTTTACGGCCGTAAACTCATGGTAAGGAGTACCATTTCATTAAATGAAGTTCTTAACTTAAAGGGGTAAGGTTCCATGCTAAAATCCAAGGCTTACTAAAGTGTTACGGTGTCATTTGCATCCTTAAAAGGGGTTTACGGACCAAGAACATGTCTTGGCCGTAAACTCCTTGAATCTCGTGATTTCTTATGTTTTCTAAGATCTAAACATGATATACCTAGTGTACAAGGAGTTGGATCAAGGGTAATTACAATCTAAGAGCTTGAATGGTCGTTTCTGGCCAAGAACACTAGTGTGTGTTCTTGGTGGATTTTGAAAATCTACAAAATGGAATGATTTCATGGATGTAATCATGTAAGATTACTAGATCATCTAACATATCAACTAGTTAGGGCAAGAAACTTACGAGTTTTGAAGATCGGGGACGAAGATCGGGATGGTACTTGAGAGGATTTGGGCCAAGGAAATGAAAGAAATGGACAAATGACCTTCATCTTCACCATATAAGGTGAGTTTATGGCCCACATGAAGTTTACAGTCGTAAACTCCCATGTGGTGGTCGTGAACTCATGGTTAATGTGCTTAAGGCTTGGTTTTTGTGCTATAAATTCAGTAGATAAACCCCAACACTTCTTCCTTAAGTGTACAAGGCTCAGAACTCTCAAAAGGACTCTAAATTGTGCTGAATGATAGAAGGAATGAGTTTGACTTTCTATTGACTTGGTATGTTGTACATAATGGAAATTTCGGGTTGTCACATCATCCCACTGTTAAAGGGAATTTCG
Source organism: Lactuca saligna (assembly GCF_052625555.1). NCBI lineage: Eukaryota > Viridiplantae > Streptophyta > Magnoliopsida > Asterales > Asteraceae > Lactuca > Lactuca saligna. Next base: position 151,101,456 of record NC_136417.1, read on the forward strand.
TCCCGAAATTAGAATTTTAAGTAAGGTAGTAGGCATGAATAATCGAGCAAGGAGATGGGAAAACTTCCTAATCGATTTGTTCTCGTGCTCTTAAGTGAAACTGGGTCCTCGGTTGGTATTCCAACGAACCTTCACTAATGGGCGACGGCGTTTACATCGTTTGTTTGACCACTCGGTCGAGGGTCACTACGGTTCTTCCACGAAGGCGAGGATCTCGTTGATCTTGATCTCATCGAGTGGACTTACGAGAGTCCTAACGAAAAGGTACGGTTTCAAGTTCGAGATGTGAAGGGTAAAATATATGTCACTGAGTTCGTGGTGTAGGTTGGGTTTGTGAGTTACAGGACCGATTCCGGCAAGAATCTCGGAGGTCCTAACTATTTTGGATTTGGCTTACCATGCTTTCCGAAGCATATCAAACCTTCCCAGAGTGAGATTTCTAAAAGGATTTGGCCTCTCACTTGAAATTCCAAGGTTTTCTTCCTCTTGCTTGTCTTCCCAGTCAAGGGTCACTCCCTTCTGAGTCGAATTCATAAGAGGTTTCGTAATCCGCGAGGAGTTCTTAATGAACTCTCGACAATAGGTCAACAAGAATTCTTGTCGGTGTCTTTGGTTTTGATAAATTCTCAACGGTTTTGATTTTTGGCAGGGACCTCAAGAATTCCCACATTACTGGTAATGTGTCTTAGGAATTTGACTCTTCAATTTAAAAACTCACATTTTAGAAAACTTCGCGTAAAGCTTCTCTGATCGTAATGTTTCTAGGGTTTGTTGTAGATGCTCTTTATGATTTCCTTCTTACTACAAGAGTAGATAAGTAAGTCATTTATAAAGACAATGACGAACTGATCTAAGTAAGAATGGCGTACCCTATTCATTAAGTTCATGAATACTATGGGTGTATTAGCCCTATCCGAGGGGTATCACTACGGACTTGTAGTATCCGCCTCGAGTTTGGAAGATTGTCATGGGGACATCCTCCTTCAAAACTCGTAACTGATGATGTTCAGACCTTAGACCTATTTCTGAAAAGTAAATAGTTCCTTGCGGTGGGTCAACCAATTCATCTATGTGTGGCAAAAGGTAATGATTTCTAATGGAAGTACCATCGAGGTATGCACCACGAGGACTTCCTAGGGTATCTACCATCCTAGTATTACCCTCGCCTAAGCACGCTTAACTGCAGAGTTCTGAAGGGATCCGGTGCATTAGTGCTGGTATGATCGCACCCGATGAAGTCTGTCTTCTTGAAGAATAAGACTGGAGCTCTCAAAGGTGAGGAGCTTGGTCTTATCATTCTACTGTTGAGTAGTCGTTAAGCTATTCGAACAGTTCTTGTATCTCCGTTGGTGTGAGACCGTAGGGCGATCGATTTACAGGAGTCGTATTGGGTCCTAAGTTTGTTCGCATGACAATGCATTCACTCGTAGTCTCGGGTAGTTCTCCACCCTGAAGTTCATATTAGAAGTCATACATGGTTTATCAATTGCAGTCTTGTGTATACGAGTCATATATAATTAAGATTGAAAAGTTAGTCGAATAACTAATTCTTCTTTAAGCTCACATCCCAACGAGGAAAAGAAGTTAAAGTGGAATCATCAATTCTAAACCTGTAGAACCTTGATTATACACCACCCCTAAGTATGCATTCTTTAGTGATAGATCAACCTTATGAATCTTTGGATTGAACTTGACGTACTGTATGAGTGGTACTTCGGGAATGTGTGCTGAGATTTCCTTCGGAAAGGATTAGAAACATGAGGTACTCCATGAATGAGTACTTCGGTGTTCTGGATTGACAGCTTCGCTAGAAAGACGATTTCGGAGAAAGAGATGTGCGCATGAGACTGATATTGCGAGGATCGAATTGACTCAAGTCATATGATAAAGTAGGAATCATACGAGAACTAAAGACATTAGATTTGAACATAAGGCGTTACAGACAAACAAAACAGTGCAACCCTTAACGGAGTTACTGTACTTTAGATTTACTACAAGACTATTGCTGCGAACAAGGTATACTACAAAAGACAAGTATACGCAGCACGAGGATCCCTTAACTGACGAGATCTCGCAAAAGATAAGACTCTAGTTGCACTAGTTCTAATTAGTTTATAAGTCTGCTACAACGAACACCTTAAATACTTTAACGTGGTTCCGGAGTAGTTTCTCCTACGGCAGTGATCCTTAGAATTCTGCTGTTTGCATCGAAGTTCTTTGTTATTGGACAATCCTTCTTGACGTGTCCAATCTCTCCGCACTGGTGACATATCTGGCTAGTACTAGAATTGGTGGTAGATGTGAAGTGTTGAGTAGGAGTTATTGGGATGCGGGTGTTTTTGTTTTTCTTCCTTTTTGGGCAATCCCTTTTATAGTGACCAGTCTCACCATAATTATAGCAAACCTGGCCGGCTCTGGTGGTGGGGGTGGTTCCACAGGAACGGGCAACATGCCCTACACTATTGCAATTGTTACATTGCAATACCCAACAAGCTCCTTTATGATGATAATTACACTTGTTACACTTCGGGAGTGTTCTCTTATAACACTTGACCGGTGCGGAGGTGGCAGGAGTCGCCACTGGTTGTTGTCACCTGGAAAGCCTTCGAAGTTTCTTGCCTTTTGTTTGGGCTTGACGCTTCCGTTTCTTGAACTCTGAGTTGTTGTTCTGGGTGTTGGCGACTGATAACCTTTGTCGGCTTCCCGGATTGGTACAACGATCGAAATTTTCAACCCCTTTGCCAGCATTGCTTGCGTTGATAGCGTTATGGTTTGCAAGGACCACTGTCACGGCAACCATCACGACATATGTAACTACGGCTTGGAAAGTAGCGGTGTCCGTAGTAAAAACAGAGGTCTCATTGTTCAGCTGACTGTTTCCGGACGACGACATCATTTTGTAACACGAAAAATAAGGGTTTTGTGGGCGATTTTGGGTTGACACTAGATGTACTTTGATCATTCAAGTAAAGAATATAAGTATGTTCTCGTGGTTTCGACCTACATCCCTATGATGTAGTCCTAGCAAAGCGTGGAAGTAAGTGCGTACAATGGTCTCAAGATGTTTGTCGTTCAAGCCGAGGTATCGTTGATTGGTGAATAACATGATCCAACCACTGAAAGAGACTTGGACTTGTCTCCGGAGTTAAATTACTATAGTCCAATGACTTGACTAAAGCATGTTTCAGATAGACTCCAATGAAAGTATGATGAGAGTATTTGAACAAAAAAACGTGACACGGAAGTTAGCCGACTGTCAACATCATCGATGTTTAAGATGTAATAAGTTCAGGGAAAATTAGACCTTGAAGAAGGTCTTACATCATATCTGGAGTAGCAAAAGTTTTGGCCACATAAAGCCTAACTAAAAGTACTTACAGTACAAGGCAGTTTCATAGAAAATGCCACATAGGACATAGACAGGAACTCGGTCTTGCAGAGTAGACTACAATTCATTTAAAGTAGGAAATATAGGATTTTCTGGAAACGTTTTAAACTAATACAAACATTTTTTACAAGACATTACAAACATTTTCAAGAAACTAATGCAAAAAGTTGACACTAAATACTTATGAACTCACCATCTTAAATGTTGATCTACGCTTTCAAAATAACTTGTATTCTCAGGGAACCAGTAGACAAGTGCACTGGACCATGTTTTGAGAAGACGGAGCATGATCAAGACTCATCTTTTATTTTGATGTTACATTTTTGGTGTCTTATTTATATTAAAGAACACACTTGTATTAAAACTATTCTATTAATGCAATCGATGTTTTTGCTTCTTTTACTATTGTGCATTGTTATGATACTGTACATGACATCCTCCACCCCAGAACATTTCTGCCGTTCCAGTTTTAGGGTGTGACAGAGATGGATGGATGTGCTGAAGGATTATGAATGTAAGATCCTATATCATCCAGGGAAGGCCAATGTGGTGGCCGATGCATTGAGCCGCAAGACGGTGGGGTCCCCGATTAGGGACATTTGTATAAGGATGACTGTGATTTCACCTTTGTTGGATATGATCAGGGAGGCCCAAATCGAGGGGGTGAAAAAAAAAGAGAACTAGCAGATAGAGAAAATACGGGGATAATATCCTTTGTTTGTTAAGGATAGCCGCCATCTTTTGATGCAGTGTGGACGAGTATGGGTACCAGTGACAGGGGGAGTGAGGCAAAGGCTATTAGAGGAGGCGCACAAGTATAAGTTATCTATATACCCAGGAGCTACGAAAATGTATAGGGACTTGAGGCTGAGTTATTGGTAGCCCTGCATGAAGCAGGAGATCGCTTGGTTCGTGGATCGGTGCTTGACTTGTAGGAAAGTCAAGGTCGAGCATTAGTGGCCTCATGGCATGTACAAACACTCCCCATTACCATGTGGAAGTGGGAAGAGATCACTATGGACTGCATCACGAAGTTACCTAGGACGACGAGGGGTGTGGATGCCATATGGGTGATCGTAGACAGACTGATGAAGAGTACCCACTTCATTCCGATTTCTAAGAGTATATCCATAGAAAAGTTGGCAGATATATGTGTAAGAGAGGTGGTGGCTAGATACGGGGTGCTGGTGTCGGTAGTCTTCAACAGGGATGTCCGGTTCACTTCCAGGTTTTGGAAGACGTTCTATGAGGAACTGGGCACTTAGCTACATTTTAGCACGGCGTACCACCCTAAGATCGACGGTCAGAGTGAGAGGACGATCCAGACACTGGAGGACATGCTTCGAGCATGTGTGCTGGATTTTGGAGGGAGTTGGGATACATACCTCCCACTAGCAAAGTTCTCGTACAATAATAGTTATCATGCCAGTATTGACCAAGCTCCATTTGAGATGTTGTATGATCCGAGGTATAGAACTCTGGTGTGTTAGGACGAGGTCGGGCATCGTGTCATGGGGAGCACTGAGGTAGTGCTCAAGACTACCGGACTAATTTAGCAGGTGCGTGACTGGCTGTGAGTCGCGTAGAGCCGCCAGAAAAGTTATGTTGACCGACGGCGATCGGCTCTTGAGTTCCAGGTGGGAGATTTTGTGTTGCTGAAGGTTTCGAAAGAGGGGCAAGTTGGGGCCTTTGTTCATAGGCCCATTCAGGATCACAACCCAAGTGGGCAAAATGACATATCGCTTAGAGTTGCCAGAGGAGCTTAGTCAGATTCACAACACCTTCCACGTATCTTAGCTTCGGAAGTTTGTTGCTGATGAGTCCGTGGTTATTTCCTTGGATGACATTCAGGAGGATGGGAGCTTGAATTATGTTGAGAGGTCAGCCTCCATCTTAGATAGGAAGACAAGGGATCTTCGGAACAAGGAAGTGAAGTTGGTAAAGGTGCAAGGACAACACCGAAAGGGCTCCGAATGGACTTGGGAGCCAGAGGAGGAGATGCGGGAGCATTACCCTGATCTGTTTACAGCTACGAACTTCGAGGAAGAAGTCTAGTTCAAGTGGGGGAGAATTGTAACACCCTAAACTAGCTTTGACTTGAAACCCACAAAGAATTTACATTTGTTATATAATAGTCCCTTGAGTATGTTGGGCATACTTATGATACACTTACCGTACTCTGCATGGTTGGTCGCGGAGGAGTTAGACATACGTTAGGCGTACGTGCCGAGGGTGCAAACCCTAAATCTCAGACTTGTGACCTATTTAAATGCCCTTAATCCACTTGAGCCCTACCGTCATCAGCTCTCTTCACCTTCAAATGTTCCCGGAAGCCCTAATAGCCGTAGTGAGTGATTTTTAAGACTTAAGAGTGCATTGTGGTCCTTTTTAGTGTTCATCCCAAGAAGAAGGAGTGGTTAAGCAAGCTTGGGATGAGTTGGTTCTTCAAGAATTTGCATCTTGGTCATCTTGCAAAGCTTCTAGAGGTAAAAAGCTTGCACCTTTCCACTTAAATCTCTAGATCTAGCAAGGGTTTTCTAGCTTTGTCCCTTTGTTTGATTTTGGACCTTTATTTGTGAGTTAAGCAACTCCAGAAGATGGGAATGATAGATCTGAGGTCCCTTGGTCCTTTAGTATCATAAAAATGGAGTCTTGGTGGGCGTTTTGGCATAATGCATGGGTTAAAGACCTTGGAAAGGTCTTAATGTAGGTGTTGGGTGTATATGAGGCATACAAAGGCATAAAGTTGCCAACTTTATCCCTTAGGACGTCTTAACAAAGTTAGATCTGGCTTTTGGACGTAAAGGAATCGAGTATTAAGAACTTAATGGAGAAAGTGTTTAATCTGGTAGTACACTGGGCGTAACCCAGCGTACGCTACATGTAGTCCCAAGACCCCAGTACGTTGCGCGTACTAGGATGGTAAGTCGAGCGTATGCATCACAGTTGGGCCCGAATCTATTTTGGGCCTTTGAACTATTGGGTCTTATTTGGTTATTGGACTTGGTTGCATTCTTTGAATTATGGGCCATTTCATCTATTATGGGTCATGGATATATTGGTTGGGCCTTATTGGGCCAAGAGGCTCATTAATGATTTTGGACTTGGACTTTAGGCCCATTAGCAAGGGAAGGATAATTGGGCCTCATGGAAGGATTTGGAGTTTGGGTTTCCTTTGTTTAGTTAAAAGTCCTAACATTGATTAATATTGTTATTCAGCTCAGGAGGTTACGCACTGTTAGGAGAGCAACTTTTGTATTCAGCAGACAGAGGTGAGTCTCCTCACCATACCAATGGGTCTAAGATACCAAGGCCGGCCCATTTGATGATAGTATATATACTTGAATGTAGAGACATGTAGTATGATTTTGTGATAATACGTCTTAGAGACAGCCTCTATCGCTAGTAGTAGAGATAGCCTTCTGGGCTATGGTAGAGATAACTTTTATAGCTCGCGGTAGAGATAGCCATAAGGATAATGGTAGAGATAGTTGTATGATAATGGTAGAGATAGATTGGTAGCTAAGATGGTATACAAAATGTTGTAGAGTTAGCTTATAGCTGATGTGATATGTGATATGCGGTAGAGGTAGCTTATATGGCTGATATGATGTGTGTTATGTGGCTTATGTGTGTGGGTATGCTCTGGGGAGCTCACTAAGGTTTCAACTTACCGTTTGTGGATTTGTTTCAGGTACTTGTGTTCTCAAGGGCAAGGGAAAGGCGTGATGGCACGGTGTGCACTGTATCTCTCTTTCTCTGATATGTTTTTGGGACACTCTGATGTTTTCGTTTAAATAAAATTATAATGAATCTGGATTTGAAAACAATTTTGTTGGGATTTCATGAGTTATGCAAATGTGTTTGACTAATTAAAAATGAAAATTTTCTTTGTAAAATTTGGGCCGTTACAGATGGTAGTGGTGGTTTTCTTTACTTGCAAGTCGAATCATTCTCTTTATCATTCTTATTGTTCTTAAGTTTTCTTTACTTTGTTCATACTCACTCTTACATACTTGAATACTTTGTTGAACTTCTTATTTAAAGACAATATTGGTTTACCAGACTTGACTCGACTCTTAATATTATCAGCAGACATTGATCTGTTAATTCAATGTTTAAGTTTTCAAACCTTGTCTGTGCATAGTTTCTTGCACTCTCAGTTGTGACTGCGGTGGTCGTGGTGTTAGTGGTGACCAGTAGCAATGGCTGTAGTAGTGGTGGAAAGTGGCGATGGCGATAAAGGTGAAGGATGGTGGCAGTGTAACGGTGAAAGTTGGTAGCGGTGGCGGCAGATGGTGGATGTGGCAGTGGTGGAGGTAGTGGCGGTGATGATGGTGGTTGTAGGTGATAGTGGTGGTAGTTTTCTTTACTTGAAAGTCGAATCTTTCTCTTTATCATTCTATTTGTTCTTAAGTTTTCTTTACTTTGTTCATACTCACTCTTACATACTTGAATACTTTGTTGAACTTCTTATTTAAAGACAATATTGGTTTACCAGACTTGACTCGACTCTTAATATTATCAGCAGACATTGATCTGTTAATTCAATGTTTAAGTTTTCAAACCTTGTCTGTGCATAGTTTCTTGCACTCTCAGTTGTGACTGCGGTGGTCGTGGTGTCAGTGGTGACCAGTAGCAGTGGCTGTAGTAGTGGTGGAAAGTGGTGATGACAATAAAGGTGAAGGATGGTGGCAGTGTAGCGGTGAAAGTTGGTAGCGGTGGCGGCGGATGGTGGATGTGGCAGTGGTGGAGGTAGTGGCGGTGATTATGGTGGTTGTAGGTGATAGTGGTGGTAGTTTTCTTTACTTGAAAGTCGAATCTTTCTCTTTATCATTCTATTTGTTCTTAAGTTCTCTTTACTTTGTTCATACTCACTCTTACATACTTGAATACTTTTTTGAACTTCTTATTTCAAGACAAGGCTAGTTTACCAAACTTGACTGGACTCTTAATATTAGCAGTAGACATTGATCTTAAGTTAATTCAAGGTTTGAGTTTTCAAACCTTGTATGCGCATAGTTTCTTGCACTCTCAGTGGTGATTGTGGTGGTCGTAGTGTCGGTGGTGATCGATAACAGTGGTTGCAGTGGTGGTGGCGGTTGTGGAAAGTAGCGATGGCAATGAAGGTGAAGGATGGTGGCAGTGTGGTGGTGAAAGGTGGTGGCGGATGGTGGATGTGGTAGTGGTGGAGGTAGTAGAGGTGGTAGCGGTGATGATGGTGGTTGTAGGTGATGGTGATGGTAGTTTTCTTTACTTGGAAGTCGAATCATCCTCTTTATCGTCCTCATTGCTCTTAAGTTTTCTTTAATTTTTTCATTCTCACTCTTCCATACTTTAATACTTTGTTGAACTTCTTATTTCAAGACAAGTCTGGTTTACCAGAGTTGACTGGACTCTTAATATTAGCAGAAGACATTGATCGTAAGTTAATTCAAGGTTTGAGTTTTCAAACCTTGTCCGCGCATAGCTTCTTTCACTCTCAGTGGTGACTGTGGTGGTCGTGATATCGGTGGTGACCACTAGCAGTGGCTGTAGTGGTGGTGGTGGTGGAAAGTGGCGATGGCGGTGAAGGTGATGGATGGTGGCAGTGTGGCGGTGAAAGGTGGTGGCGGATGGTGGATGTGGCAGTTGTGGAGGTAGTGGAGGTGGTGACGGTGATGATGGTGGTTGTAGGTGATGGTGGTGGTAGTTTTCTTTACTTGCAAGTCGAATCATTCTCTTTATCATTCTCATTATTCTTAAGTTTTCTTTACTTTGTTCATACTTACTCTTACATGCTTGAATACATTGTTGAACTTCTTATTTCAAGACAAGACTGGTTTACCAGACTTGACTGTACTCTTAATATTAGCAACAGACATTGATCTTAAGTTAATTCAAGGTTTGAGTTTTCAAACCTTGTCTGCGCATAGTTTCTTCCACTCTCAGTGGTGATTGTGGTGGTCGTGGTGTCGGTGGTGACCGGTAGCAGTGGTTGTAGTGCTGGTGGCAGTGGTGGAAAGTGGTGATGGTGGTGAAGGTGAAGTATGGTGGTGGCGGCGGATGGTGGATGTGGCAGTGGTAGAAGTGATGGCGGTGATGTTGGTGGTTGTAGGTAATAGTGGTGGTAGTGACTGTTGTACTGGTAACGGTGGCAATGGTGATGGGTGGTGGTGGTATTGATGGTGGCGGTAGTGGCGGTAATGGTGATGGTTGCAATAGTGATGACGGTTGGTGGTCGGTGACAGTAGTGGTGAGTGTTGGTAGTGATGGTGGTAGAAGGTAATATGGTAGTTTTGCACTTTCCTTCATGAATTGGAATTAGTTTCATCCAAACTTTAAATGAATTCACTTTCATTCATTTGGTGATTTTTTTTTTGTTTTTCATTAGGATTCCTATTCCATCTAAATGAAATTTAACCAAACACTAGAATGTGATGAAATTGGATTCCATTTCCCCTAATTCCATTACATTCCAACGAAACAAACAACCCCTAACTATTCTAAATGGGTTGAATTGAGAGTATCAATTCATTCATATTTCATACTCTTCCCTCGAGATCTATATTGCTCCTATACTCATTAAAATCGAAGGAACATCATTGCTCTGATTTTGTAGGTATCCGCAAATCCATTTATGTTTATTGAATTTACTGTTTCTATCTCTTCGTTTTCACTTTTCGATTGATTTTTTTATGTTGTTTTGTATTTTCACAATTAGAAGGTATCCTGCGAAGTTTTGAATTATGGCTATCAGAAACTAGGCGAATGTCCACGCGTTGCGCAGAAAGACCTATTTAGTTCAAATATCTACAAACATATGGTTTTTTTTTTAAATATAACAATAACGTTGTTTTTAAATTTGATATAATAATTCGTATACTAAATTGATATAATAAATTGATTATTTTGAATTATATGATAATATATACATCTATTAGAACTTCATAGTCTTAATCGTTTGAATGACTTCTACCCGCGAGTTACTCATGAATAAAATTAAATATAATATATGTTTTAATTTTATTTATAGTTGTTATTGTTAATTAATTTTTTAAATTTTATTTGTTTAACATTTTAATTTATGTCATTGTAATTATTTAAAACATCAAATATTTTTTTTAAAAGTAAAAATATAATCATCTATATAGAGTTATTTATAACTATTGTTATTCTAAGTTATTTTAAGCTACTAACTTGAAAACTACTGACGATTATAAAAATATATTCAGGAAATATTTTAGTTAAATTGATATTAAAATTTATTTTTTGCATTTAGCACTTTTTACTATTCACAAAATATTCTTCAAAAATTTAAAGTGGAACTGTAATTTATATTGAAGTTGACCATGTAATGTTATATTAAAATTAACAATTTAAGTATTTTGTCAAAACTACTCAAAAGTTGTAGCTTTAAACTGATAATATTTTACATACAACAACATATTAAATCGAATAAGTTAAGTATAATATGTTAAAATTTAAAGACATAGCTTTATAAGTAAAAGTAAAAATATTATTTTAATATTGAAATTTAGTCTATTTATGATTTCACTTTGGGTTTGATAATCATTTAACCTTATTAACCAACTTATAATCACTATTAGAAAGACAATACAATTTATCACTTTTAACTATTTACAAAGTATTTTTTGGATTGTTTAAGTTGAACTAAAATTTATATTTAAGTTGACATGTAAGGTTATATTCAAATTAACAACTTAAATATTTTATACAAATTTTCAAAAGTTATAATTTTAAAATGATAATTGTTTACATACAACAACATATTATACCTAATAAATTAAGTATAATAAGTTAAAAGTTAAAAACATAGCTTTATAAGTAGAAGAAAATGTTGAGTCTATTGGGTTGCGTCATGAGCTCGGTCCATAGCCCAGTTTGAATGCCGGTATTGGGCCTGTCCAACTGTGCATAATTTTGTATTAGGGTTTAGTATATAAGTTGCATGCATGCAGACTTAGAAGTTAGCGCTTTGATTGTTTTTGTTTCAGATCTACTGTAAACCCTAGCTCGCCTCTACAACGGAAGTTCTTTATCGAGCTCTGCTGAGGCGTGACTTTGTTTGAATCATAAGAATAAGTTTGATTCTGTTTTGTGTTGTTACTCATATTAATCTTAAACTGTTTGATTACTTTTATCGTGCTTGTGAAAGATCTAATCGATCTAAGATTTTTTTTTATCTCTTCAATTGGTATCAGAGCAGGAGACTGTGTAATCTATACACACCTCTTCTGTCGATGGAGCTCATAGGGTTTTAATTCCGCATTGATTGATATTAATCGAACAGTCACTCTTTATTGACGTATCTCATTAATTGTTAATCCAACCCTAACGAAATATTACAAGTCTGATCTTTTACAGGTTATCGATGAAAAGTATTTACAATGTCCATGGAAGATTCACAGCCCAATCCGATCAATATTTCCAACAACATAGGATCTACAACAAGAATACCGATCTTATATACGCAAGACTATGAAGTATGGACGCATCATTTTGAAGATTGCGTGATTGGATCGGAGGATAATGGGTATCTAATCTGGGAAGCAATCACTTCAGGCCCATTTGCTCATTCTAGCACATCAAGGATTGTTAAAACGCAAAAAGAATATAATCAGCTTGTCAATGACGTCAAAGAGATTCCTCAGGATGAAAAAGAGAAGTTTCAGTGCAACATCAAAGCTCTAAGGATGATAAGGTTTATGCTGCAATCGGATACGTTTCGTTTGGTAAGTTCTTGTGCTACAGCTAAGGAGATCTAGGATAGATTGAAGGAATTATATTCCACATATGAAGATCTGGAACACTCTATTCAAACCCTCCTATTATTTGAGTTTGGCGACTTTAAGCAAAAGCCCGAAGAACAACTTATCCAAACTTCCGATCGTTTCAATCATCTTTTGAGTAAGATGATAAAGCATGGGATTGAAAGAAAGGTGATAGAACAAAAGTTCACTTTCATGAATGGTCTCAGACCTGAATGGATGGCTGTTGTGTCAGATGTCAAAGCTCATGAAAGTTCAGGTCATACTCTCTGGCAAAACTTGTGGGTATTTTAAAATCCCATGAGAATGCCTTATCGAAGGAAACGAATGTAGTTTCAGGTCTTGGTTCCTTAGCTCTTGTCTCCAAAGGAAAGATTTTGGTTGAAGAAGAAGAGGAATTAGATCTTGCAGATTTTGATCTAACCGGCGAAGAATATGCAATGATGGTGTCAAACTCCAAAAAATTCATCAAGAAGAAATTCCCAGCCAACAAGAACCGAAACTGGCAGGGAAGTTATAGTGCCGAACGGATCAAGAAGGAACCGAAGATGGGATCAAAATCTGAAGAGTCGAAGAAGGAAACTAAAATTGGAGGCGACTCAGGATTTGACTGTCATTACTGTGGAGGCAAAAATCATTTTGCCAAAGACTGCATGCTGAGAAAGAAAGAAGAGAAGACAAGTGAACATGATGAGGAAGCGAGCCTCCTGAGAAGATTGGAGGAGATAAAGAAAAGAAATTCCGCTATTAATAACTCTACTATGAATGCTTTAATTGTGCAGGGTTCAAACAACAATGATGAGTTTGGAGGTGTGGAGGTCTGGTCCACAAATTCGGAGGATGATGAAGTTAGGAAGCCTACTCACGGAAAAGTTATGATGGAAAAAGCAGAGCAGTCAATGGGAAGATGCTTTGCAGTGACCGAGGGTGTGTCCCAAATGAGAGGATACACAACTGATGGGGGAGTTGACGAAGAAAGAGAGCGAGAGGACATATGTTTTACTGCCAAGCCTGTTAATGCTCAGATCAACGAATGTGATGAGTTGATCAAAAAGGTAGAAGACATTCTTGGTTCTCTAAAAATACATGCTAATAATTATGATAAGGAATTAAATAATTTGAAGTCAAAATTCTCTAGCATAAGTAGTAGTCTCACCCAAACCCGTGTCACGAATTCTAACCTAACTGATCAAATCAACATGATTTCTTCAAAGACTGAAGAACGAAGAATGTGGATCGACCAGAAGAAAAAGGAGTTAATTAGATCTAAAGATGATTCTATTTATTTGCAAAGAGATAATCTTAAACTTCTTAAACAGAGAAATGTTTTTTGTTTAATTGCTAAGAGACTCTATTTTAACATCACTCAGTTGCATCTTGATTGTGAAATAGGGAAGAAACTACATCGTATGAATTTTCCTTTCCTTGAATTAAAGGAGGATGAAATTGATGCTGAAGCCTACACTTGTGAAAGTGTTGTATCTTCGGACGAAGTGTCCCCTGCATACAAAATAGGTCTGGACAAAATTGAATCATACATAAAGTCCAAGGACCACAAGGACATGCTCAAAAATCTGTTAGATAAAAATGATAGATTGAAATTGAGAGCTGAAACTATACAAAAATTTAACTCCTTGAATGCCAATTTAAGTTCAGAAAACAAAATTGATGCTGAAAATACATCTGAACTTAATGAGGATGATGACATGAGTGAAATTTCTAGAGAAGATTTGGTAGACTGTTATGAATTAGCCAAAACGAACCCAAGTCCAATAAGAACCTAATTTCTGAAAACTCCGTTGAGTTCGCTTGTTCCTCTACTAACAAGTCCAAAGTTCTTAAAGCTAAAGTTGTTGTGTACCAAAAGGTTCAAACCACTCCAAACCAAGTATACACAGTGCCGGGAATCACTCCACAACAAAACTGCAGAGTTAACTGCTATGGTAGAAGAAGATAATGTTGATGGATGTGATGAATTCTTTTGGTCAGCCCCAATCGACAACGCAGACGAAACAAAGGGTCTTTCTCAAAAAACCTCATGGAGGGTAAAAGGTAGATACATACCCGAACCATTAAATGAGCCTACAAAGTATGATGTGTCGAGCACAAGCAGAACTAAAACTCCTTTAGATGAACCTATGCAAACCACTGGTGATACTTCTTCAGCAAAGAGTGCATGTTGTGCCCATGCTTCAAAACGAAAGGACAACATTCACAGAAATCCAAAACAGGTGGCTGATCGTAAGCATTAAATAAATATGAGATACAAGAAGAATCTCTCAGAGAGAAAACAGTTTTGGAATTCTCAAAATCCTGATTTTGTTAGGATTGAGAAGAAGCAAAAATCACAAGAAGACACAAGGAACCGAAAGGGAGGTTTTGGTCCTTCGACCAACTGGAACCGAAAGGATGAGGTCGGTCCTTCAACAAATAGGAACCAAAAGGGTGGTTTCGGTCCAATGACTGAAAACAAACGAAAGGGTAGTTTCGGTCTCTCGACTGAAAACAACCGAAAGGGTAGTTTCGGTCCATCATCGATCGACAACCGAAAGGGTAGCTTTGGTCCCAAATCCTACTACAACTGAAAGGGTAGTTTCGGTCCATTTGTTGGAATAGTGTCTAAGGCTGCAACTATATTAGGCAAGTATTTGACCCGATTGTGCATGGTCCTTTTGGGTTGCCTTCACCATAGCAACTTGGTAGGATGATTTATTATGAGAGAATAGATATTATTAATATATTATGAGAATAATATAAGGAATAATAATATAGTTATTTGATTAATATAAGTCATAGATTAATTAGTATTAATTTGCTGACTTAAGGAGATTAATTAAATAAGAGGGTATAAACTGTCAATTGCTTGATAGTTAAACTTTAGACTGTAAATCCTTATTGGATAAAGGGTTGGACGAATTCTAGGCTAGGATAAGTCCTAAATTCGTCCAAGGCATTATCTTGGAAGGATTTGGATTGCTTTGAGTAATAGTTATCCAACTAGGGTTTAAGCTGTAACCCTTAAGGAATCTACAAGTATGAATAGACCCTATGGGTGAGGGAAATCGACACATCATAAAAAGTAAGGATACTCTGGTCGAATTCCTTCCCTCTCCTCTCTCTCAAATCATCCTCTTTGCTAGTTGGTGTTTGTAAGCCATTAGAGGAGTGACAATTGTGACTCTAGAGCTCCAAGACAACAAGATCAAACAAGAGAATCAAAGGTATGTTTCTAGATCTGATTTTGTGTTGTTCTTACACCTAATAAGTCATTAGAAGCCTTGGATTCAAAGCATGTTTAATAGAGAAACCTAGATCCAAGCATTAGGGTTTGTATGCGCACTTAGGAATGTTCTTATGTACAAAACCCATCAGTGGTATCAAAGCCTTGATTGGTTTCTATTAAATTGATGCTTGAATGTTTGAATCTTAACTAAAAAAATTCGATTTTTATGTTTCTGAGTCATGGACTCAGCGAGTCCCATAGTGGACTCGGCGAGTTGGCCTGACTCGGCGAGTCCAGTATGGGTACTCGACGAGTCCGAGCGTCAGGATTAGCCGAAAACGGGATTTTTTCATATTTATCTTATGGAAACTTACCTTAATCATATTCGATCAACCCTAATCCGATTTTGTGATATATATGACTATATTTTTGATCTAATTGAAGATAATTATCAATTAATAAAATATTTGATTTCCTTATATGATAATTATTAATTAAATATGGATAATTATGTGATTTAGATTATTTGTTATTTGATCCTTTAAGTTTTAAATGTTTAAAACTAATCCTCAAGTGTTGAAATTTATGTTTTGTGATTAAAAGTTTAATTTAGACAATTTAAATTTCAAACCCTAGAATTTTACAAGTTTAAAATACAACCCTATACTAATATAATATTACAAGATTAATATATATATATATATATATATATATATATATATATATATATATATATATATGTATGTATGTATGTATAACTTAAATGCTAGTCTTACCGTTAGTAGGCCTCATTCACGAAGCTGGTCTATAAGGTGTGTATAAGGTTGCGGCCTATAAAATGGCGCTTAATGGGTGTACACTCACACCCACCGCTCGCTTGATTGGTGGAGGATCATTAGCCGAACGGGTAGGATAGGGCAACCTCATCCTCTCATTAAAAGTATAATAAGAAATACAAAGTAACTACATGTTTATCAAAATTTCCCAATCTTAGTTACTTTAGGAAAAGTGAATTGATGCAATCCCATGAAATTACACTTTGCACCTTGCTAAGAAGTTAGTGGAGCGTGTGTGGTTTACCAGCACACTAATTGGTTCTAAGCGAAGGTGGCAAAGGGTGATTCATTGTTTATCATAGTTCGATGGAGTGTGTGTGGTTTACCGGCACATCGAATAGGTGATCGTTACAATGAAGGCACCATGTGAATTTGCATGGTAATTCACACCCGCTTTGTGATCCTCGGTGTCCCAATCACAAACAAGAGGGGCATATCGAGATTTAAACATGCCATTGAAAAGTTTCAATGAATCTCATCCGAACCTAGGAATTCTCAATACATTTAGGACTTAAAGTTATGTTTTTCATGGTGGAGAATTAGTGAATCGTCATTCACTTACCTTCAAATTGTTTGCATATTAGATTACGGCATCCCTTTTCTAATGTGTAAATATTGTTGTTGGATCCTAGCCCTAATTTTCTTATTGGGTGATAATTAGGGATTCACATTCTAATCAATCTTTGTCCTTTCTACTTATAGATGTCAAACGCCAACAATGCTGCTGCGAGTTCTTTCACTTTGATGAGCCTTTGTCAAAAGGTCACCTTTGATGGAACGAACTTTAGCGAATGGATAAGATACATTCGCACGATTGCTCGCTATGAGGATAAGGAGTATGTCCTCGATGAGAAGCTCGCGAAAATCAACCCCGAAATTGCTACTCCCGCCGAAATCACCGCTTTCGAAACTCACGAGCGTGATGCAATGAAAGTGCATTGCATCATGATCGCGACTATGAACTCCGAATTCCAAAAGTCCTACGAGGACATGTATCCGTACGAAATGCATCAAGACTTATTGGAGAGATACCATCAAAACGCGAGACAAGAGCGTTATGAGATTTTCACGAACATGATTTCCGCTAAGATGGGTCATGGAGAGTCTCTTACCGTGCACTTGCAAAAGATGCAAAGGTATGTCGACCGCCTTCGCAAGTTAAATATTGACTTTGGGGAAGACTTGGCAATCGACATGGTGCTTCACTCTTTGCCTCCAAGCTACAATCAATTTAGGATGACCTATCACATGAACAAAGAAGAGGTCACCCTAAGCAAACTCCAAGGTCTCTTGAGGGTCGTTGAGAGCAACTTCAAGGACAAGTCTGTTGCACCAACTCCCAATCCGCCCGCTGCTCCTGTCTTGGAAATTGGACAAGGAAAGGGAAAGAAGAGGAAGGCTTCGTCAAAGAACCATCGCAAGGTGAAAGCCCGATATGGTGCCTCTTCTAGTGGGACCAAAGTTGATCCTGCTAAGCCCTGCTCCAACCCGAAGGAGGCAGAGTGCCACCACTACCACAAGATATGATATTGGAAGAGAAGCTGCCCGGAATACCTGCAAGCCATCAAGGAAGGAAAGATCAAGCCATCTTTCGCAGGTATATATACAATTAAATCTAATGATTCCCACAATACTTCTTGGATTCTTGATACCGGTTGTGGTTACCACATTTGTTCTAATGTGCAGGAACTAAGAAGAAGTAGAGACGTGGAGCATGGAAGAATACATCTAATCATGGGGAATAGAAGATCGTCGCCTGTGACCAAGATTGGAGTGTATTCTTTAGTGCTTAGGAATAGTTTATCTTTAGATTTGAACAATTGTTGCTATTCGCCATAAATGGCTAGAAACATCATTTATTTTCATGGTTTGTTTAGACAAGGTTTTAGATTTTCGTTTAATAATGAGAATGGTTCTATTTTAGCTTATCTAAATGGTGTCTTTTACTTTGAAGCTATACCATGTAATGGAATTTATGAAACTGTTATGATTGTTGATAACTTAGGAAATGATGTTTTGTACTTGGATTCTTCCAATAGTATGGATAAGGCATCCTTATGGCATTGTCGTCTTGGACATGTCAACAAGAAACGCATAGCCCAACTCCAAAAGGATGGAGTGTTGGAGTCATTCGACATTAGGGAAGATGACACATGCGAGTCTTGTTTACTTGGAAAGATGACTAAGTCACCCTTCGCTGGTACGTGCGAAAGGGGTGAGGGTCTATTGGACCTCATACATACCGATGTGTGTGGACCGTTTAGATCTACCACGAAGGATGGTAACCGCTTTTACGTGACTTTTACCGATGACTATAGTAGATATGGGTATATCTACTTAATCAAGCAAAAGTCAGAAACTTTTGAAAAGCTCAAAGAGTTCAAGAATGAAGTGGAGAATCAATTGGGCAGGAAGATCAAGATGCTTCGATCCAATCGAGGAGGAGAGTACCTAAGTCTTGAATTCCACGATTATCTCAAGGAGTGTGGAATAGTTTAACAATTGACGCCACCTAGGACACCACAATTGAATAGTGTGGCAGAAAGGCGTAATCGAACCTTGTTGGACATGGTTCGCTCTATGATGAGTCGTGCTTCGCTATCTATCTCTTTTTGGGGGTATGCTTTAGAAAATTCTGCCCATATCCTTAACTGAGTCCCTACTAAGAAGGTTACCAAAACACCTCACGAGATGTGGACGGGGAAAGCTCCTTCGTTAGCACATATCAAGGTTTGGGGTTGCGAGGCTTTCGTAAGATGAGATACTTACGACAAGCTCGAACCTCGTAGTGAGCGATGTATTTTCATCGGCTACTCACAGAAATCCTTTGGATATCTCTTCTATAGACCGAAGGACAATGTTGTCTTTGTTGCGAGGAGAGGAGTTTTCCGAGAGCGAGAACTCATAGTCCAAGGAGACAGTGGGAGGCAAATCGATCTTGAAGAGATTCAAGAGTCGATAGATGATGGAACCTCAACCGTTGGCGCTCAACCCGAGGAGGAAACTCCGGTTGAACCGATTGACATATCATTACACTCTTAGACGTTCCGAAAGAGTTAGGTTTCAACCCCAGTTGTATGGTTTTCATATTACTACCGAAGGGGACACGTATATTAGTGATAGTACACTAATAAATCTTGATGAACCTAATAGCTATAAGGAAGCCATGGCAGGCCCGGAGTCTGCGAAATGGGAAGAGGCAATGGATAGCGAGATCCAATCCATGTATGATAACCAAGTTTGGAATTTGGTTGATAATGTGCCCGGACGTAAGCCCTTGGGTGCAAATGGATCTTCAAGAAGAAGACTGACGTGGATGGAAAAGTACACACGTATAAAGCGCGATTAGTTGCGAAGGGCTTTACACAAACTCCCGGAGTTGACTATGAAGAGACATTCTCACCAGTTATGAAGATAAAGTCTATTAGAGAGATGCTAGCTATTGCCGCATTTCATGATTATGAGATTTGGTATATGGATGTCAAGACCGCTTTCCTTAACGGAAAGTTGGCTGAGGATGTTTACATGGCTCAGCCAGAGGGGTTTGTGGATCCGAAGCATCTGAATAGAGTGTGTAAGCTTGAGAAGTCCATTTATGGACTAAAGCAAGTGTCTCGCAGATGGAATCTTTGCTTCAATGAGAAAGTCAAAGAGTTTGGATTTGTACGAAGCGAAGATGAGTCGTGTGTATATGTCAAAGCCAGTGGGAGTGTAGTAAGCTTTCTCGTTCTATATGTCGATGACATATTACTCATAGGAAACGACGTCCCGACTCTGCAGGAAGTTAAGCCCTGGCTCGGGAAGTGCTTCTCTATGAAGGACCTCGGAGAGGCTTCCTATATTTTTGGTATAAGGATAGTAAGAGAAAGAAGTAAGAGACTAATAGGACTTAGTCAGAACACTTACTTAGAGAAGGTACTAAAAAGTTTTAGTATGGAAAACTCGAAGAAGGGAGAATTACCGATACAAAGCAATGCCAAGTTGAGTAAGACTCAAAGCCCGAGTACCGAAGCCGAGATAGCTGAAATGAGCCGAGTTTCATACGCTTCCGCAGTAGGCTCAATCATGTACGCTATGACTTGTACTCGCCCTGATGTAGCCTTTGCTTTGAGCATGGTTAGTAGATATCAAGGGAATCCAGGCAGAGCCCATTGGGTTGCGGTGAAGAATATCCTTAAGTACCTTCGGAGGACGAAGGAATGGTTCTTAGTCCTTGGAGGGAGTGATGACTTGAAGGTGCGAGGGTATAGTGACGCCGGTTTTCAGACCGACAGGGACAACTACTATTCGCAGTCGGGTTGGGTCTTTACCCTGAATGGAGGAGCAGTAACTTGGAAGAGTTCCAAGCAGGAAACCGTAGATGATTCAATGTGCGAATCAGAGTACATCGCAGCGAGCGAAGTGTCAAAGGAGGCAATATGGCTAAAGAACTTCATTGGTGATCTTGGAGTTGTACCTGCCATAAAGGAGCCCATGGAGATTTTCTGTGATAATGAGGGAGCGGTTGCCTTGACCAAGGAACCGAGAGATCATGGTAGATCACGACATATCGACAGAAAATATCACTTTATTAGACATCGTGTAGAAGAAGGACAACTCATAGTGAAGAGAATATCATCAGAAGATAACCCAACAGATCCGCTTACGAAGGGACTGAGTAGGGTTAAACATTTGCAGCATGCTAGGAGTATTGGGCTGAAGGATGATATTAGCATAGATTAGATAGTATTAGAAACGTGTAATAGATAAATGTAATTAACATTTGGTTATTAAATAAAGGAGTTTTATTTATAAGTAATGTTATTGTCTTATGTTAATTGTTTAACTATTGTTTCACTTTGCATGTTTTGATTTCCAGAATAATTGAGTTTATTAAGAATAACCGAATTGTTCAAATAGTCCACAATTGTTCATATGTCGGAAGTAGATATGAATGAAGATTGTCATGAATAGGTGTGTAGAGTGTCTAAATGGTGTTAGACATAGCAAAAGATTGTTGCAACGTTCATAAGTGCTTATGAACTAGGTTTGAGCATTGGAACAAACCCACGCTTGCTGGAATCACCTTATGGAATGTGATAGTAAATGGGTGATCGCAAGACGATAATATCATATAGTCTTAAAACCTAGATATATGGTTTGTTATTGGTTAATTGATTGTACATTGATAATGCAAAAACGCATTGGTAACTCGATGTTATAAAACGCATTATTGTGTGCAGTTGGTTAATGAATAAGTAAATGCATATAAGTCGAAGTTTATCTGTAACTTTTATCCTAAGAAGGAAAAAAGCGATATCTCGGCCGCTCGATGATTTGATTTAACTTATGTGCCGGGCCCGGTCAGAACTGAATTGATGTGTTCGATTATGTTGTATGTCAAATAAATCGGAAATTGAGAAACCAAATGCTGGACTAACTATTCCATAGTATTGTCAGCATGATATCTAACAGAGGACTGTACGATCCCTTATCTGAAGGACAAGATTGATTAGATCAGAGTTTGATAGCGTCTTTGAGAGCTACGATTGCAAATCGGAATGTACCTGCGCATATAGTTACTAGACTTATCCAAGTGGGAGACTGTTGGAATAGTGTCTAAGGCTGTAACTATGTTAGGCAAGTATTTGACCCGATTGTGCATGGTCCTTTTGGGTTGCCTTCACCATAGCAACTTGGTAGGATGATTTATTATGAGAGAATAGATATTATTAATATATTATGAGAATAATATAAGGAATAATAATATAGTTATTTGATTAATATAAGTCATAGATTAATTAGTATTAATTTGGTGACTTAAGGAGATTAATTAAATAAGAGGGTATAAACTGTCAATGCTTGATAGTTAAACTTTAGACTGTAAATCCTTATTGGATAAAGGGTTGGATGAATTCTAGGCTAGGATAAGTCCTAAATTCATCCAAGGCATTATCTTGGAAGGATTTGGATTGCTTTGAGTAATAGTTATCCAACTAGGGTTTAAGTTGTAACCCTTAAGGAGTCTACAAGTATAAATAGACCCTATGGGTGAGGGAATTCGACACATCATAAAAAGTAAGGATACTCTGGTCGAATTCCTTCCCTCTCCTCTCTCTCAAATCATCCTCTTTGCTAGTTGGTGTTTGTAAGCCATTAGAGGAGTGACAATTGTGACTCTAGAGCTCCAAGACAACAAGATCAAACAAGAGAATCAAAGGTATGTTTCTAGATCTGATTTTGTGTTGTTCTTACACCTAATAAGTCATTAGAAGCCTTGGATTCAAAGCATGTTTAATAGAGAAACCTAGATCCAAGCATTAGGGTTTGTATGTGCACTTAGGAATGTTCTTATGTACAAAACCCATCACCATCTTCCATCAACAATCGAAAGAGCCGTTTCGGTCCCTCATCCTACAACAACCGAAATGAGAGTTTAGGTTCCTCATCCAATGGCAAACAGAATAACAATTTCGGTCCTCCAGCCTACAAGTATGATCACAAAAACCAAGAACCTAATGTCTCTCCTAATTCCAAATCTCTAAATTCCAGTCCTTCTATCAAAAATCCTAGTCCGCATAAGTCAAGAAAAATTAAAGTTTTCACCATTAAAAGAAAAGATGAAACACCTTTAATTAAACGCACATATATGGTTGATATTTCTCTTACTATACCATGTCCTGTAAAAGGCTCACAAGGACCCAAGAAACTTTGGGTTCCTCAATCTGCTTAATTTTTTGCAGGTTATACGTGACGAGCAGTTTGACGAAGAATGGTACATTGATAGTGGCTGCTCGCGTCACATGACAGGAAGGAAGGAGGTACTAAGGGAGTTTCGCTCTTTCCAAGATGGCGGTATTGTAAAGTATGGCAACAACTCTTTTGGAACTATTAAAGGCTATAGAATGATCACTAATGGTGAATTCTCTATAAGGAAGGTTGCATACGTTGAAGGGCTCCAACACAATCTCATCAGTGTATCACAGCTGGTGGTTGGTACCGGGTTAAAGGTATCATTCAACGATGAAGGATCAGAAATTGTCGAGAAGAATTAAAGCAACGTTCTATTAAAATCCAAGCAAAAAGGAGAAATGTATCCACTGAACCTCAATCCGATAAGAGGTAAACCAGCAGTCTGTTTACTCACAAAGGCTCACTCCGATGAAAGCTGGTTATGGCACAGAAGACTCTCTCACCTGAACTTCAAGGACATCAACAAATTAGTTTTAGGTGATCATGTTCGAGGGTTGCCAGTTCTGAAATTTGATAAAGAACATCTTTGTGCTGCATGTGAAATAGGAAAGAAAAGTCGGAAAAGTCATCCTTCTATCATCAATACCAAGGTGATAGAACCACTGGAATTATTGCACATTGATCTATGTGATCCCTCGTCCATCGAAAGCATTGGGAGAAGCAAACACATTCTAGTTATTGTGGACGATTTATCGAGGTTTACGTGGGTTTTCTTTCTCAAGCAAAAGTCTAAAGCAACTCCAAAGCTCATGCTCTTCATTAAACAAATCAAGACGCAACTAAGAAAGGTAGTCTGTAATATAAGAAGCGACAATGGCCTGGAATTCAATAACAAAGACTTTGAGGGTTTTCTTGCTGAAAAAGGGACATCACACAATTTCTCAGCTCCCTATACTCCGCAACAAAATGGCATTGTTGAAAGGAGAAATCGGTCACTATGTGAAGCTACTCGTACCATGTTATGTTTCGTGTCCTTACCGTTGTACTTCTAGGCTGATGCAATCGCAGCTGCATGTTATACTCAGAATCGATCATTCTTGAATAAACGATTCTCAATTACTCCTTACGAGATCCTGAACAATCGAAAACCAAACGTGAAATTCTTTCATCTGTTCGGTTCAAGGTGTTTTATTTTCAACTCCAAAGAGAATCGAAACAAGTTCGATGTCAAGGCAGATGAAGGAATTTTCTTAGGCTATTCCCTGAACTCCAAGGCGTATAGAGTTCTCAATAAACGATCAAAGAAAATTGAAGATACATACTATGTCACTTTTGACGATAGTTATGTTAAGAAGCTGAAATCAACAGAAGATGCATCACAAGATATATTTTCTAAGAATGGTTGGGTTACCATCTCCATCTCGAATATTTTTGACCAATTCATGCTCTTGTTTGATGAGCATCAAAAGGCGATTGACTCTGAATCAACTGCAAAAGACAACAAAGTTGATAATCTGAAAGAATTTATTGAAGATGCTACTAAGAAGATGGCTGAAAATCAATCCAAAGACACCGAAGGCGCAAACGCAACCGAACCTTCTGGTGATCATACTACTGTCCAGAGGGAGGGTTCCTTTACTCCTCACGATCACGGTACTTCATTCCAGGGGGAGAACTCATCGCCAAATTCATCCATCTCCACTGAAATTCCAGTCAATGAAGAAGATACAAATGCTAGTCCTGAACAGGGTTTATTCTTCGAGGGGGAGAACACCAATGTTGGTGATGATGACATCATGTATGAACTAGGGGAAGAAGTTAATGCTGAACTGAATCCTATTTATGATCCAACGTTTCCTCCACTTGTTAAATGGACCAAAGATCATACACAAACTCATATTATTGGGGAAACATCGGAAAAAGTGCTAACTCGCTCTCAAATCAAAGCGAAACAGGCTGCACTTTTTTCAAAAGTAGAATTATGCATGTTCAACTCATTCGTCTCTAAAATTGAACCAAAAACTATCAACTCAGCTCTTGATCATTCAGACTGGGTTCAAGCAATGCAAAATGCGTTAAATGAGTTTGAGCAAAACAAGGTGTGGCGTCTTATTCTAACTCCTAAGGATGCTTCGGTTGTCGGTCTCAAATGGGTATTCAAGAACAAGATGGACAAAGAGGGGAACATCATTCGTAACAAAGAGAGGATGGTCGTCAAAGGATATTGTCAGGAAGAGGGAATTGATTATGAATAAACCTTCGCTCTCGTGGCAAGATTAGAATCTTTTCGTATCTTTCTTGCGTACGCTGCTCACAAGAAGTTGAAGTCTATCAAATGGACGTCAAATGTGCTTTCCTCAACGGTGAACTTGAAGAAACCGTATATGTTGAGCAACCGCCGGGCTTCGTGAACGAGAAGTATCCCGATCACTGTTATATTCTTGAAAAAGCAGTATATGGTCTGAAATAGGCTCCCAGAGCATGCTATGAAACTCTTACTCGTTTCTTAAAAATGTCTAAATTCAAACGAGGTTCGGTTGACCCAAACTTCTTTCGTAAGCGAGAAGGTAACCACCTTATGATAGTCCAAATTTATGTTGATGACATCATCTTTGGCTCCATGAATCCTAGCTTAACAGCGGAATTCAGAAAGTTGATGGAAACTAAATTTGAGATGCACTCAATGGGTCCAATTAACTTTTTCCTTGGTTTAAACATTAGATAGGGACCCGAAGGCATTTTTATCAATCAGGAAGCATATACCAAGACTTTTCTAACCAAGTTTGGAATGATGTGAGACTCCAAATTGAAAGTGCCTATGGCTTTTGGTACTAAACTCACACCATCCTTGGAGAAACCAGCAACTAATGTAACCATATATCGACAGATGATTGGATCTCTGATGTATCTCACAACCAGTAGACCTGACATCATGTTCTCTGTCTGTTACTATGCACGATTTCAAGCCAACCGACGAGAACCTGATCTTCAAGCAGTGAAGAACATCTTTCATTATCTGAAGCGAACCTCCTCTCTCAGCCTATGGTATCCCACCAACTCAGGATTCTTCGTTCAAGAATTTTCAGATGCAGATCTGGGTGGTTGTGGATTGGATTGTAAAAGCACCACCGGAGGATGTCAATTTCTTGATGGTAAATTAGTCAGTTGGCAATCCAAGAAACAGACATGTGTTTCGTTATCCATTGCAGAAGCCGAGTACATTGCTGCAGCATCCTGTACATCTCAAGTCGTATGGATACAAAGTCAACTTCGGGATTATGGGTTAAACATGAAGAAAATCCCACTATATTGTGACTCTAAAAGCCCAATTAGGATTTGTCACAACCCAGTACAACACTCCAAGACAAAGCATATAACTCTGAGATATCACTTCATCAAAGATCACGTCGAAGATGGTAACGTAGAAATTCACTTCATTAGAACGACTGATCAATTGGCAGACATATTCACGAAGGCCTTAACAGAAGCAAGCTTCAATAAGATTCTACAAGGTCTAGGAATAATGCAAGCCGAGTCTGTACCGAAATTGTCTTCTCTCTCATAAAGGTAACAAGCGAAATTGAGCGAAACGAAATGAACCGAACGTTCGGTCTATTTCAGGTTCGGTCCATTTCAGGTTCGGTCTATTTTGGGTGAAGTTGGTCCATGAACCGAGCGTTCGGTCTATTTCGGGTTCGGTCCTTCTGACTTGTTCATTATTTTAGAAGGCATTTTGTTTTCCTTATAAAAATTCTATATATATATATATATATATATATATATATATATATATATATATATATATATATATGTTTGGCTCTCAATGGCATTGCTAAGGCAAGTAAATAGTTTTCCTAGTTAGGTGTCCCTAGAAGCATGTTGTTGTATGTTGACTAAAGCCTCGACAGATTTTGAGTGAAGCCTTAATAACATGATATATACCAATCATGTTTTCCCAATCCAGGCTATGTGATTCACTCTAATCATGAGCTACCTTACTCTACTCACATTGAGTTTAGAGTTTTCTGCTTGGTCCTTCTGCTCTTTAATGCAGAGGTACTTTCGCTTCTTATACCATCTCTATCATCTTTCTCCATTATAATTCATTTCATCAATATAACCCTTGAGACTCTCAGTCTTAACCACTAAAGTTTATGGTTATACAACATTTGTGTTCATGATCTTAGTCTCATGCTACTATGTACTAAGTCAAACCCAAAGTTCAACACCACTAATGAATTAACGGTGAATCTAACGATTCAAGATCTTACTTGTTACCCTATGAAATCTCCTTTTTCTTTTGAGTGATCTTTATGAGTTTGCCTTTCACCAACGCTTCTCTAACCCTAAAAGATCTTTTTTTTTAGATTTCCTCTTTACCTTGTCACTATAACAATTTATCCTACCTACTTGTTCAACAGATCACAATGATCTCACAAGTACTTCATTCAAATTCGGTCTTATGTTAAGTATCGAAATTTTGAATTGAAGCAAAAGCCGACCCCTTTAACCTTTAAAAGAGGCCTTTCAAAACTTATCAAAAAGTTATTGATCGTTATTCCATGGGAAACCAAGCAAGCACTTTAATGTCTCTCTTGACATAGAAGGAAGTGATTTCTGCCCAGAATCATTTGTTTTATGTCAGATTTTGACATCACATATGATCACTAAAATCTCGTTTTATTTCCTTATCTTTTACACCCTATGCACGAAAATTTTAATTTTCCAAATTCTAGTTCTGATTTTGTTTGATCATTAAAGTGCTATAGGTACATAGACTCAAGTGTCATATGAAACGATTGGGTTAAAGTGGACGCTGACTCAGCAGCTATCCAAACAACTTGGAGATTTGAAAAAGTGCATTTTATTAAACGGTGTGAAAAAGGGAACGTTTCTTTCTCTCTCTTGTGTCATCATCGGCACGCCAATTGTAGACCCATCAACTCAGGCGCTATTTCTGAGATTTTCCAAGATTTCAGCTGAATTTTTCTCTCTCCTCAGTGTACCTATAAAAGGAATTGGAAAGGGACATTCTCATTCTTTATCACTTCCAAAATCCTCTCAAAGAAACGCGGTGATTCTCTACAACTGTTCATTATCTTCTTCAAGCTACATCCATGGCGGACTCATCCTCAGTTCACGATACCTCAGTTCGTCAACCCCTTCTCACCATTAAACCTCAACAGAATATGATCATCGATCTTACACCGTTCATCTATGAGCCATATATGTTGTATGTGGTTGAGTGTCTCAAATACTCACCACTCGTCGACGCACTGACTAAAGTTGAAGTGGTTCCCATGCCGTGCTTGTCTCTTGTCTACTCTTTTGCTTTCTATGATAGGATAAGTGAACACATTCACTTTGAACTTCACAATGAAAAGACCTCCATCTCCAAGAATTGATTTTGTGCCCTAATCGGTCTTGCTCAAGATTCCTCTCTGGTAAATCCCGACTCCATTACTACTGGTTAATTATTTTCAATGTTCTATCAGATGGGGTATACTGAAACCCTAAAAGCCATTACAAAGTTCAAGAAGTCCTGCCTTCCTCCCCAATGGAATGGCCTTTTTACGTTATTATTCAAAGGACTGTCTGAGCAAAGCGCCGGCTCCGATTGTGCAAGCAAATCCTTCATGACGGTACTATACGGGTTGGACCATGGCATTAACCTAGATTATGGGACCATCATATGGCAGCCATTGGTTCAAATCCTGGTTTCTTCATCCAGGAATTTTGAGATATCATGTGGGCGTTTTTGGTCTATCATCACCCAATGGGCAATGGACCGCCTTCGTGTTCCAACAATGGCGGATTCCTTACTCTCATCCATTTCTACCTTTCATACGATGAAGATCATTGTTACTGATCCATCGAAGTTTTCGTTTATTAGCTCCATTCCTGAACCGATTCTCAGTCGCATTTCTGAGTCGAGTAATGTTCGAAAAGAATACAGGAAGCGTCTATCGGCTAGACCGAGAGAGATTACACAGGCAATGGTTCGGTCCATTGAGGAGGCTGACAAGCCAACTAAGAGGGTCAAAAAGCCTGAAACACAGAAGGGAGAACAAGTCACCAAGCAAACCAAGGGGCAAACCCCCAAGAAGCGAAAGACTGATAAAGTTGCCCCTTCTCAGGCTCAACCGAAAAAGCAAAAGAAGCCAGCTCGGAGACTTATTCTGCAATCTTCAAGCGATTCAGAATATGTCCCTCCTAGGCACAACAATGCTCCTCCATCAGAATCTGAGAGCGAAAGCTCAGAAGAAGAGGCTTCGGGTCGATGTGATTCTCCACCTCGCTCTCCTACCCCAGACATTCCAGTTCGCTCCAATCCCCCTTCACTTATACCTGTAACAATCCTAGTTTTCACCTCTCAACCATCCACTACAATTCCCATTCCCACTCCCACATTCACAGATACCACCACTACCACACAAACTCGCTCTACTATTCCTGATCCACCTGCACCCAAACCTACAGTCACAACTGAACCACAAGTTACAACCGAACCTCCACCTTCTTCCAAACCTTTATCTCCTATGCAATTTACTAAAACAACCCCTATACTGGGTGGTGAGGATTTGGAGTTTGATTCCACATACTTCAGTCCTTACACAGTGAAGATCGATGACGATGACGATGAGCCAGTTACCAAACGTCATTTAAAGGCCGTAAACGAAAAGCTTGACAAGCTGCTTTCCTCCTCTTCCTCTACATCTGGTGCTTATTCTGAAGCTGCCTTAAAGGCTTTGTTCTCCTCAATTGTCACCGAACACAGCACTGCTCTATCCGATGCAGCCAAGGCAATTGCGGCCTCCACTTCCCAATGCCAATAGGCCTCCATTGTTGTTGATGCTTCCACCAAGGAATGCAAGGAGGCGACCGCAAAAGTCGATAAACTAGTCTCTGAAGCTCACATATTTTTAGATTCATTGCAGGGTGTTGCTGCCAAAAATGCTAAAATGGTCAACGCTTCAGTTGAGAACCTTCAAAAGTCCATTCAAGCTGAGCGCTCGAACCTTGAAGCAGCACGCCTAGCCATTCAACAAGCCAATGAGAAAATCCATGCTAATGTCCACGATCGCTTAACTCAACTGGAAGCGGAGTTAGCTGTGGAGAATCGAATTATGGATGAGCTTGACCGACGTACCTCCCAGCTTAAATTACAAACTCAGAAGCTGCGTACTACTGAGGCTGCACTTAATGACCTCAAGTCAGAAAGGGAAGTTATCAGGAGTTCTGCTAGAGACGTTCACTCCATCCTTCTTCATCTTGTTGAGGCTCATGATTCGGACATCACTATCACTGTGAGACGTCATTTAGCGGAAAAGCTCAGACCGGCGTTGGATGTTCTTAGAAGCATTGAAGGTGTTCCGGTTACCGGGGTCCAACCGAAACAAGGGGGAGAGAAAGTGTCATCGCAACCTCCTCCTTGCGGATCAAAGCCATCAGCTGGATCGTCTGCTGGACCGAAGGGTAATGTTGCTTCGGTCAGCAACAAAGACAAAAAGAAGAAGAAAATCGGTGATGATGACACAGACAATGAAGAAGATGTCTATGCTGAAAATCCCACAAATCCCTTCCAGAAGGTTAAAACTTCAGAAAAAGAACTGGAAGAAAACATCAAAAAGCAGCAAGCCGAGCTGGAAATGAAGCGAAAGGAGATTGAGCTCCTTGAAAAGAAAAAGTCCATGTTTCCTATATGGACAAAAGAATCGTTTCAGAGATGTGTAGTTGATGAGCCAACTGTTCTCTGGCTCGAACCAATAATGTCCTTCGGTCTTGACAACTCCCAGGATGCACAGTTCGACATGCCAATCACTCGAAAGGCATTCATCTTCCACTGCTTTAACTCGACTGTTGCTATTCCTTCTCAGACCCGAAGGTAGATAGGGATCTTCTGGAATTTTACTTGGAGTTTACTCAACCCCAATACCTGACCTGGAGCTTAAAGAAGATAACTACAATCAAGGTGATGAAGCCCTATTCAGCAGGGAAATTTATTAATGTCAAATTCAGGGTGATTCGAGGAACCGAAGGCTCAGTCTACCATTTTTCCCTTGCTGATCTACCAAATCTCAACCCCATGACTGGATACTCCTCAACAACATTATTCTGCTGAATCCTCAGGAGTATTAGCCAATAACCGATCATGTCAAGCGTATGCTTGTTTGCTACATTCATGAGGTAGCGAAGATGGACCAGGAAATTGCCTCTGCTATACACAAGCGACCAACGATCAAACCCATGGGCAAATCTGGCAATGTCAATACCATGATCCAGGGGAAGATATTTTCAACGTATCACACGGTCATGTTTCTCAGGGGCGAAGGTCAAAAATGTATGTTCGCCCTTGTTGATAAACACCTCTTCTCGACGTCTTGTCTTGAGCATATCTTGGAGATCATACAGAGGTGCAACCAGAATAGTGTTGTTGATAAGAAGCTTTTTGTTGACATGCTAAGGTGGTACATTCGATTCCGACAGACTCTTCTTGCCATTATTCCTAAACTGTTTAAAGTTGTAAAGATAGTGAGGCCTGCTCAGAAGAAATAATCTCTCGCCTCATTTGACGCAAAGGGGGAGATTGTTGACTCTATTAGGTTGCGTCATGGGCTCGATCCATAGCCCAGTTTGAATGCCGGTATTGGGCCTGTCCAGCCGTGCATAATTTTGTATTAGGGATTAGTATATAAGTTGCATGCATGCAGACTTAGAAGTTAGCGCTTTGATTGTTTTTGTTTCAGATTTACTGTAAACCCTAGCTCGCCTCTACAACGGAAGTTCTTTATCGAGCTCTGCTGAGGCATGACTTTGTTTGAATCATAAGCATAAGTTTAATTCTATTTTGTGTTCTTACTCATATTAATCTTAAACTATTTGATTACTTTTATCGTGCTTGTGAAATATCTAATCGATCTAAGAGTTTTTATCTCTTCAGAAAATATATTATTTAATATTAAAGTTTAGTTTATATATAATTACACTTTAGTTTATAATCATTATTAGAAAAAAATTAAAAAGTCACGGGAGTTTCAAATGAATGTGATGAAAGGAAAATGAATAGGAGTTTCAAATGAATGTGGTGTTTAGAAAAATACTTCCTTTATAAGTATATAATGATGATTATAGTTTTGATTTCTAAGTCATTGTGATATATTCAATTATTTGATAATGTTATAAACCGCTTAAAATTGTATAAATTATATATAAAACATATGATAATCTATATATAACGGGTAACAAAATATATGAACAAAAATATGAACTACAACTTTTAGTAACATAAAAATACAAAAACATCTATTATAACATTTGTATTAAAAAAGATATATATACAACGAATAATAAAAATAATAAAAAATAAACACTACATCTTTTAATAACATAAAAACACTAAAACATTTATTATTACATTTATATTAATTCTTCATATTTAGATCACAAATCTCTTCAAATACATTAATGTTTTTAATGAGAAAAACTTTACAACCTTATAAAAGAAAGGAAAATAAAAAGTTATTAGTGATTACTAATTAATAATCATAAGTTAAAAACTCTTGAGTTGTAACTAATAAATATACATAAATTAGAAAACTCTTGAGTTGTAGTGTAGTTTCAAATGAATACAGTAATTGGAAATTAATGTATTATTATTATTATTATTATTATTATTATTATTATTATTATTACTATTATTATTATTATTATTATTATTATTATTATTATTATATTCGTCTAAATTCAATTATTAAACATAAAGATATTTAATTATAAATTTATAACATACATAGGTGCATATATATGTTAACCAAATCACATATAATATATATTTTCATAAATGTCATGGTAATTCTTGTCGTATTAATATGGATAAATTATTTTCATATGAAGAACATATCATGATAAGTCATCATAATTACATATCAAATGTTAAAAATTATATTATCTTTTAAATAATGTATTGTAACTATGTTGTGTAGAATAACCCAACAAAAAAATAATAGAAAATAAACCTAATAATCAAAATAGAAAAACCACATTAAAATAAATAAGAGCATTGGGTGGTTGAATATATAAATAAAAATGTTACACAAATATACGTTTAAATCAAAAGAAAAAACAAACATTCGTCTACTTTGCTAAAAAAAACTATATCCATTTTCTGAATCTTCTTTCTTTATTAACACCATTCAACCATAGAAACTTGATGATAATTCTTCACTAACCTGCAATCAAAATGTTTTTCTTGAAAAGAAGAATGAGAAAGATATTTCAAGCAAAACATTGATGTTTGGAGAGTCAAATTCAAGATTGAGTAATACATACAAATCACATATAAAGATCAAATGAGAAATTGAATATAAAGAAAGAATAGAAAAGCTTCATTTGTTTTGGTTGAAAAAAAAATCATATTACAATTATCATCGATGCGACATAACTCATTTCTTCAAATCGTCATATTTTGATCGTGAATGCTTCAACTATATGAAAACTTTTGAATCATAATATCTTCAACCAAATGATGACTTTTTGTAAGAAAAATGTACTAATATAACTACATATATAATGAAGGAGAAAGGGTGTGGGGGTTTCAAATGCATGAGGTGTTGAACTTATACAGTGTGTGATTTTCTTGGAATGAGATTATGTGTGATTAATTACTTTGAAGGTGGAAGAGTGTGAGGTTTCAAATGCATGAGGTGTTTGTAAATTTTTATAGGGGTTTCAAATGCATGAGATTCAAGAAAAAATACTAGCTTTATAAGTATGTATGATAGAATATTGTTTAGCCTGGAATCTTATCATGTTTGTGGAACTCCCTTTTTGGTTCTTTTGTTCCTATTGACGTTTGCAAATGGTGTTATCTCACAACCCTCATGTTTACTTTCTTTTAGGCCATTTAGTAATATACTACAAGTGTTCGCCTAAATGCTTGCATGAAGCAATCAGTTGATTTAGGTAACATTTTCACAATGGGTCAATCATGTTGGTCTAGGTAACATGTTCACAATGGGTCTGTTGGTCGTACAATTGTTACTAAAATAACATTTTTTTTTTCAATTAAATTGTGAAAATTGAGTTAGGTTTGTGATATAGTTACCTAGAAATTAAATTGGTAGTTGTAGAATATGGCTTAGAGTAAACATGATATACACGGAATGATCCCTTGTGGACGTTCATAAATTTTGTTCAGATTGTCATTTTATTAAAAAAGACAATATGGAAATTTTATTGAAGTAATCATGTGATATTTAATATAATATTACAAGTACATTTTATTATGGAGATATTTTATTTATAATTGGATTTTTTTTCATTTATGATTTTGGAAAATCTAAAGTTGGGTAGAATTCTTGAAATGTGCTCAGGTAACAAAACCTCAATCTTTCGGGTAAATCTTTCGGATTTTACTTCAGGTATCCGTATGGCATAACAACAAATAATAATCATGGAACTTTTTGGTTTTCGATCTATATGATACTTGTTGGATTTCATGGTGTTTGTTTTGAATTTTATTCCCCTTAACTTCCTCTTGCACAATTGGAAATAGATTAAATAAACAACTTGAACTTAAGACTCCTTTGGTTGCCTACACGAGCTAACCAAACTTAATTTCTTCATATTTTGTTGACTAAGAAATGGTATAGAAATCTTAATTCCATTTTTTTGTGTATTTTTCTTCGGTATATAATTCTCACAAAAGATTTAGAATGTAAAAAATGACAAATGACAAAATTATAAGTTACTTTTTTTCATAAACTATTGTTTGTTTTACATACTCCTATGTGTTTTTAGAATGGAAAAAATGACATACGAAATTGTAAGTTATTTACTTTTTCATAAACTATTGTTTGTTTTACATGGAAGTGTTTTTAAAAAGAAGACAATTATAAAAGAAATGTATTTTAGTCATTTACATAATATAAATGAGTGAATTTTGGAATTGAATTCCATGTTTTCAAGAAAAATTAATTTTTTGTATTCCAACTAAATTTTGTTCCATACCCATTTGCAACTAAACACCAGAACAAAATGGAATTGAATTTCGATTACGGTGGAAAAGCTTCATCCCAGCCTTCGAATAATAATTCTAGCATTACATAAAAAATAACTAGAATAAATTTCTCTATTTGGGAAATAAATGTAACTAAAAAAAGTTAGTAGGAATTGAAAATTTGGAAACCAACAATTCTAGGCATCAACAATACATAAGAATAATTATTTCCTCGTCCGGAGCTATTGTCTAAACTTTCCAAAGTACACGACATCACCGGCATATTATCTACATATTATCTGAAACAATCGTGCACAACTTCATGATTTCTTTTTAAAGGACATTTTTCTCGTTCTAAAACGATAACTTTGAATTTCTTGTTCTTGATAATACGTAATTGTTGTTTTCATAACTTTTCCAATAAACACCGACTCCAGTATCGAACGAAGTAGAAGATGATTATGACATTGTAAATTGTTAAAATTAATATAAAGTGGTAAGTAGTTGTGTTGTGAAAAAGAAAATTGCAATTAGTATTTGTAGATTTTGAAAAAAAAAATTAAAAAAACGGAACGATCTTGAATTCATGTCCCTCAACAAGCCTCACTGTACACTTTGTGCATGATGGTGTGGTGTTACCGTATGTGTGTGGTGCCAAACGGCACTAACAACACCCTTTTTGTGCCATACACATACTCACCAACCTTAGGTTGAAAATAACCATATAACGGAATTCAGTTGAAATTTACAAAAGCAGTTAATTAGTTGAGGAATTCAACTTCAAACATTTTTATCCATATTAAAGATGCCCAAATATAATTTTAACCCTAGAATTTCATAAGCAAACACCTTTGACCTCTTAGAGGTTGTTTGGATTGCTTAGCTTCAAACGTTCTTTTTTGTAAAAGGATTTTTGGTAAAATGAGTTTTTTAAATTGCGTTTAGATTAGTTTTTGAGGGGCAAAAATGATATTTAATGTTGTTGAGTGGATAAGTGTTTAATGCTTGGTAAGTTTAAAGGTATTAATATAATAGGATTTTGTCTATTGTTTTAAAAAAAAATCTTTTATGCTTTCCAAATAACTTTTGGATTTTTTTGATTTTTTATAAAAATTAAAAGTTAAAAATTATTTTAAAAATAATGTCAAACACCAATTATTCTACTTACCCTCCCCTCGCGAAACAATGCTCACGAATTTTAGCGTTTCACTACATCCTTCTTAATAAATGAATGTTTTTTTACCACTTGTCCTCTTCTTATTCATTTGGACACATGATATTTTTTAGATTTTTTAAATTTTCTATTTTCCACTTGTCATTTTATTAAATTAAAATTCCACATTTAATGCGTAAGGTAATATATATGTAAATTATTTATTATAAAAAATTTATATATGTAATGTATTCAATACATTAAAGTCTCATTAATTTTAATAATTCAAATTTTTCTCATTTTTTCTTATAAATTCAAACTTTTCAAATTGTTAAAATTTTATATTTGTTTTTTTTAATTAAACTCATATAATACATGTATCTCACACCTAGTTTCCCATCAAACAAAATAGAAACAGAATATAGTTCTCACATATGTGAAACATTTAATGGATTTCAGTTATTTACAAATAAGTACATAAGGGAAAGCCTAAAGATCTTTTAGGTGCTGTTTGTTTTTTCGAAGCGAAAATTCATGAAGTTTGCAGACCACCTCTGCAATCCTCTATAGCAGAAGAGGTGGAACAAACGGTTGCAGCCTATAATAAGAAGCATGTTTGTTTTTTAACATCTGCATACTGCTGCAGTAAACTAAAATTTAAATAAACTAATTTTATAAACTGAAAATAGTTCTCAACACTGAAATTTAATAATTCCAGCCTTAAAACATTGAAATAATAATAACAAGAACATGTATAAAAAACAAAAATATAAAACTTTAAAAAAAAAAAAAAAAAAAAAAAAAAAAAAAACCTTAAAAAAGTGTAAAAGAAGCTAATAGTTTTATTCTAGAAAAAAAACTAATTTTAAAAAACATTAAAAAAGAAAATAATAAAAAAAATTAAGAAAGTATTGCAAACGTTGTCTACAAAGTTCGTAAAAAATTACACGCGTTAAAAAAGATGTAACTGAAATTGAAAATATTATTAATAAAACGGTAAAAAAAATTAAAAAAATCAAGTTAAAAAAATCTTGGAAATTATAAAAATAAATTGCATCACATCCGTAAATAAAAATTTAAGAAAATCAAAGTTTAAAAAAAAAAAATTAAAAAGTTATACAAAAATTCTTAAAAAAACACTTAGAACAAATGAAAGCTGAAGAGGTTAGAAGAGGCAAGTCAAGTGCTGCGCCACGCAGCACACGCGCAGAGGTTTTGTAGTCTGAAGTCTTCCGAAAAACAAACTGTTGCAAGAGGATAAATGTTGCACGTGTGCTGCGCTGTACAGCAATAAGTGGTTTGAAGATGTTTTTATAGAAAAACAAACAACATCTTAATATTGGTGAATGTTGCTTGCATTAAAATGAGGGACTAGCCGAATTTTCAGAACTATGTCCTTCTTTTTGCTTATACTTCCAAAGTTACACCCTTAATTATTACATAATTGCAAGTAAATCCTCACTCTCCAAATCATACCATTATATACATGGGCAGTTACTTTTATGTATCGTAGAATATACCTTTTACCTTTCCAAATTGTACTTTAAGAACCGAACTTCATAGAATACATAACATTTCTCAAAATTACATTTCACTAAACATAGATAATTGGATTAAAATGGTCAAGATGTTGACACCATGTTGAATCCAAAGATGTTATTTGACCCTTTTCCAATTCGAGTTTCTTGTAGGGATGTTCATTAAGTTCCTTGAACAAATGTTATTGGTAATAAATTAAGTTGATACCATATGAAAATTTGAGTAAAAAGAGCATTGTTTTTTTGAGAAGATAAGTAAATATACATTCTTGACCTATAGACAAGGAATATATGATGTTAGATAAAAAATATACACAATGAACAATATATCATGTTGGAAATATATAAACAAAATCATCCTCAATGAACTAAAAATAAATACAACCATTTTAATTAGAAACATATATCATGTTGGAATGTTGGAATACATAGAAATACATCATGCTGAAAATATATTTAACTTACTTGATATTTAAGTTCAAGTTTCAAGCATTTCTACGATGGTAACATTCACGGATGTTTTTCAGGATCTCTTCAAGCATCAATAATACAGTTATGAAAACCATCAAAGAATTATGGTTATTTCATCCCTTGTATTACCAAAAA
The DNA here is from genome assembly GCF_052625555.1 of Lactuca saligna. Taxonomy (NCBI): domain Eukaryota; kingdom Viridiplantae; phylum Streptophyta; class Magnoliopsida; order Asterales; family Asteraceae; genus Lactuca; species Lactuca saligna. The sequence goes on from NC_136417.1 coordinate 151,139,641, forward strand.
TATTTTTTTTACTTTGTTGAATTTGTATCATTATCACACCAATCTTGTTCAATGACGATCGTCGTTCTTGCCAATACACAACCTCTCGCTCATCATTGTTCTTGCTAGTACACAATCTTTCACGTAATACTTCAACAACATCATACCAAAAGAGTAAACATCTGACAAAAAACATGGTCTCCACATGCTTCAGTATCACAATAACCAACTATAACCAAGAGAAGCCCGATGGACACTAAAAGTGTAACCATTGAATTACAATAACCGACTATATCTAAAAAATATGAATTTGTTGGCCTTAGCAAATTTGAACCGACCAAAAACATGGATCTTTGCATGCCAATTTTCCTCTAATAGGATGTTGGAGCTTTTAATATCACGATGCAATACTTTAAATTGGATCTCGATAGAAATATGAAGGTACACTAATCCATGAGTCATCCAAATTATATCGTAGAAGTAAGTCTAAAATTTTTTTAGATGTATACTTATACACAACGATACTATCATCAACCTCAATTATCGTTATCAGAAATATACATCAAATTTGAATGTATTTCCAAAATCTGAGATCTTGGATTCCAATTTTTCTCTAATAGGATGTTGGAGCTCTTGATATCACGGTGCACTACTATTAAAATCAATCTCCACTAAATTATGAAGGTGGTCTAACCCACAGGTCATCCCAATGCAGATCTTCTACATCTTGCGCAAGTTAGATCATTGCTTTTGAGATGTAAGTCTAGACTTCTCTTATGCATATACTCATACACAAGAATCTTCCCCATCACTCCCATAACAAAACCCCAAAAGATGAACTGAGTTTTCATGTTTATGAAAATAAATCATAGTAATTTCCTTCCAAAACTAACGAGTTTTTACCTAAAAGATAACAGGATTAACATAAACTGCTAATTAGCAAGAAAGAAACATCTCATATACATCTGAAACAAGTTAACAAGAAGCTAACACTTATTCATCTCGCCCACACGGTAGACCAACCACCCGCCAATTAGCAATTGCAGTATCTTCATCAATTTAAAACTACGATCTAAATTCAACTTAGGCCATATTCGTCTTTTGCATTTCAGATGTGAAAACAAAATTTTCATCTGAGTTGTTACGCTAGATTACAAGAAATATCTAAACGACTTTACCAGATGTGAAATAAAGCCTCGCAACAAATTCATCGGCGTCGCAGTAGCAGCAAGCGTCATTGTTGCAGTTTTGTTGTAGCGGCTAGATGGAAGTAGGGTTTGTTGAAGTTACATTTGCTTCCAAGCACCGATATTTATTCTATTGGGGTTTTACTTAATTTTTTTTTTTTCGGATTTTCCATTTTAAAATGGATTGTGTTTGGTAATCGGAGATTAAGTACAATATCTACGAAATGATAATGGATTTTTTTTTAATTATAATTTTTTGTTTGGGGGTACGGTTTAAATGGGAGTAAAATAAAATCAGAATTTAAATTTGAAAGAATATAAGTTTTGTTGAATTCAAATGTGTCTAGTTTTGGATGACAAATAATAAAATAAAAATTTTAAAATGTTACTAAAAATATTTTACAACCAAACTAAACCCAACTATTTAATAAAAAACTAGTTTGTCTTTCTTCTACCAATATAATATTACACAACTATAGTCTCTACAGCAAACCCGTTCATTGGGGTTTTGAGGATTTTAGAAATTCTTTATAATATTTAAGGCGACCGACTATGAATTGCAAGTCTAACGGGTCTAAAAAAAAGTTACAAAATTATCTTTAATTACTTTTATAAACCAGCTTTATATACATTTATGAAAATCTATATTTTCTAATCTATACTAAAAAAAAATTATTTTATCATATGTCATCATTTTATTGATTTCGTCACGTGTCCTATGACATTTTATGTTTTTTTCCATTTCATTAATTGGGACATGGAGTTAACGTTTAGTTTGTCATATTCATCAGAAAAATAAAGGCGTGCAAGTAAGAAAATGTTCTAGGAGAAACTCGAGATCATCAAGAGGAGAGTGCAATACCTATAAAACTAATACATGTTTGATGCTTTTATCTTCTAATTTCATATATATATATATATATATATATATATATATATATATATATATATATATATATATATATATATATATATATATATATATATATATATATATATATATATATATATATATATTCAGGGGTGTGACGGTTTTTTCCGGGTTTACCTTTAAACCATAAACAAAACATAAATATTCAGGAAAAGTAAACTTACAAAGATGGGAAAAGCGACCAGAGTTGTAAATGCAGAAGCAGCTTCAAAACCCCTTTTTTTTATTATAAGGGATATAATATGACGTACAGGAAAAGAACTAGGAATGTAAGAGATAAGCTAAGAGAATCAGAAATAAATTATTTAGAGAGCCATGAAGAAACAGATAACACCAAAGTTTCTTTTATTATGAATGTTTGATTCGATGATTTTTTACAATGGGTTATGCCCTTTTTATAGGCAAAGGGTAAAGTATGTACATCAAATTTAATCTTGACACGTTATATAAAATTACAAGATGCATAAACCAATTATTCGATATGACAACAAAAACATAAACCAATTATTCGATATGACAAAATTCTAAAGATATTATAACAAATGGTCCTCGAAGTTTTTCTAACTTGTCTCTTTGCATCACTTGTTGTAGAATGCTCCTTAATTTTAAAAGTTTTGATGAGTACTATCAATAAAGACTGGTGAACCTGGATCTGTGTCAAGCTGTTCTTCACTGTTAATGATATCTTCTAGTTTCAATAAGGTGTCTCCTTCACCAATGAATGGTAAAAGAATATGCCAGTTTGGATGAGACCATATTTGTATATAATTTCCTCCCGCTAGTAATTTACAATTTTCCGAATAAAAACTTGTCGGTAACAAAGGTGTTTTTTGTGTCATGCTTCTATCTTCTTTTCATAAATTCTGTAAAGTTGCAAAATTTATCTCTTGTTTGCATGATAACTTCTAAAGATATCAATGTTGTACCGTTCTTTGAGTGATGAAGATTATTTTTCTAGTTGGCATGTATGTATACTCATCTGCTATTGGAAAAGATGAAAAAAATTTAGCATCTAATTATTGGACTGATGTTGTGGGAGGCAATGTTTTCGGCTGTTAAAATAAACTTTTAATGAAATTTATTAAGAAGACTTTTTGTGCTGCTGTTGAGGCTAAACTCTAAGCAATCAATCATTCCATTATGATAAAAATTCACGATTTGTTCTTCTGGCATATATGTAATCTTTACATTTATCTGTAGAAGGAGTATGGGAGTATCTTCCCCTTCATCATTTAACCTTTGAAACACTGTAACTCCTTTGAAGTTACTTTCTTGAAAAGCAATATGTACAATCATTTGATGTAATTTATATAGAATTGATGGGAATTCTATACAAATTTTTTGGATACTATTTGCTCAAATTCCTTGAATTGATCGAGTGTTGGCTTCAAAGTTTGTCTCCAAGGAAGATCTAAAATGTGAGCTTTGAAACATTCATAATTTTTGTATATAGTTGTTTTTAATTTTTCATTTTTTTCCCTCAATTCTTTATATAAGATGTGTATTTTTTTGCTTCAAGAACTTTTATTTTTTGTTTTAAAATATTATTATCAATTTGGCTTTGTATATGTTGTGTATCTTTTCCAGATTGCATGAGTTGTTGTTGTAATTTAGCAATAATCTCCTCCTAAGCTTTTATCATTTGCTTAGAACTAGTTTTTGCTTAGTAAGTTCCCCCAAAGTGCCAACACCCAAATAGATAACATAACAACACGTATACTGAGCATCAGCCTGACTGGACCACCTCATAGGGCCTACAACCTATCTGGACCGCTCCCGAGCCTTTGGAACGTCTGGACCACCTCACAAGGCCTATAGCCTATCCGGACCGCTCGACGGGCCTTTGGCCTGACTGGACCGCCTTGCAGGGTCTTCAGTCTATTCATGTCGCCCTGGCTCTGTTGGCCTTCAGCACAAAGCAGGACTGCCTCAACCCAACCATACACACACATATGTCGACATACTCATATCACATAAACAATCAACATACAAGCACAAATCATACAAATCACTAAGCATAACATCATCTTATCTACCAAGATACCGATCTAACATATCATAATAGCGTAACAACATCCTATATACCAGGATACCGATCTAACAGATCATAACTACATACAAGCATGCTATAACCAGGATAATAATCCAAAGGGCCGACCTTGGTACCTTCGACCCTTTAGTACAGTGAGGAAAACTCACCTCACAAGTAGTGCTGAACTGGACTGAAAGTCTCCGACCGTTGTCTCACCGAAAATCGCGAACTATCCAAAATAACGAATACTAAGTCAACAGTTGCAATATCAATCTTAACCAAGGGTCCAACATAGAGTAATACTCCATTTTATCCTTTCCTTATGTTTGGCTAAGGCCCAACTCTAAATCCTTATATCCAAAAGCCCAATGTACAAGGACCCACAATTGGATCAAATTCCAAATTGGGCCTAAATCCCTTATTGGGCCTTACCCAAAGATCTGGTCCTCTAACTAGTCTATAATTACACTTATCAAGATGATCCAGGATGGCCCAAGCATTAAGGCCCGACAGATGGCCCAATACCTGAAGCCTAAAATAGTGAAGCCTAACATGCTGAGTAAGCGGGGCGTACTTAGTTGTACGCTTAGCGTAAATGACTTGACTAGAAAATGGGACGTTGACAACCTATGCTCGGCGTACACCTTGGTACGCCCAACATACGTTGTAGCCATGCAAAACTTCATTAAGTTCTTAATACACCTCATCCATACGTCCCAAGTTAGATCTATACTTTAAAAGATGTCCCAAACCATAAAGTTTCCAACTTTATCGTTATGCATGCCCTATAAGTCCATAAACTCAAAACCCTTGTTTGTCTTGACCATTTAAGACCTTTATAGCTTGAATGAAGCCACCAAATGGGACAAGATAGCATTTTTATGGTCTAAAACACTCTAAATCTTCTGAAAGGATAGATCCTTTGGTTTTAGAGTAGCTTAACTCATCAAAACCAAGAAAATGGACTCATTCACTCATAAAACTTCCATGCAAGATCTATGGGGAAATACAAGTAAAGGTAAATGCTTTTTACTTTCTGGAGCTTCCCCAAGGGATGAAGATCACAGATCCAAAGCTTGAATCCACGCAAATGTTCTTTAAGGAGTCTCCTTTTCTTCTTCTCAAATCAAGAAACTCTTACACACTCAAACTTACACATACACACAAGTCTAGGGTTTGGAAAAACATCTTAATGGTATGGAGGCTGAAAGTGTTGGGAGAAATGAGCTATAAGGATACTTATATACCACCCAAACCCTAAATATTAGGGTTTTCACCTTATGTGAGTATGCCCAACGTACACAAGTGTACACCCATCGTACTAGGGCGCGCCTAGTATGCTCAACGTACCCTTATGTACGCTCAACGTACTCCTCATGATCCTAAAATTACAATATTAGCGATTAGGGCAACTCATGGCTATACTCTTCCATCTCCAAGGACTAAAAGTGACAAATAATAATAAAAGCGAGGGTTCGAAAATACATACAATTTCAGGATGTTACAACTCTCCCCCACTTGACCTAGACTTTTTCCTCAAAGTCTGCTACAACAAACAGATCTGGATAATGCTCCCTCATCTCAGACTCCGACTCCCAAGTTAACTCGGTTCCTTTCTGATGTTGCTATTGTACCTTTACCAAAGATATCTCCTTATTATGCAAAGCCTTTATCTTCCTTTCCAAGACTGCCATCGGCTGCTCAACATAGTTCAGGCACTCATCGACCTGAATGTCATCCAAGGACACCACCTCATCCTCGTCTAATATGCACTTCCGCAATTGTGAAATGTGGAAAGTGCTATGAATATGATGGAGCTCCTTCGGAAGGTCCAGTCTGTATAACACTCCACCAACCCTGGAAATAATTTAAAATGGTCCAATATATCAGGGACCTAACTTTACCCTCTTCTTGAAGCGGATCGCACCCTTCCATGGTGAGACCTTCAGCAACACCATATCGCCGACCTGGAACTCCAATTCGGATCGGTGTCTATCAACATAACGTTTCTACCGAATCTATGCAGTCTGCAATCGCTGCCTGATCTATTGAATCTTCTCAGTAGTCTACAGAACCACCTCGGTCTGACCCATGACCCGGTGACCAACCTCACCCTAATAAACTGGGGTAAGACATCACCGTCCATACAACAACTCGAAAGGCACCAGTGCTAGAATCAAAGTTGTTGTAGGAGAACTTCGCAAGGGGTAGGTGGGAATCCTAGCTCCCACCAAAGTCAATGACAGAAGCCCTCAACATATCCTCGAGGCTCTGAATGGTCCGCTCATGCTGGCTGTATGTCTATGGATGGTAAGCGGTGCTAAAATGCAGCCTTGTGCCTAGTTCCTCATGGAACTTTTGCCAGAAATGGGAGGTGAATCGAACATCACGATCTAACACAACATAGACAGGCACCACGTGGCGAGCAACGATCATACGAAGATACACATCGGCTAACTTCTCAGCCGACGAACTCTCCCGAATAGCCAAAAAATGGGAACTCTTGGTCAATCGATCCACGATGACCCATATAGCATCATATCCCTTCGCCATCCTCAGCAAATTGGTAATACAATCCATTGTGATTTGCTCCCATTTCTACATGCGAATCTCCATATGTTAAAGATTACCATGCGGCCTCTAATGCTCGGCCTTAACCATCCTGCAAGTCAAGCACCTTTCGACATACCAAGCGATCTCTCGCTTCATGCACGACTACCAGTAACTCAATCTCAGATCTCTGTACATCTTGATGGCCCCTGGGTGAATAGAAAAACGAGACTTATGAGCCTCTTCCAGCACGATCTTCCTAATCCCGCTAGACTCCAGAACCCATACCCGACAATAGCGAGTCAACAACTCACGACTGTCCTGAACAAGCCGGGTGTTCTCACCCTTGATCCTCTCAATCTTCCGATTTTCCTCTCACACTGCCTCGTCCTGAGCCTCTCTAATCAATCCTACTAGTGGGGAGTCCACAGAAATCCTCATACATGATGTCAGAACAGAAGATCCAACCGACTTGTGTCTCAAGGCATCCGCCACCACGTTCGCTTTACCCAAATGGTAAAGGATCTTGCAGTCATAATCCTTGACTACGTCTAGCCACCTGCGCTGCCTCATGTGTAGGTTCGGCTGATCCATAATGTGTCTTAGGATCTTGTGGTCAGTGTAGATGGTACAGCAGACCTGATATGGGCATATTTAGTTATAAAATTCATGCATTATCTTAATATTTTATGTTGTTTTTGTCTCATTTAATGAACAAAAGGTGCTTAATTAGTTTAGAATTTCATTTTTCAGCAACAATGACATGCTTGGGTGGAAAAGGAAGCAGAACTAGCAATTGGAAGCTTGGATCTTGGATTTTGAAGAAATAAGGATGTTGTTGGACAGCTTGACCCCTCGTCAGTGTTTTTGGCATATCTCATGAACCGTAACTCCAATTGACGAGATTCAAAATGTTCGGAAAACTAGACACAATTTTGGACGACTTTCATGTTTTGAGAAAATTTTGATTCCAAGACCCCATAAAGGCAATGCCTCCAAATGTTGAGAGCAAACACCACTGCCCCTACTCCAGATCATGTGTGGGATATCATGTCTCATGCAACTTCAACTACCACGATGCGTAGGTTATCACCCGTCCTCTCTGCATGGGGACCGCTCCCAGTCCAGTGATGGATGCATCATAGAAAACAAAAAACAAATCATCCACTCCCTCGGGGAGGATCAAGACTGGAGCCTCACACAGCCGCCGCCAAAGGGTCTCAAAATCCATCTGCTGCTCAAGGCCCCACCGGAAATCTACCCATTCCTCATCAAACGAGTAAGGGGTATTACAATCTTGGATAAATATCCGGTAGTACCCTGCTAAACCCAAAAAAACTTTTGATATCCGAGGAGATCTTGGGACCTCCCCTACATCACCGCCTCGATTTGGTAGGGTCGACCAAAATCCCATCTTGGTTAACGAGATGTCCAAGGAATTGAACCTCTCGAACCAAAACTCTCACTTCGAGAATAGGGGCAGTAGTAGTAGTAGATACAACTGACTTACCTTTCAAGTTGCTTTCTGTAGTTCTTAGAAGGCCTTGAAGCTTGCTAAGAGTAACCTCCTCCTTGTTCATATGATAGGTCATACGAAACTGATCATAACAAGAAGGTAAAGAGTGTAGAATCATGTCTATGGTCAACTCTTCATCAAATTTGACATTCAATTTTAGCAAGTAGTCAACATATCTCTGCTTCTTCTTCAAGTAGGCCATGATGGACTCTCCATCCTTCATTTTGGTTGTGATCATGGAGGCAATGATCTCATACCTTTCCTGCCGAGCACTTTGATGGTATCTTTCCATCAAATCTTGATACATTTCAAGAGGATAGTAGTCCTCATAGGACCTTTGTAGCTCAGTGGTCATGGTAGCAATCATTAGACACGATACCTTTGTCATATCCCTCTCATGAGTAGTGTGTTCAACGATTTTTTCAGGAGTAGCAGTGGTTACATCATTCTCCCCAAGCTCTTTATCTAGGACATATTCTTTGTCCTCATAACGAACAACCATTCGGATGTTTCGAATTCAATTATTGAAGTTCGAACCATTAAAAATGACCCTCCTACATAGGTTCACGAGGGAGAAAGAGCCTGAAGGGATTGGGTTTGAAGCATTTTTTGGGATGGACATCTAAAAAAGAAGAATAACAAAGTTTAGATTAGATGAGTATCCTTAATATAACACCGAAATGAAATATTAAGGCTAGGACCCAACACAATATTCTACAACTGCGAAGAGGGATGCCATAATCTAATTGTAAAATATTTGAAGGTAGGTAAATGATAATTTACCAATTTCCACCATGAAAAATGAAATAGATTATTAAGTTTTAATTGGATTGAAATTCCTAGATCCTTTGAGATTCATTGAACTTTTCAATGGCATGTTTAAATCTCATTTGTGCCCTTCAAGTTTGTGACTGGGATGCCGAGGATCATAAATAAGGTATGAATAACCATGAAAATTAGCATGGTACAACCGATATTACAAATCAACTAACCAATGTGTTGGTTAACCACACACACTCCATTGATCTATGATTAACATCAAGCTGCCTTTTGCCATACATTGTTAGTCCCAGATTAGTGTGTCAATTAACCACACCGCTCCACTAACGACTTAACAATGTGCAAAGTGAAATTTCATGGATTAGCATCATTTTCACATTTTTTTCTAAAGTAACTAAAATTAGGAATTTAATAAAAGTTTAGTTACTTTACAATTATCATAATACTTTTAATGAGAATCAATGTCATATCCTACCCGTTCGGCTAACGACCCTCCACCAGTCAAGGAAGCGGTGGGTGAGAGTAGACACCCATTAAATCATCATTTTATAGGATGTAATCTTATACCCCCTTATATGCCGACTTCGTGAATGAGACCTACTAATGGTAAGACTGACTAGTCTTACATATATATATATATATATATATATATATATATATATATATATATATATATACACATACATACATACATACATACATACATACATACATATATTATTATTATTATTATTATTATTATTATTATTATTATTATTATTATTATTATTATTATTATTAAACTTATAATATTATAAAGTATAAGGGTTCAATTTTAACTTTTAAAACTCAAGGGTTTGGAGTTAAAGTTTCATTGATGAGACTTTATAAATTCCAAAACTTGAGGGAAAGTTTTGAAAGTTGTCAAAAACTCTTCATTTCTATAACTTATGAGTTTAATATATTTTTAAAGATGAGACCTTTAATTTTCCATAACTTTAGGACAAGTTATGGAGGTCATTAAAATTCATCTAGATCAATTTTCAACAACTAAAATTATCATATAATTCAAGATTGATCTAACTAAACTCATAAACAAGATAATATCAAGTCAAAAATTTGCAAGCAACTTTGTTTATCATATAAATCAACAATTATCTTAAAACTTTGATAATTATCTTGTGATTGGATGAGCATAATCACTATCATATCATAAAAAACAGATTTAATGATGTAAACAGTTTGTAGTAGTGATTCCAATAGAATCTAGGCCAAGAAAACTCGAAATTCTATAACCAGAGCCATGAACTTGACAAGTGCATTAACTGACTCATCAAGTTTCCCTTGTTAATGAGTGGACTCATCGAGTCAGCCGGTGGACTCAGCAAGTTCACTAGGAAAAGGCCAAAAAATCGATTTTTTTCAACTTTGAAAATTAACAAGCGACAAGTATAACATAAAACAACCCTAGTATTTGATACCACTATTGGGTTTTGAGCACTATAACACTCCTATGGTTCACATGCAACCCTAGATGCTTTGGATCTATGGTTTCTCGAATTATACATGCATTTTCAATTTTTTAAAACATACATCCTAACTAGCATACAATAGTGGGTATATAACATAAGAATTAATTTAGATGCATACCTGTTGATGTAGGGTGTAGTTATTGGCCTTTGAAAGCTTTAACACCTCAAGTGTGATGCCTTTAATGTTTCACAAACACCAAATGCAAGAGGAGGCTTGAGAGAATAAGTTGTTTACCAGAAAATCAATATCAAACTCTAAGAATGATGGTGTAACTGATTTTGGTCATGAGGGGTTCCTTTTATAGTGCTACGGTTACATCTTTGCAAACCCTAATGACCTTTCATATTACTTAGGCTCCATGTGTTAAAATCTCCATGGACTATCTATCACACCCCAAAACTGGAACGGTGGAAACGTTCTGGGGCGGAGGACATCATGTACAGTATCAGAACAAAGCATAATACTAAATAAGCAACAACATCATCCATTGCAATAATAATATAATTTAATAAAAGTGTGTTCTGTATAATTTATAAGACACTAAAATATGAATCAAAATAAGATATGAGTCTTGAAAGCTCCATCTTCTCAAAACCTAGCACCAGTACCTGTCTACTGATGACCTGAGAATACAAGTTATTTTGAAAGAGTTTATTAGCTTTAAAGCTTGTGAGTTCATAAGCATTTTAGTGTCATTATTTGAATGAAAATGTTTGTAAATGTTTGATGTATATGTTTTTAAATGTTTGATGTATAAGTTTGTAAATGTTTGTAGTAAATTATTGTGTCTCCTAGAAAATCCTATATTTTCTACAAAAAAGTAGCCTTCTACTAAGGCCCAAATGTTATGTGTGATGTTTATTTGTAAAAGTGTGTATCTTTCCCAAGTATGAATATCATTGCCGAAAATATAGTTTTTACATTACCTTTTATGTGAGAAGATCACAATATGAATGCAATGGGAAAATAATAAAGTACTATAGTATTGTATGTAAGTAACTACCAATGTACTAACTATCTTAAACTAGTTTGTTAAACTAAGGTTGGGATGTGATGTAGTAGCAACCATGCTAAATCAACAAGTAGTAACACGACAACCTGATAACGCCCAAAAGTAAATGTGACATTTGTCACCCCTAGCCTTTCGGGCAACTGTAGCGAACAGTCAGGATGCCGGCTTGTCAGTCCCGTAAAGATCTATATACACAATGCCCACTCTCCCTCTAGGAGACTCTGATTACCAATCGTGACACAACAAATTTGTTGCTATGCCAGGAAGTAGACTCACATTAAAGTTATAGTATTCTAGTATTTGTATAGTATGTTCTAGTGTATTGTATGTTCTATCTGTACTAGTGTATAGTATGTTCGCTTGTATAGTATAATGTATGTTCTTTCTGTTTCTCATAATAGTATGTTCTTTCTGTTTCTCATAATAGTATGTTCCTTCTGTTTCTCATAATAGTATGTTCTTTTTGTTTCTCATAATAGTAAGTTTGTATTGTTTCTTGTTATAGTATGTATTGACTCATGTATGAACTGACTCTTTTGTATGTTTCGTTGTTCTAGTAATAGTGTCACACCCCCGAAACAGACGACGGAAACGTCCGAGGGCTCGTGTGACTTAAATTGAATATCATCACAATGAATATACATGAATCATAACATAAACATCACCATGCATCAATATATTACAACCGCCATTGTTCACATCAAGTACATTGTTTTAACATTACAAATCCATACATAAATTGTTTGATAGTTTTCATAAGCAAAACGCCCTAACATATTTGGTACTTATTCCTCGGGTTACCTGTTACCTGAGAATACAAGTTATTTTGAAAAGCGGTCAACATATTGAATGTTGGTGAGTTCATAAGTATGTTTGATGTGAAAAATGTTTTGTGTAGTTTGAACGAGAACAACCCAGAAAATCCGATATTTTCTGAAAAGACCATTATTTGTAAAAAGAAAATGTGAAGATCCGTACATATATGCATGATGATTTAAAAAAAAAACATGTATAATTGAAGGACTTAGTATTAAGCGTACAAGTGAAAATGTTGAACTTCCCAGGAAAACCCGATGTTTTCCAAATACATAAAATACAGTGATTTCTCAAATCGATATACCGCCACAACGAATGATTTTTGATTACTCTTCCTTGATTACTCGAATGGTTTTGGATTAATTAATGGTTGTGAGTCATTGTAACCACTCATGACAATGACTAGTTGTAACTCCAGACTACGAATGATCCTTAGAGGTGTCGTCCATTATCACTAACTTAAATCCAAACCACCTTGATTACTATCGATTAACAACCTGAATCTATTTACTTTGATTACTCATAAGCCTAGAAAACGAGGAAAAGAGGAGTACAAATAACTACTACTTCCGTGAGTTTGCTTTAGGCTATCGGGGATGCAAAGGACACGTTGGCCCATCTTGCATTTGATTACTTTGACCTTACCGGAAATACTAATGGGTCTCTAGGGCCCAATATCACTTAAAAGCCATTGAATGTCCCTTTATATGGAATTGGGTCATAGAAGGCCCAATAACATATAACCATTATCCCCTTGGGCCTAAAGATCATGTTTATGGATTTCAAGATCCACAAGCATGATTTGAGACTTTCTGCCCAAGGTTTTTGGAATGTTTACTTGTCTTCGGCATAGTATGATTGTTGGTGGGTTTGATTGAACGATTGTTATTTTTGGTATGGACTCAAGACCAATCAATTTGTTTATAACGATGCTTGGAGTTATGCGTGTATTTGTCTTGCCATTTTTGTACATCGTAGTTTAGCATTTTGACTCAATATTCTAGAAATAAAATAATTGGTTTAAAAAAAAATAGTGGGTTAACCTTTTCAGCCTTTTTTTTTTTTTTTTTTTTTTTTTTTTTTTTTTTTTGTAAAAATAACAATTTTAGTCCTTTATATGAAAGAAAAGACATTTTAAACCCTTCAGACATTTTCTTGACACTTTTGCATCATAAACTTGTTCAAATGATGTTTTTAGCTCAAAGTTTATTCTTTGGCAGTTTCAGTCCTTCCAGAAAAATGTTTTTCGGTTTAAAACCCAAACTTTTGCCACTTTTACAATTTTGGCCCAAAATCCAAAAACTTAACATTTTTTATCCTTTTTGGAAAAGAAACACATTTTAAACCCTTGAAATAGTTTTTTACACTTGTTAACCGCAGTTTTGAAGAATTTACCATTTCAGCCCCTTTAAATGTCATATTTTCGCAACTTTGGGCTTGTTGGGCCGAAAAAGCACAAAAATTAGCCCATTAAGCGAATATTTACATTTTAAGTCTTTTGAAGTGCATAATAATCGTAAAAACATTTATTGTAACTGTTTTGGCTCCTTTGACCCTTAAGAAACCGTAAATGACAATTTTTTACCCAACTTTTGTTATTTGACAATTTAAACCCAAAAATGGGTTTTATGTTGAAATATGTTTTTCACAATCTTATGAGTTATTATTCTTGACTTGTTTAGTATAATATAACTTAGATCATGTTTTTTTCCTTCTTATGGTAGGAATCTCGAAATATCTTCCCTTTTGATTACATGTTCATCACAAAACACATAAAACCACACATACATGCATAAAATCATACATAGCACACACATACACATAGATCTACATATTTTGCTTGTATTCTCCCCCATAAAACTTATGAAAACCGAAAAGAGAGGGGTATGAAGCTCACCTTTGCTTGTTGTTTTCGGCTTAGAAGGAAGAAATGAAGAAAACTTGATCCTAGCAAGCCTCCTTGGAAGATCTCGAACTTAAGGAGTTTTCTAGGAGTATGATCACTAAAAACTTGTTTAGAATGAGTGATATTACATGAGAGAGGATTTTTATAACTTAGACATGTGAAAACTTACCAAAGGATGATGATTATCTTGTGAAATCCTCTTGAAACACAAGCAAAATTTCGAGATTTTTGGATGAAGAAGGAGGGATGAGTCTTGACTGATTTAGAGAGAGTTTTGTTGTGAAGTGTGTGTTTGGGAGATTCTCGGCCGAAGGAAAAAGAGAGAGGGGGAAGAGAAGTGATTGAAGTGATGTGTGCATGGGAACATGAGTTATTGCATGGAGATCCAAGAGGTAATAAAGAGGTGGAAAATGAAAGTCAACTCTCTTCCATGTTAGGTTGTTGGGCCGAGAAGAGGAGAAAGGAAAGGAAAAATATTGGGCTTCTTGTGTTTAAGCCCATATTATGACTTAATTATGTAATTTTCGGCCCAAATAAATCTAGGAATGATTTTTATGACCCATTAGGGCTACATAAATTTGTTGTGACCCAATAAGGTCAATTAGGGTATTTTATTTCATTGTAGGCCCAATATGGCCCAAAATGTTAAAATAAATGAAATTCAGTCCAAATTAGAGCCTATATAAGAGTTCTAAGCCCAAGATAGTCAAATTGGAAGCTTATTGGCCCATTGGGCCCCATAAGGAAATCCTAGTCCAAAATGGACTTAAACCGGGATTTCTAGGGTTTCCAATTCTTTGTTGACTATTTGAGTGCTTGTATGAAATGTTTGATTGAAGTATTGTTGTTATTGAATAAGCATCATAAATGCTTTTACATTTTTGGTTCATATTTGATATAATTGTTGTTGTTACAAACATCCAAATTTCTAGTTGTGACAAATAGTATTAGTGACTTCCTAAACTATACATATTATAATTTACTAGTAATGTTGATCATATGACTAAGTGTGTTGAACTGAGATAAAAGCTTTTATGTCTTATACATATAGATAAATAATATATAACTAAGGATCAAACGACACTCAGACAAACAACAGGGTACTCTAAGTCCACAACCAAACAAGGAACATGAAATAATTTGAGTTATCAGTCCTAAGTCCTTCCAACCTTACTTGTATAACTATATATGCATTAAACATGGTTTTGACAATATATAAGTTTAAAAGAGTTAAAAGATAAGGGTTAGCATATAATAACAAGTTTGATAAAGAGTTAAATATGTAAAAGAGTTTTATAAACATTTTGAAGTAGTTTGGTTGATAAAATAGTTAAAAGTATAGTAAATCCATTTGTTTGATAGTTATTAATCACATATGATTAATATAATAACTATAATGTTTCAACTTGTATCCCCCCCCCACACATAAAAGCATTTAAAATCATTTAAAAGTTAGATTAAGGGGTATGAACTCACCTGTAGTGAGTGGTTTGGATGAACGAGTGGTATAGGATGCTAAGTGCCAAGTGAAGACTTGAGCACACACACGGGTCCTATTTATCATATAATGATACATATATGTATACAATTAGTGTTCAAACAACTAATTATTCAAGGAAAGACACCCTAGGTCATAGAAAACACTTAGATTCAAGTGCTAGAAGTACATAGGGTTGCATATAATGGGTGTATGGTCACACATGGGAGTGTAAGGCCAGGATATTGTGTTTCATGGGTGTATACGGCTAGAGTGTACGGCCCAAGTGAGTGTACAACCATACACTCATGGTGAAACATGCCATTTAGGGATTTAAAGTCCTCTTAAGTATCTATGGAGTGTGTCTTGACAAATACTTAACCTTATTGAAAGTTAATTGCCATTTTGGACACTAATAAGGGTGTGTACGGCCATACAAGGAGTGTACGGATGTATACCCTTGATAATCATGTAAAAATGTCAATAGTGTATTCAAGTCTCTATCTCGCATGCCCTAAGTGTTCTTGATCAAGTGCTAGCATAGAACGTGAGTTTAAGGCCATTTTGCACTAAATAAAGGGGTGTACAGCAGTACACTCCTTATTGATCATCTTTTGGATGGTTTCTAAGGATTATAAATAGTAAATAACAAGCACAAGGAGTGGTACTTATGATATAGAAGCCTTTAGGGGTGTTTGAGGTCCAAAACTTAGTAGGTGTGCTTGGTGTTCTTGGAGAACATTTGAAGATCTAAACAAAATGAGTGATTTCATGGATGAAATGATAGATCCCTACTAGATAGTGTAATGAATCATCAAATTAAAGGAAGAAACACTTACAACTTGAAGATCTAGAAGCAAAAACGGATGATACTTGAGAGAGAAGTTGATTTTCGGCTTAAGGATGTGAAAAGAGGTGAATGGAAGCTAACACTCTCATTTATACATGAGATTGTATGGCCAGAAGGGGGTGTACGGCCGTACACTCCTTAACTTGGAGTGTTTGGCCAATTTTTGAAGTATTGAACTTGGGAAACTCAATTCTAAACCCTAACTTTGAAGGTACAAGGCCTAGAATACTTTAATTGACTCTAAACATTGCTAGAAGATATTAAAAACGAGTGTGAACTTGATTGATTTAAATAAGTGTACAAGATAGAATTTTCGGGTTATCACATCGTCCCCCCGTTAGAGAGAATTTTGTCCCGAAATTAGAGTTTAAGAAAGTAAGTAGCTACAAATAACTAAGTAAAAACGAGTGTGAACTTGATTGATTTAAATAAGTGTAGAACATAGAATTTTCGGGTTATCACATCGTGCCCCCGTTAGAGAGAATTTCGTCCCGAAATTAGAGTTTAAGAAAGTAAGTAGCTACAAATAACTAAGTGAAAAGATGAGGACATTTCAATTTCATTTGATCCTTGCACTCCCAAGTGATTTAGGTCCTCGCTTGGTGTTCCAGCGAACCTTCACTATCGGGATACGACTTTTCTTCGTTTGCTTGACCTCTCGGTCCATGATCTCAACAGGTTCTTCCACAAAGTTGAGGCTCTCACTGATCTTGATATCGTCGAGTGGGATTATAAGAGTCTCGTTGGACAGACACTTTTTCAAGTTCGTGACGTGGAAAGTAGAATGTACGTTATTAAGTTCACTAGGTAGATTAAGTGTCATTGTCTTGGTGACCTGAGAATACAAGTTATTTTGAAAGAGAGTATCAGCTTTAAAGCTGGTGAATTCATAAGTATTTAAGTGTCATTGTCTTGCTTTGAAAAACTGTTATGAATGTCATGTAAAACCTTTAAGTAAGACAGTTGATATAAGTATGAAGAACCCTAAGAAATCCCTTATTTCCTACTAGTATGAAATGTAGTCTTCTACCAAGACCCGAATGTTTTGTTATGACAATGTAGTCTTCTACCAAGACCTGAATGTTTTGTTATGACAATGTAGTCTTCTACCAAGACTCAAATGTTTTGTTATGACAATGTAGTCTTCTACCAAGACCCGAATGTTTTCTTATGATAATGTAGTCTTCTACCAAGACTCAAATGTTTTGTTAGTAAAATGATAGTTTTTCCTTCTTTTTGACTACTACAAACAATAATTCGTCTAACTCATCGTTTATGTGAATATATCACAAAATAAAGTAAATAGGAAAAATATAACCATGTAAGTGTTATCCCTGGATACCAGGACTAACATGCCATCGCAGTAAGCGATATGTATAACCTAATGAACATCCGAAGATTGTCCAATTGTGCTCTGTAGCAGTAGTAGGTTGGAGGAAGGGTTAGTCCCGTAGCCGATTCCTAATATAAGTGGTAACCTAATGATCATTCGAAGATTTTCATCTCATCCTATGTTGCAACAGCAGGATAAAGGAATGGTTAGTTCCGATATCAAACTATCTATTATAAGTGATAACCTTAGACATTTGTGGATGTTCATCACCCAGTGGTGCTAACAGTTGGGTTCTGGAATGGTTAGTCCCGTCTAGACATCGCGTCGAACAGGGATAGGCAGGAAAATTTACACAGAAGGTACGAATAAATCTTCCTCATAACTCTAGGTACAAGTATCCAGTTAAGTGAATACAGGAGAATGTATCTATGTAACAGTACTCATGTATGGTATTCATGTAAGCGTATTCAGATAAGTGTATCTATGAAAACGTACTTACGTATCATGTAATCCTAGATAAATGTACTCATGTATCATGTAATCCTTGGTAAATGTACTCATGTATCATGTAATGTACTGGTATATACTCATGAATGAACTGATTCTTGTGTGATTCCTTGTAATAGGAATATTGTTTTGTATCTTCTAACTATCCCTATGATAATCAATTGAAAGGCAATTGTTTGTTCAAGAAGGTAAACGTAATGGTTTTGCAAGGTATCTAAGAGTTTTGAATAATAATTAAGAGTGACTTGATGTCATATTAATAAACATTTCAAAACTAATACTTTTGTTATCAAGGTATTTTAAGATGGAAAACCATTTCATGCATCACATTTTGTAGTATGTGAAATCTGCTGGATGAAAACACAGTTATAAAATACATATGAGTGATTTAATAACATGTTGTTTTCTACTTGTATCCCCCCCCCCTTAAATCATTTAAAAACATTTAAAATATTCATTTAGGGGTATGAACTCACCTGCAGATGGTGGTTTGGATAAACTGGACGGTGTAGGATTGTTAGGTGTCAAGTGAGGACTTGTACACACACTATGATCCTAATGAACATATAATCACACATATATGCACTCAATTAGTCTTAAATTACTAATTGATAATGTTAATACATCCTAGAACATAGTAAACACTTTATATAAGTGTTATAAGCCCTAAGGATTGCATCTAAGCTATTATGGGACAAGGCACTTGGGTTTAGGGTTCCTAAGGACTCCATACTTGAGTTTACTCTCCATATACCCTCACACATGGAGTTTACGGTTGTAAACTCTTGAGTTTACGGCCGTAAACTCCAAGGCTTAGTGTCTTTGGTTGTTTTAAGGTGTTAAATAATCCCTAGAAGCATTCCAACTTTGTGGGTTAATTCTTGGAAGGGTTTAAGGCATAGAAACACTCCTTAGAGGAGTTTACGGCCCTAAGGACATTTCCTTTGGAGTTTACTACTGTAAACTCCCTTGGAATGGTGTTTTTGATGCTTTCAAGTCTCTTGCACAGTGGCATATCACGGGGGAAGGGCTAGGCTTTGTTTCGGGAGTTTACTGCCCAAGAACACCTTGGGGAGTAAACTCCTAAATCTAGTTATTTAGCTATGTAATCTATGTTATAAACACATAATAAGCTATCTAATACTACTAGCAAGAGATACTCACGTTTTAGGATAAAATCCGAAGATCCATGAGAGAGAAAATGGCTTTTCTCTAGTTGAAAATGTAAATAATGAATGAAATTGGTTCAAAATTCTATTTATAGTCCTGAGATTTTTGGCAGAAAATATTTTAATCCCGAAATGATCTCTAATATAACAGAGTGTTGGAATAACAGTGTTGTACAAAACCCTAGTGCAACCACTCTCTTGATATTTCCTGAAGTGTAAACTCTAAATTACTCAAACTTATACGGAAAAGTCTGAAAGTTTACTGTGACTGATATAGCTTCTATTGAAGTGTTATTGTTTATACAGAATGGAAATTACGGGTTGTCACATCATCCACCCATTAGAAGGAATTTCGTCCCGAAATTAGAATTTAAGAAAATAAGAAGTTACAATTAACTAAGCGAAAAGATGAGGGTATTTCAGTTTCATCTGATCCTCTCATTCCCAAGTGAATTCAAGTCCACGCTTTGCGTTCCATCGAACCTTCACTATCGGGATACGGCTCTGCTTTGTTTGCTTGAGCTCTCGGTCCATGATCTCTACTGGTTCCTCCACGAAGTTGAGGCTCTCATTAATCTCGATCTCATCGAGTGGAATAACAAGAGTCTCGTCGGACAGACACTTTTTCAAGTTCGAGACGTGGAAGGTAGGATGTACGTTGCTAAGTTCGGGCGGTAGGTTAAGTCACAGAGCTACAGGGCCGATTCCCGTGAGGATCTCGAAAGGCCCTATGTATCTTGGATTGAGCTTCCCATGCTTTCAAAAGCGTATTAAGCCCTTCCAGGGTGAGACCTTCAGTAGGACTCGGTCGCCTACCTAGAATTCCAACGGTTTCCTTCGGTTGTCAGCGTAGCTTTTCTGTCGGTCTCTAGAGGCTTTCAATCGTTCACGAATTTAAACAATCTTCTCTGTCGTTTCCCGAATGATCTCCGGACCCGTGAGAGTGCTTTCGGGAACTCGTCCCTTAGCTAACTGGGTATCACCCACCTCAGTCCAGCACAGAGGGGATCTGCACTTTCGACTATAGAGGGCCTCGAATGGAGCTGCCTTTATGCTCGTGTGATAAATGTTGTTGTAGGAAAATTCAACGAGGGGGAAATGGGTATCCCAAGCTTTTCCAAAGTCAATCACACAGGCACGAAACATATCTTCTAAGGTTTGGATAGTTCTCTCACTTTGCCCGTCGGTCTGTGGATGGTAGGCTGTACTCATGTCCAGCCTAGTTCCTAGGGAACTTTGTAATGACTACCAGAACCTCGAAGTGAATCTACTATCTCGGTCTGAGATGATAGATAAAGGAACACCGTGCAGTCTTACAATCTCCCTAATGTAAGTTCTGGTAAGTTTCTCCATCTTGTTTGTTTCCTTGATCGGTAGGAAGTGTGCAGACTTGGTCAGTCTATCGACGATGACCCATATGGAATCAAGTCCACCTGTCGTCTTGGATAACTTGGTTATGAAGTCCATAGTGATCCGCTCCCACTTCCATTCTGGTATCTCCGGTTGTTGTAGAATGCCGGAGGGTTTCTGGTATTCGACCTTGACCTTTGCGCAAGTAAGGCATTTACTCACGAAGGTAGCAATATCTGCTTTCATGTTAGGCCACCAGTATAGCTTTTTAAGATCCAGATACATCTTATCTGAACCCGGGTGGACGGAATAACGAGTGTTGTGAGCTTCAGTCATGACCAAGTCTCTGAAGCCACCGTGTTTCGGTGTCCAGATCCGATCCATGAGGTATAAGGCTCCGCCACCCTTGACTTCCAAGTTCTTATCCATTCTTCTAAGGGATTCACCCGCCACGTTTTCAGGTTTCAAAGCGTCGAGCTGAGCCTCCTTTATTTGCGTGGACAAGTGTGAATGGATAGTTAGAGTCAAAGATTTGACTCTACGACTAGTATATTCTTTCTGACTTAGGGCGTCGGCTACTGTCACACCCCCAAACCAGAATGGCGGAAACATTCGGGGGTGGATGACTTCACGTAGTATCACAACGATTGAATATTGTAAAGAAAGTAACACAACCATCATATATATAAATTGAAAACGTATATTGTTGCGTTATACATGTTATCAAAAGAATATTACAATATGATGATAAATATTTAATGATAAAAACATCCTTTGTGTTCCTTCTCCCAAAAGCTGGTAGTTTACCTGTATCACTGATTCCCTGAGAAATACAAGTGGTTTTGAAAAGTGTCAACAATTAAGTTGGTGAGTTCATGAGTGTTCCGAGTTGAAAAGTATATTCCTTTTGGTAGTAAATTGGTAAACGAGGTTTTTAGAAAATCCAATATTTTCTTGTAAAATGAAAAAGGTTCCAAAGTTGGAATGTGTTAGTAACTTTTATAAACAAATGATAACAATAATTTAGTATGAAAATATAATGTAGGAATACTGCGATGCACATATGAATCTCGTAAATCAATCTTGTTTTATACTTTTTATGTGAGTTTTATATCCATACTATTGACACTGACGGCCTGTAACAACATTCTTCAAGTGTTGCAGTGTTATGACATTTGTCACCCCAGACCTGCCGGTCTAACTATAGCTAGTAGTTTAGGTGCGGGATTGTCAATCCCGTATAGATCTATACACAAGTATCACGCTCTCCCTCCAAGAGATTATGGTATATAATACAGGACTTGAAATGCATACAAAAATGTACGTTGAAGTTTAAATATCTCACATTACCTAGTATAAGTAGATTTACAATGAAATGACCTTACTTCTTTTGAAAGTGTTTCGTTTTTCAAATTGTATAAAAATGTAGGATTGACTTGCTAACTATACCCATTATAGTTTTTCAGATAGTATGTTCCATTTAGTAGAAATAACTTAGTGATATAATCGCCCTTGTATTCATAAGATGTTTGTATCGATATTCGAAGTTAGAAATTGCACTTATGTTTATAAAACGATACTTTTAACGTGTAATGTACTTGTATTCCCCCCCCTAAAACATGAAAAAGGATTGAAAAGTAGGGGTATGAACTCACTCGTTAAGTTTGAAGAGAGAGACTAGAGTTAAGTAGAACTTCGATCGCGGATACTTGCGTCGTCGGGCTCTTCGGGGATCGCTGCAACGTAGATCTTTCGTCGGGGGCTCGAGTGCGGAAACCGAGGTGATGGACTGGTCTCTGGAGCTTTAGAAGGGTGTGAGAGTATCTGGAGGTTTGAGAATGTGTGCTTAAATTCGCAGCTGAACCTTTCTATTTATAGGCTGAAATTGCCTCGTACGCGGGGCGTAACTTTGGAGTACGCGGGGCGTACTCACGTACGCAGCGCGTACATCGTTACGCTGGCGTAAAAATGCGTCATGGCTTACGGCTCCTGGCTAGCTAGGCGTAGCTTGGGCGGGCCGATGGCGTAATCCCTGCTTCCAACTTCTAAATTCCGTAACTTTTGCGTACGAGCTCCGTTTTTCGCGTTCTTTATATCCACGCGTAGGTGAGATTATGCTCTACAACTTTCATTTAGACTCCGTCGGCTAGTTTTGACTTTATTTTTAATGATATAATTTTAATAGGCCGGGCCTCCTAAAGTTCGTTAAGATTTCATAGGTTCTTTATTCGACGTCGGTTTTCGTTTGTCTTTTGATTGTTTTATTACCACCGAGGAGATCTTCAACTTCCGTTTAGGTGGCGATAGCTAAATAACACTCGATCTTCAATCCGAGTTTTTAGCCCTTTACTACTGTTACGAAACTTTGAAAATTCGTAACTTCTTCATACGAGGTCCAATTTGGGAGATCTTTTTATGCACGCTCATCTTTCCACGAGATCTACGACTTTTGTTTAGACATTTTAAGGCTAAAATGTATTTTATTGAGATTCCACTTTTTACGTCAAATAATGTTTTAACGTCGTGTCGTAATTATACGAGTGGTTATAATTTCTTCAATATAACTCGGTTTTGAGCGTTCTTTATGTTTTTGGAAACATGGGCATGATATCTAATATTCGATGCATCCCAACTTAGATACCTGAATACTTTATTTTCGAGGTTAATTTCGTTGTTTTTAGCTTTCGAGTGTTTACAATGCTTTTGGGAAAAATAGGGTTGTCACAGCTACCACATTGGCTTTACCCGGATGATAACGAATTTCACATTCGTAATCACTTAGTAGCTCGACCCACCGTCGTTGTCTTACGTTGAGCTCTTTCTAGTCGAAAATGTGCTGTAGACTCTTATGGTTTGTAAAGATCGTGCTTTTTGTACCGTATAGGTAATGTCGCCAGATCTTCAGAGCAAACACAACTGCTCCTAGCTCAAGATCGTGGGTTGTGTAGTTAACCTCATGTGTCTTCAGCTGTCTCGAGGCATAGGCTATGACTTTACCTCGCTGCATCAGAACACATCCGAGTCCTTGATTGGATGCATCGCAATAGATAATGAAGTCTTCTATTCCTTCGGGAAGGGATAGTACCGGGGCGGTGCACAAGGCTCATTTGAGCGTTTGAAATGCTCTCTCCTGTTTCTCCTCCCAATCGAAGGCCACACCTTTCTGGGTCAGAGTTGTAAGAGGTTTCGCTATGCTGGAGAAGTTCTGAATGAACCTGCGATAGTAGCCAGCTAGACCTAGAAATTGACGAATTTCAGTAGGTGTCTTTGGTGCTGACCAGTTCTCGATGGCCTTAATTTTGGAAGGGTCCACGTGTATACCTTCTTCGCTAACCACATGGCCCAAAAATTCAACTCGCCGAATCCAAAATTCGCACTTCGAGAACTTTGCGTAGAGCTTCTCCGTTCGCAATGTTTCTAAGATTTTACGGAGATGTTGACCATGCTCCTCCTTACTTCGAGAGTAGATGAGTATGTCATCAATGAAGACGATGACGAACTGATCCAAGTAAGGACGACACACCCTATTCATCAGATCCATGAATACTGCGGGTGCGTTAGTTAATCTAAATGGCATCACTACAAACTCGTAGTAGCCATAACGAGTTCGGAAGGCTGTCTTGGGAACATCTTCCTCTAACACTCGTAGTTGGTGGTATCCGGATCGCAGATCTATCTTCGAGAAGTAGTTGGCTCCTTGAAGTTGATCAAATAAATCGTCAATGCGGGGCAAGGGATAACGAGTTTTAATGGTAAGTTTGTTGAGTTCTCTATAGTCGATGCACATGCGAAACGATCTATCTTTCTTCTTGACGAACAAGACCGGTGCTCCCCATGGTGAGAAGCTTGGTCGAATGAATCCCTTCTTGAGAAGTTCGTTAAGTTGACTGGAAAGTTCCTGCATTTCAGCCGGTGCAAGACGATAAGGAAATTTGGCTACGGGGGTAGCCCCTGGCACTAAGTCGATTCTGAACTCGACTTGGCGCTGTGGTGGTAAACCGGGAAGTTCTTCTGGGAATATATCGGGAAAGTCGCGTACTTCTGGGATTTTCTGGATGTCTTTCTGTTCCTGGCTGGTATCGACGACGTGTGCGAGAAATGCATGGTACTCCTTCCGCAAGCATTTCTGTGCTTGAATGCACGAAATGATGCGAAGGCTCGTACTAGGTTTGTCGTCATAGATAATTAAAGTTTCGTTGTTAGGAAGGTTAAGACGAACTGCTTTTTCGAAGCACATAATGTCGGCATGCAGAAGACTCAACCAATCCATACCGATGATAACGTCGAAACATTTAATGGTAACTGGCATGAGATCTATCTTGAAACTATGGCTATCTAAAGTTAAAGTACAACCTATGTATATGAAGTTTGTACTCTCTGTTTTCCCGTTAGCCATTTCTACTGTGAATGAACTATCTAATGCACATGGTTTTTGTTTAAGCAGGTGTGCAAATTTGTGACTTAAAAAACTTTTCTCGGCTCCACTATCGAAAAGTATGCAAGCATAAGAGTTATCGAGGAGGAATGTACCAGTAACTATCGTTGGATCAGCTACTGCTTCCTCGTGGCCTAGAGCCATAACTCTTCCCACTCCTCCAACCATCCCTGCTTTAGGGCAGTTCCTCTTGTAATGGCCCACTTCGCCACATCCGTAGCAAGCTTGGCCCATACCGACGTTAGGAACCTGAGAAGCTTGAGCTGTTGGAGTTTTGCAGAAGCGGACGGTGTGTCCCTTCTTGTTGCAGTTAGAGCACTGCATATCCCTGCAAGGTCCGAGGTGATGGAAGTTGCACTTGGTGCACTTCGGGAGGGTTCCAGCATATGCTCTTGTTGGTAAGAGGTTGGCAGGGGCAACAGGAGTAACTGTGGCAGCATTGATTGCCACAAGTTGTTGTTTCCTGGAGGACCCTTGTGAGGCCCCTATTTTCCTCTTATTCCACCCCTTCTTGTTGTGGTCGGGGTTGGACTTTTGTGGTACAGGGGTAGGGATTGTTATGTTCTGGGGTTTCCGGTGATCGATGAGGGATTGTGCCAGTTCCTTGGCACTATCAAAAGTAATAGGCCTGGAAGCGATCACACTCGACTAGATCTGGGGTGACAGTCCCCAGATATACCTCTCGATCTTTTTGCTCTGGAGAGCAACCATGTCGGGGCATAAGTTTGCCAAATCACAAAACCTATTTGTGTAGGTAGCGATGTTGGATCCAACCATTTGTAGACCCCAGAATTCCTGCTCGAGCTTTTGTACTTCGCCTCGAGGACAGTATTCTTTCATGAGCATCCCTTTCAAATTCTCCCAGCTGATGGAATATGCCACCACCAGAGTTAGATAGTTAACATGGCTGTTCCACCATGTTAGTGCTCGGTCAGAGAAGGTACAAGCTGCGAACTTGACCTTGCTGCCTTCTTGGCATGCGCAGATCTCGAAGATAGATTCCATCTTCTCGATCCATTATCTCAACACCATAACACCCCCAGCTCCATTGAAGCTGCGGGGTTTGGCGTTAGTGAAGTCCTTGTAAGTGCATTCCCGAGGGTGTCCATGGCTTTCGCCATGGTTTGAGGGTAGTGCACCTGTTCCTGATCCACTAGGGGCAGGAGCGTTGATTGCTGACACAGCAGCTGCAACTGCTGCTGTGAAAGCTGCCTGGAACATAGTGGCATCAAAAGGATTTGGTGGTTGAAGAGGTACAGGTGGTGGTGGAGGTGGTGGTATTGGTGCTGCGTTGTTTGGGTTCCTCCTTGGATTTCTACGTGGCGGCATCTTTAACTATACGTTTAAAAGATGACGACATGGATAAGAATAAATGATAAATGAATGTGTCTCATGGACTAAATCCTCATAGTCCAACAACAGAAAGAATAGCATGACTAAATGACGAAGATAGCATTTGGATAATAAATTCCATAAGATTTGATATCTGTCAATGATACTGGAATTACAGATGTAACAAGTTCGGGAAAAATGGCCTAGAAGTAGGCCTTACATCAACCAAGATGGAAAATTTTGACAGACTTAAGATTAGATAAAGACCTAACAGGTCTAAGATTTATACAGACATGAAATTAGACCAAAGTTTTACATAAACTAGGTTATATCCAAAAGATGAGTCGACGAGATTCTATCGGCGACGAGAACTGCTAGCATGAGTCCTCGATCCTGTCAGGAGACGTTCGATGTCCCTTATACGCCTGTCCGACCTTGCTTGTTGAACCCGAAGTTCTCTAACTTCAGCTCGAGTTTCAGCAAGTTCCCTTTGCAGATTTGCATTGCGGACCAGAGTCCTTTCATGAGCAGACTCTAGTCGGCGAATGTGGACAGTGTTAACACCAGAGTTGGCGTCAACTTCCAAGACCTGATTGATAGTCGCTTGAGCCATTATCGTGTTCCGAGAAATCCTACGCACCATGATTGGTAGGACTCTATCAGCAGAACCTCCTTCAGTGAGGTTGTAGAAACTTCGGTCGCTATTGTAAGGAATGGGCTGACCTTGTTCCTGACTCCATTCAGTCAAGTTAATGGCCCACAAGGGTGTGGGTCCTTGAAACACAGGGCGAGGGTTCAGGTTTGGGTTTTGAACAGCTGGGGGTAGGTTGTTGACTTCTGGCTCCGAGTCAGAACTATCGGAAAAGCCCTCAGCATGGTGATCATCCAAAGGGATTGGGTGATCATCTTCTGGCTCTGCCTCTAGCCAACCCGGATTGCCTTGGTTCGGGAAGTACGGATCGCCATGGTGAAATCCAGCCATCTTAATCTACGTGAGAAAAGGGATATAAGAAATAGCTAAAATAGACGAACTAACTAAGATAATTATAGTAAGATTAAATACCCATATGGTATTTCTTTATGGTTGTGTTGGTAAGTTTTTAGACTTGTTGCCACATCACAACCATTCTTGGGCATATTCTAATCACTCCTCGGACCAGCATAGTTGATCAGGCTATGCCATTCCCAAGACTGACTATATATCCCCAGGCTTACTTGTGATATCCAACAATCGTAATACTTTTGTTCTTGTCGTTGTGACACTGATTTTAGTATGAATGCAGGCACGTATACTTTGTTAAATATTTTATTATTTAAAAGTATAACTCTTAGACAGAGTGTTTTAATCCCATGTATTTATAGTTAGTATATCTTTTATGGGTTGATATACTATATTCACTATAAACAATGCTCTGATACCAATCTGTCACACCCCAAAATCACGAACGGCAGAAACGTTCAGGGGTGGAGGATGTCATGTACAATATCACAACAGTGTAATATAATAAACAAGCAACAACATCATCCATTGCATTATAAGTAAATTTTTATACATGTGTGTTCTTTCATTGTAATAAGACACCAAAATATACAATCAAAATAAAAGACGAGACTTGACTGCTCCGTCTTCTCAAAACCTATCCTCCGTACTTGTCTACTAGCGACCTGAGAACACAAGTTATTTTGAAAGAGAGTATCAGATTTAAAGCTGGTGAGTTCATAAGTATATAAGTGTCATTGCTTTGTTTGTGAAAATCTGCTATGAATGCCATGTAAACCTTTAAGTGAAAATGTTGAGGTAAGTATGAAATCCCTAGAAAAACCCTTATTTTCTATAAGTATGAAATGTAGTCTTCTACCAAGACTCGAATGTTTTGTATGTATGAAGTGTAGTCTTCTACCAAGACTCGAATGTTTTGTATGAAAAATGATAGTTTTTCCTTTCTATTGACTAGTACTAGAGCACTTAGTCTAACTCCTCGTTTATGTGAAAGTAATCACAAAATAAAGTAAACCGGGAAAATATAATCATGTAAGTGTTATTGTCTTGGATTACCAGGACAAACACGACATCACTGAAGCGAAAGATAGACCCTATGGAACATCCGAAGAGTGTCCCCTCACCCTCTATAGCAGCAGCAAGATGGAAGGAGGGTTAGTCCTTGTATCGATCTCTTGATGCATATCGTCAACCTAATGATCCTCCGAAGATTCACATCTCATCCACTGTTGCAACCGTGGACAGAGGGATAGTTAGTCCCGTCACTGACTACTAATCAAGTGACTACCTTAGACATCCGTAGACGTCATCGACCACTGGTGCTAATCAGTGAGATTCGGAATGGTAAGTCCCGCCGAAACATCCCATTGAATAGGGATAGGAAAGACAATTTACAGAGTAAATACTAATAAATCATCCTCTTAGATCCAAGTTCAAGTATCCAAGGTAAGTAAATACAGGATAATGCACCTATGAAGAAGTTTCCCTGTATGGTATCCATGTAAGTGTGTTCATGTAACAGGTAAGTATATGTAAACATATTCATGTATCATATAATCCTAAGTACGTGTACTCATGTATCATGTAAGGCATTAGTATAGACTCATGAATGAACTAACTCTTGTTTGATATCTTCTGACTATCCCTATGATAGATAACTGGAAAGTATGTGGTTGTTCAAGTAGGTTTATGCACCCTCGCAACGCCAGGGTGCGGGAAACTGAACGAAGGATGAAAACTATAATCTCTAACATATAAATGAACATATACGTATAAGTATAGTTTGATTCAAAAAGGTAAAATATACTGGTTTTGCAAGATATCTAGGAGTTTTGAACAATAATTTAAGGTGACTTGAAGTCATTATACATTTCAAAACTAATACTTCTGTTATCCAAGTATTTTAAGATAGAAAACCATTTCATGTGACTCCTTTTGAAATATGTGAAATCTATTGAGTGAAAACACAGTTATAAAATACATAAAATTGATTTAATAACTTATTGTTTTCTACTTGTATTCCCCCCATTAAAGCATTTAAAATCCTTTAAAACATTGATTAGGGGTATGAACTCACCTGTAGTTGGTGAGTGGAATGAACTGAACGGTATCGGATTGCTAGGTGTCAAGCGAGGACTTGTGCACACACTACGATCCTAATGAACATATAATCACACATATATGCACTCAATTAGACAAAAAAGACTAATTGATAATGTTTAAGACATCCTAGACATAGATAACACTTTATATAAGTGTTTTAAGCCGTAAGGACTTCATCTAAGCTATTGTGGGACAGGGTACTTGAGTTTAGGGTTTCCAAAGGACCCTACAAGAGAGTTTACTCTCCTTAAACCATCACACATGGAGTTTACGGTTGTAAACTCTTGAGTTTACGGCCGTAAACTCCCAAACATGTGTGTTTGGTGTGTTTTGAAGTCCCATATGCTTTCTAGAATTATTCTAACCTAGTGGCTATGTTCTTGGAAGGGTTTAAGGTCTAGAAGTACTCCAAAGAGGAGTTTACGGGCTCAAGGACATTTCCCCTTGGAGTTTACGGCCGTAAACTCCCTTGGGGTGATTCCTTGGTTGCTTTCAAGCCTCTTGTACTAGTGGGATGTGTTCTAGACTTTTAATCCTAGCATATGAAGGCATTAGGCACCACTTAGTGCCCTTTTTAGGAGTTTACGGCCCAAGAACCGTGTCTTGGCCGTAAACTCACTTGGTTAAGTGATTTTGGTGTGGTTTGGTCCTTCCATTTAGTGGGTACAATTTCTTGTAAAGGTCTAGGGCTTTAGGTGTCATGAAAACACCCTTTGTGAGCATTTACATGGAGTTTACGGCCTAGGAGAGTTCTGGGCCGTAAATCCACTTTCATTTGTGTCGTTTTATGTGTTTAAGACCTTAAGATACTTGGGAAAATAACCTAGATGCAAGCCTTAAAGTCCTTAAGTCCTCAAATCACCATTTAGGGCTAGGAAATGGAGTTTACGGCCTAAGAGAGTTCTGGGCCGTAAACTCCCAATCTTGGGTGGTTTTGTGTGTAATTTCATGTCCCTAATATGTATACCTAATGTTCTAAGGCCTTATCCTAGTACCAATGTCAGTTTTGGCTTTGTTTCGGGAGTTTACCGCCCAAGAATACCTTGGGGAGTAAACTCCTAGATCTCATGATTTAGCCATCTAAATCATGTTTTAAGCATCTATTATGTATTCTAACACTACTAGAAAGAGTTACTCAAAATCTGGGATAAAAACCCAAAGATCTGTCAGAGAGAAAATGGCTTTTCTCTGGCTGGAATTGTGAATAATGAATTAATTAAATTCAGAAAACTATTTATAGTCCTGAAATATTTTGACAGAAAATATTTTTATTCTCGAACTTGGACTGTAACATTATGAAACTTGAAATGTTCAAATTTCACAAACCCAGGAGCATCCACTCTCCTGATATCTCCTAAAGTGTAAACCCTAATGTACACTAACTTGTTCGGAAAAGTCTGAAAATCACTGAAATTGGACTGACTTCTATTGAATAGATATTGTTCGTACAAATGGAAATTTCTGGGTGTCACAATTATGGATAAGAAGAATTCCATCTGATGTTTGATTAAGGGGAGAGTTTCTTTATCTGGTACCCAAGTTCTTGCATAGTGAGGACTAAGCCAAACCCTGTTGGACGAAGATGTCAGAACTTTTGATGACTTGGAAGCTGTGATGATCTAGAAGTAGGAATGATTACTAGGACTAATAATTAATCTTGGTATTTTACCATGAATATTTTGACCTGACTTAAACGAGTACTCATTATACGAGGGTTTTGCTATAAATTGGGTTTTGAATCATTTGAAATAATGAACTTTCATGATATGACCCCTACTTGGTTTTGCTATAACCGTTGGGTGTATATGAGTCACATATAATTAAAATTGGAAAGACGATTGACTGAGTGACTCTGTCCTAAATCCACATCCAGACAAGGAAAAGAGAATGAGGTGGAACCACTCATTCTATGTCTATAAATGGCCCTAATGTATACGCTAAACCATTATAGCTTACCTGATATAGTTCCTAGTTTTATACCAGTGCTGAGATTCAATCTGAATGAGAGGGTAATTAAAATTAATTACTGGGGTATGGAAGCGTACAAAAATTGAAACAAGATCCTTTGATGTTCTTTGATATGCTAGGGTTAGACTCCTCCTAATCCCTCGTTATTCTTCTCGGTTGGACAGTCCCTTTTTAAATGTCCAATTTCACCACAAAGGCGACATATTAAACTTGTTCCAACATTTGTGGTTGAAGTGATGCAATGGATTCGGGTTCTGCAGAAATGGGTAGTGTGTTCGATCTTGTTGTAGTCCTTGCAATGCAACTCTCAACAAACACCTAGGTGGTTGAAACTACACTTTGTGCACTCGGGTAGACTTCCAGCATACTTCTTTGTTGGGATTCAGGTCACCGGGATATTAGTAGGAATGATAGTAGGAGCAAAAGATGTCGTGGCCGCCAAAGCTGCCACAGGTTGCTGTCTCTTGGCCGTTCTTTGGGATGATTTGCACTTCTTTTTATCCCAGAATATTCGCTCTTTACTCTTGGGTTTCTGGGTTAGGGTGCCCTCGTGGGTTGGCGCTTGTTGGTTTCCTTGGTTGTTACCTCGGTCTGAAGTGTTGATGATGTTTCTACGTTCGTTTGGGTTGTTAGAATGGAATTACACCATGACAATGGTCACAACAACCGTTACGACAGCTTGGAATGTAGCAGAGTCTATATGAAGGATCGAGGTTTCGTCGGTTGGCTGGCTATTTCTAGGTGAGGATATGATTTTGTCACAAAATGCGAAGTAAGTTTGTTAATAACTATGATCGTTACAAGCTGCATTCAACACACACACATACACACACACACACACACATATATATATATATATATATATATATATATATATATATATATATATATATATATATA
The DNA here is from genome assembly GCF_052625555.1 of Lactuca saligna. NCBI lineage: Eukaryota > Viridiplantae > Streptophyta > Magnoliopsida > Asterales > Asteraceae > Lactuca > Lactuca saligna. Next base: position 151,172,286 of record NC_136417.1, read on the forward strand.
TATGCAAATTGTTATCGCTGTTTCAATGGTCCTCTATGATCCGACCTACATCTTCATGATAAAATCCTGGTAACGAGTAGAATTAAGTTTATAGAATGGTCATAAGAAGATTTTCATCCGAACTAAGCCATCTTTGGTTGGAGGATAACATGTCCCAACTTTCAAGAAGGATCGACAGTGATCTATGAACTAAATTTCCATGATTTAACGATTTGACGAGTGTTTGGACATACTTTCTACCAGAATTAGTTGACTGTCAAAATCACTGATATTAAAGATGTAATAAGTTCGGGAAAATTGACCTTGGAGTAGGCCTTACATCAAATTTAGAAGTGGGAGAATGTTTGACATAATGAAGATCTAGTGACATAGTACCTACAGTACAAGAGTAGTTACATGGAAAAGTGCTACATAAAGCATAGATATGAAGGCTATTCCTTAAATAAAAAGAGAGGATGAGTAGAGTATCTTCTACCAACGACGGGTACCCCTCGGGTGAACCCTCAAGCTTGCCAGTTGACGCTCCATGTCGAGAAGGTGTCGTTCATAAACTCTCAGGCGAACCCAGAGTTCTATGACTTTAGCCCGAGTCGTAGCAAGCTCTTACTGTAGGGTCTTGTGATCTCTCCTAGATCTCTCACGAGCATCTTCAAGATGAATGGTGCGGATTGTATGCATTCTCGCATTGGCATCAACTTCCGTGATTCGATTGAGAGCTGTCCTGCCCTGTATTTCGTTTCGTGCAACTCTACGGACCAGGATTTGCAGAATCCTGTATGCTGAGCCTCCTTCGCTCACCTCATAAAAGCTTCGGTCTCCATTGAATGGCATGGGATGATTATGCTCTTGGCTCCATGTTTCTAAGCTTTCCACCCACGGAGGCGTCGGGCCTTGAAAAGCCGGACGAGGGTTAGGATTTGGGATAGGAGCCACAGGGGGTAGGTTATTGACTTCAGGCTCGGAGTCAGAGCCCTCCAAAAAGTCCTCTGCGAGGTGATCGTCCAAAGGGATTGGTTGATTATCTTCTGGCTCAGCATCGAACCACCCACCATTACCTTGGTTGGGAAAGTACAGATCGTCGGGGAGATGGAAGCCAGCCATGTTATCTACACAAGAATAGGGGAAAGGAAAAGTTTAATAGACGCACTAATTAAGATAATTATAAGATGATCCTTACTAGTTACTTCAATACTTGCAAAGTGCATACAAGTTACATGAAACTAAAAGAGGATAGACCTTCGAATAAGTAACCCTAACTCCAAATCCACAACCAAACAAGGAACATCAAGTAAAGAAAAGGTCACAAATTCTAAGTCTATGACACTTTAATCACATATAGCCTTACCGTACCCATTTAGCAACTATTGACCTACTAGTAAAGACCTTTTTAGTTCTCAAATAAGTAATTATGGTAACAAAAATACTCCTATAGTATTTTAGGTTCATGTTCTATTTTAATTTTATCGTTTTAGTAGTGTTGGTAAGATTTTAGACTTGTTTCATCCTCACAACCATTCTTAGGCACATGCTAGTCACTCCTTGGAAGATATAGTTGATCAGGCAATATCACTCCCAGATTTGACTATATGTCTCTAAGCCTAATTGTGTTGTTCAATAATCGTTATACTTTTGTTCTGTCCTAGTGACATTGATTTTAGTATGAATACAGGTATGTATACTTAGTTAAATATTATATTGTTTAAAAGTATAAACTCTTGGTCAGAGTATTATAATTCCGTTGTGTTTATAGTTTGTATATCTTTTATGGGTTGATATACTCGATTCACTATAAAATATGCTTTGATACCAATCTGTCACACCCTAAAACCGGAACGGCAGAAACGTTCTGGGGCGGAGGACGTCATGTACAGTATCATAACAAAGCATAATAGTAAACAAGCAACAACATCATTCATTGCATTAATAATATAATTTAATAGAAGCGTGTTCTGTATAGTTTATAAGACACCAAAATACGAATCAAAATAAGAGACGAGTCTTGAAAGCTCTATCTTCTCAAAACCTGGCATCGGTACCTTTCTACTGATGACCTGATAATACAAGATATTTTGAAAGAGTTTATCAGCTTTAAAGCTGGTGACTTCATAAGAATTTTAGTGTCATTGTTTGTATGAAAATGTTTGTAAATGTTTTATGTATAAGTTTGTAAATGTTGAATGTATAAGTTTGTAAATGTTTGTTGTAAATGATTGTATCTCCTAGAAAATCCTATATTTTCTACTAAAAAGTAGCGTTCTACCAAGGCCCATATTTTCCGTGTGATGTTTATTTGTAAGATTGTGTGTCTTTCCCAAGTATGACTATCATTACCGAAAATATAGGTTTTACATTACCTTTTATGTTAGAAGATCACAATATGAATGCAATGGGAAAATAATAAAGTACTATAGTATTGTATGTAAGTAACTACCAATGTACTAACTATCTTAAACCAGTTTGTTAAAATAAGGTTGGGATGTGATGTAGTAGCAACCATGCTAAATCAACAAGTAGTAACACGACGACCTGATAACGCCCAAAAGTAAATGTGGCATTTGTCACCCCTAGCCTTTCGGCCAACTGTAACGAACAGTCAGGATGTGGGTTTGTCAGTCCCGTAAAGATCTATATACATAATGCCCACTGTCCCTCTAGGAGACTCTGGTTACCAATCGTAACACAACAAATTTGTTGCTATGCTAGGAAGTAGACTCACATTAAAGTTATAGTATTCCAGTATTTGTATAGTATGTTCTAGTGTATTGTATGTTCTCTCTGTACTAGTGTATAGTATGTTCGCTTGTATAGTATAGTGTATGTTCTTTCTGTTTCTCATAATAGTATGTTCTTTCTGTTTCTCATAAAAGTATGTTCTTTATGTTTCTCATAATAGTATGTTCCTTCTATTTCTCATAATAGTATGTTCTTTCTGTTTCTTATAATAGTAAGTTTGTATTGTTTCTTGTTATAGTATGTATTGACTCATATATGAACTGACTCTTTGTATGTTTCGTTGTGCTAGTAATAGTATTAGTGACTTCCTAAACTATACCTATTATAGTTTACTAGTAATGTTGTTCATAACAATGAGTGTGTTGAAATGAGATAAAAACTTTTATGTCTTATACATATATACATAATATATAACGAAGGATCAAACAACACTCGGACAAACAACAGGGTACTCTAAGTCCACAACCAAACAAGGAACATGAAATAAAGTGAGTTATCAGTCATAAGTCCTTCCAACCTTACTTATATAACTATATATGCATTAGACATGATTTTGACAATATATAAGTTTAAAAGAGTTAAAAGAAAAGGTGTGGCATATAAGGACTAGTTTGATAAAGAGTTTAGTATGTAAAAGGGTTTTATAAACATTTTGAAGTAGTTTGGTTGATAAAACAGTTAAAAGTATATTAAATCCATTTGTTTGATAGTTATTAATCATATATGATTGATATAATAACTATAATGTTTCAACTTGTATCCCCCCCCCCCCCCCCCCCGCGCCCATAAAAGCATTTAAAATCATTTAAAAGTTAGATTAAGGGGTATAAACTCACCTGTAGTGACTGGTTTGGATGAACGAATGGTATAGGATGCTAAGTGCCAAGTGAAGACTTGAGCACACACATGGGTCCTAATTATCATATAATGATACATATATGTATACAATTAGTGTTCAAACAACTAATTATGCAAGGAAAGACACCCTAGGTCATAGAAAACACTTAGATTCAAGTGCTAGAAGTACAAAGGGTTGCATATAATGGGTGTATGGCCACACATGGGAGTGTAAGGCCAGGATATTGTCTTTCATGGGTGTATACGGCTAGAGTTTACGACACAAGTGAGTGTACGGCCGTACACCCATGGTGAAACATGCCATTTAGGGATTTAATGTCCTGTTAAGTATCTATGGAGTTTGTCTTAACCAATACTTAACCTTATTGAAAGTTAATTGCCATTTTGGACACTAAAAAGGGTGTGTACGGATGTACACCCTTAATAATTATGTAAACATGGTCAAAAGTGTATTTTAAGTCTCTATCTCGCATTCCCTAAGTGTTCTTGATCAAGTGCTAGCATAGAACATGAGTTTAAGGCCATTTTGCACTAAATAAAGGGGTGTACGGCCATATGGGTTGTGTATGGCCGTACACTCCTTATTGATCATGTTTTGGATGGTTTCTAAGGAGTATAAATAGTAAATAACAAGCACAAGGAGTGGTACTTACAATATAGAAGCCTTTAGGGGTGTTTGAGGTCCAAAACTTAGTAGGTGTGCTTGGTGTTCTTGGTATTCTTGGAGAACACTTGAAGATCTAAACAAAATGAGTAATTTCATGGATGAAATGATAGATCCTTAATAGATAGTGTAATGAATCATCAAATTGAAGGAAGAAAAACTTACAACGTGAAGATCTAGAAGCAAAAACGGATGATACTTGAGAGAGAAGTTGATTTTCGGCTTAAGGCTGTGAAAAGAGGTGTATGGAAGCTAACACTCATTTATACATGAGATTGTATGGCCATAACGGGGTGTACGGCCGTACACTCCATGTGTACGGCCGTATACTCCTTAAGTTCGAGTGTTTGGCCAAAATTTGAAGTGTTGAACTTGGAGAACTAAATTCTAAACCCTAATTTTGAAGGTACAAGGCTTAGAACACTCTAATGACTCTAAACAATGCTAGAAGATAGTAAAAACGAGTCTAAACTTGATTGATTTGAATAAGTGTACAAGATAAAAATTTGAGGCTGTCACACTATCACATTGGTTTAGCCCATCTTAAATAACCAAGGATCATTGGCCCACTCTATAAGAATCATTGATTTACATAATCAATCATCATATATTAAATTAGTCTCTTTTGATCACAAAATTAATTCTTGATTAATATTAATTAAATAATATGATTTCTCAATTGATATACTACACTTATAGTATATTAATAAATTACAAATAACCTTATTATCAAAAGTCCATCCTATCAAATTGCAGTGATGAAGGCAACACAAAAGGACCATGCTACAATCGGGTCATGTACATCCCAGTTATATAGTTATGGGATTATATACCATATCCAACAAGCTCCTGCATCTCTAGCGGTGCTAATCGGTACGGTGCCTTGGTAATAGGGGTCACACCTGGCACAAGGTCGATCCTGAACCCAATTTGTCTCTCAACAGGCACCCCGGGTAACTCCTCCGGAAACACATCAGCAAAATCTCTAACAACTGGAGCCATAAGATCTGAGACATGATCCTTGACCCACGTAAACACCACATATGCCAAATAACCCGAACCCATGTGCTGAATATATTGTCGAGCCCTGGCAGCTGAGAAAAGCCTTGTACCCAACCTGGTGCCCTCATCCAACCCATATCCACTAGAACACTGACCCTCGCAGTCGATCATGGCACCGAAACGACTCATCCAACCCATACCCACTATAACGCAGAGATCGCCTATGGGAATCGAGATCAAGTTAATCGGAAAAAGACACACCAAATATCTCTAGAACGCAACCCCGATAAACTGATGAAGCAGAAACCCCATGTTCATCGGCGATGGAGACTCTCAACGGACAATCTAGCTCTCCTAAAGGCAAACCGAACCCTCTGCTAAATGATCGAGAGACAGATGACCGACTTGCCCCCGAGTCAAACGATACAAGAGCAGATAATAAGTTAACTAAAAACGTACCGAGCATGGTACAAACATATGAGTATACAATAAACATAATCAATAAGATAAATGGATAGAAACATACCAGCCACCACATCTAGTGTTGTAATGGCCTTCTCGACAGCGACATGGAAAGCACGCCCCCCCAGCTTTTATGGGCTCTGCCCTACCCTGACTCTCTTTAGTAATCTGTAAAGTAGCCGGCGTGGGAGCTTGAATCGGCTTGGCAGCGAGCCATAGGAATTTGACCTTCATATGGCAAACCTAATGACAATGATAACAAATCCTCATATCTAGTGCAGAGGCGGACTAGCAGCAGTCCCTCGCATAATGCCCCTCCTAGCCACATTTGCAGCACCCACTACTAGATAGACATGCTCCAGAATGAACCTTCCCGCACTTCCCACAAGTGCGGCCATGCTGACCTCCCATCCTAGAATCAACGGCCTTGTGCCACTTAAGCGCCGGCTGCACCTGTGCAGGGGTCTGCCTCTCCTCCCTCAAGTGCAACTCAATCTCAATCTCACGCCACCTAACGGCCTCCTGTAACTCCAGCAGAGTATCACAATGGTGGTTAGCAACAAACTTTCTGATGTCAGTCCTGAGCATGCTCAGATAACGAGTCATCTAAGCCTGCTCGGAAGCAAACTCCAGGAAAAACATCACCCTCTTGATAATCACTCGGGTGATCTCCGTTACCGACTCTATACCCTACCTCAGATCCAAAAACTCCTATTCAAACCTCTCATGCTCAACCTTGGGAATGTAGCGAGTGGGTAACATCCCCGTGAATTGATCCCATGTCACAACAACTCTCTGCTCATCAGAATACGACCCAGTAACCAATCTCCACCAATCCTTCGCTCTGCATCTCAACAGGTTCAGAGCGCACCTGACCTTCTGATCAGTAAGGTAGGAATAAGTATGATCGGGTCTTAAACTCCATCAAAAGTTGGGGGCTTCATGCTAACGAAGTCCCGCTACTGAAACACCCATCCTGGCCCAACACCCGTAGCTGCCACAGTTGTAGAGGCCGCTGCGGCAACAATCTCAGTGATGGTTGTGTATCTGTCATCAAAGTACTCCATCATCGTGGTCTTGATAGACCTACACATCTCCAGGATCTGGTCCCAAACAATCTCAATCACCTACTCGCAGATGATCTCCCTTACACGGTCCTCTGTCAATGTTAGCCCGCCCTGACTACCAGCTCCTGATCCTGACCCAAATCTGGTCTTAAATCGCCTCTTAACCACCATACGGAAAATACACCATGAAGATATCAGATCCTCCACATAAATAATAGGGACCCAACTCCCAACAAAACCCTAGGGGAAGTAACTTCCTTGCTACGTGTATGGGTCTCATGCTTTCAGTAGTACGGGCCCATACTACCTTCCATAACTACCTGTATTTGTCTCAAGGATCATCACAACACCCTAGAAATATATATTAGAATAGGTGAGAACTCAATCCTCACTCCTAAAGGAAGGTTAAACATCTCACAACTGGCTGACGGACCCTACACAACTCATCCATGAAACTTCCACCAGCCCTGCAACACTCATGTATGCTAGCCATACATAACACTGGACCCTATAGACATTTGAATATCCAATCCTACCTTAATCCCTTCATCAAACAAGCATAGGAAATAAGGCCAAACCAAACATTTTCAGGCTATAAGATCTTAGTTATATACAAGCATGATGCATACACTAAGAAGATAGAGTAATGATGTCAATTTCATATAAGAAAAATCCAGGCTATCATGCATCATATAATCAGACAATTCTACCATACATTTCCTGAAGATTCCTAGCCTATCACTAGCATGTTGTTCTAACATATCATAATATCAAATACAGTGCAGTAATTTGGGGTCTACTTACTTGCTCCGACTGATTGTACACATCGCATCGTCCTTTAGTATTCGAAAACCATTTGAGAATCATTTTAAAAATCTTTTCCTTAGTTTGAGATTTGATTTAGATGAGTGTTCCTCTAATTCGCTCAAACCAAGGCTCCGATACCAACTTGTAACATCCATAAATTTCTCAAAAATTTTAAACTTTTTCAAACATCCAAAAACACCATTTATTACAAATTATTTTCAAAATAGTTTGTCATTAGAGTAATTCCCATAAATCATAAGACATAACATTAGGGGGTGCACGATCAAGACTTCTCCTTCCTGCAATCCCCTCAAGTACCACCATAAACCAAACTTTAAGCCCGAAGCTTAGTGAGTTCCCCCAATGTGCCAACACCTAAACTCGCAAGGACTATAGACTATCTGGACCTCTCTCGAGCCTTTGGCATGTCTGGACCGCTTCGCAGGGCCTATAGCCTATCCGGACCGATCGCCGAGCCTTAGGCATGACTGGACCGTCTTGCAGGGCCTTCTATCTATCCGGGCTGCCCTGGGTCTATTGGCCTTCAGTATAGAGTAGGACCACCTTAACCCAACCATACACACATATGTCGATATACTCATAACACATAAAAAATCAACATACAAGAACATATCATACAGATCACAAAGCATAACATCATCCTATCTACTAAGATACTGATCTAACAGATCATTGTTGGATTAGGTATCTAAGCCAATAAATATTTGCTATGTACTTGACTTGATTATGAGCATGGTCCTTTAGGGTTTCCTTCACCATAGCAACTGATAGGATGAATTAAGGAGAAAGAGGATTAATTATGATTTATTATGTGAATAATATATTAAAAGAGAAATTATATTGTTTAATTAATATTGATCAAAAATTAATTTAGAATTAATTTTGTGGTTAAAAGAGATTAATTAAATAAAAGGGACCGATAATGTAATTGTAAGATAGTTACAAAGTTGGGCTTATGATCAATAAAGAAGCAATGGATGAATTCTATATAAGAGTCCATATAGAAATCGTCCAAGGGGGCCTTCTAGAAGGATCTTTGGGCTGCTTAAGGACTAAGCAACTGCATTAGGTTTCTAAGTTGATAATCCTAGAAGCCTCAACCATATAAGGACCTTAAGGCTCCCAAAAACGTAGCTAAGCATTCTTAGAAGATCTTGGACGTTTTTGTGCCTCTCTCCTCTCTCTCTCTCTCTCTCTCTCTCTCTTTCTTTCTTTCTTTCTTTCTTTCTCTCTCTCTCTCTCTCTCTCTCTTGTTCATCCTTATTGCTAGTGGTGTTTGTTACTCCATTAGAGGTGCAACACTTGGGGCACTAGGCTTTCAGAAGTCAAGATCAAGAAGGTTTGTGATTGTTATTGCTACATAAAGTTCAAGGTAATATTCCTAACCCTATTCATATGTTAATTTCGATTATAGTATGCTAGATCTAGGGTTTATATCTTTGAAAGATTGTTTGCATGTATTACTTGAGGAAAACCTAGATCCTAAGCATAAGCGTTGCATGCACAACATAGGAATGATGTTTTGCTCAAAACTCATAAGTGGTATCAGAGCCTAGGTTAGTTTTTCTGTTATATGATGCAAAAGTTAAGTTTTCAAAGCTGAAAATTTGAGTTTTTCGATGATAAACCAGGCTCACGACGTGAGCTTAGATCTGACAGCAGATTTTCGGAAATTTTGCCCTAATTTGATTTAGATAATTACCATAAGTTGTTTTTCCAAATTAAAATCAGATTTTTATGTTACGGTAATTGATATCCTAATCAAATTAATGGAAAATTGTTAAACTAAGATGATTACTTGTTTTATAAGATAAATTTTTATTTGTATTTTGATTTGAATTATCTTGTAAGAAAAAAATTGGATTAGGTCAAATTATGTGATAATTATTAATTATATGATATTTAACTATTTTTCAAATTTGATCTAAAACATATTTTCAAAATTTTCAAAATTTGCCCTCAAGTTTTAGAATTAAAAATTTGATTAAAAAGTTTTAGTTTTGAATATTAAATTCTTAGACCCTCGTTTTTGAAAAGTTAAAATTACACCCTTATGGTTTTATTAAATTAATTAAATGTTGATTTAAAAGAGATAATTAATAAATCTATAATAATATGGTTTAAGATTAATCAAATTAAAAGTTTAATTTATTAATAGATCAAACCACCTAGTATTTTAAAAGTGTAGAATACACCCTTTATGCTATATAAAAGTAAATGTCTAATATTATATATGTATGAGAAAAGAGTCAGTCTTACTGTTAGTAGGCCTCATTCACGAAGCTGGTTTATAAGGTGTGTTTAAGGAAGCGGCCTGTAAGATGACTGCCATTAGGTATCCATTCTTTCCCACCGCACTCTTGCCCAGTAGAGGGTCGTTAGCTGAACCGGTAGGATAGGACATAACCTTCCATTATAAGTATAATGAAATACGAAGTAAACAATTTTAAAAATTCATAAATCTTATTTACTTTAGGAAAAATTTGGAATTGATGCTAATCCAATAAATTGCACATTGCACCTTGTTGGTCGTTAGTGGAGCGTGTGTGGTTAACCGGCACACTAATATTGGATCAATGAAGAATGACAATTGGTTTCTCATAAGATCATCATTGATCAATGGAGTGTGTATGGTTAACCGACACATTGATGGGGTGGTGATTGACATCGAGAGTACCAAGCTAATTTGCATGGTTATCTACACCTTGTTTGTGATCCTCGGCATCCCAGTCACAAACATGAAGGGCATAATCGATATTAAACATGGCATTGAAAAGTTCAATGAATCTCAAAAGATCAAGGAGTTTTAATTCGTTTAAAACTTAAAATAATTTTTTGTTTTTCATGGTGGAATTGGTAAATCGTCATTTGCCTACCGAAAAATATTTTGCAATTGGATTACGACATCCCTCTTCTGAATTGTAGAATATTGTGTTGGATCCTAGCTTTGATATTTCATTTGGGTGTTATATCAAGGATTCTTATCAACTAACTTGAATTTTATCCCGTTTTGTCGATGTCAAATGACTATGGTCTTCCTAAATCCTTTGTAAAAAGGTTTTCCACTTGAAGGTGATATTCCACGATTGGATCGTGAAAATGGAAATCGTGCTTCACTTCCTCCACCTCCTCCAATAGTTATCCCTGACCGACATGTTTGAAGACTTGAAAATTTCATGGCCACTCAAGTCCTATTGGCAAGTAAACACAAAAATGGAAAGTCTGTGTGTGCACATGTCTAGAAGATGAAGTCACACATTGACAAGTTGGGAATGTTGGGTGTCATTGTCTCAAGGATGTTGGTTGTTGACTTGGTTCTTCAATCACTTCCCAAATCATATAGTGAGTTCATCAGAGAGTACTATACGATGGACCATGACGTGACCCTCATTCATCTTGCCTATTTGCTTATTGCTACTGAGTCAGAAATGATTTGGCGCTCCGGTCAAGCAAATTTGTTGGGAAGATCAACCTCCCAAACTTCCATGGACATTGAAAATGGAAACATTGGAAGTCCAGAAAAGTTTTCTTTGCGCAAGATAAAGGCTAAGTTTGAGATTGTCTCGTATATCATTCCGAAGAAGTCCGTTTGTTTCTACTGCCAAGGGAAGGGGCATTGGTTGCGAAGTTGTCATACGTGCCTGAAGGATCAAGAAGACGGGAAAGTCAAGATGTATGACTCTGCTTCAGGTAAATCCACTAGCTAATTCTATTAAGTTCCTATTTGTAGATTCTTAATACATGATGTGATAAGATTACATTTTGATGTTTTGTAGGATTGAAGAAATGAAAAGAAGCTTAAAGGAAACGTGAGTTGAGTCTGATCGCGAAGAAATAGATTTCGATCGCATGGTTCGAAGATCGGATTTTTGAGTTGCTACTTAGAAGAGTTAGGATAGATTGCTCAAGAATATTTAGTAGCATAATTTTCATTTGATATTGCATTGTAAGGACAAGTTTTTTCCATACTTTTATAAATAAAATAAATTCTGATTTTGTCTTAGGGGCTATTTGGCAGGATCTGAATTTATAACTGAGTTTCTAAGAGGGTCTGAATTTTTAAGATCTTAATTTTAAGATGCTGTTTGGTTGCAACTTCTGACTTTTTGTGCTAAATAACAAAAATAACAATTTTAACCTTCTCTATTTTTTTTCCAATTACAACATTGTACTTCCAACCTTACCACTTTAAAAGTATAACCATCAATTCCACTAAAATAGCATCAAAAATCATATAAACAATGTCAAAATGCATTAAAACAACATCAATATTAACCAAAACAACATCAAAATTATTAAATTTGTTCCATTAAATCATTACGTGAGTTTTTTTGTCCACATCACCCTCTCCATTTTTACAAGCCCACGAGGTTTCGATGTGAAATCAACAAAAAGCTCACCATTTACAATCTTTTCAACCTCCTTTGGTTATGAGCTCCAACAACACACCCCCATAATTATACACATCAAACTCCATTCTTTTCAAGCTTGTAAACGTATATTTTGCAACATAAATCAATAACCAAATTAAATGAATATAAACAAGATTACAAACAAAAATAAATTTATATAATAAATCTTCACCTGGAGCAATATATCATAATGTCCCAAGTAAAGTGGTTCGTGGTGAAGCAGTAGTGTGATGTAATGTTTATATAATCGTGGTGATCAGCATGTAATAGTTTGTGATGTTCTTGAAACTACTTGGGTAGAGTTGGGAAACCATGGTTATGGAGAAATCAATTTCAATTCAGAAAACCAATATCAGAAAACTCAATATCAGAAAATAAAAAATCAAGGACTGATAAGGCTGTCAATCGATTTCAATTATACGAATCGGTTTTTCAAGGGAAAAAAGAAGAACATTTGATCTATTTATAGAGAATCCATTTTAAGGAATAAAAAACTTACCTGCAACATGAGGCCTTCGTTGCTGGCGGTGATAACGGAGGCTGTTGGAAGTGGTGAATGTTGTTGGAGAAGGGGCAATGTTGTCAGAGCTTAGCATCGAAAGTCGTGAGGGGAGTTAATTTAGGTAGGTCAGCGACTAAAGGAGGTAGAAGGAGAGATTGGCGCTCGAGATGGTTGGAGGAGGGAGGAGTCGGTAGAAGAATTCTGAAGGCAGGTGTGTGGTTTTGGAATCCGTAAGAGGGTAAAAGAGGGAAAGACGCGTTCTTTTTCTTTTCAGATACAAGCCCAAGTCTGAAAGTTTAAGTGTCTTTTACAAAATTAAGAGGCTTTTATTCCTATGCTACCAAACACTCTTAATCTGAAAAATTAAGAGGTTGCCTCTTAATTTGTCCATTAAGAGGCTACCAAATAGCCCTTTATTTAAATCCATGTAATGGAATTTGTGAAGATTGATGTTTGTATGTTTCTATTGTTAGTAATATTGAAAATGGATGTGATTCGTAGTTATGTTATTTGTGGTAGTGTTAGAATTTACCAAATAAGGAAAGATTCTCATCGCCCAAGTCTCAATTGGATAGAAACTTGGAATCATACAACTTGTATTGTGTGATGAATGAAAACCTTCATATTTGGGAAATTAAGACCAATTCCTTGTTCAAACGAATATGTGAGTCAAGTGAAGGACTAAAGGATATAGTATGCATTATTGTGCACTAGGTCAAGTCCACCACAAAGAATGATAAGTATATTCATCATGATTTGTTAAAAGTTTAGTAAATTTGGTTATGCTTACAAGATTAAGTGTAATTCTGAATCATTGAAAAGTTTCAATGTATGGAAGAACGAATAAGAAGAATCAATTAGGCAGAATGATAAAAGTTTCTCCGATCTGGAAACCATGTCACAATTGATCATCTAAGAAGACCTGAGTGCACTAGTATGTATAAGAAGAGGAATCATAAACTGTTGAATGGTTAAATCAAAAGGTGTATCATACTTCGTTCCAAAATCAAGTCTTAGAGTCGTACTCCAAGATTGTGAGTTGAGTGGCATCATCTTAAGAAGGTTTATAACACTCATCAAATGTGGGATAAAAAAAGGTTCTTACTTTTTCACGTTTGAAATTGGTAAGTTGTGATGTTTTAGATATGACAAAGACTAATTAAGACTAATTGTGTAAAGTGTTTGTCTTGATAGGAACATGCACTATCTCTTGAATATTTGCTTGTCAAGGAATGTTTCTTGAAAAGAGAATCTTATATGTCAAGAGGTCAGTGGGAGTCTTAATGGTATTGAAAAGTTTTAGAAACTAATCAAAAATAAACCTATTGTTTTACACTAGCACACGACTTGAGGATTGTAACCTATCGTGTTGACACATTCTTGTTTCTGTGCCAATCCAGTTGAGTTGACTATGCATGTGAGTTCTGTGAGTTCTCATATGAATGCATAAAGGCAAAGTACCTTAATTAATGAAAGTTCATTGATCTGTGTGGGTGAGTTGCTCAACAACCAGGAAGACATGGTGGGCCCTTGTGCTGCCAAGTGGCAAGAAACTAAGATTGAACAAGTTCAGTCCATAGGAGTTTGGATTTGTCACAAACATTGTCTTGTAATTATGGTTATGAAAATTTACATGGATAGGAACACATACACCATAAAATCTAAGTGTCATCAGGTTTCTCTCCAATTCATGAAAATGATTGTGAGCAAATGCTTTCGATATGAGGATTTTAAAGAGATAGCAGTTGTGTAAATTGCATTGTTAAATTCGATTATGATTACAACATCCCTCCTTATAGTTCAAATTGTAAGAAAGGAGAAATAGTTTGAACATTTAAGACTTATTGCTATAAGTTCTGAAATATTTTAGACACGCATATGAGCTTTCTAATAAAAGGGGTATGAGCTTAGATAAAGTCTTATCGAAGCATCACGTATCAGAAATTTGAAATTTGGTAAGAAGGTCAATAAGTATTGATTTTTAGAAGTCCAGCTGATTTATGATACATGTCAAAAATAGTAGGAGCATAAGTGTTATGTTGGTAAAGATATAATTATCATGTTAGTGGGAGCATGATTATTATGTTAAGTTTTGCAAGTTACTAATATTAATTATAGAAAAAAAAAGTTTTAATTTGCAAAGTTGTAGAGGTTGAAAAGTTGTTTTGCTATATTTAAGGGAGAGGAACTTATACTTTATTTCAAATATCAAACCTTAGATTGAGAAATTTTAATCAAATTTAGTCAAAGGAAATATATGAACATTATGTTGAAAAGGTTCAACACAAGGAAATTCTATATATGAAAATATTATAGAAGGAGACTGGCAAAGTATCATGTCTTTATGTAAGACATTATGGATCGAATGCCATATGGTTCCGGTATAGTATCAATTACATATGCTGTAATATTTGACCGTTCTAATTTTCCAAATGTCTAGGGCATTAAGAGGGAAAAGTACTAGAACCGGATATGACTAAAGTAAATTAAACTACTGTCAAGGACGATCTAAGGTTTGCTAAGGATTGGTCACTAGAGGGCAGTTGGAAGTAAAGTATTGAATGGAACATATTGACATTATTATAAATAGATAGGATTTTATTAAAAATGAGTTATCATATGGAAAATATAGAAATGTTTTCATAATGGGAGTTAGATATTAAGAATCTATGTGTAGATTAGAAACTTTTATGCAAGAAGGATGTCTAAAGGAATGTACTTTGAATGTGAGACTTCATGTCTATAGAGTTTCCTTATAATAATCTCCAATAGAGCACTTTGTAATATCATTGGCAGAGTCTTGGTGACTTTGGTGACATGGTGTTACAAAGGGATCATTACATAAAATTTTAGAATCTAACATATTCTAATAGTGGCATGAATTGGTATTCATACACTTATAATAAGTATTATGAATTATGAAATGAGCATCATTGGAAATGTGTTCAATTGATCTATTTCACAAAGTTAGGACCATGGGTAAACATAGTGTGCATGCTTGGAGCATAGGATGACTATTGTTTCGATTCAAGTATTAAGTTGATTATCGGAAACATTATACAATGAATGATGTGTAATCAATATGGTGACTAAATAAAAGGTATTTTATTTATACTCACAAGTTTGAGGCCATATTGGATTCGATTATTCTTGTGTTTCATTTCGCATGTTTTGACATCCTGAATAATGAGATTATTCAAACCATCCACAGTCGATCGCACTTCAGAAGTAAGTAATGAGGTAAGACTGTCATGAATCCGACTGTAGACTGTCTAAAGCGTTTAGACATAGCAAAAGTCTGCTGCAGTGTTCATGAGTGCTCCTGAAATAAGATTTGAGTATTGGATTAAACCCACACTTACTTGAATTACTTCATAGATTTTATCACGAGTGATTAGTAAGACGATAATATCTTATATTCTTGAAACAGAGAGATATAGTTGCAGTTTGCAAGTCGGTTGCACATTGATAATATGTAAACGCACTAGTAACTCGGTGTAATAAAACATATTGTTGTGTGTGATTCGATGAGTAAATAGATATGACATATGAGTTGAAGTTTATCCGTTCCTTTTACCCATTGTGGGATAAAAGAGATATATGTGGTCCCCTCGATGATTTAGTGATGACACCCTAAGTGATTGGCCAATCCTTGACTAAGTTGATGTGTTCAATTGTAGTATGTTGTCATTCGTCATAAATCGGAAATCGGGAAACAACACATAGACAAAGATATTGATTATAATCAATGTATCATTTCTATATGATATATAGAATGGAGAAATATATAATCCCTTATCTAAAGGACACGTTACTGATAAGAACAGAGTTGACAACGGCTTTTGAAAGCAACGATTGCTAATCAGGTGATGAAGTCGTACTTGCAGAATAGTTATTAAACTTATCCAAGTGGGAGACAGTTGAATTAGGTGTCTAAGCCCATAACTATTTTGGTATGTACTTGATCTGATTATGAACATGGTCCTTTTGGGTTGCCTTCATCATAGCAACTAATAGGATGAATTAAGGAGAAAGAGGATTAATTATGATTTATTATGTGAATAAAATATTAAAAGAGAAATCATATTGTTTAATTAATATTGATCAAGAATTAATTTTGTGGTCAAAAGAGATTAATTAAGTAAAGGGGACCGATACTGTAATTATAAGATAGTTACAAAGTTGGGCTTAGGATCCATAAAGAAGCAATGGACGAATTCTATATGAGAGTTCATATTGAAATCGTCCAAGGGGGGCTTCTGGAAGGATATTTAGGCTGCTTAAGGACTAAGCAATCGGATTAGGGTTTCCAAGTTGATAACCCTAGAAGCCTTAACTATATAAGGACCCTTATGTCTCCCAAAAACATAGCTAAGCATTCTTAGAAGATATTAGACATTTTTGTGCCCCTCCCCCCCCCCCCTCTCTCTCTCTATCTCTATCTCTATCTTGTTCATCCTTATTGCTAGTGGTGTTTATAACTCCATTAAAGGTGCAATACTTGGGGCACTAGGCTTTCAGAAGTCAAGATCAAGAAGGTTTGTGATTGTTATTGCTACATAACAATCAATGTAATATTCCTAACCCTATTCATATGTTAATTTTCATTATAGTATGCTAGATATAGGGTTTATATGCTTTGGAAGATTTTTTTTTTGCATGTATAACTTGAGGAAAACCTAGATCCTAAGCATAACGGTTGCATGTACACCATAGGAATGATGTTCTTCTCAAAAGCCATCAATCATAACATCATAACAACATCCTATCTACCAGGATCCCGATCTAACAGATCATAATTGCACACAAGCATACTATAACCAGGATAAAAATCCAAATGGCTGGCCTTGGTGCCTTCAACCCTTTAGTACAGTGAGGATAGATCACCTCACAAGTAGTGCTGAACTAGATTGAAAGTCTTCGATCGTTGTCACACCGAAAATCCCAAACTATCCAAAATACTGAATACCAAGTTAACAGTTGCAATATCAATCTTGACCAATGGTACAACATAGATTAATAGTCCATTCTATCCTTTCCTTATGTTAGGCCAAGGCCCAACTCCAAATCCTTAAATCCAAAATCCTAATAGACAAGGCCCATAATTGGCTCAATTTCTAAACTCGGCCCAAATCCCTTATTGGGTCTTACCCAAAGATTCGATCCTCTAACTAGTCCACAAGTATACTTATCTAGATGATCCAAGAGGGCCCAAGCATCAAGGCCCAACAGATAACCCAAAACCCGAAGCCCAAAATAGCAAAGCCTAATAGGCTGAGTACGCGAGGCTTACTCAGTTGTACATTTGGCGTAAACGCCTTGACTAGAAAATGGGACACTTACCACCTATACCCAATGTACACCTTGGTAAGCCCAGCGTACACTGTGGCCATGCAAAACTTCATTAACTTCTTAATACACCTTGTCCACACATCCTAAGTTAGATCTATACTTTAAAAGATGTCCCAAATCATAAAATTTTCAACTTTATCATTATGCATGCCCAATAAGTCCATAAACTCAGAACCCTTGTTTGTACGAACCATTTAAGACCATTATATCTTGCATGAAGCCACCAAATGGGACAAGATAGCATTTGTATGGTCCAAAACACTCTAAATCTTCTGAAAGGATAGATCCTTTGGTCTTAGGGTAGTTTAACTCATCAAAACCAAGAAAAGGGACTCATTTACTCATAAAACTTCCATGCAAGATCTATGGGGAAATACAAGTAAAGGTAAAGGCTTTTTACCTTCAGGAGCTTCCCCAAGGGATGAAGATCACAGATCTAAAGCTTGAATCTACACCAATTCTCTTCAAGGAGTCTTATCTTCTTCTTCTCGACTTAAGGAACTCTTACACACTAAAAGCCACACACAAGCAAGGCTAGGGTTTGGAAAACGTCTCAATGGTATGGAGGCTGAAAGTATTGGGATAAATGAGCTATAAGGGTACTTATATATCACTCAAGGAACTCTTAAACACTCATACTCACATACACACAAGGCTAGGGTTTGGAAAACATCTTAACGGTATGGAGGCTGAAAGTGTAGGGAGAAATGAGCTATAAGGATACTTATATACCACCCAAACCTTAAATATTAGGGTTTTCACCTGATGTGAGTATGCCCAGTGTATACAAGTTTATGCCCAGCATACTATGACGCTCTTAGTACGCTCAACATATCCTTATGTACACTCAACGTACTCCTCCTGATCCCAAAATTACAATATTAGCCATTAGGGCAACTCATGGCTTTATTCTTCCATCCCCAAGGACTAAAAATGATAAAAAAAAAATAATAATAAAAAGGAGGATTCGAAAATACCTGCAAATTTCGGGATATTATAGATGTTGTCTTTCTTTCTTCTTCTGAAGAAACGCTCATGGAAGAAGAACTTCATTTATGCTGTGTGGGTTGTATTAATTTATTTTTTCCTTTGTTATGACTAGCCATCTTTAGAAAATAATCTTTGAATATTTCTAGACAACATATAAGCTATTCGATTATTTTCTCCTTTTATGTTTTCAAAATTTGTTTTATATCCAGTTCCTTGTATTATACTTTGTAAATTGATCAACTGTGTGCTATTTATCTTCTTCCTTTGATCATTTTTAATAAAATGAACTATGGCTTAATAATCTATTCTAACTGTAAGTTCTTTATGCAAAAATATTTTAAAATTTTCTAAAGCATTTATTAACGCTTGTATCTCAAAGTCTATAGAAGTCCAATTCATTCATGTCTTATTAAAACTTCCACTAGCATGAGCATATTTTTTCTGTATCCTTTGGGCTATATTTATCATATTTACAAAGGAGAAGGGCTCCCCATCCTTCTTTGCATCCATCGACCTCTATTATTATATAATCAATGACTAATTCTAATTCCAAGCATTTAATATTTTTAATTACTTCTTTAATTACTTAGACTAATTTAATATCTTCTTGATCAAAATGCCTTTGTCCATATTTTGTTGTTTTACTATATAGTGGACCAACTAATTTTGAAAGATTAGAAATAATTTTTTGGGCATAATTAACCTAGCCCAAAAAAGGATGTATTTGTTATAAATTTTCAAAATTTTCTCGGAAGTCTAAATTTTTTTTTGTAGATATATGACTTTATTATTTAATTATCCATTTCCTATTTCCAAACCATGAAAGGATATTTTCATTTTATACTATTCCATTTTTCTTTTAGAAATTTCAATATCATTTCTTTTTATTTCTTCAAATATTTTCGGTATATATTTTTCATGTTCCTGTACTGTTTCATTGGCAACCAAACTATTATCAATATATACTAAACCGAAGTTGTATTTAAGGAAAAATACTATCCATAAATCTTTGAGAAAGAGATGAGGCATTTTAAAGCCCAAAGCTTAAAACATTCCATTCATATTTTTCTTCAGAACATGTAAATGATGTCCATTATTTTAAGCTTTCTTCAAGCTATAATTGATTATATCCATACTTTAAATCAAACTTACTAAAAACTTTTTCTTTTGTATTAAGTTTATTAAAGAATCTTTATTGGGGGATATTATAACTACATCTTCTGTATTATCGTTTAATCTTTTATAATTATTAACTATGTTAGTTTTTCCACTTTTTATTTCATAATGATTCCCTACTATAAAGGTTGCCGATCTATGTGGACTTTCTTATTTCCTAATCAGTCACTGTTCTATCATTTCTAGTATTTGTTTTTTTAATTCTTCTTTATCTAAATGGCTATATTCTATATTTTTTGTTCTTATTGTAATAGTAGGATTTCTTAATTTAAACTTACAAACATATCTAACATTTGATTTTGTAATATCTTCTCCTATAAATTCAATTTTTTCTAATGTAAAATTATAAGATGATTCATACTTTTGGTTATATCTTCACCTTTTTCCAACTTATGTGTTAGAATATTTGTTAGTGATTTAACTGTTTTGTTTTTAACATTTACCTTTATTTGATTGTTTTTAAAAAATCTAATTTACCTTTTCCACCACGCTCCTACACAAACTCAGATGTGTTTATATATTTAAGTAATGGAAAACTTTGTTTATCCTTACCAATTGTTATGAAATTGTGAGTTAGTGTAATAGTTTCATTTAAAGCAAAAATAAAGTTTAACTCAAGAATAAAGTCATTAGATTTGACACATTCTGGATTTATATTTACCTATGGAATATCATATTTCATACTATAGTTACCTGCAAAGTGCAAAATGTTTTTCCGACTGTTTTATTTTTTGTATTGTCTTTGGGGAAAATAAATTTATTTCTATGGTATTGTCTAATACTCTTAAACTCTCTTCTCTACTAGTTCGTATTAATATTGTGTTAACATTTAACATCCCAGTTTGGTATAATATCCTAGGGTTTTGTATATCAAACTGATGTTTATTATCTAAATTTATATTTCTATCTAGATCAACTTCTTCTTCTAATTATACAAGCTATTGATTACTATCAGATCCAGATCCTCTTCTAATTATTGTATTTAAAATGTATCTGATTTGACTATATCTTGTATATTGCTAGTTGAATTTCTCGCTTCTTGTAATGTCCTACTACGTAATGAACAAAACATAAATATTCAAGAGAAGTAAAATTTCAAAGATGGTAGAAGCGACTAGAGTTGTATGTGCAGAAAAAACTTCGGAAGCCTTTTTTTTTACTAGAAGGATATAATATGAAGTACAAGAAATGAACTAGGAATGTAAGACATAAGCTAAGAGAATCAGAAAGATATTGTTCAGAGAGCCATGAAGAAAGATATAACACCTAAGTTTCTTTTATTATGCATGCTCAATGATATTTTACATTGGGTTGTGCTCTTTTTATAGGCAAAGGGTAGAGTATGTACATCAAATTTAATCTAGACACGCTATATAAAGTTACAAGACGTGTAACATAATTATTCTATCCCTACATTATTTTATTGTTACATAAAGTTACAAAAGCATAAACCAGTTATTCGATATGGCAACCAAAGCATAAACCAATTATTCTATACGACAAAATTCTAAAGATTTTATCACAAATTAATGGTCCTTGAACTTTTTCTAACTTGTCTCTTTGAATCATCAATTGTAGAATACTCTTTATTTTTAAAAGTATCGATGAGTACTATCAATAGAGACTGGTGAACCCGACTTAGTGTCAAGCTATTCTTCACTGTTAATGATATCTTCTAGTCTTAATAAGGTGTCTCCTTCACCGCTGAATGGTAAAAACATAAGCCAATTTTTGGCTGGTAATTTATAATTTTCCCAACAAAAGTCTACCGATAACAAAGGTGTTTTTTATGTCATGCTTATATCTTCTTTTGATAGTCCATATAAAGTTGCGAAATTTATCTTTTTTTTTTTGCATGATAACTTCCGAAGATATCCATGGT
Organism: Lactuca saligna; assembly: GCF_052625555.1. NCBI lineage: Eukaryota > Viridiplantae > Streptophyta > Magnoliopsida > Asterales > Asteraceae > Lactuca > Lactuca saligna. The sequence goes on from NC_136417.1 coordinate 151,194,214, forward strand.
GTACTGTTCTTTGAGTGATGAAGATTCTTTTTCTAGCTGGCATGTATGCATACTCATCTGCTGCTGGAAAAGATGAAAGAATTTAGCATCCAATTATTGGACTAATGATGCGGGAGGCAATATTTCGAGTTGTTAAAATAATATTTTCTTCCAATTTATTAAGAAGACTTTTTGTGTTGCTATTGAGACTAAAGTGAAAGTAATCAATCATCACATTTTGATAACAGTTAACGATTTGTTCTTCAGGAATATCTGTAGTGTTTACATTTATCTATAGAAGGACTATGGGAGTATCTTCCCCTTCATCATTTAGCCTTGGAAACACTGTAACATCTTCGTAGTTAATTTTTTGAAAAGCAATCTGTACAATCATTTGTTGTAATTTATATAGAATTGACGGGAATTCTACACAAACTTTTTGGGATACCATTTGCTCAAATTCCTTGAATGATCGAGTACTGGCCGCTTCAAATTTTGTCTCCAAGGAAAATCTAAAATGCGAGCTTTGAAACATTCATAATTTATGTATATAGTGTTTTCTTAAATTTTCTTCTTTTTTCTCAATACTTTGTATTAGCTATGTATTTTTTGCTTCAAGAACTTTTATTTTTTGTTTTAAAATATTATTGTCAATCTGGCTTTGTATACGCTATGTATCTTTTCCAGATTGCATGAGCAATTGTTGTAATTTAGCAATAATCTACTCCTAAGCTTTTATGATTTGCTCAGGACTAGTTTTGCTATTTTTGAAATTTTTTTAACTTGTTTGGGTACTATGAAAAAACTGTTTAACCCAAATTGTTATTGAGCTATATTCATAGCTTTTTAGGAAATACAACATCCCCTGTAAAGGGGATTTTGACACTGTATATATTTTAAGACTGTTCCCTAATTACTGAAAATTCCAACTTTTGTGCCCCTGATGATAACATAACGTGTGAATTTTTTTTGTTCGTTTCTCAGGGATCATTTGTGCTTGTTTATGAAAGTAAAAACTCAAAGCATTGAGAATTTGAACTTTAAATGTTGAATCGTGTGGAACTATCCAAATATGTCATAGGTTATCTAACCACCATTGATAGTCTTCTGTCAAGTTTACTAGTATCATAGGCCTAAACTTTTTGATTTCATCAAAGCAAACTGGTAAAGTAGAATTACCAAATGCTATAACAGCTTCTATGTTTTGTGTATGTTTTTATATGTTTTAGAAGATATTGTCTAATAATATAAATGTTGAATATTTTTGGGGAATGTCTATCTAAGGTCTAGATCCTTGCAAGAGATTATGATTATATGTAGTATTCTCTATTCCCATATAAGGAATTGAATGTTGTTGTATGGGTTGTGCGTATATTCCATTTTTACTGTTGAATCGATCAAATTTTCTGTTGATGTTTTATTTCTTTCTTCTTCTGAAGAAATGCTCATGGAATAATTCATTTTATGTTGTGTAGGCTGTGTTAATTTGGTCTTTCCTTTATTATGACTAACCATCTACATAAAATAATTTGTTAATATTTCCAGATAACATATCAACTATTCTATTATTTTCTCCTTTTATATGTTCAAAATTTATTTTATATCCACTTACTTGTATTGTATTTTTTAAATTGATACGCCATGTCCTATTTACCTTCTTACTTTGATCTTTTTAATAAAACGAACTATGGCTTCACAATCTGCTCTAAGTGTAAATTCTTTATGTAAAACCATCTTAAATTTTTCTAAAGCGTTTATTAACGCTTGTATCTCGAAGTCTATAGAAGTCCAATTCATTCATGTCTTATTAAAACTTCCACTAGCATATGAGCGTGTTTTTTGTGTATCCTTTGGGCTATATTTATCAAATTTACAAAGAAGAAGGCATCTCATCCTTCTTTTCATCCATCAACCTCTATTATTATATAATCAGTGGCTAATGCTAACTCTAATGATTTAATATTTTTTACTACTTCTTTAAATTCATTTACTAATTTAATATCTTCTTCATTAACATGTCTTTGTCCATTTTTTGTTGTTTTACTATATAATGGACCAACTAATTTTGAAAGATATATGAATAAATTTTCAGGCATAACTAACCATGACCAAAAAAACTTGTATTTGTTTTAAACTTTCAAAATTTTCTGGGATGTCTAAATTTTTTTTGTAGATATACGACTTTATAATTCAAATTTTCCATTTCCTGTTTCCAAACCAAGAAAGGGTTTTTCCTTTTAAACAATTCCATTTTTCTTTTAAAAATTACAATACCATTCCTTTTTATTTCTTCAAATATTTTCGGTAAATATTTTTCATGTTCCTGTACTATTTCATTGGCAACCAAACTATCATCAATATATACTAAACAGAAGTTGTATTTAAGGAAAAATACCATCCATAAATCTTTGAAAAAGAGATGAGGCATTTTAAAGCCCAAAGCTTAAAACATTCCATTCACATTTTCCTTCGGAACATGTAAATGATGTCCATTATTTAAAGCTTTCTTTAGGCTGTAACCGATTATATCCAGACTTTAGATCAAACTTACGAAATATTTTTTTCTTTTGTATTAAGTTTATTAAAGAATCTTTATTAGGGGATATTATAACTATCATCTTCTATATTATCATTTAATCTTTTTTAATTATAAATTATTGAAGGTTTTCCTCTTTTTATTTCAGAATGATTCCTTCCTTTAAAGGATTCTGATCTATGTGGACTTTCTGATTTCCTAATCAATCACAGTTCTATCATTTGTGATATTTGTTTTTTAAATTCTTCTTTATCATTTTTATAAACTAGCCTTATATACATTTATGAAAAACTATATATTTTAATCTATACTAATAAATAAAAATCTATTTTGTCATATGTCATCCTTTATGTTGATTTCGCCACGTGTCCCATGACATTTTACGTTTTTTTTTTCATTTTTTTAATTGAGACGTGGAGTTGACATTGATGTCATGTAGTTAGTTATATTCATCAGAAAAATAAAGGTGTGGAAGTAAGAATGCTCTAGGAGAAACTCGAGATCATCAAGAGGAGAGTGCAACTCCTACAAAGCAAAGACTTGGTTGATGCTTTTATATTCTGATTTTATTTATATATATATATATATATATATATATATATATATATATATATATATATATATATATATATATATATGATACCAATTAAATGGTATGGCTTTTTTTCTGTGTTTATCGTTAAACCATAAACTAAACATGAACAAAACATAAATATTCAAGAGAAGTAAACTTACAAAGATAGGAGAAGCGATCAGGGTTGTATTTGCAAAAACAGCTTCGAAAGCCCACCCCCCCCCCCCCCTTTTTTTTTTTACTAGAATGGATGTAATATGAAGTGCAGGAAAGGAACTTGGAATGTAAGAGATAAGGTAAGAGAATATGAAAGAGATTATTTAGAGAGCTATAACACCAAGTTTTATTTTATTATGAATGCTCGATGATTTTTTACAATGGTTTATGCCCATTTTATAGGCAAAGGGTAGAGTAAGTACATTAAATTTAAGCCTAACACGTTGTATAAAGTTACAAGATGCATAAAATTATTATTCTATCCTATATTATTTGATTGTTACATAAAGTTACAAAAGCATAAACCAATTATTTGATATGCCAATAAAAGCATAAACCAATTATTCGATACAAAAGAATCATAAAGATATTATCACAAATGGTTCGGAATGCCTATTCCGGAGGAACTGTATATGTTTCAGATCGGGATTTTGAATTTCAAAATTTGTAATATAATTTGAGGTGGCATTCCGGAAACCACATTCCGATTTCGACGTTCTGACGTTTCGACTTGATTTCGACACGCAACTTCCATCTTCGACAAGCATCGAAACCTATCTCCGATATGGAAGACGAGCACTATGACCCCATTATTTTACAAGTATGTTCTTCGTTTTCTACTGTTACTTACAATTCCATATGTAGTAGACCACCTCCAAAATGAATTGAAAGCGTTCCACATATTAAATTAAAGATGTCATTATTGTAGGACCAACTAAAAAGTAGTTTAGATGTTTAGTTATTGTTGATTTACATTGAGATTTCATGTTCTGGATCTTAAAATGTCATTCTGGAAGCCTCCGGAACACGAAGAACCATTCCAAAACACGATGAACGCGTCCAAAATATGACAAACAAGTCTGCAACTGGTCTGGAATATTGGTCATTTCTATTTTAGAATGAAGTGCTAAAACTTTTTTTTTATTTGTGTAGCATGACATGATTGTTGTTGCATCAATTACACTCTCGTGTAGACCCAAAATCGGTAGGGAATTCCTTGCGACATTCAGAAATAGACCTGAATGCGAGACTATGTTTCGGAAGGTGGTTAGACATTCCTAATGTAGATGGGGATCATTTTCTTCTACATTATGTATTTTCCCACGAAGTTGTTACCGATCCCCGAAGCCAATAAAGGAAATGGTTTTTGAGATTGGGGTTATGAGCTGTCTTTCGGGTTGAAATAATTTTGTCTCATCACCGGCTTCCGGTTTGGTGACTACTTTCCTACTTATTCATTCGGTGCCACATTTCATTCCCGTGCCTTTCCTATGGTCCCGACGAATGTCTCGGTCTAATTACACCATGTTACAAATGTGTTTAAACAATCACTTAATGAGTTATCGGACGAGAATGTAGTTTGTGTATATATTGTATACCTCTTACAGAAGGGTTTCAATGGATGTTTGGCTAACCAGAATGTTATAGAAAAGTATTTCGCTTTGCTATCCAACATTGATGAATTCAACATGTATAATGTTGTCTTTTTTATAATTATTGACTATAATTACTTATCATTACTAATATTTTTTAGAAATTTAATTGTTAACTAATTTTTTATTTTAAGTGGTAGATATCCATGGGGGAGGATAATTTGTGATCAATTGTACAAACAACTCTTTACTGTATTCAATAATATTGAGAAGCTTATACATCTACACAGACCGAAAGAGGATGAACCTCAATAATTGACCAACACCCTACAAGGGTTTTTATACGCTTTTAAGGTAAGTATATAATGAAAAAATTATTATTTTTTTTTTCTAACATTCTAGGTATTATTTATTTATTTGTTTACTAACATTCAGATATGAATTCTTGAGACTTTTCCGGTGAGCAGTTTGTTTAGTACCCAGCAACAGAATGTGATCCCTCGGGCTGCTGCATGGTCAAAACTGAGGGCATTGAAAAAGACTCACTGTAACCAATTTTTACAAATAGACAATGTATTGTTACTTTTTTATATAAATATTTATTTATTTTATAAGTTTTGTTTATTTATAATTTTATAATTTTTTTTGCAGGGTAATAGACTCGTACTGAAATTAGAGCCGACGGAAGATGAGATGCATGTTGAATGGTGGATTGTTAGATTAGTGTGGATTGATCACCATGATTTTTCCCGACACTATTCACAGGGCACATTCCCTAACACCATCACCCAAAAACTCCCCTACCCATAAGCATTGAGAAAAGAAGGCACGGATAGATGATCTATTTCACCCGGCACCACCACCACCGTCGGCTGCTGCCCATCAATGTTGCAAGCAGTTGCGATCTCAGAAGGAGCATTTAGCAGAGCATGAGGTTACTGTATTCATGCTTCTAAAACTTATCAATAAGACTCCCGAAGATGATGTTGGTACCTCGAAGGGGATGCAGGTACATTTTTAATTATTTCGTCATTTATGGTCGTTATGTTTTTGCATCGTTTACAACTATATATTATTGAACTGTACATGGATAGTACGATGACAATGAGTTGTGGGAGTATGATTATATCTAAATCACCCCTAAAAAGCCAATGAATGTCAACCCTGAACAGCTGCTGAATGTTGGACCTAAGCAGCCGTCTTAGGTTACTCACCCATCGGATGTAACAGAGATTTTGCGGGATGAATACAAAACACCATTACCGACACCTCTTAGGCATTCTAAATGCCAAAAATTTATGTCCATATGGTATAAGTTTCCATGTATACAAATGAAGAGGAAATGTGTTGCACGACAACAACTAACATCGTTTAAGAATCTCTTAGATCCTACCGTACACAATGTTTATAAAGAATGAGATAAATTGCTATTGTTTGGTCACTGTTATTTGACCGATTTTTCTATGCTTGAGTTTTGGACACAAATATGTGGATAATAATGAAGGATGGTTGCCATGTGATGTAAGTAATATAATTATTTGCTTAAAACATAATACGCTTCTAATAAAAATACTTACTTTACTGAAAGAAAAAATAATTAGCAACACATCATGATGTGTATCTCATTGTTGTTATCGCGTAGAGTGGATGATGCTCGGTGAATGATTGTGCCGTCAAGTTTCAACACTGATACATATGACCGGAGTAACGTGGTTGACGGATCCGTTTACCCATATTGGGAAGAGTGTGATACGGTATAGTTTTGTTTGGATTACATTACCTGATTATTTATATACTAATTTATTATTTCTAACCTTTTTTTGTAGCTTTACATCCCAATCAACATACCATAAGTGTAACACACTATTTCGGGTCGTTTCATAATTCAGGACCGTGACCCGAGATCAGGACCGTGACCCGAGGATCAGGTATTGTAAGGCTTTAGGCCTCGGTAATGAGAGGTTTAGTACATAATGTACATCAATACTTTTGCATGTTCAATGTTTTCATATCCAAAATCGAACCAAAATCAATAAAGGCTTCTATGGAACATCCTGATTAGGTTGATTCTATGTAATATGAACTTCCTTAATTTGAGCGAAACAAGGTGTGGCGACTTGTTCCACAACCTGATGATGTATCAGTGATTGGCTTAAAATGGGTTTTTAATAATAAACTAATAAGGAGGGTAATGTGGTTCAAAACAAAGCTAGGGTGGTTGTAAAAGAATATTCACAACAAGAGACTATCGATTACAAAGAAACCTTTGCCCCTGTCACTAGACTCGAGGTTGTTCAAATATTTTTTGGATTATGTAGCACACAAGGACTTTGATGTTTACCAGATTAATGTCAAGTGTGCATTTCTCAATGGAGACTTGGAAGAAACTGTATATGTCGAACAACCACTAGGTTTCATCAATGAAAAATTTCCTGATCATTGGTATATTCTTGATAAAGCATTATATGACTTCAAACAGGCACGACGCGCATAATATGAAATTCTTACTCACTTTTTGAAATTATCAGAATTTAAACAAGGATGAATTGATCCTACAGTTTTTCGAAAGAAGGTTGGGGATCATTTGATGCTTGTTCAAATTTATGTAGATGATATTATCTTTTGTTCGACTAACCCTGCTTTGTCTAAGGAATTTGAAAATATAATGAAAATTCAGTTTGAAATGAGTATGATGGGGAAAATTAGTAATTTTTTGGGATTAAATATTCGTCAAAGCAGAGATTTTAGTTTTATAAATCAAGAAAAATATTCTCGCAATCTTCTTGAAAAGTGTGGGATGACGACTAGTTCGAAATTGCAAATACTGATGGTATTTTTATAAATCAAGAGAAATATTCTCGCAATCTACTACCAAAGGGAATAACTGGTACTTCAAAACGTGGCGAGAATTCAATGAAGGCTACCATGGCTAGTCCATCGAAGCCTAATATTGTTCCTACTTAGAAGAAGGTTACAAAGCATGTTTAAGTTTATGATCCTAAAGAACCTGCAAAGGAAGTAGTGCCTTCGAAATCTGGTGTTCTCAAGAAGTTGAAGAAAATGGCACATAGGCCTCTTCATTCTCTTGAAAGGCAGACTATTATCGAAGTTGTTCCTGAGATGTCTCTTTCTTCTCCCAAAGAGACTTTGCATCGAAGGTCAAGAAAATTCGAAAACCCCAGATCAATAGAAATAGGGTGTTTATTTGGGAAATTCCTGCTCCCGTTTCTGCAGATTCCATGAAACGAAGAGCTCATGATATGGTGAAGAAACTCAAAAAGAATCAAAAGCAAGTGGATGATACTTTGGATGAAGTTGTTGTCGAGTCAGAGTTTGAAAATAGTGGTAAGTCTCAGTGCCCACTTTGTTATGATGATATGGGCTTCGATTCATCTCAAAGGGGATCTCATGTTAAGTTGCATGTCGAGGAAACAGGAAGTCCTCGTGGAAATGTGGAAACATCTAATGTAGACACAACCACTAATCTGGGTGATCAATCTCTTTTATCCATCCCTGAGAAGATTTCGGTCATACCACCTGAAGTTTCGATTGCCAAGTCCAATATGGAGGAGGTTTGAACTTCAGGCATCTCTGTGGACATATCTAATATGGACAAAAATGTCAACACGGGTGATGGGATGTCAACTTTTGAAGCTCAAGGTATTTCCAATGTCTCTACTACCACCACTCTTGTTTCCATCATTATTTCATCTAAATTAGAAACCATTGGTATTGATATTTCTACTTCGCTACCACCATTTGTTTCAGTCATTCCCACATCTTTACCTGCTTCTACCATTTCACCTACTTTATCGAATATCATGGATCAGCCTATCACATCTTTATTTTCTTAACAATCCATTGATGGTTCAAAGTCTACCTTGGATGTTGGTCAAGATGATGATGATTCTATGGTTTTGTTTGCTGACATACAATTTGATCCTGAAGAAGAAAATATTTCAGATCATATGCTTATGTCCGGTAAGGAGTTCAAGATCCTCAATCATAAATTGAATTCTTTAATTCAACTTCAAGCGAATGTTGGGAGTCAGAATAGTGTTTCTATCATAGAATTTGATGTCATGCTTAAAGATCAAGAACTTCGTTTGAAAGCTTTGATGGAACAGATAGACTCAAAGACTAAAAAACGTTTGAAGCCGCAGTCTGATTCTTCTGTTCATGAAGTAAAGGATTTAAGACTATTGTAAAAGAATAACATATTCTATTTGTTGAGGCTGTTAAACAAGTACAAGAGGATGTGATTATGAAAAATTGAAGAACATCGTTTTGAAATTGCGAAGGAGTTTGTCAAGATTGATCATGATTACTTAACTCTTAATACGAAAGTCGATATTATTGTTGATGTTGTTACGAAAGTTGTTGAGCTTCACAATTCTCTTCTAACCAAGGTTGAAGCAATGTTGACATTTCATTCTCAAAGTTTTTCCAAATTGGAAGAGTTATTGAGCTATTTGAAAGAGTTACTTACGAAGCTTGGTTCTTCTTTACAGTCTTCGATTTCTCAAGATTTATTTTCTTAGAATTTTTTGTCACTAGAGTCCAATCTCAAATCTGAGTTAGTTCCACTTATGAAGCTTATCAATTTGATGACCGACCTATTCACACATGGGTGCAAGGGGGAGAGAAGGGTGTTGGTTCATCAAAATATTCATATGGATGGAAGGTTGTTGGGAAGGTAATGACTATGCAGATTCCGACTTCGTTACATAAGTCTAATTTATGAACAACTGCAACAACCATGAATTCGAAGCCTACAACAAAAGGTGTTGTTATTGGTTTGTCTACTAGTGGATCAAGTTCAAAAAGAATAAGATTACCTTAGAAAAGGAAAAGGAATGCCAAAGTCAAATTCATAGTATTCTTAGATAAAGGCAAGGAGGCCCACCTGGTCTTGAGAAAGGTGACCCAATGAAACCTTATTGTTACAAAAATATTAAGCATATTTTTTCTCTTGGTAACATGCATGATTTTCTAAAAGTTCCAAAGAAAAGCTACGAGATAGAAAATTCAGATTTCAATCATACCACACTAATTTCAGCTCAATATCAATTGATAGACAAATTTGAAGACAAAAGAATTTAAGAATCTGAAAATGAGGTTTCATGCAGTACTCGGAAAGAAATAAGAAGAGGTTTGGTCATTAGTGAAGACTGTAAAAGTGTTAGGTATAACCAAGGATCAGTTATTCGAAGGGCTATTGCAAAACTTTCGTTTTATCACATAGTTCATGTAAATAATAGGGCTTGTGATTTCACCATAGCTGATTTTCCTTTGATGAATATGAATGATCTCATCTGTGTGGAAAAAATTTTAAGTGAGGTTGATGCTTCGAAACTTTAGGTGACAAGCAAAGAAGATTTCTTGCTTGGGTATGCACATATGAAGATCTTCATTGACAATTATTACGATTGTCTTGCCTTAACGGATGTGGAGTCAGCTTTGGCAATGGGAAAACAAATCACTATTGCACAGTCCTTGTTGAAAGGTGTTGGAAACGTCAAGAATTTTGATGATAGTGAAATTCATCTTAAACCCTTGGGAATCATTTTTGTTGGGAAGAATACACAAAACAAGAATACCAAGTATATATTCAGAGTCAAAGATATGGAAAGATATATTAATGCTCAATATATGAATTTACTTGTTCATATTAATAATTCCAAGAAGAATATTAAAGGTGATAAAGCTGAGGTTTATAGATCAGCTGTTTGGTACATGGAAGTTAGAAGAGTTCTTCGTCAAGCGACCAAGACGGTAATGACTTAGGATTTGACACTGCTCACAAAGGCTGAGAAATAGTAGAGGTCGAAGTTGTGAGGTGTCGAAGTATCTCTAGTTATTTGTTAGTGTCGGAGTCTGTGTTGTATGTATTGCATAAGGGCACATCTATATGTCGAAGCGTAACTGTTTTAGCCCTTGTGTATTTTTTTGTGAACTTCTGTCATTCCTATAAATAGGGATAGGTGCTAGAGTTAGAATAAATTTTGAGCCTTCATTGTTCTTACTCTAAACTTTCTCTTGTATCTCTTAGAAGGTTTAATTGATCCATCCAGATTATATTTACTCTCGTGTTGTAGAATCAATTCATACTCTGATTTCGTTTCATTTTCTTGGTCAATAAGAAATATAGTACCTGGGTTCATTCAACTGCGTTGTCTCTTCTAGAGAAGATGTTGTACAAAATGTATAGCCAATCCTTGCTCATAGTGTCTATACCACCATGTTTTCCCAACAATCCTTGAAGGATTAGGTGCATCAGTATAATCCATAGGCCAGGAGCAACAGACTTCTTGAAGTCATTTGCCTTGACTTCCCCATTATACCCAATTTGATTTACAAATGAATGAAACTCTTCAGTTGTTGATTCTTGAACACGAAAACCTTTAGGGTTTTCTGCAATGTCGATGGCCTTAAGGAAGGTGTTCTTGTGAAGAGGAATGATTTTTTAATCTGTGATCTTCACCTCCAATACATCATCTTCAATCTTGATATGTTTAAAAGCTTTGTGAAGAATGTGAAGAGGAAGTTTAGGGTTAGGGATTTTGATGAGAGGAACTGTAATAGGGTGATGGGAGATGAACTCGATCATGATCCAAATGGATTCATCATAATCCATGGGATCTAACAAGAACAATTGAGTGCTTTCTATGAGGATGATCTCAGTGGATGAAGATGAAGTGAAAACCTTTGAAGAATTCTTCTTTAATAGAGGTTTAGAAACTTGAGGAACAGTTTGTGAGGACGCCATTGATGAATGTTTAAGAGCTTGAAAGATGGTACATAGATAAGGGCAATAGGAAGACGATAGTAAAAGTGAAAAATAAGAACAATTAGGATTCAAAATCCTTTTATAGGTTGGATATTTCTAGTCAGGCCAAAGAAAGAAATGATTAGACCCGAATAGGAATTAGGTCACATTAAATGCATTTCCTAAAAAGGTTTCCTGAATTATTGTTTTGAACTAAAGATGGGACGTTTGTTTGTTCAAAAGAGAAAACTGTCGTTTCAGTTCTGATTCCACTCATTTGCTTTATTGGAACGTGTGCCAAAGCACGTTTATTAAGAATTAAAAGGATAAATTTAAAGAAAAATGAAAAATGTTCCGGAATAAAAAATTTAATGATAAATTAAATTTTGTTACTGCTGAGTATCTCGGAATAACCAGATTCCGAGATGAGATGTTATAAGATGCTACAGAAAGAATATAAACTCATCATTATTACGTAATATAGAGTTTGAGATGGCATAGTCTGAAACTGAATATCAATGGAAAAAATGCATGAAGATCTTATAGGACAAGTTTCAAAAGATTCCGAGAATTAAAGGAACAAAGCTCAGAAGAAGATAAGAGATGAACTCACATTACCGTTTCGGATATGAATTCTGAGATGAAATTAATAACACATGCTTGTAGTTAACACATACTCCAAAAACGGAATTTCTCAAGTAATCCGATGTAACAAAATCGGTCAAAACTTCAAGTGACGAAGAAGGATGAAACAACTCCGAGGAAACAATTGTGGATCGGGTATCATCATTCCCGGTTTGTTCAAAAACCTATTAAATTTGGTTTCGTCTAATTCCTTAGTAAAAACATCAGCAATTTTATCATCAAATGGAGCGAAAATGCGCTCGATGTTTCCTTTTAAAACATCATATTTAATAAAATGGTACCGAATATCAATGTGCTTGGTCATGGAGTGTTGAATTAGATTGTGAGAAATCACAATTGCACTTTGAGAGTCACAATAGATTGGGATCTATTGAAATAGATAATCGTAGTTTGTATTGATTGAGTAATGTGAAAGAAATTAGAGTACATGTCTAATCAAGAACACACAAGGTAAATAAGATATGTGTGGCTGTATTATCACTTTAGAATGAATACAAGGAAATAAGAGAGTAAAGTGCACAATTGTTACACTCGTTACCGTTACCATATTACTTATCCCTATTTATAGGAACAACTGAAGTGTACAAAAAATATATAAGGATTTAAACGTGAAAGTTTTGAAAACTAAGCTACCCTTACAAAATACATACATTAAAATGTAACATATAGACTTTGAATCCTAACAAGCTACACATGACTTCGACACCTCACAACTAAATTTAAACCCACCATTCTCCCCCTTTGTAAGCAGTGTTGAACTTAAGTCATTAAAAATTTTGTAGCTTGACAAAGTACCCAATGAATCTCAGTATACCAAATAATAATATTTTGAAGCTCAACAATATCTTCGGGATTATTCTTCTTGTAATTACTAATCCAAACCAGAAGATTTGTATACTGGGAATTTGTATACTTCTCAACATCACACAACTGAAAAAGAAATTTTGTCATCTTGTTGTTCTTATTTTTCCCAAAAAACACCACACCCGAAGGCTTCAAAACAATTTCCCCATCATAAAAATCTTCAAACTTTTTTAACCTTTAAGCATCGATTGTGGTACTTTCACTTGACGACCCATTGCCATTGCAAGCTCCATATCGGTTAAGGCTAGATAATCATAATAATTGTCTATAAACAACTTGATATGAGCGAATCCTATCAAGAAGTCTTCCTTGTTATTGACTTGTAATTTCGATGCATCCATAATGCTTAAAATCTTCACAACATTGACGAGGTCGTTCATGTTCATTATCAGAAAATCAGCCACCGAAAAATCACTGGCAACATTATTGGCTCTGACAACATGAAAATAGTAGTTCTGCAACACTCCTTCGAACAAAACGTCTTTCAAAATGTTGAGAAATTTCACCATCTTCACTAATGACCAGATGTCCTCTTGTCTTTTCCCAACAACATAATGAAACATTAACTTCAGCCGTTTGTATTCCTCTTTGTCTTTGAATTTATCAAGAATTTGATACTGTGCTAAGATAAACTTCATTTCGTTTATAGGAAAATCCAACTGATTGAAATCTGAATGTTCGGTATCATATCTCCTTTTGGGAACCTTCTCAAAATCATGCATTATTCCATTGAAAACTATATTGTCAATAGTCTCATAGCAAAAAGGTTTTGTTGGATCACCCTTCTAAAGCCCTAGAGGATCGTTTTGCCTTTGATGAATGATGCTGTGAATTTGACTTTGCCTTTCTATTTAAGCTTCTTGAGCTTTATTCTATTCTTCTGTAGAAGGCACAATCCCCTTTCCTTTATCACCTTGGGCTTCTTTTGAAGTTGGTGGTTTTGAGCTCAAACATCCATATGACGAACCGATGACAATACCCTTGATTAAAGGTCTTGAAGTCATGGTAGTTGAGGTTGTTGCTAACGAAGTAGGAAGCGAAGTTGTGAATTGTGTACTTATCACTTTTCCCACAACTTTTCCACTATCATCATATTTTGACGAACCAGTGCCAACTCCTTTCGACAATCCTAAGCCAACTTCCCTTTGTCAACCTTGCAGCACATGAGAAACATGTGGGGCATCGGTTGGCAACAAATTTACCAATCGTAAAAGCAGAGCAACTTCAGCTTTAAGATTAGCTTTGAATGAAGAAAACAACTTCAAAAGAGACTCCTAGGAGATTGAGGACGAAGGAGAACTTCAAATTTTGACAACGATTCCTTCAATCCTCCCAAGAACTCTTCCAGCTTGGCAAAAACTTTAGAGTCAGACTCTGAATTCGAATCAGCTTTAGTTCACAAAGAGTTAAAGAATTCCACAACCTTCATGACCGCAACAACATTTACATTAACTTTGGTGTGTAGACTGGAATAATTATGATCAAGTTTAACAACCTCCTTTAACATCTCTGAGTGAATCTCCTCAACTTTGCAATTAACATCTTCCTTCGCTTCGATAAACAGAATATGTCTTTCGTTAGCAACGACCCTCAAATCCTTAACCTCATTTTGAAAAGAATCAGACTAACGCTTTAGACGCTCTTCATTTTTCGTTTCAATATATTACATGGAGGTTTTCAAACGATGTTCTTGATATTTGAGTAAGAAATTAACTTCAATCCCAGACACGTGATTTCTACTCCCATCATTAGCCTGAAGCAGTAATAAAGAATTGAGCTTTCAATTCAAGATTTTGAATGCTTACCAGACATCAGAATATGATTCAGAATATTGTCTTCCTCTGGATCGAATTGGATATCAACAAAAGAAATCATAACATCATCATCATCTTGACTGTCATCATGAATGGATTTTTCTCCTTCGGTGGATTGGGAAGGAAAAAGTGATGTGATTATTTGATCCATAATGTTTGAAATAGAAGGTGATATAGATGAAGCAGGTAGTGAAGTGGGTGTAGGAGTAATGAATGGCGGTAAGGAAGTAGAAGTATCAATAATGGTTGATTCAATTGTGGATGAAATAACAATGGAAACAGGGACTGATGGAATTTGAATCGAAGATGTACCTTGGACATCCGATTAATACTTCCAGTTAACCAATGAAATAACAATAGTCAACATCCCATTAACCGTATCGATATTTGCATCCTTATGGGATATTTGCATAGTGATATCTGAAGTGCGAACCTCCTCAGAAACTGATTCGGCCATTGATACTTTGGGTTATATGACTTGAGTCTGCTCAGGTACAGAAATATTCAAATGACACCCAAATTAGTGGTTATGTCCATCTTAGATTCTTTCACACAGACTTCCAGTCGCCTCAACATTCGACTTGATAGGATTGCCCCTCTGTAGTGATGCGATGCCCATGTCTTCAGTGTAAATTGGGGACGGAGTATCCTCGTCTTCAAAATCTGTCTCATCAACAACTTCTTCAACTAAATCTTTTATCTACTTCTTCTTTTTAATTTTCTTCACCATTTCATGTGCCCTTCCTTTCTTGGAATTAGGAGAAATTGAAGTCGGGATTTCATGAATAAGTACAACCCTTCGATTAATCTGGGGTTTGTGAAACTTCTGAAGCTTCGATGCAAAAGACCCCTTAGGTAAAGATAGATTCCGCTCTGCAACATCTTCTAATAGGCCTCCTTTCATGTGAATGACGAGGTCTATGAGCGGCCTTCTTTGTCCGCTTGAGAATACCTTTTTTGGAAGGCACAGTTTCTGTCGGAACAATCTGAACAACCAGTTCTTGGACAGGCTTTGTTACTTCCTTTTCAACTTTCTCAGGAACAGACTTAGGTTTTTCAACCGTTGTAGGTTTCTTGGAACTCTTCCCATGTTTTGAAGGGCCTGCAATTCCATTTGGTAGTAACACCCCTACTTCGACATAAATATTGATTGTTGTAAGATAAGAAATAAGAAAAAGATTCATCGGATCCACCTTTTGAAGCATGGCATTTGGAATTCGAGCAACATGAGGAAAAATATTCGAGTTATATTTAACAAACTTCGGATGTTGGTAAATTCCAAACTTAGCTTTTGGAACATCTTTTAGAACAAGAATCCCTTCTTTCTCATATATCTGCTGCAAAATCAAACACTAATAGCGTGCATATGAAACTTCATTGGCAACATTTGTATATAAGATACTAGCACCAAACGCCTCCCACAGTTGAGTTGCATAATCAACAGTCAGGTCATAATAAAGGCCAACAATCAGAGCATAAACTTCATGTTTGGCTTTATCAAGTCCAACACTTCTACCTGTCAAGCATCAAAGAAAGATTCCAAACAAAATATTCCACATAATAGGTAAAGAAGACTTTTTAAACTAACACATTTTGGTGAGTAAGGGTTGATGACCCATCTCATTAAACATGTGAATCACATGTTCATTCGTAACCTCATAGAAAGGTGCATCAGTTGGAATCTTCAGGATTTGAGAGAACTGTTTCTTCGTAAGCTTGTACTTCTTATCATTGGTTAACTGGAATGTGACCACTTTGGATGTTTTGTTGAATACGGATGTAGAACCAGCCAATGATAAATAGTTCATCGGAATAGAGAATGAATCAGTCATCACTATGGAAAAAATTGAATGATTGAGAGGAATAATCAACGTCTTCAGTTCTTCTGGGTATTTTGTAACATCTCGTTGCACACTGTAATTAGAAATTTGGATTTTCATCAAGGGTTGAGATGAAGCATCATCAGTGGTTTGAGAAGGATCAGCATAAGCAGTCGTTGCCCTTGTTAGGGTTTGAAGGTTTGAGAGAAAAGTTAAGTATAAGGAAAGAGAATTTGGGGAAAATGTTCAACCAAGATACGTAAAGTTTGAAATTGTGACCCCCAAAATCCTTTTATACTTAGTTCTATATTTTAATTTGAAGCGCTTAGCAATAAATTCATGCCACGTGCATCCTTGAAAAATGGACCAGTTACCGTAGAACTTGTCATGCCTGAAAAGTGATGAGAACTTTTTCCTGGGAAACCATGAGGCAACCAAACCATCACATCAATCAATCATTTCGCTTACCCCAATATGATAAGAACCATGACTGAACCTTCGTTATGAGGCATGGCTCATTCGCTTTTGGGTTAGAAACAAAATCATAGCCAGACTTTTGAAGTGTAGGTTTGGGTTTGTAATACCCAAGACCTCAAGGATTTATGTGCTATAGTGTACCAACGAAATAGTGGGAACCAATATAAAAAAATGTATGAATAGTGACATCAAATAATCATTTGATGTAAAAGTAGATTTATCACAGGCAAAGATCTCTTCATTCAATATCAAGAAAGATATCAAACTGCTTGTGTGGTATCCCGTGAAGTACAATCAAATACTTGTAAAGAAGTATCAAATGGCTTCATTTAGATAACCTTCGAATGTAGGTACAATTTTTTTTCATGATCACAACTTAACATAAGTGTGAATTAAATGATCAAAATTACTTGTATGACCAGTGTAGTCAGTGACAAGCGAAGGTTAGATAAATGTGAAAGTGACAAAGATACAAAATGATATTCAGACAAATTATATTCCATGAAAAAGTAAGTGTTGGATCCTGTTGGGAAAAATTGTCTTGGGTAAAGTAAACTATATCAAGACCACTCAAATCGAAAGGAATAGAATTTTAAATATCAAAGTAAGGTATTGAAACAAATGTGTCATTAAAATCTTGAACTAAAAGTTCACCCTCGATTCCTTTTGTGGTTGGGAATTTTGGGTTTCACTATCATCATGGACTCATGAATCAGGATCATGAACATAGACATTTCCAATATCTACATTATGATTGGTTTCTACCAGAGATATCGCTGATATACAAATGAAGTATGTGAATCGTGAAATTGCGTTTGATGAAAAAGATTGTTAAAGAACCATTTTGTACCTCTACGAATGATTTGGACATAACAAAAATCTCTTTACTCACTATGAGAAGAGAAAGATAGCTCATCGACAAATGTGAAGATAGCCTAATTGGGAAGGAATCCTCTTAGTGAGTGATCCATTAAGGCTTCGACACACATTGAGTCTTTGAGGCTTAGGTCGACATATAGAAACATGCTTCTAGGGACACCTAACTAATTAAAAGAGTCGAAATGAGACCTGTCCCCATGTGATGAAGCAATGACCACCAAAATACGCCAATAGATCAAACAAAGAAAATTGTTAAACACACAATAACAACCAAAGAAAAATATTTTTGGATTTTTGTTTTTGAAATGAAAAGACAAAAATAAGTAAATCTTTTTGGAAAATTTTGATTTTGAAATAAAAAGACAAAAAGAAGAAAATCTTTTTAGAATTTTTTTTTTTTTGAAATGAAAGACAATAATAAGAAAATCTTTTTCGAAATTTTTAATTTTGAAATGAAAATACAAATACAAAAATCTTTTTGGAATTTTTGTTTTTGAAATGAAAGACAAAAGAAACAAAAATCTTTTTGGTATTTTTGATTTATAAAAGCAAGAAAATACTACCGAACAAACAAAGTGAAAGGTATCGACATCGAGATAAGATGCATCGATACACAAATTGTTCTCAGAAAATGAAATATAATCTGAACTGTTCCAGAGATATTTCGAAAGTGAAGCATGTCGAACATTGAACAGTAAACAGTAACATCTTATTCCTTCAGCGATAAGTCGGCTCCTCTTGGTTTTATACTATGATGATGAATTGGGAACAGTACCAACATCGAGCATCCCTAAACCCGACAAAATCCTTAGAAAATATTTCTCATCCAAAGGTTTAGTAAAGATGTCAAAAATTTGATCTGTTGTCTTTACAAAGTGAGCCTCTATGTTTTTATCCTCAACGTGATCTTTGATAAAATGATATCTAAGCGTGATATGTTTGGTATTCGAATGTTGCACATGATTATGGCAGATGTGTATGGCATTTTGTGAATCGCAATATAATGGAATCTCCGTCATGTTGATTGCATAATCACGAAGATGGCTTTGTTTCCATATGACTTGAGAAGTGAAATCTATGACAATAACATATTCAGCTTCTTCTGTAGAAATCGAAACACATGTTTGTTTCTTCGATTGCCAACTAACAAGCTTCCCGTCTAATAGTTGACATCACCAGAAGTGCTTTTCCTGTTGAGTTGAAAACCACCAAGATCCGCATCGAAATATGACTGAACAAAGAATCTGGTCTTCGAAGGATACCATAAACCTAATGACACAGTTCCTTTCAAATAACAAAAGATATTCTTGACAGGTGTTAAATGAGGTTCTCCGGGATTCGACTAATGCCTGACACAATTGCAAACAACAAACATTAAATACGGTCTACTAGCAGTTAAGTATAGTATGAAGCGATCATGCTCCTGTAAAATATTATATTAACAGCAGGCTTATACAATGAAGGTCCTAAGAGCATGCCAACAACCCTTGGTACGTTCAATTTGGAACTATTCGTCCTGCCAAAATTTTCAAGCAAGTTTCAAGAATACTTTTCTTGATTAATGAAAATTTCATCTCTACTTTGATGAATATTCAATACCAGAAAATTATTTATATTACCCATCATGCTGATTTCAAATTGGCTTTTCATCATATTTTTGAATTCACTAGACATTGAAGGGTCAGACGAGCCAAAAATAATATCATCTACACAAATTTGAATGACCATAAAATGATCCCCCACTTTCTTTCAAAATAGACTGGGATCAACAGATCCTTGTTTAAATTTTGTGAGTTTTAGAAAATTTGTAAGAGTTACGTACTAGGATCGAAGTGCTTGTTTTAAGCCATAGACAACTTTATCGAGAATATAGCAATCATCAGGGTATTTATAATTTACGAAACCTGGTGGTTGTTCAATATACATAGTCTCTTCTATTACACCATTAGGAAAAGTACACTTGACATCCATTTGATAGATGTCAAAGTCCTTGTGTGCTACATAAGCCAGAAATATTCTAACATCCTTGAGTCTCACGATAGGGGAAAGTGTTTCGTCATAGTCAATACCTTCTTGTTGCGAATATCTCTTTGCAACCAACCTGGCTTTACTTCGGACCACATTTCCTTCTTTATTAGTTTTATTTTTAAAAATACATTTGAACCCTATAACTGATACATCCTCAGGTTTTGGAACAAGTCTCCAAACCTTATTTCTTTCAAATTCGGCTACTTCATATTGCATGGAAATAATCGAGTCAGGATCATCCAAAGTAACCTTAACAGATTTTGATTCAAATTCTGAAATAAAAACATTAAACATGAAATTTTTTTAACTAACATTTAATACCTTATTCTTCGCACGAAGTTGAGCTCTTGTCAAAACTCTAGCTTGAGGATCGCCCGAAACTTATTCTTTTCGATGATTTTGTGTCCATCTATCAAGTGGTAGATATGTAGGATCGAAATCCAAAAGGTGTGTCTTCGAACATTTCATCCGTTTCAGAACCTTCACCTGCATTCAAGACACTATCAGACACATGATGAAACACATCAGTTTGAGTATTTAAGGTATTCTGTTTAAATTTATTTTGCTCCCCCTCAACAACATGATCATTATGGTGATGCTCTCCCTCGACACCTGCATTCATATGACCATGCTCCCCCTCGAATGAATGTTTCCCCTCAACATATGGTTTCTAATTCAAGTTCCCCCCTCCACTTGATCACCTTGAAACATCGGGTAAGTTTCGATGTGTATTGGAGAATTCGTTGTGAATTATGAGCAACCATCATCGCTAGTTGTAGTTGAATCATCAAAATATTTTGAAACTTCAGGAATATGATTATCGTTAACATGAACTTCTGCATCGATAGCCCTGTTAGGAACACCAAAAACTAAGTCATAATCAAAATCGAAAGAATTTATAATTGATGACTCATCAATAGTTTCCTTAAGAATAGGCTTCTGTTCAAAAGTTTTTTCGACATGTTTGACAAAATAATCCTTGAAAGTTAGATTGAAAGTTTCTTCAATCTTCCTTTTTCTCTTATTCAACACCGTATATGCAACAGAGTTATGTGAATATCCCAAGAATATCCCTCATCAACTTTTGACTGAAATTTCGAAAGGTTATCCTTGAGATTCATAATAAAGCACTTGCAACCAAAAACATGGAAAATTTTCACATTTGGTTTTCAATTGTTAATGATTTCATAAGGGGTTATGTTGAAACGACGATGAATAAATGATTGGTTTTATGTGAAATACGCTGTCAAAACGGATTCGGTCCACATATATTGAGGTAAATTTGCATATATGAGCATCGTCCTTGCTGCTTCACATATTAATCTGTTCCGCCTTACGACAACGCCAACTTGTTGTGGTGTGTAAGGAGATGAAAAGTTATGTACTATTCAAAGATTAGACATAAATGAATGAAGAACTTGATTCTTGAATTCTGAGCCATTGTCACTTTTGATCTTTCTCACTTTCTTTCACAGACTAAGTTCAATATGTTTAACGAAATGGATCATTACTTGAGCAGTTTCAAATTTCTATCGAAGAAAGTAAACCCAAGTGAACCTTGAAAAGTCATCGACAATGACCAATATGTACCTCTTTTTGTTGAGAGTCTCAACATTCGAAGGTCTAGAAAGGTCAATGTGAAGAAGTTCAAGAGGTTCGATGATCTTTGTATCGATGACAATTGGATGACCTTGAAGATGGTGCGTCCATTGTTCACATGTTGCACACAACGAATCATTATCAAACTTTAAAATAGGTAATCCTCGAACAAGATCATTTACCACCAATTTGCTTAAAATTTTGAAATTCTAGTGAGAAAGTCTATGATGCCACAGCCACCTTAGATCAGACAATGCCTTCAAAAGCAAGTATACAGAAGGAACTCCAACGATTGGCTTGATGTCAAGAGTAAACACATCTATTTTTCTTTTAGATTCGATCAAAAAAATTTTGGTTTCTTTATTCGAAATGACACTTCCTTCTTCATCGAAAACTACCTGATTACCAGTGCCCACAAGAATCTGATAAAAACTAATCAAGTCGTGCTGAAGACCTTCGACATATGCCACTCAATTAAATGTGAACATCCCATTCTTTACTTTGCCATATCCTTTAACCTTGCATTTTTATTGTTTCTAAATTTCACCACTCCAACATTTTCCGGACTTCAAAAATGTTGCAAGTTTTCCTTCCTACCAGTCATATGATGTGAGAAACCACTATCAATGTACCAATGTTCCTCATATTGCTCATCACATGAAACTTGCAATCAATGGAAAAATTTAGGTCCCCAAGGCTTTTTGGGTCCTTGGTGATTACATTGAAATGCATTAGGAAATGAAGATCCTAATACCTAGTTTTGAACTTTTTATTTCAAAGTATCGATTAAGTCTAATTCTATAGACTTAGGTATCGAACTGAAATCATTCATTGGTTTAGATTCAACACATACTTTCCCTTTTTCACCGGCTGTTCTTTTTGCCTCAACCTTTTCTTTGGGAACACTTTCCACTTTGGAACAGAGGGATTCAATTCTTTTGATGAAGAACTTTCGGTGGATGACTCATTTAAGTAGTTTTGGTAAGCATGCCTGATTTCTACGTGAGAAAACTTTCCAGATTGATAAAGCTTCCCTTTTCTTTCGAACCAGTGATTAATATTCTTCACATGGATTTTCCCTTTGACAAATGAAGCTTTAACTTGCTATTTCGATTAAGTCTTGGGAAAGTATGGTTGTTTAGGTTTGAAAGGTTCATTTTGTTTCCCTTTGACTTCCATCATTTTGAAATTTTGTTTGGGAAACATCGGTTTTGCATGTGGATGGTAACGGTTTTGAAAATGTTTGTTATAACCAACAAACATTTGATTAAAAACTTATTGACCATTGAAAATTCGTCTTTGACTTTGGAACTAATGAGAAGTTCTTTGTTCGTATAATTGAAAACCATTTCCATGAAAATTATTTTGTGAAAACCTTTTGAAAATTCCTTTGTTGTTGGTTTTTAACAAAATTCTCATTTCATGGTTTTTGAACATTCGGTTTTTGAATTGGCATTTAAACATTTGAATTACTTTTTGAGAAAGCATTTTGTTTTGGAGTGGGTTTGTTATTAACAAAAGGCTTATTTTGTGAAACTGTCTGAACTTATTCAGTCACTTTCTAAACAAAAGATTTTTGAGAAATATATTTTTGTTTCTTCAAAGACTTAATATTTTTCCAATACACCTTGTGTCGAGCTTTTGACATTGAAATTCCTTTATATTTAGAAAATTCAGCATTGAAAATTTGAGCTCTAGTCTTTTGGTTTTGAGAAACTGGTTCAATTGTTTGTTTGTTATCAATTGCTTTGTTTTTCTTAATTTTCCGAACTCTTTTTGGTTTTTTCCTTTGAAAAGTGGATGAATTCTTGTTAAGATTTTTTTCACTTGTGCTTTGGTTTGAGAAAAAAACCTTCTTTTAAAACAGCAACTCTTGGAATACTCGTGTCACTTGAACCATCTTCTTCATCATTATCACTATTAGTTTGACTATCTTCGATAATCACATGATCATATTCATGAACTTTCAATGTAGAGGGTTGGTCAGTGTTAATCTTAACCGAAGAATCATTACAAATTTCTTTACCCTTGTTAATCGAAGTGACATTAATGACAAATAACTGAGAACAATCAACAACTTCCTATCCTCAATTTCAATGATATTGTCATAATCATCTTCGATATCAACAAAATTGTGTTGAGAGTCAGATTTCGAATTCTCAGTCTTTTTTAAAATCTTTATTTGTTCAGTTTTGGTCAAAGTATCATTCAAAATATGAACTAAATCATTTTAATTTAAATATTCATTTATCTTCATAATACCATATGCGTATGAGTCATTTGGTACCTTGTCAAACTCAAAAAACTGTTTCTCATAGTCATAAGAAGTCGAATCTATATTTTCCTTTCGAATGTCAAGAAGGTAAAAAGTTTCCCACACTGTTCTTTGCTCATGTCAGATGAATGATGTAAATTAGTCAATTTAGCATAAAGTCTCTTAGTACACTTACAATAAATGTTTATTTGTTTTAGCAAAATATAATTATATGCTCTTATTGTATCCCTATCGCAAGTAACATTCTTAATCTGCAATTCTAGATGATCTATTCTACTTCGCTTCGACTCCAATATTTTCTATGATTCTAGTAGTAAAGATTTTGATTTCTCAGCGTCACTACTAATAGAAATAATCCTGTCATTAACATAAGATACGGTATAATCGAAGTAAGATAAAATAACGTTATATGAACTGAAAGGAATTTCAAAGGATTCAAGAAGAGAACATACCTTTGAAGTCATTGGAGACTTGTCAGTACTAGTAGATACCAAGCATTTTCCTATCACCTTCTCCTCCTCCTCACTTCCCTCTTCATACTTTGCATACATGGAACCATGTGTGAGTTTTAGCATTTCCTCATCATCTAATCCAGATGACCAGATTTGGTAAGTTCCATCCCCTTCATCATTGCCTTTTGTAGCCAGAGACATCCCCTTCATTCTAGCTCTTACCTCTTCTAGTCTCGCCACATAATAGGATTTGTCCTTCACCCTCGCCTTCTTCTCATCTCTCCTCCTCAACATACAATCGATTTTCGTATGGTCCGCACCATTGTATTATTGACAATCAAAACCAGAGTCACCCTTCAACTTCTTTTATGGCTTCTCAACCTCAGACTTGTTTTCTTTCTTCTTCACCTTCGTTTCCTCTCTCACATTCTTCCCAAATCAGTTTCCCTTGGACTCAATTCAATATTTGTAAAACTTCTTGACATTATTGTTTGAATAAAATGCCACAACTTCATCATGTTAGTTTATGATAAAACCTTCATTATCAGAATCATCAACACCAACCAATTCGATCTCAATTTCTTTTCTAGAGGATTTCAAAACCAATGCTAGAGGACCACCCAAACTCAAATTTCCATCCTCTGTAATCTCGTTAATCCTATTTTCATTAGCATTCAGAACATTATAAAGATCACCAAGAGAATAGATGTCGAAGGTTTGTTGAGTTTTAATCATTAAACTAACATTCCTCCACTCATTTTGAAGTCTCATCAAGAAAGTTAAGTTGTACTCAATAACTGAATGATTAACACCATATCGACTGTACTTGAAGATTAATTCATTCAGACGATCATAGTACATGTCAATGGTCTCCATCTCTTTCTGTTTCAATTCACCTAGCTCAAGCAAACTTTGCTTAACATAACTTTTTCTAGTCTTCTTGCTTCCTTGATACTTCTCTTTCAAAGTATCCAAGATTTCATTAGCCATTTTGCATCCACAAACATAGTTGTAAACTACTAGTGGAAGAGCACCACGTAGTTCACGCATACATCATTCGTCATTTGATTTCTATTTATTAGCTTGAGCAGCAACATTAGCAGATGAACCAACACTTTCGGCTTCTGCAAGCATTGACGGATGAATGTTTCCACTCTTGATGCATCGCCATACATCTTCATCTATCCCATTCAGATAATATTCCATCCTATCAGCCTATTGTTCATAGTATTCAGGGATTAGCATCGGATTTTGGTCGATGATCCAAGAAGATGAGAAAATCCAAACATTATGTTCATATTGAAGTTCTCCATTGTTGTACGTAATAAAATAGTGAAAAGCTTCAAAAATTGGAATCTGATGAACAAATCTTTATGAAAAAGACCAGAAAATACTCGATTGAACAAACCGAACACAGGATCAAATCAAATCCAATGATTAGATCAGGTTTTTAGATCAAAGATATGGAAAACTTTTGAACCAGATAACAAGAGAAAAACCATAAATTACTTGACAAAATCCAGCTCTGATACCAAATGTAGTTTGTATTGATTGAGTAATGTGAAATAATTTAGATTACATATCTAATCAAGAATACACAAGGTAAATAAGATCTGTTTGGCTCTATTATCACTTCAGAACGAATACAAGGAAATGAGAGAGTAAAGGTCACAATTGTTACACTCGTTACCCTTACCCTAGTACTTATCCCTTTCTATAGGAACAAATGAAGTGTACAAAAAATACATAAGGGAATAAACGTGAAAGCTTCAAAAACTTAGCCACCCTTACGAAATACATACATTCGAATCTAACCCACAAACTTGGAATCCTAACAAGCTACAAATGACTTCGACACCTCACAACTAAATTTAAACCCAACAATAACCATAGTCCAGAAGCTAAGATTTCATCCAAAGATCTTGCAAAGTGCAGCTTGCAGTAGCAATGTATTATGCTTTGGCAGTTGAAAGGGCAATACAGTTCTGTTTCATGGATGACTAGCTAACCAATTTCCCACCCAAAAATTGACAACCTCCAGATGTGCTTTTTCTATCCAGTTGAAGACCTCCATAGTTTGAGTCAGAATAGGATTGAAGAAGGAAACCTTCATTTTTTAGATACCAAATTCCAAGGTTCTTTGTTCCTTTGATATATCGGAAAATTTGCTTGACATCTAGGTCCGAGAAGATCTTGTTTTCAAAACCCATTGGAATCTTTACAGAGGCACAGGTTTCCATTAAATATTTTCAGAAGTTCAGAATTGTATTTCTCCTTATGAAGACCGAGGAAGAATCTTAATTCATGACTCATGGTCATGTGGAATCGGCTAACCATTAATTTGGCGAAACAGCAACCATAGTTGAATCTGTAGATCCATATATGATGTCGTCAACATATATTTGGACTAGCATGAGATGGTTTCTATTTGATCTTCAGAATAGTGTAGGATTAATAATTCCTCTTTGAAAACCAAAATCCTTCAAAAAATTAGTGAGAGTCTCGTACTAAGAGCATGGAGCTTGCTTGAGGCCATAAACAGCTTTTTGAAGTTTGTAACAGTAGTTTGGATATGAAACATTTACAAATCCAGAGGCTATTGAAGATACACTTGGTATCAAGTTTACTGTTGAGAGAGGCACTTTTGATGTCTATTTGTTAAACTTTAAAGCTTTTGTGAGCAGCATAAGCAAGAAAGATTCAGATGGCCTCAAAACGAGCAGTATGAGCAAAGGTCTTGTCGTAGTCGCGTCCTTTGATCTAAGTAAATCCTTTGGTCACCAACCTTGGTTTATTTTTTATTATAAATCCGGAATCATCTAGTTTGTTTCGGAAGACCCATTGATGTGTGCTGAATGCACAAGTTTTAATTCTATTAACTTAAACACAAAGAAAAACACACGAAAGGCAGTGTACCAACTGATTAGTAGTTTAGTGCAGGTAAGTAGGGTATCGAACATAGGGAACAGTAAACAATTAGGATTATTACTAATATTATCTAAATAAAACAAGTAAAAAAAATGTTTTTCTCTAGTTTTACAAGACTAGAAACTTAACCAACTACTTAAACACTTAAAAAAGGACAATTAACAACTAAGGAGAAACAAAAGACAACTAGATTCAATATTAAAAGTGACTTTTGTTTAGGTTCGAATCACTTGTTCATATGGTTGATTTTATGGCAAGTGAAATGGATTAATTGGGATTGGCTACCGATTAGTGTGATTAGGTTCACGTTTGCTATTACTAATCCTTAGAAAATAAATTAATTAAAGCAGTTATCAAGTGATTAAACTAATGAATTTCCTAGTTTACTGATTCGGGTTAAGTACGACTTGTAGTTAGCTAATCAAATTATTAATTCAATTAAATTCTTGTTGATGGTTCATCACATAAGCTCACACATTAACTTACTTATTTTCTAGTTAACCTAAGTTTTACGTTTGCTATTCCTAGGCATATAACAATATTCTCACATAAATCATATGAGATAAGCAATTAAGAGATGTTCACGCGACTTAATATACTCGTAATTAACAGAAAATAGTTGTTGTTAACAAATAAGGTTCTTTAACAATCTTAACTAAACAAAATTCACCAAATTAAACAAGTCCAACCACAAAATCAAGCCATATTCATATAATCATCTACCCTAAACAGAAGATATGAGTTTTTAGCTCATATCTACAACAAATAACAACATAAATTCAAATTCTAATGATTCAAACATGGTTCAAAACAAAGTTTAAGAAAAGAAGAACAATTATTTGCCTTTGATCTCTTCTAAATTGCTTCGTAGGTTGAATTCTCGAGAACTAGAGCTCCAAGAACCCTTCTGGCCTCCAAAAATCGTCCAAGGCTTCCCCCATTAGTTAGGGTTCAAATGACAAGCATTTATACATACACACACACACACACCCACACACACACACACACACATATATATATATATATATATATATATATATATATATATATATATATATATATATTCTGAAAACAGGGGTGACTCGGTGAGTCCAGTGACCAACTTGACGAGTCCATCACTTAAAATCCGTGGAGGGCAAGTCAGCGTCAAGAATCATGAAACTTCTGAAGAACTCGTCGAGTTGATGACCAAATCCTCTAGTCCATTTGGAATCAATATTTTCTCAAAACACAAATGTCGTCCAAAATTATGTCTGGTTTTTAGAACATTTTGAATCTCGTCAATCGTAGTTACGGTTCATGAGATATGGCCAAAACACTGACGAGGTGTCAATCTGTCTAGCAACATCCTTCCTTCTTCAAAATCCAAGATCCAAGCTTCCAACTGCTAAATCCACTTCTTTTTCCATCCGAGCATGTCATTGTTGTTGAAAAATGAAATCCTAAACTAATTAGGCACCTTTTATTTATAAATTTCAATAAAATAGCCAAAAAGTATTAGGATTTTTCACAAAATATATAACTAAATATGCACATATCAAAATACCCCACACTTGACTTTTTCTTTCCCGCAAGCAAAACTGAAGTTTAGCATACTAGCATCACATAAAACAATCCCAATCAAACTCATCGATTATGCTAAGATCACAACGCATGCCTTTGTGTCTAAATTTTTTCCTAAAGACCCCCATTCTAAATACTCAAAATCCTCATAAACACTTGCCCACTTCTTTTGAACAACGCTTATTTTATGCATCCCTCCGAATCCATCCCCAGAAAACTCCCTAACGTCAACGTATTTTTGGTCAAGCAGCCCAAGCATACATAATCTAGAAAATTAAAACATTTTGATACCAGTATGGAGCTCTTTTGGAATTCTTCACTTCTTCACTTCTTTGATAATGTGATCTTGATTTCTTTTAATTCACCACCTTTTTGATTTTTGGTATCTTCTACTTTTCAAATTTCTTCAAAATTTTGATCTTTTGATCTTCATTTTAACTTCTCCAAAATTCTTACAAGTTTTTCTTGTAATTCTCTCTTTCTTTTTTTACATGTACTCACGTTTTTTACTCAAAACCTACATGCTTAAGCAAGGGTGCTCAACTTCAACCTTTATTGGTTAAACTATTAGTCCTCCTGGATACATTTCAAATTCACAATGCTAAAAATATTGCGTCCCTCAAACTAAGCGAGATTCTGTTTTTGTCGCATGATTTCACTAGAATAAAGGGGGACACAAATGCATTATAATGTATATAAGCTCAATTAAACATTTGGATCTTCAAAGAATCATCAAACATAACACTTGTATGAACCTAATTGCTTTTACCAAAATTTCTAAATTAACCCTAGCAATTTTTAAGCAAAAATTTTTAAAATTAATATAAGATTCTAAATTTTTACTAAATGTAACCAACCCCCTACTCCCACACTTAATTCGTAATGTCCCCATTGAATGTTATAACAATTAAAGAACATAAAAGTAAAGAGAGAATTGGAACAAACTCCTTTGGGATAGTAGTGGCGAGGGTGATCTTTCTTCTTTTGATCTCCATCTTCGGCTGACTTTGGTATGGGAACAGCTCATCCATGCCTCGGGTGTCAAAATCTCATGTGTTTGACAGCTCCTAATGTAGCAAAAAATGCCTCTTGGAAAACTTCAAAATTAACTTCAGAAATATGGACAATGGCCGACTAGAATGGAATCAAATCGATGACTCAAAAATAAAAGACTGAGCAACTCGTCGAGTTATGAGTGAAGGACTCGTCAAGTTGAATTGTCACTTGGGCAAAAGTCGTGAATTTCCTCTGGAAATCGTCGAGTTCAGTTGTGCACTCGACGATTTTTTGGCTCTGATCATGCAAATTATTCTTTCCACTTCAGTTCTTAAAGGAAGGTATCAAGGTAATACACCTCCTTATTTTCTTCAATGACAAGACTCCTTTTTAAGCATTGTAAACATCGGACTCAAATTATCACTCAAATCTTTTAATCTTCTCGTCAACAAATCGACTCTTCACTTTAATTCCTTCACGCTTTAAGAAATCGCTCTAATAGCACCCTAATTTATACAAATATCAAAGAAAAAAAAACTACATAATAAAAAGGAAAACAAACATCAAACTTAGAATTCCTAGTTTACCCTAATTACTAGAAGTTAGAAAATGACAAAAGAAAAGAAAAATCAAACGATGGCTGCCTCCTGCAAGCGCTTCTTTTTGTGCGAGTCTTGAGCTGGACTCCCAAAGTTAATAAACTTCAAATAAACTCAATGCCAATCCATCCATTGCATTAAATATTTTCTTTGGACCAATTTGTAAAATTTTGCTCTTTGCTTCAAAAATTGGTCAAACGAGCTTTAATTCATGTAACCCAAGAATCTTGACAAGGGTTGGAACCGACCGGGTACTAATCAGAAATGGATTGTGTTTCAGAACTTTCTCCCAAGTTGGAATTGTCACCCCATTCTTGGAAACACAAACAGGAAATATAGGGGGCCACGTTGCGGTAATGGTCAATCCACAACTTGTTTCCTGCAATTAAGCTTGTTCTTGTGCTTCGTCTGACCTCTCTGCTTGCAATCTTTCCAGGTCCTCCAAATCTCTTTCTGGATTAAATTCTTCATCTTGTAACTTTATCTCTTATGACTCAGATTGCTCTTGTTCGTTGGGAAAGATGTTATCTAACCATCTTCCAAATTTCTTCAAATCATCATCTGTGTCATACTCCTCATCTTCTTGCTCAATTTCCTGTACTACATACTCAAGAAAAGCATCGAGATCTGGAAAATACATAATAAATAAAAATAAATCAATAAAATAAAAACGATAAGAATTAGCAAATAAAATTGACTATTTGAACCATTCCCCGACAACTTCACTAAAAACTTGATGTGTGTTGCATGCACTAGTTTTAATCCTACTAACTTAAACACAAAGACAAACACACGAAAAGCAGTGTACCTATCGATTAGCATTTTAGTTCAGGTAAGTAGGGTATCGAACACAGGGAACGGTAAATAATTAATATTATTCCTAATATTAACTAAATAAAACAAGCAAAAAAAGGTTTTTCTCTAGTTTTACAAGACTAGAAACTTAATCAAGTACTAAAACACTTAAACGAAGGGCAATTAACAACTAAGGAGAAACAAAAGACAACTATATTCAATATTAAAAGAGACTTTTTTTTTAGGTTCGAATCACTTGTTTATATGGTTGATTTTATGGCAAGTGCAATGGATTAATTGACATTGGCTACCGATTAATGTGATTAGGTTCACGTTCGCTATTACTAATCCTTAGAAAACAAATTAATTAAAGCAGTGATCAAGTGATTAAACTAATGAATTTCCTAGTTTATTGATTCGGGTTAAGTAAGACTTGTAGTTAGCTAACCAAATTACTAATTCAATTAACTTCTTGTTAATAGTTCATCATACAAGCTCACACATTAACATACCTATTTTCTATTTAACCTTAGTTTCACGTTCGCTATTCCTAGGCATATAACAATGTTTTCCCATAAATCATATGAGATAAGCAATTAAGAGATGTTCATGCAGCTTAGTATACTTGTAATTAACAGAAACTAGTTGTTGTTAACACATAATGTTCTTTAACAATATTAACTAAACAAAATTCATGAAATTAAACTAATCTAACCATAAAATCAAGTCATATTCATAAAATCATCTACCCTAAACAGAAGATATGATTTTTTAGATCATATCTACATAAAATAACAACATAAATTCAAATACTAATGATGCAAACATGGTTCAAAACAAAGATTAAGAAAAGAAGAATAATTATTTTCCTTTGATCTCTTCTAAATTGCTTCTTAAGTTGAATTCTCGAAAACTAGAGCTCCACGAACCCTTCTGGCCTCCAAAAAACGTCCAAGGCTTCCCCCATTAGTTAGGGTTCGAATAAGAAGCGTTATATATATATATATATATATATATATATATATATATATATGTGTGTGTGTGTGTGTGTGTGTATATACATATATATATTTGAATACAGGGGAGACTCGGCGAGTCCAGTCACCGACTCGACGAGTCCATCACTTAAAATCCGTGGACGGCAAGTCAGTGTCAAGAATCGTGAAACTTTTGACTAACTCGTCGAGTTGATGTCCAACTCATAGATTCATTTGGAATCAACATTTTCTCAAAACATAAAAGTCGTCCAAAATTGTGTCTAGTCTTTAGAACATTTTGAATCTCGTCAATCGGAGTTACGGTTCATGAGATATGGCCAAAACACTGACGAGGGGTCAATCTGTCCAGCAACATCCTTCCTTCTTCAAAATCCAAGATCCAAGCTTCCAATTGCTAAATCCGCATCTTTTTCCATCCGAGCATGTCATTGTGGCTGAAAAATGAAATTCTAAACTAATTAAGCACCCTTTTTTTTTCATAAAATGCAATAAAATAGCCAAAAGGTATTAAGATTTTACACAAAATATATAACTAAGTATGCACATAACCCATCTTGTACTAACAATAGGGTGATCCTGAAGAGGAGTGACAAGAGTCCACACTTGATTTGTGTCAAATTCTACTAGCTCTTCTTGAGTGGCAATAATCCAATCAGCATGTTCTAAAGCTTCCTTGAAGGATTTTGGTTCAACAATTGATATGAATGCCGAGAAGTGACACTCGTTTTGAATGTTAGCAGTAGAGCGAGTTGAACACCAGCGTTGAGATTTCTAATGACTTGATTTGTAGGATAATCCTATGTATAGATATGCAATCTCGGAAGATATTATGCAACGGATGATCCAAATTCAACAACGAGGTTCTGTTTCTCCTCTCCTTAATAGTTTGAATTTGAGGATGATGCTCACCCTGAACTTCTGAACCAGATATGTCAACGTTGTTATTGTTTGGAAAGTCAAAGAAGTAAAAATCGTCTTTGCTGTTGTTCGAAATGGGATCAAATTCAGGGAATTGATCTGCTGCATCTTGAAATCCATCAACATTTGATTCGAGGGTTGGATGACTATAATACCCCTCAACCTGATAAGGTTGAAATAGATCAGGATCAAATGGAGGAATGTTTGGGGTCGAACCAGAGACATTTTGAGAAATCGGAGCTTCAGTCGACGAGGATGGTCTTGTCGAGATTCTAAGTCAAGAGCAGTTTCTATAGGTACGAACAATCTTTTGAAATCAACTTCATGGATAATTTTGAGGATTTGGAGACCCATGAATTGGAGCATCAGACTCCATGATATGAGTTGTAATATGAGTAGGGTCTGAATTCCGAATAAAATTATCATCAAAAGGGACATTAAAGCTTTCTTCAACTACACGAGTTCTACGATTCAGAACTTTGCAGACTTTATACTTAGTTGAGAATCCCAAAAAGATGGTTTCTTTGGCTTTTGGTTGAAACTTGGTAAGTTGATAATAATTGTTTTTGATAAAGCATCAACAACCAAAGACGTGTAGGAACGAGATACTTGGCTTGCAACCATTCATGGCTTTATACTATGTCACGTTGAGATGAAAATTGATGATGCATTGATTTTGGGTGATGCAAGCAGTAGATACGGCTTTGGCCCAGAGATAGAGAGGAAGGTTTGCAAAGTTCAGCATCAATCGAGCAGCTTAAACGAGAGTTCGATTTCTTCTTTCAACCACACCGTTTTGCTGAGGAGTGTATGGATTTGAGACGTTGTGGTTGATGCCTTTTTTGGTGAGGAATTTTTCATTGGTGGCATTTGTGAACTCAGAGCCATTGTCACTTCCTATTCTTGGAACATGAAGTTTAACGAGAATTTCAATTCCTTTGATGAAATTTATGAGTTCAGAGATTGTTTCAAATTTATCATTAAGAAGAAGACCCAAGTGAACCTTGTGTAGTCATCAACAATCACAAGAATATACTTATTTTGATGTAGACTTTCTATGGTGGATAGTCCACAAAGATCAATATGAAGAAGTTCTAATGGTTCCAAAATGGATTTTTCAAGGATGACATGATGAACTTTGTTTGATTGTTTCCCACATTTACACTCAACACAGAGGTGATCATTTTTGAATTTGAGGAGTAGAAGACCTTGAACCATTTCATCAGAAACTATATCATTCATGTATCAGAAGTTGAGATGAGCGAGCATCCGATGCCATAGCAAACTTACGTCACGAATGACCTTTTAAATAAGACAAAGTTAAGGCTTTAGATGATCATGTTGATGTCTAAATGATACATGTTTTTGATGCGATTAGATTTGATAAGACATTCTTTCCGGTCTTCTGTCACAATGTAGCTATGATTCTTGTAGAATTCAAGTCTTCGGTTTACATCAGTGACTTGAGCCATACTGATCAGATTATGCTTGAGATCAACCACACACGCCACATTAGAGATAGAGAAATTTATGTTGGTCAAGGTGCCATAACCTCAAATTTGTGAATTTAGGTTATTGCCATATGTTATGTATCCAGCATTAGGAGCAAGCTTCAGATCAAGCATATTACTTTTACGCCCATTCATGTGCATGGAACAAGCACTATCAATATACCATATTGTATCCTGTTCCGATGCATAAAGTGCCTGCAAAATCAATCAGATTTGGATTTTTTTGGCTCCGAGTTAGATTTATGAACTTTGGCATGGGATTGCACTTGGTTTGTGATTTCTGAGCAATTGGCATTTCAGATGGCTTTTTCCGAGACTCTTTTGAAAAGAAGCAGAATGTCAAGGTCTTTTTGTTTATTCAAAACTTTATATTCAACCAACAGTTCTTTGGACACTGCTTTAGAGGAATAATTTTTTTAGATATTGAAGGAATAACTGTGTTCACACATGTTACAGTTGTAGTTTCAGAACTTTTCACTTTCCATTCAAACTTTTGTTTAGAGTCTTTGGGAGTTTTCTAAAGAACAGTGTTCCCAGCAACTTGTTCTTTGTTTGTGGCTTTCAAATAGGTTTTGGAAATTGTTTTGGTTTGGAAATCATCATCCAATTTAGCAATAAACATAGAAGAATAAATTGTCCGAGGAGAGTCAGTTTTCATAGAATGAGTCTCAACAGTGACCTTTTTTAAAACAAGCATTAACAGATTTGTTCTGGACTTGCGAACTAGCAAGAATAGATGGCCTCTTAAGGATCTTAATAGTCATGAAGGCATTGTGATTCCTCGTAGCTGGATTAACTTTTTGAGATACTTTCTTCTTGGATTTCTCAAGGAATCTAGAGGATTTCCTAGACCTAGTTTCTTTCTTAAGGGCATTCCTAGCTTTGGCCTTTGGATGAACAATATCATTCTTGTTCAGCCAGGGTTTATTCTGAGACTCAGATGATGACTTGGAATTTTGACCAGTTGTTGGATTGTTGAAACTTGTCTTTATTAGCACTAAATTCGATCTCAATATCACATCATATTTAGAGATACAAGAGTCGGATGAGTTGTCACATAAAATTTCCTCGATATCCATTTGTCTTGGGAATAATTTCCGCAATAACATAATTGTTCGGTGGACCACAGTTGGAAGCTCGAATCTAGTACAGTCGGTGTCAGGAAAAGATTCAGAAAACCAATTCAAGTCTAAGGATATTAGGGGTGGAATACACCTGGAATTGGGACATGTAATAGTGATATGTTTGTACTTATCAATCATAGATTGAAACTTGTCTAAAGTCTCACTAAGGGACAACAAATGAGAAACATGGGTATCCGAATAAGTGTGGTTCCAAATGTCTCCGATAAATGCAGGGTTCTGTATTTCCTTCAAGGGATAAACAACAGGCTTCGAAAACTCGCTTCTGAGACTTGTTGCTTTGGACCATGGGTGACAAAAACTATATGTCATCCATTCATTTGCTTAAATAATATCAATAGAGTTATGTAAGGCATCACTTTTGGCATTAAGGAATTTATTATCAGTAACTAAGATATTCCTTTCACAAAAAGTGATTTCACATTTGTCTTTCAAAATGACACATTAATCCTTAGTCATTACAAGCTCTCTCTCTCTATATATCTATCTATCTATCTATCTATCTATCTATCTATCTATCTATCTATCTATCTATCTCTCTAGTGATTCTTGATGGAATAGTGTCTAAGGCTATAACTATATTCGGTTGTGCATGGTCCTTTTGGGTTGCCTTCACCATAGCAACTTGAAGGATGATTTATTAAGAGAGAGTAAATATTATAAGGAATAATATTTGGCTATTTGATTAATATAAGTCATAAATTAATTGGTATTAATTTGGTGACTTAAAGAGATTAATTAAATAAGAGGGTATAAACTGTCAATTGTTTGATAGTTAGACTTTAGACTGTAAATCCATTAGGATATACCTTGGACGGATTCTAAGAGCTTTAGGATAGCTCAAATCGTCCATAGGGTTATCTATGGAATGGATTCGGATAGCCTTAAGAGAAGATTATCCAATTAGGGTTTAGGGTGAAACCCTTAAGGACTCTACAAGTATAAATAGACCCTATGGGTGAGGGAATTCGACACACAACCTTAAGCAAGGAACCTCTGGCCGAATTCCTCCCCTCTCCTCTCTCCTAAATCATCTTGCTTGCTATTGGTGTTTGTAAGCCATTAGAGGAGTGACAATTGTGACTCTAGAAGCTCCAAGACAAACAAGATCAACAAGGAATTCAAAGGTATGATTCTAGATCTGTTTCAATACTGTTGTTTAACCTAATTAGCCATTAGAAGTCTTGGATTCATAAGCATGTTTATTAGAAAGCCTAGATCCAAGCATTAGGGTTTTGCATGCGCACATAGGAAAGTTCTTATGGCTAAAACCCATCAGTGGTATCAGAGCCTGGTTTGGTTTTCTTTAAATTGTTGCTTGATTAACTGAAACAAACCTGCAAAATTCGATTTTTTGGGTTTTGAGTCACTGACTCGTCGAGTTCCAAGGTGGACTCGTCGAGTAGGCCTGACTCGGCGAGTCCAGGCGTCAGGAAGGGCCAGATTCGGGATTTTTTCATAATTATCTTATGGAAACTTACCTTAATCATATTAGATCAATATAAATCCGATTTTTTGATAAATATGACTATTATCTTGATCTAATTAAAGATATTTATCATCTAATAAAATATTTAATTTCCTTATATGATAATGATTGATTATTTTGGTAATTATCTTCAAAGAAATCAAGATAAATCAAATAAAGATAATTAGAATATTAATTGTTAATTGGAATTATTTGTTATTTGATCCTCTATGTTTTTAAATGTTTAAAACCTACCCTAAAGTTTTGAAATTTATATTTGTGATTAAAAGTTTTAATTTAGACAACTTAAATTTCAAACCCTAGATTTTGAAAAGTTTAAAATGCAACCCTATACTTATATGATATTACTAGAATAATATATATATATATATATATATATATATATATGTATAACCAAAATGCTAGTCTTACCGCTAGTAGGCCTCATTCACGAAGCCAATCTATAAGGTGGGTATAAGGTTGCGGCCTATAAAATGGCGCTTAATGGGTGTACACTCACACCCACCGCTTGCTTGATTGGTGGAGGGTCGTTAGCCGAACGGGTAGGATAGGGCAACCTCATCCTCTCATTAAAAGTATAATAAGAAATACGAAGTAACTAAACTTTTTTTTAAATTTCCCAATCTTAGTTACTTTAGGAAAAGTGAATTGATGCAATCCCATGAAATTACACTTTGCACCTTGCTAAGATGTTAGTGGAGCGTGTGTGGTTTACCGGCACACTAATTGATTCTAAGCGAAGGTGGCAAAGGGTGATTCATTTTTCATCATAGTTCGATGGAGCGTGTGTGGTTTACCGGCACATCAAATAGGTGATCGTTACAATGAAGGCACCATGTGAATTTGCATGGTAATTCACACCCGCTTTGTGATCCTCGGCATCCCAGTCACAAACAAGAGGGGCATATCGAGATTTAAACATGCCATTGAATAGTTCAATGAATCTCATCCGAACCTAGGAATTCTCAAAAAACACTTAGGACTAATAGTTTAAGTTTTGTGATGGAGAATTAGTGAATCGTCATTCACTTACCTTCAATTTATTTGCATGTTAGATTACGGCATCCCTTTTCTAGTATGTAAATGTTATTGTTGGATCCTAGCCCTAATTTTTCTTATTGGGTGATAATTAGGGATTCTTATTCTAATCTATCTTTGTCCTTTCTATAGATGTCAAACGCAAACAACGCTGCTACTAGTTCTTTCACGTTGATGAGCCTTTGCCAAAAGGTCACCTTCGATGGAACGAACTTTAGCGAATGGATAAGATACATTCGCACGATTGCTCGCTATGAGGATAAAGAGTATGTCCTCGATGAGAAGCTCGAGAAAATCAACCCCGAAGTTGCTACTCCTAAAGAAATCACCGCCTTTGAAACTCATGAGCGAGATGCAATGAAGGTACATTGCATCATGATCGCCACCATGAACTCCGAATTCCAAAAGTCCTACGAGGACATGTATCCATACGAGATGCATCAAGACTTGTTGGAGAGGTACCACCAAAACGCGAGACAAGAGCGTTACGAGATTTTCACTAACATGATTTCCGCTAAGATGGGTCATGGAGAATCTATTACCGTGCACTTGCAAAAGATGCAAAGGTACGTCGACTGCCTTCGCAAGTTAAATGTTGACTTCGACAAAGACTTGGCGATCGACATGGTGCTTCACTCTTTGCCTCCGATGTACAATCAATTTAGGATGACCTACCACATGAACAAAGAGGAGGTCACTCTAAGTAAACTCCAAGGTCTCTTGAGGGTTGCTGAGAGCAATTTCAAGGACAAGTCTGTTGCACCAACTCCCAATCCATCCGCTGCTCCTGTCTTGGCTATTGGTCAAGGGAAGGGAAAGAAGAGGAAAGCTTCTTCGAACAACTATCGCAAGGTGAAAGCCCGCGATGGTTCCTCTTCTAGTGGGACCAAAGTTGATCCCTCTAAGCCCTGCTCTAACCCGAAGGAGGCAGAGTGCCACCACTGTCACAAGATAGGACATTGGAAGAGAAGCTGCCCGGATTACCTGCAAGCCATCAAGGAAGGAAAGATCAAGCCATCTTTCGCAGGTTTATATGCAATCAAATCTAACGATTCTAATCATGCTATTTCTTGGGTTCTTGACACCGGTTGTGGTTATCACATTTGTTCTAATGTGCAGGGACTAAGAAGAAGTAGGGATGTGGAGCAAGGAAGGATCAATCTAATCATGGGGAATAGAAGATCGTCGCCTGTGACCAAGATTGGAGTGTATTCTTTAGTGCTTAAGAATAGTTTAGTTTTGGATTTGAACAATTGTTGCTATTCACCAGAAATGGCTAGAAACATCATTTCATTTCATGGTTTATATAGACAAGGATTTAGATTTTCTTTTAATAATGAGAATGGTTCTATTTTGGCTTATCTAAATGGTGTCTTTTACTTTGAAGCTATACCATGTAATGGAATATATGAAACTGTTATGATTGTTGATAACTTAGGAAATGATGTTTTGAATATTGATTCTTCCACTAGTATGGATAAAGCATCCTTGTGGCATTGTCGTCTTGGACATGTCAACAAGAAACGCATAGCCCAACTCCAAAAGGATGGAGTGTTGGAGTCATTCGACCTTAGGGAAGATGACACATGCGAGTCTTGTTTACTTGGAAAGATGACTAAGTCACCCTTCACGAGTACTTGTGAAAGGGGTGAGGGGCTATTGGACCTAATACATACCGATGTATGTGGACCCTTTAGATCAACCACGAAAGATGGGAACCGCCTCTATGTGACTTTTACCGACGATTATAGTAGATATGGGTATATCTATTTAATCAAGCAAAAGTCAGAAACCTTTGAAAAGTTCAAAGAGTTCAAGAATGAAGTGGAGAATCAATTGGGCAGGAAAATCAAGATGCTTCGATCCGATCGAGGAGGAGAGTACCTAAGTCTTGAATTCCACGATTATCTTAAGGAGTGTGGAATAGTTTCGCAATTGACGCCTCCTAGGACACCGCAGTTGAATGGTGTGGCAGAAAGGCGTAATCGAACCTTATTGGATATGGTTCGCTCTATGATGAGTCGTGCTTCACTACCTATCTTCTTTTGGGGGTATGCCTTAGAGACTGCCGCCCATATCCTTAACCGAGTCCCTACTAAGAAGGTTGCCAAAACACCTCACGATATGTGGACGGGGAAAGCTCCCTCGTTGGCACATATCAAGGTTTGGGGTTGCGAGGCTTTCGTAAGACGAGATACTCACGACAAGCTTGAACCTCGAAGTGAGCGATGTATTTTCATCGGCTACCCGCAAACTTCCTTTGGATATCTCTTCTATAGACCGAAAGATAATGTTATCTTTGTTGCGAGGAGAGGAGTTTTCCGAGAGTGAGAACTCATAAGCCAAGGAGATAGTGGGAGGCAAATCGAACTTGAAGAGATTCAAGAATCGATAGATGAAGGAACCTCTACCGCTGGCATTCAACCCGAGGAGGAAACTCCGGTTGAACCGATTGACGAATCCTTACCTCTTAGACGTTCCGATAGAGTTAGAGTTCAACCCCAGTTTTATGGTTTTCATATTACCATCGAAGGGGACACGTATATTAGTGATGGTACACTAGTAAATCTTGATGAACCTAATAGCTATAAGGAAGCCATGGCAGGCCCGGAGTCTGCGAAATGGAAAGAGGCGATGGATAGCGAGATCCAATCCATGTACGATAACCAAGTTTGGAATTTGGTTGATTACGTGCCCGAACGTAAGACCGTAGGGTGCAAGTGGATCTTCAAGAAGAAGACCGACGTGGATGGGAACGTACACACATATAAAGCGCGATTGGTTGCGAAGGGCTTTATTCAAACTCCCGGAGTTGACTATGATGAGACCTTCTCACCAGTTGCGAAGATTAAATCTATTAGAGTGATGCTAGCAATTGCCGCATTTCATGATTATGAGATTTGGCAAATGGATGTCAAGACCGCTTTCCTTAACGGAAAGTTGGCTGAGGATGTTTACATGGCTCAGCCAGAGGGGTTTGTGGATCCGAAGCATCCGAATAGAGTGTGTAAGATTGAGAAGTCCATTTATGGACTTAAGGAAGCGTCTCGCAGATGGAATCTTTGCTTCGATGAGAAAGTCAAAGAGTTTGGATTTGTACGAAGCGAAGACGAATCTTGTGTATATGTCAAAGCCAGTGGGAGTATAGTAAGCTTCCTCGTTCTATATGTCGATGACATATTACTCATAGGAAACGACATCCCGACTCTGCAGGAGGTTAAGTCCTGGCTCGGGAAGTGCTTCGCTATGAAGGACCTCGGAGAGGCTTCTTACATTTTGGGAATAAGGATAGTAAGAGAAAGAAGTAAGAGACTAATTGGACTTAGTCAGAATACTTACTTGGAGAAGGTACTAAAACGTTTTAGTATGGAAAACTCAAAGAAGGGAGAACTACCGATACAAGGAAATGCCAAGTTGAGTAAGACTCAAAGTCCGAGTACTGAAGCTGAGATAGCAGAAATGAGCCGAGTACCATACGCTTCCGCAGTTGGCTCAATCATGTACGCTATGACTTGTACTCGCCCTGATGTAGCCTTCGCTTTGAGCATGGTTAGCAGATATCAAGGGAACCCTGGCAAAGCACATTGGATTGCGGTGAAGAACATCCTTAAGTACCTTCGGAGGATGAAAGAATGGTTCTTAGTCCTTGGAGGGAGTGATGACTTGAAGGTGCGAGGGTATAGTGACGCCAGCTTTCAGACCGACAGGGACAACTACCGTTCGCAGTCGGGCTGGGTCTTTACCCTAAATGGAGGAGCAGTGACATGGAAAAGTTCCAAGTAGGAAACCGTAGCTGATTCAACGTGCGAATCAGAGTACATCGCAGCGAGCAAAGCGTCGAAGGAGGCAATATGGCTGAAGAACTTCATCGGTGATCTTGGAGTTGTGTCGGCCATAAAGGAGCCCATGGAGATTTTCTGTGATAACGAAGGTGCGGTTGCCTTGACCAAGGAACCAAGGGATCATGGTAGATCTCGACATATCGACAGAAAATATCACTTCATTAGACATCGTGTAGAAGAAGGACAACTCGTAGTGAAGAGGATATCATCAGAAGATAACCCAGCAGATCCGCTTACGAAGGGACTGAGTAGGGTTAAGCACTTGCAGCATGCTAGGAGTATTGGGCTGAAGGATGATATTAGCATAGATTAGATAGTATTAGAAACGCATAATAGATAAATGTAATTAACATTTGATGATTAAATAAAGGAGTGTTATTTACGAGTAAAGTTACTGTCACATGTTAGTTGTTTAACTATTGTTTTACTTTGCATGTTTTGACTTCCAGAATAATTGAGTTTATTAGGAATAATCGAATTATCCAAATGGTCCACAATCGTTCATATGTTGGGAGTAGATATGAATGAAGATTGTCATGAATTGGTGTGTAGAGTGTCTAAATGGTGTTAGACATAGCAAGGGTTGCTGCAACGTTCATGAGTGCTTATGAACTGGTTTTGAGCATTGGAATAAACCCGCGCTTGCTGGAATCACTTTATGGAATACGATATAAAAGGTGATCGCAAGACGATAATATCATATGGTCTTAAAACCTAGATATATGGTTTATTATTTGTTAATTGATTGTGCATTGATAATGCGAAAACGCATCAGCAACTTGATGTTATAAAACGCATTGTTGTGTATAGTTGGTTAATGAATAAGTAAATGCATATAAGTCAAAGTTTATCTGTAAATTTTATCCTAAGAGGATAGAAGAGATATCTTGGCCACTCGATGATTTGATTTGACTTATGTGCCGGCCCTGGTCAGAACTGAATTGATGTGTTCGATTAAGTTCTATGTCAAATAAATCGGAGATCGAGAAATCTAAATGCTAGACTAACCATTCCATAGGATTGTCAGCATGATATCTAACAGAGGATTGTACGATCCCTTATCTAAAGGATAAGATTGATTAGATCAGAGTTGACAGCGTCTTTGAGAGCTACGATTGCAAACCGTATTGTACTTGTATAGTTACTAGACTTATCCAAGTGGGAGACTGTTGGAATAGTGTCTAAGGCTATAACTATATTCGGTTGTGCATGGTCCTTTTAGGTTGCCTTCACCATAGCAACTTGAAGGATGATTTATTAAGAGAGAGTAAATATTATAAGTCATAATATTTGGCTATTTGATTAATATAAGTCATAAATTAATTGGTATTAATTTGGTGACTTAAAGAGATTAATTAAATAAGAGGGTATAAACTATCAATTGTTTGATAGTTAGACTTTAGACTGTAAATCCATTAGGATATACCTTGGATGGATTCTAAGAGCTTTAGGATAGCTCAAATCGTCCATAGGGTTATCTATGGAATGGATTTGGATAGCCTTAAGAGAAGATTATCCAATTAGGGTTTAGGGTGAAACCCTTAAGGAGTCTACAAGTATAAATAGACCCTATGGGTGAGGGAATTCGACACACAACCTTAAGCAAGGAACCTCTGGCCGAATTCCTCCCCTCTACTCTCTCCTAAATCATCTTGTTTGCTATTGGTGTTTGTAAGCCATTAGAGGAGTGACAATTGTGACTCTAGAAGCTCCAAGACAAACAAGATCAACAAGGAATTCAAAGGTATGATTCTAGATCTGTTTCAATATTGTTGTTTAACCTAATTAGCCATTAGAAGTCTTGGATTCATAAGCATGTTTATTAGAAAGCCTAGATCCAAGCATTAGGGTTTTGCATGCGCACATAGGAAAGTTCTTATGGCTAAAACCCATCAATTCTATCTTAAGCTTGCG
The DNA here is from genome assembly GCF_052625555.1 of Lactuca saligna. Taxonomy (NCBI): domain Eukaryota; kingdom Viridiplantae; phylum Streptophyta; class Magnoliopsida; order Asterales; family Asteraceae; genus Lactuca; species Lactuca saligna. The sequence continues at coordinate 151,238,247 of NC_136417.1, forward strand.
GTCTACAAAGCATAATCTAAGACGAGTCAATTCACTATCCAGCTTCTCACTAACTTCTATGGCAGATCATAAGATCTATGAATAACTATCATATTTGATTGAATCTGAGTTAGATAGGGTTCACAAATAGATAAATCAAAATTATCTATCACTGCTCATGGATTTTACCTAGTAGATGAGGCTTCTACCAGGTGGATCATCTTTTTCCATGTAGCAAAAGTTTGGCTTAGCATCATCATCATTGTCTTCTGAACCTGAAGACTAATAGCCTTCTTCACACTTAATCTATTGTCTTTCCATAAGACACATATTCCTTCTACATGTTTCTTCACCCTCATCACCAGAAGACCAGTACCCATCAACATTTCTTAACACCGTGGTAACAAATGCCTTTTCTTCTTTCAGCAAGTTCTTGTGCTCTATGGACATAGTAGGAAGAGTCTCTTACCATCAATTTTTAAGAGGTTTCAGCCAAACAGTATTTTTCAAAGTCGTTTCTAAGACCACATTTGTGACAAACAATCGTGGGTTTGACTGATTCGGGAACTTCCTAAGGTTCCGAGGAATGATTTGGGATGTTGGGTTTGTATGTGTAACGCTCGCCGATTTGAGCTAGTCAATTTAGAGACAATGAGCGTCAAAAATGACTTTTTGATAAAAGATTATTTAGAATAAATAATCTTAATCATGTTATAGTATATGTCACAAAGTTTTTGCACATATAAAGAACGTTGAACTCCGAGTTATAATGAAGAAGTTATGATTTGTCGAAGTTTTACGGCAAAACCAGCATTGCACTGGGAATCATAAAAAGTGAATTTTTGATAAACTACTTTTTATCCTTATATATCTAAATGAAAGTTGTAGTATATTTTAAACCGAGAGCGTGCATAAAAGAACGTCAAAATCTGACGTCGTATGAGGAAGTTATGATTTTTCTGAGATTTCGCATAGCAGTATACAGCCTGGAGTTCGAATATTAGATCCACCAATTTTTAGACGACATAACCTAAATGAAAATCAAATGTCTCATTAATAGTAGCTCAACGGTAGAAAGACAGATGAAAACGGACGTCAGATGAAGAAGTTATGAATTTTTAACAGACTTTTCCTTATCCCGGCCTGTTAAAAATATAACTTTAAAAATAAATTCAAAATTAGCGAACGGAGTCTAAACGAAAGTTGTAGAGTATGGTCCCACCTACATTTGGATATAAAGAATGTCAAAATGGAGCTCGTATACAAAAGTTACGGATTTTAGAAGATAATTAGTTTTAGAGTAACTAGCGAGTGGCACAATCTGAGCCATACCTTCTTCCCCCCGACTTTGCATGAGATCGCGGCACGTGGCACATTACGCCCATCATAATTTTGAGTACGCTTAGTTTAACCCTTAAAAATCCATTACGCTCTGCGTAATTCTTGAGTACGCTCAGCATACTCGGCGCTAGCAGCTTATAAATACAGGCATTTTTCCTCATTTTTCTTCACACTTTTTCTCAACTTCTCTCCCAAATACCCCCAACGCCTCAAGGATTTCCTCTAGCCTTTCTTAGGATTTAGCAACGAGTCCCGGAGCACCAGAAGGCCCCGAGAAGAAGAGATTTCGGCTCAGAAGTTCTACTCGCGCAGAGCCCGATTCTTCACTAAACTCCAGTATAAGTGAGTTATGCCTACCCTACTCTAGATATAGCTTATGTTTAAATATAATCTTGTTATTATGAACCTATAAATAATATTTATCGATGATTCAAAGTCATTATACTGATTGATCTACTTACGGGGATGATGTCTAGGATGTGATTTAGTGAGGTGTTTAAAGTGGGATTTCGAAACAGTATACTTCGTATATCAAATGGACCCTACCTCCGATATGATCCTACCTAGTTGTTATTTACTTGATAGATCATGAAAGCAGACTTTAAGTTAATGATGAATCTAGACTAATAATTAGTCACAATAAATATTAGACTAAAACTTAGCGATAATAATGCTAGGTTTCATCGAAGTTAAATATAATCGTTAGAAGCGAAGCACTGCCCGAGTTTAGGATCATCACTTTGACAAGTAAGTGCATAGTTACTTTCATCTTACACATAGATATGAAGTATTTTATACAAATTGTGTGCTATGTGTGCATACTATCTGTTTATTTGAGATCTATGTTGGATGAAAAATTTTATACATGTTTTAAGTGATTTAAACTATATATGTATTATATATCTATGAATATGTTGGGCAAAACATGGGTAGATGAATGAGGAGGGATGAAAGAGGATATAAGTAAACATTGGCGACTATGGACTTAGTGTCAGTTGTATAAACCATGGTGACTATGGACTTAGTGCCTAAACTCTGGCTACTATGGACTTGATGCCTATTGTATAAACCCTGACGACTATGGACTTAGTGTCTGTTGTATAAACCTTGGCGACGATGGACTTCGTCCCTATTCTTTTGGATAATCCTTAGGAATGAATGAGCAAGGAATAGATGATTCTTAGGGTAGATCCTTAAGAGTAAAGAATATAATGGGGATGGGTAATTGGGTTGATTGTTTGATGTTTAAACATAATAGTTATATTATTATGGGGTGAAAACCCTATTTACTCACCAGGTTTCCCAACTTGACCCACTCAGTTTATTTGTATCACAGGTGTCGATATGAAGTTACATTACACTGAGAGATTAAGGAGATATAAATCACTAGTGATTAATAATTTAAGGTCTGTTTATGCTTATGTTTATGTATTAACTATGACATCCCAATGTTTTAAAATGAATAAAATTCATTTTTTCGGAAATCCTTTGATAACATATTTATCATGTTTTTCTAGGAACAAATTCCACAACACTTTTCTTTAAAAGGTTACTCTGATTTTCACAATAAAGCATAAACAAATCGGTCTTTTATGGCTGTGAAAATGGGGATGTCATAGTTGGTATCAGAGAAAGGTTTAAGCGAACTAGGAATAAGGATTTATTTCTAGACTTAAACTTAAAATGCTAAGCGATGACCGAGAGGAGTGTGTCTAATATATTTTAGGAAGTACACCTGAATAGACACGAACACTAGCTCATTTAGGGAAGATGCCAAAATTGCGTTTATGTGTTAAGTGATTTGTGATCCTTTATGATGCTATTGTTTGATCAGATCTATGGTATGTTGCCAACTGGCTCTGGAAACTTTATGTGTTCAGATTTATAAATGTTTAATTACGATATTAGAACTGTCATGTAATTTTTTGAAGTAATAAGGAGGAACACGCATCTAAACCTTCCTCTATCTATATTCTCGTCTTGATACACCAAACGACTGCTTTGGTATGCAAAACATCATGGTGAAGACTCGTAGTGAATTGAGTAAATGGAGGAAATGTGAAGGCTTACAATATTGAATGGTACCTATCGGAAGATGTCAGAAGAGTGATACCTTGCCTTTAGAATGTGTCTAATAAATAATGCCTCTAGTACAGGAGAAGTGCACGTTCGATTATCAAAAAGAAAGAATTTTGGTATAATCCATGAAGTTATCCCATCGTATGACATTTCCATCACCAACCGAGTTGAAGCAGAATTGATGATTGAAGATACGCATGGAAGAAGTCCTAGTAGAGTCTAGGGAAAATTATATGATTGTTTAGACACATTTGTATGTGTTAAAATTGATTTTATGATAATGACTTGGAGAACTGCGATACAATATTTGGGACGAGTATGAGTAGGTGTGAAAGGTAGTAGAGGCCTATACTACCGTAAGCACATGACTCACGCTTGGATCAGGGAAAGTCACAAGGATACCAAGAAGCTAGTAATTGATTCCATTTTGTTCAAGTATGTCGTTACCATAGTTTCGGTAATGACTAAGAAGAAGATTGTTATTCCGACCCAAATGGTCATATCAAACTGAGTTCGACTAAGATGAGTATGTTATATGGTTCAGAGAACCATGTTCGATGTAGCATCTAACCTAAGCAAGAAGATTGAAGTGAAAGATAATCAAAGAAATCAATAGAAGTTCTACGATCGTTGTTAAAGTAAGAAGCTTGTAGCAAGAAGTGATGCATGATAGAATATGATTATCTCACATTAGAACGTGAAGGAAGGTATATTCCTTTCAGGAATTTGACTCTAAGAGACCTGAGTCTAAACATTGCATCATACGATGAGTGGTCATTAAGATCATGAACCGTCGGTCTATTATGCTAATCAAAGTAAATTTTGTTTACGAAGGATAGGGATTTTCCATTAAGGATTAAGATTGTAACTCAAAGGTTACAATTGAAAGTCCAACACAGTATGAAGAGCGGGTGCAAGATTGAGCACCACCAGTAGTAAAGAAGTCCAAGAGTTAAATACTCATTTGAAAGGACATAACAGTTACAATTATTACCTAGGATGAAAAGATAACATATGGAGTCATTATACAAGCCTTGTTTTGTTCATGATTCTGGGACGTAATCACCCTGAGGGGGAGATAATTGTAATGCTCTCAGATTCGGACTAGTCAATTTAGAGACAATGAGCATCAAAAATAACTTTTTGATAAAAGATTATTTAGAAAAAATAATCTTAACCATGTTATAGTATATTTCACAAAGGTTCCGTACATATAAAGAACACTAAAATTTGAGTTATAACGAAGAAGTCATGATATGTCAAAGTTTTACGGCAAAATCGGCACGTCACCAGGAATCGTAAAAAGTGAATTTTCGATAAACTACTTTTTAGCCTTATATATCTAAATGAAAGTTTTAGTATATGTTAAACCGAGAGCGTGCATAAAAAGAACGTCAAAATCTGACTTTGTATGAGGAAGTTATGATTTTTCTAAGATTTCGCATAGTAGTATACATCCTGGAATTCGAATATTAGATCGACAGATTTTTAGCCAACATAACCTAAACAAGAATTGAAGGTATCGTTAATAGTAGCTTAACGGTAAAAAGACAGACAAAAACGGACGTCAGACGAAGAAGTTATGAATTTTTAACGGACTTTTTCTGTCCCGGCCTGTTAAAAATATAACTTTAAAATAAAGTCAAAAATATCCAACGCAGTGTAAACGAAAGTTGTAGAGTATGGTCCCACCTACGCGTGGATATAAAGAACCTCAAAAATGGAGATCGTATGCAAAAGTTACGGGTTTTAGAACATAATTACTTTTTAGAGTAACCAACGAGTGACATGTGGCACAATCTGAGCCGCACCTTCTTCCCCACGGCTTTGCATGAGATCGTGGCACGTGGCACATTAGGCCCAGTGTAATTTTGAGTACGCTTAAAATAGCCCTTAAAAACCTATTACGTTCAGCATCATTCTTGAGTACGCTCAGCGTACTCGGCGCTGGCAGCCTATAAATAGAGGCGTTTTTCATCATTTTTCATCACAACTTTTCTCAACCTTTCTCCTAAATATCCCCAAAGCCTCAAGGATTTTCTATAGCCTTTATTAGGAGTTAGTAGCAAGCCCCGAAGTGCCAGAAGGACCCGATAAGAAGAGCTTTCGGCTCAGAAGTTCTGCCTACGTAGAGCCCGGTTCTTCGCTAAACTTCAGTATAAGTGAGTTATGTCTACCCTACTTTAAATATAGCTTATGTTTAAATATAATATCGTTATTATGAAACTATAAATAATATTTATCAATGACTCAAAGTCGTTATACTAATTGCTCTACTTATGGGGATGATGTATAGGATGTGATTTATTGAGGTGTTTAAAGTGGGATTTCCAAACAGTATACTTCGTATACCAAACGAACCCTACATCCGATATGATCCTACATAGTTGTTCCTAACTTGATAGATCATGAAAGTAGAATTTGAGTTAATGATGAATCTAGACTATTAATTAGTTTCAATAAAGATTAGACTAAAACTTAGTGATAATAATGCTAGGTTTTATCGAAGGAAAATAGATTCGTTAGAAGCGAAGCACTGCCCGAGTTTGGAATCATCACTTTGACAAGTGAGTGCATAGTTAATTTCATCTTACACATAGATATGAAGTATTTTATATAAATTACGTGCTATGTGGGCATATTATCTATGTATTTGAGATCTATGTTGGATGCAAAAATTTTATACATGTTTTAAGTGATTCGTACTGTATATATATTTCATACCTACGAGTATGTTCGGTAAAACATGGGTAGATGAATGAGGAGGGATGAAATAGGACATAAGTAAACATTGTTGACTATGGACCTAGTGCCAATTGTATAAACCATGACGACTATGGACTTAGTGCCTAAACCCTAGCGATTATGGACTTAGTGCCTATTATATAAACCCTGGCGACTATGGAGTTAGTGCCTATTGTATAATCCTTGGTGACAATGGACTTCGTGCCTATTCTTTAGGATAATCCTTAGGAACAAATTAACGAGGAATAGCTGATTATTTGGGTAGATCCTTAAGAGTAAAGAATATAATGGGGATGGGTAATTTGGTTGATTGTTTGATGTTTAAACATAATAATTATATTATTGTGGGTTGAAAACCTATGTACTCACAAGGTTTCCCAACCTAACCCACTCAGTTTATTTGTATCACGGGTGTCAATATGAAGTTACATTACACTGAAAGATTAAGGAGATATAAATCACCAGTGATAACAAATGTAAGGTCTGTTTATGCTTATGTTTCTGTATTGACGATGACATCCCAATGTTTTAAAATGAATAAAATACATTTCTTCAGAAATCCTTTGATAACGTATTTATCATGTTTTTCTGTGAACAATTTCCTTAACACTTTTCTTTAAAATGTTACTTTGATTTTCAAAATAAAGCGTAAATAAATCGGTCTTTTCTGGCCGTGAAAATGGGGATGTCACAGTATGCCGGTGGATTTTCTGAAGGTTTAGGGAAGGGTTGAGGAATGAAATGACGAGGAGCTTGAAATCAGTTTTGAAAAGGTTTCTGACTGGGATTCCAAGGATGTTTGTACTTCATAGATAGTAGTGCAAATTCTTATTGGAAACGAAGTTTGGACTCAACTGAATCAAGATCAATATTTTCTTCAAATGGATGGTTTGGAACAGGTAGAATAGGTGGGGTAGTAAGTGTTAAGGGGTGTTTGGGATTGCTTAAAAAGTGACTTTTGCCTTTTTCTAAAATGTCAAAAATGATAAAAGATGTTTGGTATTTGCAAAAGAACTTTTGGAAATAACTTTTTCGCAAGAAGGAATGGATGGTTTTCCAAAATACAAGAAAACATGACTTTTTGTGATTTTTGCCTTCTTTCAAGGTAAATTTCCTTCAAAAGTCAAAAAAAATTTAGCAAACACTTTTTAAAACTGAATTTTGACCTTTACTTCCTTAAAAGTTAAAATCAAAAATTTCTTTTCCAAAAATAGCTTTCCACCTTAAAAAGCAATCCCAAACGCCCCATTAGTTGAGCAGATGAAATAGGAGGGATAGTTCCAAAAGGATCTGATACAAATGGGCTTGAAATCAATGGGTTAACAAAACTCACTAAGTGAAAGGCCTAGTATGCTCAAGAATCATATTAAAGTGATATTGCTAAATGACAAATGATATTAATGATTCACACTAACAACAACTTGATAAATTGATTATTTATTAGAAAGTGATTTTAATAAATATTCAATAATACTCTTATAATTAAATTGAAAATTATTTGTTTCATGGAAATAATAATTTTCATTACTAAGTAACATTATATTATTTCATATGGTATGAATTAATAAGTCATGCACAACTTTTTGGACTAGTTGAAAACGTTTTTTCTTTTACTTAAAAGACAAATTTAATATTTTATAAACCTTGAGTTTATAAAATTTAAAGTAACATTCTTCTTCTTTATGCAATTGTTGAGATATGCATAAAAAGAAGAAGTGTATGACTTGTCTAGTCATGCTTTAAAGGCATGGGAGACTGTAACGCCTAGATCCCTGGTACGTGTTTAAATATTTATTTAATCAATTTCACAAAGCAACTCAACGAGTTGGTAGCCCCAAAGTCATCGAGTAGAGATAGAAGGGACGTAGGGTATGAAGTCTACTCGACGAGTTGGGAAGCCTCGACTCGACGAGTAGGACTACCAGAATGAAACCCTAATTTTAAGGGTTTTGCACCCTATTTAAAGAACATAACACCCTTTGTGGCCTCCCTCATCGTCTCCCATTATCCATAAAACCCTAATCAGTAAGCTTGAGCTTTGTGTGAGTGTATGAACCATTTTTGAGTGATTTGAAGCTTATGAGAAAAAGAAGAAGCTAGAGGACTCCAAGAGAAGGTTGTAGATCTAGAAGAAACATGACATTTCCTTCACTTTCTGGTAATCAAGTCTATGCCTTGGCCATTTTTTTCTAGATATTATCATGGGGTAGTTAGGGCATTTTGGAGTACATGTTGGAACCATTCATGAGTGCAATCATGAGTTGGTGTATCTACTGCAGATCTAGGTCCTTGAGGGACACCATGGCATAAAGGTACCAACTTTATGGCCATGGGAGTCCCATGCAACTTATGAGCCATCTTTTTGGACCTTTTTAGCTAAAAACCCCATACATGCACGTAAAGTTAGAAACTTTACGTGACATAAGGACCTTAGGGGTCCAAATCTATGTTTTGGAGGAAATAAACCCAACTGGAATCGACTAAATAGATTAAGGTCTATGGGGACTTGGCGAGTTGTGTTGGGTTTTGAGCATTCTAACACTCCTAAGTGTACATGCAACCCTAAATACCTTGGATCTATGTTTTCTCTATTATACATGCAAATAAGAATATACAAGGTATTATCCTAATCTATCATACAAAACATGAATATAACAAGATAGAATACATACCTCTTTGATGTAGAAAGTCTTCATGAAGCTTGAGTGCCTAGCCCCAATAGTGTGGAAGCCTCAAATGGAATCACAATCATCAAAAATCTTAGAATAACTTGAGAGAGTCCTACACTTCATGAAATCGGCTAGCCCTTTGTTACACTCTCTAGTGGCCGATTTTTTGTCAAGAATAATATCATTATATAGTGTTACAATTAGGGTAAATCCTTAATTGTCATGGCTTTCCATTTCCTTGGATCCATGGGTTCAAATACACCATGGAGCACCCATGGACCATCCTATAGGTTTTAGCCCAACTTGATTATCCATGGAGCATTAGCCCACTATATATGTATGGATGATTTACACAATCAACCCATATATTTAATTAGTCTTCTTTTGATCACTTAATTAATCCTAGATTAATTCTTGATCAATACTAATTAAATAATCTTATTATTCTTATTATTAATATACTAGAACTTATAATATATTAATAACCATAAGTGTCTTATTTCTCTCATTATAGTCTATCCAAGTGCATGATGGTATGCAACCCAAATGGACCATGCCGGGTCGGGTCAAGTCTTACCAATTATAGTTATGGACTTAGACATTAATCCAACAGTCTCCCACTTGGATAAGTCTAAAACTATTATTGCGTATGACTTCAGGAACCAACTGGCAATCGTAGCTCTCAAAAGCTTCTGTCGAACTCTGACCTTGTAGATGAACTCTGACCTTGTCAATGACTTGTCCATTAGATAAGGGATCATATAATCCTCTGTTCTCATGATATCAGCCGGACAAATACATGGAACAACGTCGTACTTATTGTCCAGCAGTTTGTTTCCCGATTTTCGATTTGTTTGAGAAAGAACTTAATCGAACACATCAATTCAGTTCTGACCGGCCGGTACATAGGTCACAACAAAATCATCGAGGGGCCCAGATATCGCTTCTATTTCTAGAAGGAACAGATAAACTTCGACTCATATGCTTGTTCTACTACTTGTTGAATTGTACACAAAGGCACGTTTTATAACATCAAGCTACTGATGCGTTTACGTGCAATCAATGCACAACCAACTCATAGGTAACAACTCATATCTCTAGGTTTGAAGATTTATATGATATTACCGTCTCACGATCACTCGAGATAAATTCCATGAAGTGATACAAGTGAGTGTGGGTTTATTCCAATACTCATAACTTATGAGCACTCATGAATGTTGTACCAACCATTGCCATGACTAAACCCATTTAGCCATCTACAAACCCGATTCATGACAGTCTTGATTCATACCTACTTCCAACATATGAACGACTGTGGAGTGTTTAAATAACTTAGTCATTCAGAAAGAATAACCTAGCTATTTTGGAAGTCAAAACATGCAAAGTGAAACACAATAATAATTGAATCTAATATGGTCTCAGAACCCTTTTGAATATAAATAAAACCACCTTTTATTTATCACCATATTGATTACACATTATTCAATGTTTCAAATAATCAACTTAAGACTTGAAAAAAAAAACAACAGTCGTCCCATGCTCCTAGCATGTACACTTTGTTTTTCTAAACAATAGTTATGCCATACCCCAAGTATGCACACTATGTTTGTCTATGATCCTTACATTGTGATGTAGATCAATTGAACATGATTCCAATGATACTCATTTCACAATCTCAAATCCTTATTGTAAATGCAAGAATTCCAAATTCATGTCATTTACTGAAATCTGTTAGATTCTAAACTTATATGCATTGATCCTCTTGTAATGATTATGCACGAAGTCAGAAAGACTTGACAACAACCATTACAGAGCATTCCAAAGGAGATCAGCTCCTTGGGAACATCCTTTTTGCATTAAGTTTCCTAATCTTACATAGATTGAATAACTTCCACCTATGGAGACATTTCCATAGTCCCATTTGACTATCACTTCCGAACAAGAGTTACCTCTTTTCAGAAAATGTCAATATGGTCCTACCAAAATTAACACTAGACTTCCAAATGTCCCTGAGCAATCAATCTTTGGCGAACCTCAGATTGTCCTCGACAATTGCTTAATCACTTTAGTCATATCCAGTTCTAGACTTTTCCCTTCTAAATGCCTTAAGCATTTTGAAAATTTAGAAAGGATGAATATTATAGCACATGAAATCGATCCTATATCCGAAGCATATGGGATACTATTCATGATGTTTGACATAAAGACATGACACTAGACCAGTCTTTTGCTACAATATTTTTCATTTGCCATGTTTTCAAAATTTAACTATGAAGAGGGATGCCGTAATCATAATCAAATTTTGAAAACACAATATATATAGAATTTTCTTAAGTCGAACCATTCAGACATAGAATTCTTATATATATTCTTGACTAAAGATGATTAAAATCTCAATCTAAGCTTTAGAATTGAAATGAAGTATAATTTCCTCTCCCTTAATTATAGCAAAACAACTTTTCAACCCCTGCAACTTCACGGATTGAAACTTTGTTTTCTATAATTAACATTGCTAGCTTGCAATACTAATCATAATAATCATGCTCCCACTAACATGATGATTATCAGCATAACACTTATGCTCCCACTAGCTCTGACATATTTCCAAAAATCTGCTGGACTTCTGAAATTTAGATTCATACACCCTTTCTTAGATAGCTCACATGTGTGTCTAAACAATTTTCAGAACTATGAAAAGGGATGACGTAATCATAGTCTCAATTGCTTAGGCATTTGCCATTTCTCACAAGTCCATGTTAGTGTGCCGGTTAACCACACGCGCTCCACTAATGACTTTTGAAAATGCAAATGACACAATTGATATCTACTTAAAATCTATTTAGTGAAAGCGTTTCCTCACCATCATTTTCATGAATCGGAGAGAAACCTTATGACACTTAGATTTTATAGTGTATGAGTTCCTATCCATGCGAATTTGCCAAAACCATAATCACAAGATAAGGTTAGTGACAAATTCAGCCCTACATGGATTAAACTTATTCAATCTTAGTTTCTTGTCACCTTGGTAACACAAGGCCCACCAATGCTTCCAAGTTGAACTCTGATAACTCACATGTAAATTCAACTTATTTGAAGTAGGTACAGAAATAAGAATGTGCTAGTGATAAATTACAGGTTTCACTCTTGATTAGTTCTTGAAACTCTTTCAGGATCTTTAAGGCTCCCACTGTCCTCTTGACATATAAGTTTTTCTAGTCAAGAACCATTCCTTGACAAAACAAATATTCAAGGGATAGTGCGGATTCTTATCAAGACTAACACTTCACACAATTGGTCTTAGTTGGTCTTTGTCTCATCCAAGACATCACATCTTACCAATCTCAAATGTACAAGAGTAGAAAACATTTTACTCTTACATTTGATAAGTGTTTTATACCTTACTTTATGTCACTCAATGTTACAATCTTGGAGTGTGACTCTAAGAATTGTTTTTGAACGAAGTATGACTCATCTCCTTGATCTTAACCAATCCAACAATTCATGACCTCTCTTCTTAGCCATAACAATGCACTAAGACGTCCTTAGAGTATGAATTTGTAATATGGTTTCTAAATCATTAAGATGATCATAAAACTGATACTAAAGTACTCTCCCATCTTTTCAGATTTGAGATACTTTTATCTTTCTGCCTAATTTAATTCTTCTTATTCGTTTTTGTCATACATTGTATCCTTTCCAATGTTACAAAATTATACTTAACCTTATAAGTATAATCATATTTACTAATCTTTAGTAAATCATGACAAATCAATCTTTGTGGTGGACCTTGACCAGCGCACACCCAGTGTACCTAATTCCTTAGTCCTTCAATTGACTCACATATACATGTGATCAAAGAATTAGTCTTAATTTTTCAAAGATGAAAATTCTCATTCATCATACAATACAACTTGTATGATTCCAAGTTTCTATCCAATTGAAACTTGGGTGATGAAAAACTTTCTTCATTTGGTAAATTCAGACACTACAACAAATGAAAGAATCAAATCCACTTTCCAATATTGCTATTACTGGAAACATATAAGCAACAATTTTCCACAGATGCCATTGTAAGGATATTTTTAAAATAAATAAAATTAAAACCTTTTTTTTTTATTTTAAAACTTTGCGGAAAAACTTATCCTTACAATCCACATGAAAAACTTATTGTTATCTATTCACAAGCAATATATTATAACTCCTAAGAAGTAGCTCAAGAATCCGATCTTCAAACTACGCGATAGAAATCCATCTACGCGATCAGATTCAACATATTCTTTCTTTAAGTTTCTTTACCTTTTCTTTGATTCTTAAAACATCACCATGTGACCCAGTCACATCATGTATCAAGAATCTCATAATAGAAACTTAATAGAGTTAGACAGTGGATTTTACCTGAAGTAGAGTCAATCTTATCAACTTTAACATCCTTAGGTAAATTATGGCAGCTTTGCAACCAATGCCCCTTCCTTTGGCAACAAAACACATGTAGACCCTTTGATAATGGCACATGAGACTATCTCAGACTTAGCCTTTCTCTTTACTATTTGGTCAACCGAGTTGACTATGGCCGATCCCTTTCCATGGGGAAGAGAAATGCTTTTCTAGATATCCAATGCTACCATTGCCAATGTCCATTTAAGGTTTGGGAAGTTGATCTTCTAACAAAATTTGCTTTACTAGTGTTCCAAATCATTGCTGATTCCACAGCACAAAGCAAATAGATAAGATTATTAAGGCTCGTGTCATAGTCTGTCTCATAGTAGTCCCAAAGTGACCCGCTATGTTACTAAGAAAGTGATTGAACATCCAACTTTCACGAGACTTTGACACCCAACTCTCCCGTCTTGTCAATATGTGACTACATCTGCAAGATGTGACCACACCAAGACCTTAACTTGCCAATAGGGCTTGAGTGACTTTAAACTTTTCAAGAACTTGTGGGTGAGGGAGAATAATTGGAGGAGATAAAGGAAGTGAAGCATGATGTTGAGGAACATCATCTTCAAGAGATTTGGGAAGATCATAAATGTCTAAACCAGACATGTTTTGGGAGATATTCAAGATAGTTGATTTAAAGTCCTTAATATGACACCCAATATGAAATATTAAGGCTAGGACCCAACAAACTATTTTATAACTTAGAAGAGGGATGCCGTAATCCAAGCTATAAAATATTTGAAGGTAGGCGAATGACGATTCACCAATTTCCACCAGAAAAACGAAATAATTTATTAGGTTTTAATTGGATTTGAAATTCCTAGATCTTTTGAGATTCATTGAACTTTTCAATGGCATGTTTCAATCTCGAGTGTGCCCTCTCAAATTTTGTGACTGGGATGCCGAGGATCACAAAACAAGGTGTGAATAACCATACCAATTCACTTGGTACCCTTAATATTATCACCTAATCAATGTGCCGGTTAACCACACACGCTCCATTGATCTACGAAAAACATTAAGTCACCCTTCGTGGTCCTTACTAGTCCAAGTTAGTGTGCCGGTTAACCACACACGCTCCACCAACGACTTGGTAAGGTACAAAGTGTGAATTCCATGGGCTAGCACCAAATTCACATTTTTTCCTAAAGTAACTAAGATTGGGAATTATTAAGATTTTAGTTACTTAGTATTTATCATTAATACTTTTAATGAAGGGAGAATTTAAAGTCATTGTCCTACCCGTTCGGCTAACGACCCTCCACCAGTCAAGCAAGCGGTGGGTGAGAGTAGACACCCATTAAGTCGCCATTTTATAGGCAACAACCTTATACCCACCTTATAGACCGGCTTCGTGAATGAGGCCTACTAACGGTAAAACGACTTGTTCTTATACATATATATAATAATTAACCATTAATGTTATAAATAGTATAAGTGTTGAATTTTAACTCTTTAGAATTCTAAGGGCTAACTTGGAATTAAAGTATTCATAAGAGAAAACTTTACAAATTCCAAAACTTGAGGGCAAGTTTTGAAACTATTCAAAACTAATTAATTCCATAACTTATGTGTTTAAAGTAGTTTTAATCCAAAAAACTCTTCAAGTTCCATAACTTATGGAAGACTTTAAACTAATAAAAGAATTAATCTTTTCTTTATTTTTATAACTTATGGAATTAATTAAGGTTACACTTTATTTATTTATTTACTTATTTATTTATTAATGAAGTGACTCTTGAATTTCCATAACTTGAGGACAAGTTATGGAGTCATAAAAAAAATTGAATGACACAAGACTCTTCATTTTGTAACCATTACCAACTTTTATGAGTTTTATGAGTCTTTAATGTGACTCTTCATGTAACTTGAGGACAAGTTACACAAACACATTTTATACTCAACTCTTAGATTAAAATGGATTGAAAACAACTATTTCAATTAACTTTTCTATTAATCTAAGCAACTCATAAGAACAAGATAATTCATATCAAACTTCTTCATGTAATTAGTCTAAACCTTAAACTAATACAAAACATGAATCTATTGACAATTATCTTTGAAAATGGATTAGCATGAACATTACCACATTAAAAAACAAGTTTATAAGTTCAAAAAACAACGTAGGGTAATGTTCCTAGTCCATTTCTAGCCAAAAACCTCGAAAATATGCTGTCTGGGGTCCAACTCGTCGAGTGCATGAACAAAACTCGGCGAGTTGGATGAATTTTGCCTTGGACTCGTCGACTCCCTTCATGGACTCGGCGAGTCTGCTGGGTTGACAGCATCAAAACTCAATTTTTCAGCTCCATTTGCAAGTATAATAAGAAAACAAGCCTAGGCTCTGATACCACTGTTGGGTTTTGAGCATTCTAACACTCCTAAGTGTACATGCAACCCTAAATACCTTGGATCTATGTTTTCTCTATTATACATGCAAATAAGAATATACAAGGTATTATCCTAATCTATCATACAAAACATGAATATAACAAGATAGAATACATACCTCTTTGATGTAGAAAGTCTTCATGAAGCTTGAGTGCCTAGCCCCAATAGTGTGGAAGCCTCAAATGGAATCACAATTATCAAAACTCTTAGAATAACTTGAGAGAGTCCTACACTTCATGAAATCGGCTAGCCCTTTGTTACACTCTCTAGTGGCCGATTTTTTGTCAAGAATAATATCATTATATAGTGTTACAATTAGGGTAAATCCTTAATTGTCATGGCTTTCCATTTCCTTGGATCCATGGGTTCAAATACACCATGGAGCACCCATGGACCATCCTATAGGTTTTAGCCCAACTTGATTATCCATGGAGCATTAGCCCACTATATATGTATGGATGATTTACACAATCAACCCATATATTTAATTAGTCTTCTTTTGATCACTTAATTAATCCTAGATTAATTCTTGATCAATACTAATTAAATAATCTTATTATTCTTATTATTAATATACTAGAACTTATAATATATTAATAACCATAAGTGTCTTATTTCTCTCATTATAGTCTATCCAAGTGCATGATGGTATGCAACCCAAATGGACCATGCCGGGTCGGGTCAAGTCTTACCAATTATAGTTATGGACTTAGACATTAATCCAACAAGTTGTTCGTGCGACTCGACGAGATGGGTCGCGATTCCCCAACTCTTTCTGTTGATGAGTGAACTCATTGAGTATAAGAGATGACTCAATGATCTGGACATAGTTTTGGACTTGGAGGTTAAAGAACTTGACGAGTCCAAGGAAGGACTCGACAAGTTGATACGGGTTGTCCTGAGTAAGCAGAACTCGATGAGTCTGAGGATGAATCGATGAGTTGACTCGCTTAATTGCGACTATGAACGGACAGATAACTCGGCGAGTTGGATCGTGATTTTAGGTTTCTTTAGTAGCATAACTCAGCAAGTTGATAGACCAACTCGGCGAGTTGAGTCAACCAAAATGTTGACTTTGACTAGGGGTAAAATGGTCATTTTAACCTGTGAAAGATTATCAGATTTTGACTAAGTGTATTGTGTTTATGATAGACGAGGAGTCGTCAGAGCAGCCATCAGAGATTCCTCACACGAGATTTCAATAGACAGCTTGAGAGGTAAGTTTTCCTCCAGTAAGAACGGGTCGAAGGCACCAATGTCGGCCCATTTACGTATGTTAGCATATGCCGGACTTAACTCCGATGCCGAGGTTAGCTCGATGTAGATTATATGTTTTCGGACTACGGTATGATGCATGGGCAGTCTCAAGAAGCGGTTATGTATGCTAGATGTCTTTGTGATTTTTACATGTTATGTGTTATGTGTTTCGGGCTTTGGTCCAATGTCAGGGAAAGCCCGATGTATGTTATCTTATATGTTATATGTTATGTATTCCGAGATTCGGTCTGATGCCTGGGCAAGCTTGATATATGTTAGCTTATATGTTATGTATTATATGTATGGTATGTGGTAGTTTGGGGATCTCACTAAGCTTCGTGCTTACGATTTTCAGTTTTGGTTTCAAGTACTTCCACTAGCAAAGGGAGGGGCTCAGGTTGATCTCATGGCAAACACTACAATTTTGGCCTGGGATGATTCACTCTGATATTTGATTATGATTTTGATACATTTATTGATGTTATGATATTTTTGAGTTACACGACTTTTGTTTTATATGATGTTGAGAATTACGAGTTTTATTAATTGTTTAAAAAATGAATTTTTTGGACTTTATTTATGGATGTTACAGAGACATGCTTATAAAAATGGGGACAAGTTTGCTTAAAGTGCTAAGGACTAATGGTTTATAACTTCACTTTATGCATATAAATAAGAGGGATTGCATTTGGAAAGAGTTCTCATTCCTTCCTTAAGGCATATAGCCGAAAGTTCATCTTCTTCTCTCATTCTCTCTAGTTTTGATTTGAAAACTTGGAGATTACATGCATTTATACTCTCTTGAATTTCATACTTTGTTTATGAACTTCAAGCTTAAGAGTTTAAGACTTTTGGACTAGCATCTACATCAAGTTGAGTCATTGTTGGTGTCTTAAAGGTTCCACATTCTTCATCAACTTCCAAGCCTCTCAAGAGGACCCAAAGGACTACAAATGTTGTTATTTCTTCGTCTCTTCTTTGGTTGGTGTTTAAATCATTCTATAACTTGCAAGAAGATCCTTGGTGGATATAAAATGTTTATGTTACTTCAAAATTAAAGTCTTCTGTTGCCATATTTTTCAACTTTATGAAACTATTTTTGAACTAAAACCTAACACTAAGGTGAGAGGACCTCATGATAGTTCTCTTAACGTTTAAGCAATGCTAAATTCATGGACTTGTAGTTTGTCAAATAACTGATGAAGTTTCAGTTTCTTCAAAGATCCATTACTTTGAAGACATAAATTAACATTTCCCCATCCTTTTCTAAGGCTATTGATGAACTTTAGGTTGTACTCGAGTAGAGTTCAGACTATTCCATATGCAGTCATATTGTTCACAATGATCTTGTACCGATTTGATTGAACTGAAAGTAACAAAGTTGTTAACAACAGATGTCAAACACTTATCCTTCATGTTCTCAGAATCTTCGAACAAGTCTTCAAGTGTATCCCAAATCTCTTTTGCAAATTTGCACAACTTAATGTGCTCAAAGAGAGAAGGAGGTACACCAAACACCATTTCCGAGAATGCAACTTGATCTACATGAAGCTTTTTGATGTCTGTTGCAGTTAGAAGTATTGGACGTTGTTCTTCTTGACCTATGAGAGTAGCATTAGCATCTCTGACTATTTGTCTTACTGGAACATTCTTTCACAGACCTCCATATATCTTCCTGTTTTCCTTACCAAGTAAAAATCTCTCCATTATAACTTTCCAGTGATCATACTCTTTAACAACTAGGAACAGGGCACGCGTCGGGCAACCCACGCTGTTTTCTACTTGTATTGGATACATTATTACGTTGGATTAGGATCAGCCATTGAAGTTAAAGTATTAGAGCTGAAGTGGTATATAGAAGATTTTTTATTTAAACACAGAAATGATTAAGATACCAAGGTAGTCTCAAATAAAGTATAATATGTTCTTATGGATTCAAAGGACATCCACTTAGGCTCTGATACCAATTAAGAGTTCAAGAAACTATGTGTGGACAAGGTTTGAAAACTCAAACCTTGAATTATCTTAAGATCAATGTTTGTTGCTAATATTAAGAGTCCAGTCAAGTTTGGTAAACCAGTCTTGTCTTGAAATAAGAAGTTCAAAAAATTATTCAAGTGTCTAAGAGTGAGTATGAACAAAGTAAAGAAAACTTAAGAACAATGTGAATGATAAAGATAATGATTTGACTTGTGAAAGAGAATGTTCCTCAAGTGTTATATTGCATGGAAATTACATCTGCTTAAATAGCCAAGGAGTGAGAAAAAGACAAAATAACTAGACTGTATGAACTACGTAAAGCTAAAAAGTCAAAAAGTTGACACTAAGGATTTTCTCGATCCTGTCCCATAAACTTTACAATAGAAAAAAGACTAAAAGACACGAAACATTAAATGCTAATGCATACTCAAAATTGCACTGACTACGATGTGCTTCACGGACTAGTCTTCATCTCGGAAGTAGTTTCAATTCGGAACACATGACATCTCTGAATAAACATGAATTTGGTTTTGTCTTGGCTTCAGATTGCTAGAGATTCACTTTCATGTATCAACAACCACCATCACCATCTGTCACCGCCACCACCATGACCATTACCAAACACCACCACCATAACACAACCGCTACCATTCATCACCACCACTACAACCAGCACCACCATCACCACCACATATAACTTCTAAAAGAAAGTAACTTTAAGCAAAAGAAAAAGGACAATTGTCATCTTATATCATTACAATTTCATTTCCTTCCAACTGGAATTGGGTTCAAATTCTATTTTCTGCCAACCAAACAGATTACGGAATTGGATTAAAATTCATGATAGATTCTAATTCCTTGACACATTCCAATATCTTCGTTAACAGTCTGCAATCCAAATTCCACCTTTAAGAAAAAATGGTTGGAATTGTTCTATGAGTTGTTGGAGATCACAATTAACCATCGTCATTCGTCACTTGTCGGTCATCTGATGGTGGATCTACGATGGTTTGATGGTCTCTATGATGGCCAGTTGGTCTATGTGATGGTGTATCTTCAAATGGATATGATCAAGTACTGGTACAGTGGGGGAAGGGTATGCGAGATTATTTTATGTGATTAAGTAAAAAAAAGTGGTCCATATTTATTATCATATTCTCAAATTCATTAATAGTTCTCATTTAAACACACACACACACACACACACACACACATATATATATATATATATATATATATATATATATATATCCTAAAAAATAAGTATTTTAAAATTTTGATGTAGTATTCTCAAATTTGAAATTTTAAATTATTTGGTGTAACATTTGAAAATTAAAATTTTGAATTCTTAAATTTTTTCCTGCTTATGACCGCTGTGGATCGCCAAGAACTGCCAAATTCGAGTTTGACCAATTTTGACAAATTTTTGTCAAACACCGTAATCGTAATCAGTTTAAGGCTGCTAAGCGATTAATCGCTGATTAATTGGCCGCGAAGGCTGACACGTCCCCTCCACCATGCATGGCATGTATCCAACATTTATTGGCTGGTGTATCTTTTTTCAACCGCTTGGTTTCGGTCATAACTTTTCTTTTTCTCTTTGAAAAAAAAATCTGAAAAAACTAAAGTTCTTAAAATTTAATTCCCTATAAAATGAACACAATCATTAAATTTTAATTCTTTTTTTATTATTTATATTTATATAAAAACCCATTAATTTTTTTCCAAAAAATTATCAAAACATAAGGAATACTTCTACTCACTATTCAAATTACTTTGTAAAAAGAACGTTTACTCACTATTCAAATTACTTTGTAAAGAGAACCTTGAAAAAATAAGATGTTTTAGATATCAAACATGATTTTTAAAATATTAAAGGTTTTTTAAACAAAATGTTAGCATAATATGATCCAAATACATATGATTCAATATGTTTATGATCCTTAATTTGTGATGATCTAAAAATATTTTGATTCAAATATTTAATGATCCTTAATTGTTATATTTTTTATAATTCAAAATTAAATTATTCAAAAACAATGATGATCCAAATGTTGTATTGAACAAAAAATTATTTAATTCAATATATTATGATCAAAATCATACGATTCATAAATGATACGATCTAAATTACTATGATTGAAATTGATACGATCCAAAAAAATTATGACTCAAAATGATATGATCCAAATTTTGATGATTAAAAAATATATGATGCATAATATCATTATGATTCGAAACTTTTTTTTAATGTTTAAACATCACAAACACGAACCGACATTTAATTCAAAAAATAAAAAAGAAACAAAAAAATTAAAAAGAAAAGAAAAAAAGGAAAAAGAAATGAAAAAATAGAACAACTGAAAAACCGAAAATATATTGATCAAAAAACGTTTTTTTCAAAAAAAAAAAAGTTTTTTTCGAAAAAAAAAAGTTAAAAACAATAAATATACTACTATCTTCAAGTATGTAATAAACATATTTAAAAAAACAAAAAATAAAAAATAAAAAAACAACAAAAGATAAAAAAAAAAAAAAATTAAAAACCAAAAAAATTAAAACGTAAAAATGGACATATATTTGTTTTAAAACAATTATGAATTTTTTTTAAAGAAAAATGAAAAAACAAAAAAAATCAAAAATAAACTAAATTAGCTAAAATAAATAATAAAACCAATTTAAATGAAGTTCGTCGCACATAATTATTCTTTCGAAGTCATGTTACGTTCCATGGACACGTCACGACCAAGTTGAGTTAAATTAAAACGTAAAAATGGACATATATTTGTTTTAAAACAATTATGAATTTTTTTTAAAGAAAAATGAAAAAACAAAAAAAATCAAAAATAAACTAAATTAGCTAAAATAAATAATAAAACCAATTTAAATGAAGTTCGTCGCACATAATTATTCTTTCGAAGTCATGTTACGTTCCATGGACACGTCACGACCAAGTTGAGTTTGACGTTTCTGGTATTGATGAAATGATTGATGGATAATAGTTGCCGTGGTTTTTATAGATTTTCGGGTTCCTACCGGATCCGTTCTTATATATATATATATATATATATATATATATATATATATATATATATATATATATATATATATATATATATATATATATATATATATATATATATATATATATATATATATGAGTGTTCAATCCAAAACATTTCTTATTGCGAGAACATTTGAGAAAAACTTTTGGACCATATAATTTTTGTAATTACAACTATAAAATAATATTCATAAAAATCAATCAATTGTTACAAACAAATAAAAAAACTCACTCACCATACTACCACTCATCACTACCGACCACAACCACTCATCAACACCACCCACCTCCACCACCGCCTGCTACCACCACCCCCACCCTTAACCCACCAAAACCACCACCCGCCAAAACATCACCACCTACGGCCACCACCCATCCCCACCACCCCACCCACCTTAACACCTATCACCACCCACCATCACCACCAACCATCACCTGTAGCACCTATCACTACCCACCAAAACCACCACCCGCCGCCACTTAGCTCCATCACCATCCGCTAACACCACCCCCACTTATCACCCACCAAAACCACTACCCCTCACCACCATCACCACCTACATCCATCACTCATCACCACCACCCCCAACCACCTCAATCACCCATCACCACTACCCGCCATCACAACCAACCACCACCGTCCATTACCAACCACTACCTATCACCACCCACTACCACCACCCATCACTACAATCCGTTACCATGTAACAACGTAATTTTTCAAAAACAATTTTTCAGTTCTTAAAAACATGACTTCATCCAAATAAAATATAAAAATCCAATGTAACATAATCATAATACAAAACATGTCAAATCCCAAGATCAAATATATCCAAATCCGCATGCGTGTGTGTGTACGAGTCATGTCGGCGCCTTCCCACGGTCCTTACTAGTACTTGAATCACATAACACAACAACTATAAGCATGAATGCTTAGTGAGTTCCCCAGTATACCACTTACACACGTACGCCCTTCCAGGCCATGACCTTCTGCTCCATGTGTCTCAGGGGACTTCCGTCCCGACCCGGTAAACCTTCCGGTCCCACCCGTGTCGACCTTCCGATCCATAACTCCCTGACCTTCCAGTCTACATCATAATGCCTTCCGGCCCATAACATAATGCCTTCCGGCCCTTATCACGTATAGCATACATAACGCATACAAACATGCAACTTAACATATAGTGCATATATCTTATAGCATACCAGACCTTCCGGTCACATAATGGTACCCTTCCAGGTACAGTATAGTGAGAAGTCTCACGCGCTCGATATCTCTGAATCTCGTAACCTCGACCTAGCCTCGCCTAATCACATCAAATAATCATTCTAAATCATTAACGACTCTCAAGGCTATACTATTCCTTCTAAAATTCCATAGAAGGGTACAAGACCATTTTACCCCTCCCTAACCCAAAAGTCCACATGTTAACTAAAACCCTAAAAGTCAACAAAAGTCAACAGCAAGCAGTACGCGAGGCGTACTCTTGCACTACAGAAATGTGGTACACAAACCTCTACGCGGTGCGTACTGGGATTACGCCCAATGTAATGCCCAGTTTCTTTGTTCAACACATTCAGGTCTTAAACGGTTAAGACTTGCATCCAAACTTCAGATCTGACTCCTCTAATATGTCTTAATCCATAAAGTTGAAACCTCTAAGCGTTTGCATGGCTGTAAAGGTCACTTTGTGCTCAAAACACCTTTCCTCTTTCCATAATGAGACTATAACTCATGCATGACTCAAGATCCACGTCCAAGACTCAATTTTTATGACTCCTCAACACATATTACACTAGAAAAGGTCAGGTCTAAGCTTATGGGGACTCGTTGCACATAAAGTCTCCAACTTTGAACCAAAAACCCTAAAAAATGGTCCAACAAGCAAAACTTATGAAGAACAAGGAAAGGTTTGAGCTTTTTACCTCAAAAAGAATCTCCAACCACTTTAGAACTCGAATCTACACTTGTTCTTCAACTTCGAGCTCCAACAATGGCTCCTTATTCTCCTTCTTCACCTTGAAAAGATAACTTCTAGCTCAAAAACACACACACAAGCTAAAGCACGAATCTCAGCTCTTCAAGGACTCACTCAAGGGTGTATGGTGCCCAGGAAAAAGGACTACATGTTTCTTTTATAGTGCAAGGCCACAAATTAGGGTTTTGCATCTGGGTCGGTTACGCCCGGCGTAACCTTGGGTATGCCCAACGTACCCAGATGACCGCGTACAAATTAAGTGCACGAGTACGCGTGACGTACACCCCAGTACGCCCAGCGTATTCACCAATTCACTTTTCAACTTCAAGGGACTAATTTGCCAACACTCCAAAATAGAAGGGTCATAAAGCTAACCTGGATTTCGGGCTGTTACAATTCTCCCCCACTAGAACCAGACTTCGCACGACGAAGTCTCATGCTGTGAACAACTCCGGATGCTACTCCCGTATCTTGTACTTTGGCTCCCAGGTCAGCTCGGACCCCTTCTGATGTTGCCATTGGACCAGAACCAGGGGCACTTCCTTAGCTACGACACGTGGAAGGTATCATGAATTTGGTCCAACTCCGCAGGTAGCTCCAAGCGATATGCTACCTTGCCCACCCTCGCAATCACCCTAAACAGCCCAATATACCGGGGTCCCAGCTTGCCCCTCTTCCTGAATCGGATCACTCCTTTCCAAGGAGATACCTTCAGGAGCACGAAATCACCGACCTGGAACTTGAGTTCGGATCGTCTCCTATCCGCGTAACTCTTCTGGCGACTCTGAGTGGTCAATAACCTCTGTCAGACCTATCATATCTGCTTGGTCGTCTTAAGCACTATCTCTGTACTACCCATTACATGCTGCCCTACCTCGCCCCAGCAAATGGGGGTACAATACCTCCTTCCATACAACAACTCAAAAGGTGGCATACCAATGCTCGAGTGATGGTTGTTGTTATAGGAAAACTCAGCCAAGGGAAAATACATGTCCCAACTTCCGTCAAAATCCAATACACATGCCCGAAGCATGTCCTCGAGCGTCTGAATCGTCTGGTCACTCTGCCCATCGGTCTGTAGGTGGTATGCGTTACTAAAATGCAGCCTCGTACCCAACTCCTCGTGAAACTTCTTCCAAAATTTGGAAGTAAAACACACATATCAGTCTGAAAGAATCGAGATCGGAACTCCATGTCGTGATACCACTCCCTCGCGTACAACTTTGCCAACCTCTCAGCAAAAGAACTCTCACTGATAGTAAGAAAGTGAGCGCTCTTTGTCAACCGATCCACAATCAACCAAATCGCATCGACACCCCTGGTAGTCCTCGGTAACTTGGTGATAAAATCCATGGTGATCTGTTCCTACTTCCACTCGGGAATCTCTAACGGTTGTAACTTACCATGTGCGAGCTAGTGCTCGGCCTTAACCTTACGATAGGTCCAACACCTTTCTACGAACCATGCAACATCCATTTTCATACAGGGCCACCAATACTCCTTTTTCAGGTCCAAATACATCTTAGTGGCCCTGGGGTGGATCGAGAACTTTGATCTGTGCGCCTCCTCCATCAAGACGGTCTGCGTTCTACCCACAAACGGTACCCAAACCCGACTCTGGAGGGTCATAAGTCCTCGACTATCGGTAAAAAAAACTCCGATACCTGCCCGATCACTCGCTCTCTCTTGCGGTTCTTCGGTCTTACGGCCTCCGCCTGGGCCCCTCGAATGGCGTCCCATACCGGAGTCATCACTGTCAATCTCATGCAAATATCTCGAATCGATGCGCCACCCGCCCTTCGGCTAAGGGCATCGGCTACCACATTAGCCTTGCCCGAGTGGTACAGGATCTCATAATCATAATCCTTTACTACATCCAACCATCTCCTCTGGTTGGGCTGATCCATCAAATACTTCAAGCTTTTGTGTTCCGTGTATATCGTACACCAAACCCCATACAAATAGTGACGCCATATCTTTAGGGCGAACACTACCGCTCCCAATTCCAGATCATGAGTGGGATACCTCGACTCATGAGGCTTAAGCTACCTCGATGCATATGCTATCACATGCCCCCTCTGCATAAGCATCGCTCCCAACCCGGATATCGATGCATCACAATATACCACGAAATCCTCCATCCCTTTCGGAAGGGCTAACACCGGGGTTCGCATAACCTCTGGCGAAGTGTCTCAAACGTGGTCTGCTACTCCGGACCCCAAGAAAATGCAACACCCTTCTGAGTCAACGTGGTGAGTGGCACGATGATCTTGGAGAAATCCCTGATAAATCTCCGATAGTAGCCTACCAACCCTAAGAAACTCCTGATCTTAGAAGGTGACCTCGCCACTTCCCAACTCATCATAGCCTCAATCTTGGCTGGATCGACCAATATCCCCTTCTCGTTAACGAGATGCCCTAAGAACTGGAACTCCTATAACCAAAAATCACACTTGGAGAATTTGGCGTAAAGTCTCTCCGATCTCAGAAATCCAAGGATTTCCTTGAAATGCTCCTCATGCTGCTCTTAGGATTTCGAATATACCAATATATGATCGATGAAAACAATCACCGATCGATCCCACATCGGTCTGCACACTCTGTTCATGAGATCCATGAACGCGACTGGTGCATTGGTGAGCCCAAAAGGCATCACCACAAACTCGTAATGTCCATAACAAGTTCTGAACGCTGTCTTCTGGATATATTCATCCCGAACCCTCATCTGATAATAACTCGACCTTAAGTCGATCTTGGAGAACCAAGACGCTCCCTGCAACTGATCGAACAAATCGTGGATCATCGGTAACAGATAACATGTAACGACCCGTTCCCGGTATGTTAATTAATTGTTAATTGTCTAAGTTTTCAAGAGGGACTCGGCGAGTTCTAGCCTGACTCGCCGAGTTGGGTCGCGTACTTTGTGCATGCGGGAGCCGGGGACTCGACGAGTCCATATCCCGGACTCGGCGAGTCCGTCCGTCTGGGTGAAACCCTAAATCCCTGGGTTTTCCCACTATTTAAACCACATTATAGCCTCATTCTCGCCACTTTCACCCTGAGAACACAGTGAGAGAACCCTAATCCTCCCTTGAGAGCTTATAAGTGATTTGGTGCCATTTTTGTGAAGGTGTGAAGAAGGAGAAGAAGAAAGAAGCAAGGAAACGAGTTGTAGTGCAAAGATCCAAGGGCAAATCTGAGTTTATTGAGGTATTTTCGGAGTTCCCCTCTTGTTATATGCTTTAAACTTCCATTAGAGCTCTTTTAAGAGCTATTTGATGTTTGTTCCAAGCCTTATGTTTGCATGAATGTCCTAATAAGTCGAAATACCTTTGGATCTGAATGTTGGGGTGTTGTAGAGCCCAGATCTACTGTCTTTTTGGAGTTACATTGCATATTAGCCATGGATCTACTCATTTTGTGCATCTTTTAGCCCTATTTCCCTTATTCATGAGGTTGTGCACGTAAAGTTGGAAACTTTACGTGGTAAAACAGCTTATTGGACCCAGATCTATCATTTGCATGTGTTGGATTCAAGAGAAATCGAGTAAAAACTAGCTGCATGGCAGCGACTCGGCGAGTCGGGATGAGCGACTCGGCGAGTCGGGTCGCGAGTCCCCGATTCCTTCGTTTTTAGCAGTGCCGAGTGCACCCAGTGAGTTAGAGAGTGGACTCAGCGAGTTGAGGGTAGACTCAGTGATGGAGGGACTCGACGAGTTGTTCATACAACTCGGCGAGTCCAAGGCAATCTCCTTAGGATCAAGAACAACTCGTCAAGTCTGTTCATACGACTCGGTGAGTCGGATGAAGATTGTCTGAGTTCTTGGATCAAGAGGGTACTCGTCGAGTCGATGCCACACTCGACGAGTCGCAGTGAGTATGAGTTGGAAGTGAGAGTGAGACTCGGCGAGTTGGGCGGCCCAACTCGGCGAGTCAGCCCCAAAAGTAAGTTGAGTTTGACCAAGGGTAAAAGAGTCATTTTACCCCAAGTGCAGTGTTTAGTATTTGATTGAGTGTGTTCATGGACTTGTAGCCGAGGAGATTCAGGAGCAGCAGCTGTTAGCTTTCAGAGACACACACACTCAGCCACCAGTTTACGAGGTGAGTTTCCTTCCAGTAGGGATGGGTCTAAGGCCACAATGCCGGCCCGTCCAGTTGGCAGTAGTTTCCGGACTTGATCCGATGCAGTAGTTAGTATGTTTGATGCCTTCGTGGCTCAGACAGGAATTGTGAGCTATGTTTTATGTGTTATGTATTATGTGTTCCGGCTACGGCCCGATGTAGTATGTAGTATATGTGTTCATGCTAGTTGTTATGATATGCTATGCTATGCTCAGTTCCGGACTTCGGTCCGATGCAGTCAGTTCCGGACTTCGGTCCGATGCAGTCAGTTCCGGACTTCGGTCCGATGCAGTCAGTTCCGGACTTCGGTCCGATGCAGTTAGTTCCGGACTTCGGTCCGATGCAGTTAGTTCCGGACCTTGGTCCGATGCAGGGGACAAGGTCCCAGTCAGTTCCGGACTTCGGTCCGATGCAGTTTCCGGGCTTCGTCCCGATGCAGTGGGCAAGGCCCGATATGTGTTTATATGACATTGTTATGTATGGTATGTGGTATTTTGGGGGAGCTCACTAAGCTTCGTGCTTACAGTTTCAGTTTTGGTTTCAGGTACTTCCGCAAGCAAAGGGAAGAGCTCGGGATGACGGCATCGCACATACCACCGCCTCAGCTTTAGCCTGGGATTGATTTAGTTGTTTGATTTGATGTAGCATGATACAGTTTTCCGCTCAGTATTTTATTATGTTTTGGAATACATCACGCATGGTTTTATTATATGATACTCTGATTACAGTTTTGATTATATTAAAAACAAAAATTTTTGGGTCGTATTTTTGGGTCGTTTCAAGTTGGTATCAGAGCCCTGGTTTGAGGGATTCGGATACACTTCCGGGTGTATCTGACTCAAACTAAGGGAAATGAAAGATTTTATTAAAATAAAAACGTTTTATAAAACGAATTTTGAAAGTACTTAGAAAGGAAGAATCTTTTTTTTTAAACAAGATAGAGGTGTGTGCATGCGGTCAGCCGAGCTCAAGTAAGTACTCCCAAATTACCCATACAAGTTATTTGTTCAATTTCAGTTTTAGTAGAACAGCATGCTAGTATAGGACTAAGGATTTAGGAGAATGCCTTATGTGCCTGCTTATGTGTTACAGCTTTATGAGTATTGCATGCTAGTACTGAGTAGACAGCAGTAGGATAGCCTGATTAGGTTATGCCTGATAGCAGGAGCTTAGCATCTTATGCTAGTGCAGTTTCTTGTTATGAGAATAGTTTGCTTGAGTCTGTTTTCCGTGTCCGAATACTGCTTGTTTTGTGCTTAGTGGGGTTCCGAGTGATGGGAGTTAGCCATTAGGTGAACACGTCACACCACATGTGACTAGGATTGAATAATCTCAGAGTACTGGAACTGGCCCTATTACGCAGCTCTTGTTTGAGTCCAACCGTTATAGGGACGGGTCTTTTACTCGAAGGATTATCTGATCCTCATCACATGTGATGGTGTTTAGGTAATGGCTAATTGGCGTTATGAGGAAACCTTCAGCAGCTGAGGACCAAATGTGTTGAGCCTGAGATTTTCCTAGGGCAAGCCTAGGATGAGAGTAGCAGAGAATAGCAGTAGTAGAAGTGACTTGGTGGAGTCAAGGCAGTTCTTGAGGAAAGTACGGATAGATGTGGAAGGTAGTATGGGCCCGTACTACTAAAAGCAGAGGATCCATACTCGAATCAAGGAAGGCCAAGACAAGACCAAGAAGCTAGTAGCAGTGTCATGATCCCTTGAGATATTTCAATGTTCTGATGTTGTTATGATATGTTTCAGAAAGGTAGTTTTGCGCCCGAGACCAACAGGCGGCAGCTCAGATGCCAGAGGGGGATCAGGATCGGGATCAGGCCCGGAGGTCGGGCAGATGGATGAGTAGACCAGAGAGTTCCTTTCTTCTGAGGTTACCCGCATCATATTGGAGCAGACTCCTGTGATCTTCGTTTCGATCAAGGAGGGTATTTTGGAGATGATGGATGAGAGACTGAGTACTTTCCGGGCTGAGATGGCGGCCGTGATGGGGTCGCACACTCTTACATTCAGGGAGTTGAGGGCGTGCGGAGCTCCAGACTATCATGGGGCACGGGACCCCATAGCGAGTACTAGATGGTTGGCGGATGTGGCTAAAGCCTTCCGCACTAGCAGGTGTCCCGAGGGGGACAAGGTCAGATTGGCATCCTGTCTACTGAAGGACAGGACACGGGATTGGTGGGAGGAGGTCGGGCACGCCATCGGGGATGATGTGGCGTTGGATGCTATGACCTGGACTGATTTCTCTACCAGGTTCAGGGCGGAGTTTGCACCGGTCATTGAGGTGCAACAGCTAGCCAGGGAGTTCCAGGATCTTACTCAGACTACCGAGTCAGTGGCGGAGATCACCGCTAAGTTCTGGGAGAGGGCTCTTCTTGTTCCTCAGTATGCAGCCGATGAGGAGATGAAGAAGGCCCGTTATCATGAGATGTTGCGGAGTGATATCCGCATGTTTGTGAGCCGGTCCAGTTGTAAAACGCTGGACGACATGATTGCTAGAGCCAGGGAGAGGAAGATTGATCTCGAGATGGAGAGGAAGAGGAAACCGGAGGCGGTTTCGGGTTCAGGTAGTGCGGGCAAAAAGCCCAAGGTTTCAGATCACAGGTCCAGGAGTCAGCAGAGCCACGGTCGGTGTGGCAAGTGTGGGAGGATGCACGAGGGGGCGTGCAAGGCAGGGAGTTCCGGCTGCTACAAGTGCGGTCGGATTGGGCATATGAGCAGGGATTGTATGGCCCCTGCTACTGCGGTTTCAGCATCAGACCTGATTTGCTTTTAGTGCAATCAGAGGGGACATAAAAAGTCCTAGTGTCCCAGTCTAGCTGCAGCAGGGAAGGTGGTTGCACCTGCCCCTGCCACCTTGAGGATTACAGATGGCCGGCAGGGCCGATATGATGCATCAGCAGCGAAGAGCCGGACGTTTCAGATGACAGCAGAGGAGGCGCGAGCGACTCCTGATGTGGTGACGGGTAGGTATCTTTCCTTCACCTTTTGATTATTATTGTTATCGTTTGTATATTTCTTGATGATATGCTTTATTTAGGGTCGTTCTTGGTGAACGGCATTTCTGCTTTGGTATTGTTCGATTCGGGAGCTACCCGATCATTTGTATCGCTTGCGCTTAGCAAGAAATTTAGCAGAGCTCGATTGTCCGTTAGAGGTTGAGATAGCAGATGATAGGACCGTGAGGGTCGGCAGAGTGCATAGAGGGTGTTCTCTTAAGATATTTGATGAGCAGTTTTCAGTGGACCTGGTTCCTATTCCCCTGCGAGGGAATAAAGTTATCGTGGGCATGGATTGGCTAAGCCCCAATGGGGCGGTGATTGATTGTGAGCTTCAGCTAGTGAGGGTTCGCACTCCCAGTGGGGGAGAGTTAGTGATTCAGGGCGAGAGGCCACAGCGTGGTCCGATCTTTTGTTCCGCCGCAAGGGCGAGGCGCTATGTTCAGCAGGGTTGCGCCGGTTTTATCGCATACGTCTTGGATGCCCGGGAGAAGGGCAAGACGACTATTGATGATGTTCCTATTGTTCGAGATTACCCGGATGTGTTTCCCGAGGATTTGCCGGGGATACCTCTAGAGGGACAGGTTGAGTTCAGGATCGATCTAGTTCCTGGTGCGGCTCCGATAGCCAAAGCACCATATCGGCTAGCTCCCCCTGAGATGCAGGAGTTGTCTACACAGCTTCAGGAGCTGTTAGACAAGGGTTTCATTCGGCCGAGCAGTTCACCTTGGGGAGCGCCGATCTTATTTGTGAGGAAGAAGGATGGGTCGCATCGGATGTGCATTGACTATCGGGAGTTGAACAAAGTAACGGTGAAGAACCGTTACCCACTTCCGAGGATAGATGATTTGTTTGATCAGCTTCAGGGAGCGTCTTGGTTCTCCAAGATCGATCTACGCTCTGGATATCATCAGATGAGGGTTAGAGATGAGGATGTACAGAAGACTGCTTTCAGGACCCGGTATGGTCATTATGAGTTCGTGGTGATGCCGTTTGGGCTCACCAATGCCCCAGCCGCGTTCATGGATCTCATGAACCGCGTGTGCAGACCGATGTTGGATCGGTCGGTGATAGTATTCATAGATGACATCTTGGTATATTCCAAGACTCAGGGGCAGCACGAGGAGCACCTGCGGGAGGTGTTGGAGACTTTGAGGAGGGAGAGACTTTTCGCAAAGTTCTCCAAGTGTGAGTTCTGGTTGCGTGAGGTGCAGTTTCTTGGCCATCTTGTCAACCAGAAGGGTATTTTGGTAGATCCGGCCAAGATTGAGGCCGTGATGCAGTGGGAGGTATCGAGGTCTCCATCTGAGATTCGGAGCTTCCTAGGGTTGGCAGGGTATTATCGGAGATTTATTCAGGACTTCTCCAAGATAGCAGTGCCACTCAACCGACTAACCAAGAAGTCGGTGGTATTCCGCTGGGGGCCTGAGCAGCAGGCGACGTTCGAGACTCTCAGACAGAAATTGTGCGAGGCACCGATCCTTATCTTTCCGGAAGGAGTAAAGGACTTCGTAGTCTACTGTGATGCTTCAATCACAGGTATGGGAGCAGTATTGATGCAGCGAGGCCATGTGGTAGCTTATGCCTCGAGACAGTTGAAGCCTCACGAGGCTAACTATCCTACCCACGATTTGGAGCTGGGGGCAGTTGTGTTTTCCCTCAAGATTTGGAGACATTACCTGTATGGGGTCCGTTGTACTATATACACGGATCACAAGAGTTTGCGGTATCTTATGGATCAGCCGAGTCTGAACATGAGGCAGAGGAGGTGGTTGGACGTACTAAAGGATTATGATTGTGAGATCCTTTATCATCCAGGGAAGGCCAACGTGGTGGCCGACGCCCTAAGCCGCAAAGTGTCGGCGGCCCCTATCAGGGATATGTGCATGAGGATGACAGTGATCACTCCGCTGTTGGAGCGGATCAAGGAGACTCAGGTGGAGGGCCTCAAGGAGGAGAGGCAGAAATGTGAGAGGATAGTGGGTCGAGTAGCATCGTTTGATTACGATAGTCGGGGTTTGTTGACGCTTCATGGTAGGGTGTGGGTACCGTACTGGGTTGGAGTACGGCAGGTATTGATGGACGAGGCTCATAAGTATCGATTTTCTATCCACCCAGGGGCGACGAAGATGTATCGAGATCTTCGACCTGATTATTGGTGGCCCTGCATGAAGCGGGATGTCGCTTGGTACGTTGAGAGATGCTTGACCTGCCGGAAGGTCAAGGCGGAGCACCAGATACCTCACGGCAAGATGCAGCCGTTGGACATTCCCGTGTGGAAATGGGAGGATATCACCATGGATTTTATCACCAAACTTCCCAGGACCACACGTGGAGTGGACTCGATATGGGTAGTGGTGGATCGGTTGACGAAGAGTGCCCATTTTATCCCGATCCAGGAGAGTATATCGGCGGAAAAGTTAGCCGATATCTATGTGCGAGAGATAGTGGCACGTCATGGAGTGCCGGTATCGGTGGTGTCAGACCGAGATGTTCGTTTCACCTCCAGATTCTGGAAGCGGTTCCACGACGAGATGGGTACTCGTCTTCATTTTAGCACCGCTTTCCACCCTCAGACTGACGGGCAGAGCGAGAGGACGATTCAGACTCTTGTGGACATGCTTAGGGCATGTGTTCTAGATTTTGGGGGCAGTTGGGATATGTATCTTCCGTTAGCGGAATTCTCGTATAACAACAATTACCATGCGAGTATTGATCGACCTCCTTTTGAGATGCTGTATGGTAGGAAGTGTAGGACCCCGATTTGCTGGGGCGAGGTCGGTCAGCGAGTCATCGGGAGCACCGAAGTGGTGCTCAAGACGACTAAGTTGATCCAGCAGGTCCGTAGTAGGTTGCAGACTGCGCAGAGTCGGCAGAAGAGCTACGCTGACAGGAGGCGTTCGGACTTGGAGTTCCAGGTGGGAGATATGGTTCTTCTGAAAGTTTCACCTTGGAAAGGTGTCATCAGGTTCCGAAAGAGGGGCAAGCTGGGCCCCAGATTTATTGGTCCTTTCAGGGTTATGGCCCGGGTGGGTCGGGTTGCTTATCGGTTAGATCTTCCTGAGGAGCTTAGTAAGATCCACAACACTTTCCACGTGTCGCATTTGAGAAAGTTTTTGTTGGATGAGTCAGCAGTCGTTCCCCTAGAGGATATTCAGGTTGATAGCAGCCTGAATTATATTGAGAGGCCGGTCGCGATTCTGGATCGGAAGATCAAGACCTTGAGGAACAAGGTCATTCAGCTAGTGAAGGTGCAGTGGCAGCACCAGAAGGGATCTGAATGGACGTGGGAGGCTGAGGAAGAGATGAGAACGCACTACCCGGAGTTATTCGCAGATCCAGCCGTAGCAGACTTCGAGGACGAAGTCTGAGACAAGTGGGGGAGAATTGTAACGACCCGTTCCCGGTATGTTAATTAATTGTTAATTGTCTAAGTTTTCAAGAGGGACTTGGCGAGTTCTAGCCTGACTCGCCGAGTTGGGTCGCGTACTTTGTGCACGCGGGAGCCGGGGACTCGACGAGTCCATATCCCGGACTCGGCGAGTCCGTCCGTCTGGGTGAAACCCTAAATCCCCGGGTTTGCCCACTATTTAAACCACATTATAGCCTCATTCTCGCCACTTTCACCCTGAGAACACAGTGAGAGAACCCTAATCCTCCCTTGAGAGCTTATAAGTGATTTGGTGCCATTTTTGTGAAGGTGTGAAGAAGGAGAAGAAGAAATAAGCAAGGAAACGAGTTGTAGTGCAAAGATCCAAGGGCAAATCTGAGTTTATTGAGGTATTTTCGGAGTTCCCCTCTTGTTATATGCTTTAAACTTCCATTAGAGCTCTTCTAAGAGCTATTTGATGTTTGTTCCAAGCCTTATGTTTGCATGAATGTCTTAATAAGTCGAAATACCTTTGGATCTGAATGTTGGGGTGTTGTAGAGCCCAGATCTACTGTCTTTTTGGACTTACATTGCATATTAGCCATGGATCTACTCATTTTGTGCATCTTTTAGCCCTATTTCCCTTATTCATGAGGTTGTGCACGTAAAGTTGGAAACTTTACGTGGTAAAACAGCTTATTGGACCCAGATCTATCATTTGCATGTGTTGGATTCAAGAGAAATCGAGTAAAAACTAGCTGCATGGCAGCGACTCGGCGAGTCGGGATGAGCGACTCGGCGAGTCGGGTCGCGAGTCCCCGATTCCTTCGTTTTTAGCAGTGCCGAGTGCACCCAGTGAGTTAGAGAGTGGACTCAGCGAGTTGAGGGTAGACTCAGTGATGGAGGGACTCGACGAATTGTTCATACAACTCGGCGAGTCCAAGGCAATCTCCTTAGGATCAAGAACAACTCGTCGAGTCTGTTCATACGACTCGGCGAGTCGGATGAAGATTGTCTGAGTTCTTGGATCAAGAGGGTACTCGTTGAGTCGATGCCACACTCGATGAGTCGCAGTGAGTATGAGTTGGAAGTGAGAGTGAGACTTGGCGAGTTGGGCGGCCCAACTCAGCGAGTCAACCCCAAAAGTAAGTTGACTTTGACCAAGGGTAAAAGAGTCATTTTACCCCAAGTGCAGTGTTTAGTATTTGATTGAGTGTGTTCATGGACTTGTAGCCAAGGAGATTCAGGAGCAGCAGCCGTTAGCTTTCAAAGACACACACTCAGCCGCCAGTTTACGAGGTGAGTTTCCTTCCAGTAGGGACGGGTCTAAGGCCACAATGCCGGCCCGTCCAGTTGGCAGTAGTTTCCGGACTTGATCCGATGCAGTAGTTAGTATGTTTGATGCCTTCATGGCTCAGACAGGAATTGTGAGCTATGTTTTATGTGTTATGTATTATGTGTTCCGGGCTACGGCTCGATGTAGTATGCAGTATATGTGTTCATGCTAGTTGTTATGATATGCTATGCTATGCTCAGTTCCGGACTTCGGTCCGATGCAGTCAGTTCCGGACTTCGGTCCGATGCAGTCAGTTCCGGACTTTGGTCCGATGCAGTTAGTTCCGGACTTCGGTCCGATGCAGTTAGTTCCGGACCCTGGTCCGATGCAGGGGACAAGGTCCCAGTCAGTTCCGGACTTCGGTCCGATGCAGTTTCCGGGCTTCGTCCCGATGCAGTGGGCAAGGCCCGATATGTGTTTATATGACATTGTTATGTACGGTATGTGGTATTTTGGGGGAGCTCACTAAGCTTCGTGCTTACAGTTTCAGTTTTGGTTTCAGGTACTTCCGCAAGCAAAGGGAAGAGCTCGGGATGACGGCATCGCACACACCACCGCCTCAGCTTTAGCCTGGGATTGATTTAGTTGTTTGATTTGATGTAGCATGATACAGTTTTCCGCTCAGTATTTTATTATGTTTTGGAATACATCACGCATGGTTTTATTATATGATACTCTGATTACAGTTTTGATTATATTAAAAACAAAAATTTTTGGGTCATATTTTTGGGTCGTTTCATAACAGTTGTTGACCGTCAGCTTGTTCAACTCCCGGTAATCAATACACATCCGGTGTGAACCATCCTTCTTCTTGACAAAAAGGATCGATGCTCCCCAAGGTAAGCTACTCGGTCTAATAAACCCTTTCCCAATAGCTCCTTAAGCTGCGAGGATAACTGCTGCATCTCGGACGGAGCAAGGCGATAGGGTGCCTTGGCAATAGGTGTCGCCGCTGGCATCAAGTCGATACGAAACTCCACCTGCCTCTCGGGAGGCACACCCGTCAACTCCTCAGGGAAAACATCGGGGAACTCCCATACAAATGGGACCTCATCAGTCGAACTTGGCCTCCCAACAGCCACTCGTGTGTCCATCACATAGACCACAAATCCCATACGGCCCTGCTGTAAACTCTGCCTCACCCTAGCAGTCGAACAAAATGCTGACTCAGGATGGGTACCCTCACTGTACGCCGTAAGTACTCTCCCACTAAGGTCTCGTATCGTCACCAACTGATGCTCGCAATCTATAACAACTCCAAATCGGCTCAACCAATCCATGACCACTATAACACACACGTCCCCCATCACAATCGGGACTAGATCTTTCGGGAACTCCACACCGAAGATCCCAAGGATACATATTGTCAACTGTAAAGCTCTCCTATGAGCCTTCGGAGCCTCAGCCTTCATTGATCGAACCTCGGTAACCCTCGCAGCAGGTGTAGATCCCTGCGCTGACCCCTGATGCAACTGCGGACACCCGAGCTTCCGATGGCTAGTCTGGTTGCAATGAAAGCAAACTATAAATCCCTTGGGGCAATCCTTGGCGATATTCCCCTCCTTGCCACATTTGTAGCAAGCACCCGATCGACAAGCTCCCTCATGACCCTTGCCGCACTTCCCGCAAGTGCGACCCTTCTGGCCTCCAGTCCTCGAATCCGCGGGCTTGGCCCGCTTGGCTGCTGGCTGAGACTGAGCCGACCGCCGATCCATCCTCTAGGTCTCGGGCTCCTCCCTGGCTTGAGTCTCCAACTCGATCTCCTGCTTCCGGGCATTTTCCTGAAGCTCAGAAAATGTACAGTACGTCGAGTTCGATACGAACTCTCGAATGTCCCACCTTAAAATGTCCAAATACCGGCTCATCCGTACCTGCTCAGTCGACACCTGCTATGGGCAGAACATCACCTTCTCATGAAACTTTCGGGTAACCACAGTAACTGAATCATTACCCTGCTTGAGGGTAAAGAACTCCTGAACCAAGCAAAGCTGGTTCAAAGCGAAACGCACCCTCAAGTGTTCTGGACAAGAACACGTATAGAAACATCCCTCAATGTCAGAGATCCACCTCATCGCCACAATCGGTTCCTGCATCCCATCGAACTCTGGTGGCTTCATGTTGCTGAACTCCCAAAACCACAACGAGTCACCTCCCTGAGCTCTGGCAGCAATAATAGTTGCATCAGTTGTAGCCTCAGTCACCGCTGCATACCATTCATCAAAGGTCTCAATCAGTGTGGTCTTGATGTCCCCAAACATCTCTGGAATCTCAGCCCGGATGGCAGCAGCCACTTCCTCATGAATCAATCCACAGATCTCCTCGTCACTCACCCCACTACTCTCAGGTGTGTGTCGTGTCCCAACCATGATGCCTCTGAAATACAACATAAAAATATCAGAGACTCGATCGAGCATACTCGCACTAGATAACGCAACCCTACTCGTCCTCTAATACCCAAAGGATTCTTACTTGGGCTGCCCACTGATCCGGTTTCTTGAGTAGTATGGGCCCTATACTACCGACTACACCGCATCAGCATTCACCCCAATTCCTCCTCCTTGGATCCCGGATCGCAAGTACTCTATTCTCGCTATGCATTGACTACCTACTCGCTCTCAAGGCAACTCATAGCAGTAGGATTCTCCTAGGCTAAGGCATCACAAATCAGGCCACTCTAGTCCTAATATGAATACCTAGCCTACTCTAGCATGCATAACATAACATAGCATATCTCATAACACATATTGTAAGGGTATCTTGGGGATTCACCGTTCGGGTGCTGGCTGACCGTACACACTGCACTGCTCTGTTTGTTTCAAAACTCTTTGCTCTTTTAGAAAATTTGGTTTTTATTGTTGAAAATTTCTCAAATCCTCAGTTTGAGTTCAGATACACCCATAGGTGCATCCGAGTCCCTCAAACCAAGGCTCTGATACCAACTTGTAACAACGTAATTTTTCAAAAACAATTTTTCATTTCTTAAAAAAATGACTTCATCCAAATCAACCATAAAAATCCAATGTAACATAATCATAATACAAAACATGTCAAATCCCAAGATCAAATATATCCAAATCCACCTGCGTGTATGTGTACGAGTCATGTCGATGCCTTCCCATGGTCCTCACTAGTACCTGAAACACATAACACAACAACTGTAAGCATAAATGCTTAGTGAGTTCCCCAGTATACCACTTACACACATACGCCCTTCCAGGCAATGACCTTCCGGTCCATGTGTCTCAGGGGCTTCCGTCCCGACCCGGTAAACCTTCCGGTCCCACCCGTGTCGACCTTCCGATCCATAACTCCCTAACCTTCCGGTCTACATCATAATGCCTTCCAACCCATAACATAATGCCTTCCGGCCCTTATCAAGCATAGCATACATAACGAATACAAACAGGCAGCTTAACATACAGTGCATATATCTTATAGCATACCAGACCTTCCGGTCACACATAGGTACCCTTCCAGGTATAGTATAGTGAGAAGACTTACCTCGTATGATATCTAAAGTCTCACGTGCTCAATATCTCTGAATCTCATAACCTCGACCTAGCCTCGCGTAATCATATCAAATAATCATTCTAAATCATTAAAGGCTCTCAAGGCTATACTATTCCTTCTAAAATTCCACAGAAGGGTAAAAGACCATTTTACCCCTCCTTGACCCAAAAGTCACATGTTGACTAAAACCCTAAAAGTCTATAAAAGTCAACAGCAAGCAGTACGTGGGGCGTACTCTTGCACTCCATAAACAGGGTACACAACTCCCTACGCGGTGTGTACTGGGATTACGCCCAATGTAATGCCCAGTTTCTTTGTTCAGCACATTCAGGTCTTAAACGGTTAAGACTTGCATCCAAACTTCAGATCTGACTCCTCTAATATGTCTTAATCAATAAAGTTGAAACCTTTAAGCCTTTGCATGGCTGTAAAGGTCACTTTGTGCGCAAAACACCTTTCCTCTTTCCATAATGAGACTATAACTCATGCATGACAGAAGATCCACGTCCAAGACTCGATTTTTATAACTCATCAACTCATATTACATTAGAAAATGTCAAATATAAGCTTATGGAGACTCCTTGCACATAAAGTCTCCAACTTTGAACCAAAAACCCTAAAAAATGGTCCAACAAGCAAAACTTATGAAGAACAAGGAAAGGTTTAAGCTTTTTACGTCACAAAGGATCTCCAACCACTTTAGAACTCGGATCCACACTTGTTCTTCAACTTCAAGCTCCAACAATGGCTCCTTTTTCTCCTTCTTCACCTTGAAAAGATAACTTCAAGCTCAAAAACACACACACAAGCTAAAGCACGAATCTCGGCTCTTCAAGGACTCACTCAAGGGTGTATGATGGCTAGGGCAAAGGACTACATGTTTCTTTTATAGTGCAAGGCCACAATTTAGGGTTTTGCATCTGGGCCGGTTACGCCGGGCGTAACCTTGGGTACGCCCAGCGTACCCAAATGAACCGCGTACAAATTAAGCGCATGAGTACGTGCGACGTACACCCCAGTACGCCCAGTGTACTCACCAATTCACTTTTCAACTTCAAGGGACTAATTTGCCAACACTCCAAAATAGAAGGGTCGTAAAGCTAACCTGGATTTCAGGCTGTTAAACACCACCACCTACACCCACCACCCACCAAAACTACTATTGGCCACAACCAGCACCTGCCACCACCATCACTACCTACCACTTACCACCACCACCAGCCACCATCACCCAGCCCCACTACCTACCATGCACCATACTGTGACAACCCCAAATCTATTGCCGTTACAAATCTCATCTTCACTAACGGAATGCATCGATATATGTTATTTTTCCGTAATGTTGGAGTCGTCAATAAACAAATATCTAGTTATTTATATGTCCCGATATTATCATAAGTAATTATAACTTGTAAGTGTTAACCCTGTTTAACTAAATAGAGTTATATTACTTTTCAACCACTTCACCCGGGTAGAAAGTTTTGACCCCGTTAAACTTTAGCATCGGGTAGCCGTGTACCGGGTGCAATACCCGAGACATATATAAGCAAATGAACACCACTTTTAAGCCTTTTACCACTCATTCACTTTCTCTCACTACTTTCTCTCTCTAGACCCGAACCCGACTCCAAAACCGCAAATTCCGGCTTCCAAACGTAAAGGTTTCTTCCCTATCTTATTCTAAACATACTTCATTGTATTTAGAGGCCAAAAATCATAGAATTTAGGGAATAAAAAGGAGTTTACGGCCTAGGAAGCCCCTTAGGCCGTAAACACCTAAAACCTTGCCAAAAGCCCCATTTTTCCTTCCTTTA
Organism: Lactuca saligna; assembly: GCF_052625555.1. Taxonomy (NCBI): domain Eukaryota; kingdom Viridiplantae; phylum Streptophyta; class Magnoliopsida; order Asterales; family Asteraceae; genus Lactuca; species Lactuca saligna. The sequence goes on from NC_136417.1 coordinate 151,279,330, forward strand.
AGCTTGTGTACTAATTAAGGGATTTACCTAGGTGAGTTTGGACATGAAAACATAAGAGTTTAAAGCCTAAAAATGAGTTTACGGCCCAAGCTTATGCTTAGGCCGTAAACACCCAAAAACCTTTGATATAAGTCCCAAAACTCATCTAGGGCATTTAGTAATTTAGCTATGAACCTAGGAAATGTTAAGGCCATTAAACAACACCATTTGGAGTCAAAAAGAGGAGTTTATGGTCAAGACTAAGCTTGGGCCGTAAACACCTAATAATTATGCAAAAATGTCCCTAAAACTCCACTTAAGGCCTTCAAAAATTTATCTAAGGTATAGGGAAATGTTTTGGACCATTTGACACATCATTTTGAAGAACAAAATGGAGTTTACGGCCCAAGCACAAGCCTGGACCGTAAACTCCCCAAAATGTCACAAAGTGAGGGTTTTAATCCTCCAAATTAGTCCAAGACACTTGCTAGGAATTTAGGGAAGTGATATAAGGCCTTAACTTGCAATTTTGGAGGACCACATGAGTTTACGGCCAAGCCTAGGGGGCTTACGGCTGTAAACTTCCAAGGAGTGGCCTTTGGGCCATAAGCTCCAAGGGAGTGAACTCATGGACTCCCCCGTAAACCTCTCTTGGCCTTGTACCACTCCCGGGAACCCCTTCTAGGCCCTAAAACCCCGAATTTATGCTATAATGCCTAAATACTTAAATGGAAAGCATAAAATAATTAATTTCTTGTAAAATACATATTTCATGTGACATTAGGGTCCTAAAAGGGTGCACAAGTCATTATTTGATACAAAACGCTCAACCGACACGTTTACCCGATTTACCCGATTCACCCGATTTACGCAATTTTAGGTGAGTTCATACCCTTTTAATGAACCTTTCAAATAGTTTATATGTTTTAGGGGGGGATACAAGTTGATTATACATGTTTATGGAAAGTTATACAAGACAATTATTCATGTTACGGAAATTAATCACATGTGATTCACTATTCGTAGTTCAAATCACATGTGATTTATCACTATGCCTTATAAATAGATTATTCGTTTTAAAAAAACTATTTTGGATAAACAAACAAGTTTTTAAATGTTTCTTTTGGACAATACTTTTATTAAACAAATCTTCTTATAAAATGTAACCACACTGATATATTTATATAAGTAATACTTGAAGGACTTAGGACCGCTACCTCGCCTTATTTTCTGTTCTTGTTTGATTGTGGGCTCAGGGTAGTGGTTATCCGTCCGACTGTCGTTGATTTCTTAGTTATATATCTTGTATATTAGTACGGATTATGAGTATTTCTTATTTCATTAGATGCCTAAATCACCAATCTGACAAGAACCATACACACTAAGTTAACCATAATAGGTATAGTTAAGGCCTCTATTACTCGCTTTAGCTACTACTCTACACACTATAATACTCTCTATTATGAAACTATACACTAATAAGAGAATACAATACGAGTTATACAAAAGACTACTACACTATAATACAAGAGAAATCACTAATCATCAAGTAACACATTAACCCACTACGAGATACCCTATTCGCTACGCACTACACCCAGAGTTTTCGGATAGGAAGACGATGCTATATGTACAGATCTATACGGGGCAGACGCTATTACATCCTGACTGTTAACTTCAGTCCAAGCCGTACAGGTCCAAGGATGCTACTACTTCACTACACTGTGCATGACCAGCAAGGTCATGGGATCCGCTATTACTCACACTATTGGTAACATACAAGAAATACACTATAACCGCACTAAAATACTAAACTAAAGGTAAAGTTAATACCCCGAAGTAAACAAGTATCTAATACTAAATGAAGTTGCACCACTATTATTGACTTCAAGCATAACTTACCATATAGCATTAATTATTGGTGAGTCACTATTATACTTTCACGATAAATGGTTTTCAAAGATGAAAATGACATGTTTCTTAAAGGTTTTCACTTACAACATATTTCTGGAAAATATAGGATTTTCTAGGTTTTACTTCTACTTATCACTGTAAATTTCAGCTTTTCATATTATCAGTTCTAATGCTTTTTATACAAAAACTCACACTAAACTCTTATGAACTCACCAGCTTTATGTTGATATTCATTTTCAAAATAACTTGTATCCTCAGGTCAAAGATAGATAGGTACAAATGCAGTATTTTTGGAGAAGATGGAGCATGCAAGACCCATCTCTTATTTTTGGGTTACTTTTGGTGTTTGTTGAACAATACAAAACACGCTTGTAATTAAATTGACTATGTAAATGCAATGGTTGTATGTTTCTTGTCTACTATTATACAATTGTGATGATACTGTACATGATGTTCCACACCCCGAAATGTATTCCGCCGTTATCGGTTTTAGGGTGTGACAGATTCGTATCAGAGCATTGTTTATAGCGAATCAATTATATCAACCTATAAAAGATATACGAACTATAAACATTTCGGGACTAAAACACTCTGGCCAAGAATATATACTGTTAAGTATCTAAAAGATCTAACCAAGTATATATATATATATATATATATATATATATATATATATATATATATATATATATATATACACACATCACTATAAAACACAGAAGTCAGTATCACCCTAGAACAAAACAAAAGTATTAAGATTGTTGGGCAGCACAATTAGGCTTAGAGACATATATTTACATTCGGGGTGATGTAGCTTGATCAACTACGTTTTCCTGAGAGTGACTAGCATGTGCCTAAGAATGGTTGTGGTGTTGCAACAAGTCTAAAACTTACCAACACTACCACAGTAACATTACCATAAGAATACTATAAGAGTATTATGTATCTCTAGAACATACGTATGTGATAACAATAAGAGTCGTTCCTAGTAGGACAATAGTTGCTAAGTGGATACACCACGGTTACATGTGACTAGGGCGCTATAGACTTAGAATCCAAAACCTGTGCTTCATTCCCTGTTCTTGTTTTATTGGGGGTCTGAAGTTAGGGTTGCTTATTTGAAGGACTATCTTGCTTTTGTTACATTTAATCGGTATGCACTACGCAAGTATTGGGTCGACTAATAACGATTCATCCTATAAGTATTTTAGAATAATACGTCTATTAACCTCTCCTTTCCCCTTTCTCGCGTAGATAGCATGGCTGGTTTCCATCATTCCGGTGATCGGTACTATCCGAACCAGGACAATGGAGGATGGCTCAGCGAAGGGTTGAACGACGATCACCCAATCCCTCCGGATGACCACCGAGCAGAAGGCTTTTCGGATAACTCCGACTCCGAGCCAGAAGTTAATAACCTACCTTCCGGACCTCCGAACCCAAACCTCGTCCGACATTTCGGGGTCCTACTCCTATGTGGGCCATATCCTTGCACCGATGGAGCGAGGAACAGGGTCAACCTTTTCCTTACAGTAGAGACCGAAGCTTCTACAACATACGCGAAGGAGGGTCAGCGAATCGGGTTCTGCCCATCATGATCCGAAGGATCGCCAGGAATGTTGAGCAGGGTCAAGCTGCTATTGGTTGAGTTGTAGAAGTGGATGCCAATTCAAATCTCAACACTATTCGCATCCACCAACTCAAAGAAGCCATGGACAGGACAAGGAGGACCAACGAGGCTCTGCAGCATCAGCTGACTGCATCTCGAGTCAAAGTTAGGGAACTCCAAGCAGGCCAAAGGACTCATGATCGACACCTTCAATAAGTTATGCGGCAGCTAGCGGATCTGAGGATTCGCCCAACAAGTAACCGTTGCCAGTAGAAGACGTCTAGTTACCTCACTCTTTTGTTTAAAGGACTAGCCTTTTTCTCTCTATGTTACGTAGATCTCATGTCTGTAAACATTCCTAACTTAAAAGTACTCTAGTTAAACCTCTAACCTGCCAACATTTTCTCTATGGTTTGATGTAAAACCTACTGTTAGGTCAATTTTTATGAACCTGTATTACATCATTAACACCAGTATATTGGCAGTTAACTACTCTATTGCTATGAATCTCATTCTGATCTTGAATTATGTGATTCAATCCATGAGACGCTTTCTTCATATTCGTAATAGGCTCTTACTATTGCTATCATTTCTATGATTTTCCAGTGAAGGATGCCTCCACGAAAGCATCCAAGCAGAGGAAGACCAACAACTCAAACCCCTCCTCCACCACCTCCTCCTCCGCAGATCGACCCGGTGTTGTTCCAAATAGCGGTGACCGCGGCTGTGACAGCAGCCATGGCCCAAATGAACTCTGGGGACGCGAGCGGTGGTAACTCCAGGTTCGGTGAAGTCCATCAAAGGGTGCAGGGATGCACTTATAAGGATTTCATGAACTGTAAACCTACCTTCTTCGACGGTACTGGAGGAATTCTGGCATTGTCCCAATGGTTCGAAAGAACCGAAGCTATATTTGAAATGTGCTCTTGCCCTGAGGAGAGCAAAATCAAATTCGCTACTGCTACCCTCACTAACAGGGCCTTGACATGGTGGAACGGCCATGTCAGTTCACTCTCCTTGGTCACAGCCAATGCCATGGGCTGGGACACTCTAAAAGATCTCATGAGAGGGGAGTACTGCCCTAGGGGCAAAGTTCAGAAACTTGAGGAAGAACTCTGGAACCTCAAGATGAAAGGGACTGACATAACATCTTACACGTTCAGGTTTTGCGACTTGGCAGCTATGTGTCCCAACATGATCCCATCCGAAAGCAAGAAGATTGAACGATACATCTGGGGTTTAGTTCCCCCGTATCGAGGAAATGTACTGGCCTCATGCCCCACCACTTTTGACAGCACCAAGGAATTGGCCCAGAGTCTGATCAACCACGAAATCTCCTCCACTCCAGCAACAGCAACCACACCAACCACTGCACCACCCGATTCATCTGACAAAAAAGGAAACAATGGGATAAGAAGAAAGGCAAGAAAACTCAAACCGCCTCCAAGGACCAACAGATCGTGGCGGTCCATGCTGCTACCACTCCAGCTGCACCAGCCCCACCAAAAGCTTATAGCGGGAATCTGCCCAAGTGTCCTAAGTGCCCTTTCCACCACAACGGCCCCTGCCATGAATTGCAGTGTTCCAACTCCGTTCGGAAGGGCCATACTGTCCAATTTTGCAAGGCCCCTCCCAAACCTATCACACAGGTTCCTGGTGCGGGAGTGACCCCGACATGTTATGGCTGCGGTGAAGCAGGTCATTTTAAGAAGAACTTTCCGAAGGCTACAAATGCTGGGGGAACTGGAAGGTTACTCGCTATCGGTCACAATGAAGCGGTAGTTGATCCCACGGTAGTCACGGGTACGTTTCTTCTCAACAACTCCTATGCCTGTGTCTTATTTGATAGTGGTGCAGAAAGAAGCTTCATAAATCATAACTTTAAACACTTACTCAAACAAACCCCTCAACCACTAAAAGAAACATTCGTCGTAGAAATGGCTAATGGGAAAACAGAAAGCTCTAGCGGAATCTATATAGGTTGCACTCTCATGTTAGACGATCACTCATTTCCAATCGATCTTATACCAGTCTCAATCAAGAATTTCGATGTTATTGCTGGTATGGACTGGTTGAGTCTTCATCGCACTGATATCCTATGCTACGAGAAAGCCCTTCGCATGAACCTTTCGGATTCCAAAGCCCTAATGATCTATGGAGATAAACCAGGTACGAGTCTTCGTATCATCTCCAGTATGCAGGCCCAGAAATACTTGCGCAAGGAATATCGCGCCTTTCTTGCTCACATCGTCGACACTAACCAGAAATCGAAAGATCCAAAAGACATTCTCGTAGTATGCGATTTCCCTGATGTCTTCCCGGAGGATCTTCCCGGCCTACCTCCCAAATGTCAGGTTGAGTTCAGAATCGACCTAGTCCCAGGAGCTACCCCCGTAGCTAAGTCGCCCTACCGTCTAGCGCCCGCCGAAATGCAAGAACTATCCGGTCAACTAAACGAACTGCTCAGCAAGGGTTTTATAAGACCGAGCTTCTCACCTTGGGGAGCTCCGGTCTTGTTCGTGAAGAAGAAGGATGGATCGTTTCGGATGTGCATCGGTTATAGGGAACTCAATAAACTCACGGTCAAAAATCGCTACCCTCTCCCTCGTATCGACGATCTATTCGACCAACTACAAGGAGCAAGTTACTTCTCCAAGATTGATCTTAGATCTGGGTATCATCAGTTAGGAGTGCTTAAGGAAGATGTTCCGAAGACAGTCTTCCGAACCCGCTACGGGCATTTTGAGTTCGTAGTGATGCCCTTTGGACTGACTAACGCCCCCGCAGTATTCATAGACTTGATGAATAGGGTGTGCCGTCCATACCTGGATCAGTTCGTCATCGTCTTCATTGACGATATCCTTGTCTACTCTCGGAGCGAGGAAGAACACAGGGATCATTTACGACGAGTCCTGGAAACGTTGCGATCCGAAAAGTTATATGCGAAGTTCTCTAAGTGCGAGTTTTGGATTCAAAGAGTTGAATTCTTAGGTCACGTGGTTAGTGAAGAAGGAATCCACGTGGATCCCTCCAAAATTAAAGCTATTGAGAACTGGTCAGTACCGAAGACGCCTACGGAAATTCGACAATTTCTAGGCCTCGCTGGCTACTACCGCAGATTCATCCAAAACTTCTCTCGGATTGTGAAGCCTCTCACTATGCTGACACAAAAGGGTGTATCATTCGACTGGGAAGAGAAACAGGAGAAGGCATTCCAGACCCAGAAGTGAGCCTTATGCACCGCACCAGTATTATCCCTTCCTGAAGGGACAGAAGATTTTGTTGTATACTGTGATGCATCCAATCAGGGGCTCGGTTGTGTCTTGATGCAACGAGGTAAGGTTATCGCCTATGCCTCGAGGCAGCTAAAGACCCATGAGGCGAACTACACTACTGACGACCTCGAGTTAGGAGCGGTTGTCTTCGCACTAAACATCTGGAGGCACTTATTGTATGGGACGAATAGTGTGGTGTACACTGATCATAAAAGCCTTCAACACATACTGAACCAAAAAAAACTCAACATGAGGCAGCGTCGATGGGTCGAGCTACTTAACGATTACGACTGTGAAATTAGCTATCACCCGGGGAAAGCCAACGTAGTGGCAGACACCCTAAGTAGGAAGGAGTATTCTGGTCGAAGGACCAAGTCGTTGACGATGAATATCCATTGACATCTATCCACACAGATCAAAGAGGCTCAGTTGGAAGCCTTAAAGCCTGAGAACGTGACAGGAGAATCCCTACGCGGAATGGATAAAAATTTGGAGGTTAAGGGTGACGGAGCCTACTACTTCATGGACCGAATCTGGACTCCACGCCACGGAGGTTTCAGAGACTTGGTCATGAGGGAAGCACACAACACTCGCTACTTTGTCCATCCGGGTTCAGATAAGATGTATCTGGATCTCAAAAAGCTATACTAGTGGCCGAACATGAAAGCAGAGATCGCTACCTTTGTGAGTAAGTGCCTTACTTGCGCGAAGGTCAAGGTCGAATATCAAAAGCCATCAGGGCTCCTTCAACAACCTGAGATACCGGAATGGAAGTGGGAGCGGATCACAATGGACTTTATAACCAAACTACCCAGGACAGCGGGTGGGTTAGATACCATTTGGGTCATCGTAGACAGGTTGACCAAGTCCGCACACTTCTTACCCATCAAGGAGACGGACAAGATGGAGAAGCTCACTAGAACATACCTTAAAGAAATAGTATGACTCCATGGCGTCCCTATATCTATTATCTCAGACAGAGATAGTAGATTCACCTCTAGGTTTTGGCAATCATTGCAAAAGGCACTAGGGACGAGGCTGGACATGAGTACAGCCTACCATCTGCAGACCGACGGACAAAGTGAGAGGACGATCCAAACTTTAGAAGATATGCTGCGAGCTTGTGTGATTGACTTCGGAAAATCATGGGACACACAATTGCCTCTTGTGGAGTTTTCCTACAATAATAGTTATCATACGAGCATCAAGGCAGCTCCATTCGAAGCCCTCTATGGTCAGAAGTGCAGATCCCCTCTGTGCTGCGCTGAGGTGGGTGACACTCAACTAGCTAAAGGACGAGTTCCTGATAGCACCCTCACTGGTCCGGAGACCATTCGTGTCACACCCCCAAACCAAGGATGGCGGAAACGTTCGGGGGTGGAGGACTTCATGTAGAGTATCACAGCAATGAGTAGAATAGTGCTCAAAGTAAATACAACCAACACAAATATAATTGAAAACGTTACATCAAAGCACATGTTTACATGATTCACATCAATTACATTATAATACAAAATGAACTGTTTGACGATTTATCGTCCCATCCTCAAAACGTTGTTGATTTCCTATTTTCACTGAATTCCTGAGAATACAAGTAGTTTTGAAAAGTGTCAACACAAAGGTTGGTGAGTTCATAAGAGATTTCGTTGGAAAAGTAAATCGTTTTCCTTGTAAAAGCGTTAGAATATGTATCCAGAAAATCCGATATTTTCTTTAAAATCTGCGTAATGTATTCTTATGACTGAAGACCAAAATGTATAAGTAACCTTTCTTATTAATAGAAAATGTTATGCACTTAAATGGACATGGACGCGTTTGAATTAAATGAAATTTCTGTATGTTCTCATGTTCGTTAATACTTTATATATATTTAGTCCTAAATTAGAGGACCGAGAAATAACAAGTATTGACCATACTTAAAAGTATAAATGTGGTTTCAAATGATGTGTAGTCGTAACTACCAAAACCAAAAGTGTACAGTAATATCTGTACTCATAGAGGTAAAAAGTGATTTTAAATCGACATAAAACTCATTTAGGTTTTAAAAATAAAATCCCGTAAACTTATGGATTGTTATATCCCTATGTGAGTCGCTATAATCATACTATGACTATGTGAACCTCCCACGACGTTCTCAGGTGTCGCGAAAAATAAAATGACATTTGTCACCCGTAGACCTGCAGGTCAAACTGTAGCTAGCAGCAAGGTGTGGGGTGTCAAACCCAATATAGATCTATATACAAGTATCACGTTCTCCCTCAAGGAGATTCTGATTATAACTACCAGGAATTATATCCCGCACTCGGACGTACAGGAGAGAGAGAGAGAGAGAGAGAGAGTCTCACAATATAGGTTAACAAGTTTACGTGAAATTTGTGTGAATATAAATCTTTCTTGTATGGATGTACCCTTTTTGTACGAGTGTGTTGAGTGATGTATCATAAACTATACCTATTATAGTTTATCTAAAATGTATCTAATATGTATGAACTCTTTTATGGATATGTATTAGTGTTATGAATTTATCAAACTATACTTTTTATAGTTTAATATACGTGTTCTAAAATGAATGAATAATATTTATTATGAATGACTTAGTTTCAGTTCATAGTGATAAACTAACAAAGAAACACATTCAATAATTAGAACTTATGATTATACACTTTGCTCAACATATTACAAAGTGTTATGATATTTATATGTTGTTGGCTAAATTTAGCAATTCTGCCCTGTTTTGGAAAAATCATAGAAACATCATACGAAGTCGAAAACTAGATCCGTAAATTCTGAGAGTTCACAAAATGTTTCTAGTTTACTCATAATTTTTATCACGATTTTTAATGACCTCCAACTTGGGTGAAAAAGTCCATAATCACGGACTGGTCCGGATTGTTGTTTGAAATGATAGGAAGTTTTGTAAAAATCACCATAAATTGTAGAAAAATCGTATGGAGATGTGTAAGTAGTCATTTTAAAGCTAAAAACTTGAACTATTTGCACCTTGTACAGTTTTGAAAACAAAAATGTTTAAGATGCCCAAAACAGTCCGTGAATGGAGTTGAACTTTTCTGATGAAGGCTGTTAGAAAAATTTAGTTATGTTCTTAGTGTTTTAACTTGTATTCCCCCCCTGAAAACTTGAGAAAACATGAAAATGTAGGGGTATGAACTCACCTTGAGTGATTTCAGTAGATAAGTGTTGAAGAAGAGAAGTGTTCAACCCAAGAACACTTGAAGAATCACTTGAAGATTCGAAGCTCTAACGCTAATATGACGGAGTTTGTGTAAGATATTCATGATTTGAGTAGAATGAAGTGAAATAATCATAAGGAGGATGAATCATACTTACTAAGAGTGGAAGAACACTTGAAAGTCAGCCTTGAATCTCGAAATTGGAGTGGGAAAAGTTTGAGAGAAAGTGGTGTTTGATACTTAGTGAAATGAGGGCAAATGAGAGAAAATGAGGAGAGAGGATGTTTGATCCAGCTCTAAAAACGTGGGAATGAGTGTAAATTGAGTGTAAGGGACATTGAAGTGACTTAGGTAAGGTGGGGAGGTGTGGTTAGTCAAAGAGTGGGTGTGGGGTGGTTGCTTGTGACATTGGATAAGGCAAAGTCAACACTCCACCTTTAATAATTCACCCATTTGATTTTTATTATTTAAATAATGATTTTCATCAAAATATGTTTAAATTATGAATATTTAGAGTTTATTATGTTAAAATATACTTTCTGGAGAAAATCCCGCTTTAAAATCACGAAAAACGGGCTTAAAATGTTAAAAATATCAAAAATGGGCTAAAAGTGACAAATTTCCGAATTCTGGCCGAGGTTCGGCCTTCTGATGCTGAAACCGAGAGGAGGGAGGCAGAAACCGAGAGTGGAGAAGAGGGAGGGAAGGAACCGAGAGGGGGAGGAGAGAACAGAGGGGCGCGAAGAGACAGAGAGGAGAGAAGAGACAGAGCGGCGGAGTACAGATAGAGGGGAGAGAAGAAGCAGAGCGAGAAGCGAACAGAGGAAGCGAACAGAGAGTGAGTAGCGACAGAGACCGAGGCTTGGTCCTCACGTGCATTAGCCAACAGAGGCTCGGTCCTCGCACGCCTTAGCCAACAGAGGCTCGGTCCTCACGTCTTAGCCAACAAAGGCTCGGTCTTCGGTGTCTTAGCCAACAGAGGCTCGGTCTTCGGTGTCTTAGCCAACAGAGGCTCGGTCTTCGATCCTAGGGCCTTTTTGGTTCTTAGTCTCGGCCTTAAGGAGCTTCGGCTCCTTAAGAAGGGTTTCGGTTCCTAAGGTCCCGTTTTCTCGTTTTTACCCCGTTTTAAGCCGTTTTTGACCCGGTTAAGGGTCGGAATGACCCGAATGATTCCAAAAAGTTACGGGAAACTTTTGAGAGAGATTTGGGAGAGATTTCTCACACTTGGAGAGATTTGGGAGAGATTTGACATTCTTGGAGAGATTTCTCATACACAGAGATATTTGCGAGAGTTTTCACATACTTGGAGAGATTTGGGAGAGATTTGACATCCTTGGATAGATTTCTCATACAGAGAGATATTAGAGAGAGATTTCACATACTTGGAGAGATTTGGGAGAGATTTGACATTCTTGGAGAGATTTCTCATACACAGAGATATTTGCGAGAGTTTTCACATACTTGGAGGGATTTGGGAGAGATTCGACATTCTTGGAGAGATTTCTAATACAGAGAGATATTTGAGAGAGATTTCACATACTTGGAGAGATTTGACATAGAGAGAGAGAGAGATAGAGTGAAAACGATTGAGAGAGGATCCATGTGTGATAATTGTGAGTGTCCGGCATCGTAATGCATGGTTCGTAAACCCTGTTAAGCCTTGTTTAAGGATCTTACACACTCCAGATGAGTATGCATCATTTCTTTATCGGTTTGGCTCACCACGTACTACAGTTTTAGGTTAAGGAGATCTAGATGTTCGCACTTTTTGCTTTATGATTTCTCATTAGAATAGAAGTTATGTAGAAGTTTCATAGTGTGAATTTTAGTACTCATGGGCAAATTGAGTAAAACGGTTTGACTTGCTGACTTTAGTTGACTTTGACTTGACCGAAATTTGACGGTTGTCACATCATCCCCCCGTTAGAGGGAATTTCGTCCTGAAATTTGAATTTAGGCAAGGAGTAGGCATGAATAATCAAGCCGAGAAATGAGGATACTTCCTAATCGACTAATTCTCGCGCTCCCATGTGACTCTAGGTCCTTGGTTAGTATTCCAGCGAACTTTCACTAATGGGAAGTGGCGTTGTTTCATCCGCATGACCTCGATCCATGGTCACCATGGTTCTTCTAAGAAGGTGAGGCTCTTGTGGAACTCGATCTCGTCGAGGGGAATTGCAAGAGTCTCATCGGATAGATTCTTCTTGTAAATTTGGGACGTGTTGGGTAGGGTGTACTTTACCAAGCTCGCGGGAGTAGATTGAAGTAGCGAGTTACAGGGCTGATTCTGACAAGAATCTCGAAAGACACAATTATTTGGGGTATTGGCTTTCCATGCTTTCCGAAGCGTACTAAGCCTTCCCAGAGTGAGTGTTTCTAGAGGAATTTGGTCGGTTATACCGGAGTTCTAAAGGTTTCTTCTTCTTGTTTCTCTTCCTGTCAAGGTTGCTCCCTTTAGGGTCAAAGTTGGGAGGGGGTTCGTATTTTTCGAGAAGTTCCGAAGGAATTAAGACGGTAGGTCAGCGAGACCCAGAATCTTGGTGTATTTCTGCTAACGCCTTCGGTGCTGACTGTTTCTCAACGGTTTTGATCAATTGAAAGGGTCCTTATGAATTTCCACCTTGGTAACGATGTGTCTTGCGAATTGAACTCCTCAATTCCAAAACTCGTATCTAGAGAACTTCGGGTAATACTTCTCTGATTGTATTTCTTCCGTGGTTTGTTGTAGCTGCTCTCCTTGGTTTCCTTCTTACTACGAGGGCAGATAAGTAAGTCATTCGTAATGACGATGATGAACTGATCCTAGCAAGAATGGTATATCCTATTTATTACGTTCATGAATCCAACGAGTGGGTTTGGTCATATCCGTGGGTTATCACTACGAACTTTCAACATCTTCATCGAAATTGGAGGATTGTTCTCGGATATCCTTCTTCGATACTCATGACTGGTGATATTCAGATCTCAGGTCCAATTCCTGAAGGGTACCTCGTTTCTTGAGGTTGGTCGGCCTATTCGTCAATGCGAGGCAGATAGTAAAGGTTTCTATTAGAGATGTTGTCGGGGCCTCTGAAATCGATGGAATTGTGAGCAATTTGTCTTTCTAATTTGAAGAATAAGACGAGAGCTTTTTAGGGTGAGAAACTTGGTTCTTCAATTTCATTGTTGAGAGTTCGACAGGTTTTCCCTGACAGCTCTTGTAGCTGGGTAGGAAGTATGTGGGTTTGGTTTACGCGACTATGACTTTTTGAATGGTAGGACATTTACTCGTCCTTCTGGGCAACCTTAGCCCGAAGCTCATGGCAGGACTCGTACTCTATCTGTCCCAAGCTTCTATGCTTGAATTTTGTCTGCTACATGCGCGACATTCCTAAAGGTCTCCCGTATATACATGTGATAAGGCTTCGGGAAGTATAACACTCCTCTGGTTCGTGTTTTGGAGTTCCACAGCGAGAGATGACCCAAAGGTCCGTGCTGGATGTTTATGAGAGATGATAGTTTCGATATTCAGGGGTTAGGCGAAAGGCCCTTTTGTAGTCGTTTAATCAGGAAGACGAGGGCAATATCAATCAAAATTGGAATACGACAACACTATCTTTTTAGATAACATGAGATAAGTTGTATTCAAAGGAAGAGGTCAATAGAGTGATAGAGTGTCCTGTATTTCTTTTCTGTGTGTTCCATTTTGTTTGATGTTATGATTATTGTAGATGATTCCTACCACAGTGTCTAACACTAGTAGTGGGTGTGTTTTCGATAGCTAGTAATGATACTTGATATCATGATTCCTGACAGGTCTCCTTACGATCGAGCGGTATATGATTGTCGTATGTAAATTGACATCGTGAAATTGTCAAGTGGGTGACCCCACTCAACCCCTAATACTAGACATGGAATCAGAGTCAGAATGGAATTATCTATTTCAAGACTTAAGTATTTTGATTTTAAATTAACCCTGATGTATGGACAAGGTCATTACAACTTACAGGTAATGCTCCTAAGGTCACATATGAATGTCTTTGGTTTGATTTGTATAAGAGAGAAAATATTTTAGCTACTTTTTAGAAGGAAGGTTACTTTAGTAAGCGTACCAAAATTCATTACAAACATATAGTACTTAAATGTATTGTCGTTGGGAACATTACAAAAGTCCTAACATGGTTCCCTTGCTGCTCCTGTTGGTGTGTTCATCACATTCCTCCTGTTCCTTCGTCGTTCTTCTCAGTTGGACATTCTCTCTTGAAGTTTCCCGTTTCACCGCATAGGTAGCATACTGGGCCTACCTTGGTGCAGGTGATTGAAGGGAGGTGATGGGCCGAGGCCCTACAGAAACGAACGGTATGCCCTTTCCTGTTGCAGTTTTTACAGTGCATCTCCCGGCAAGCCCCATGGTGATGAAAGCCACATTTGTTGCACTTTGGGAGTGATCCCTCATATGGTCTGGCAGGCATTTGGGTGGCAGACCCCGAGGCTAGTGTCGAGGCATTTGTCATGACTGCTATTGTAATGGTAGGGGCGGCCCTAGGTTGTTGTCTTTTAGTGTATCCCTTAGATTGGTGGCGCTCTTTCATGTCCCAAAACTTTCTCTTCTTGTTTGTAGGTTCGTGGCCTGAGGTATTTTTGTTGGTAGGTACCCATTGGTGTCCCTGATTGTTACCACAATTTGTATTGTTAGTATCGCTTCCTCCCTTGTTGATGTTGTTAGTATTGAAATGCACCATGACGGCTGCCACGGCTGCCGTAACTGCAGCTTGAAAAGTAGCAGCGTCTATCTGAAGTGTTGGCGCCTTGCTAGTTGGTTTGTTGCCTCTTGGTGAAGACATAGCTCTGTTTCATGACGAAAAACGACTTCGTTAGTGGAAATGATTGTCTTAAGTGCATCCTTACAATTTATATTTATGCATATAAATTTTTGCACATTACTGTACTATCCTTAGTGTTTCTGCTAACGCTCCCGAGATGGAGTTATGGTAGTAGGTAGGAGTGGGTTTCATACGGACGTTATGCTTTACTCCTCTTAGAATCATGTTTGTCCGAACACACTTGGCTGAGGAATTTTGATGGGATCCGGTGCATTAGTGCTGGTATGATCGCACCCATAGGTCTATGAAGAAGAAACTTCTCAACAAATGCTTAAAGGTGAGACGATAATGAGTTTCTAGGATGGATATATGTCGCGAGTTTTCTAACTAAGTTTATCTCGTATCGATTTGTATCAAAGTTCGGTCGTTTAGGGTGTTCTGGAAACAATTTATAATGAGATTCTTTGTATAATAAACTCATGTATTTTAGTAGCTCTGTATCCAAGTGAAACCTTATACTTGACCCAAGCTAAGTCCTTATCACGACCTATTGATGTATGCTTAGTTATATAATTAAGGCTAGATAGTCCTTCGAGTCTGTTAGGTACATCCTAAGCCCATCTTGTTAATATGACTCTAGAAATCATGGTTTCAGTGAAAATTTTGACCTAGATGCAGGTCTACTTCACATTTTTGCATGGGCGGGCTCTAATAGTAGATAGATTTCTCGATTAGTATGACCACTTTATTTGTAGTGTCGTGATTCTACTTACAATAGAGTAGCACCAACGCATACTTATGAAGCTAATTTACCAGGTCTGGTGAGCGGCATGAACTCTACTTACGATGATCCATCCCTTGTGATGCCTGAGGCAAGGTCGATGCAATTTTGTAGCTTTACCAATCAACGCTTGGCTACAATCATCCTTTCTTTGAATGATGTGTGTCCTACCCTGTTACTCTCTTTCCTCATCGGAGTGGCGATAAGCTCCTAAAAAGAGAGTTGGTCTCGGGAATAGTAGTATAACTCTGAGTCACCGGTACATGAGATGGTGGGGTTTATAGTAGCGCGCAGTTTTCTGAACTCAGATTGTAGTCTTCCTGTTTTGATCCACGATGATCACGATCCGCCGGGTCTTTGTCGAGAGGGCTCTGTCCGTCAGTCCCCCGTGGTTGAGGTCATAGCACCCTCGTTGGTCTCCACATGGTGGTTGTTTTCATTGTTGTCGACATTCAACCCTCGATCACGATTGTCCAAAGGGGTACAGGTTCGATATAGTCGAAACGGTTCGCGGAACCCTTGCTATGCATGGAGGATTAATTACCTCCAGTCCCGCTTATGATTCTTCTCATAATCATTCACCATTCCTCAAGTTCAGATTAGGAAAGTAAGGGTCGTCCGGTAAGTAGGATTTTGCTACGCCGTATTTGCGAGAATAGAAGTGGAGGAGATAAGTACTATGCGTCTAACCCTATTCTCAATTACTTATAGGGGTAATCCTTATTAGTTACTTCTATAATGACATAGTGCATACTAATTACATATAACAAGATAGGATAGACCTTTGAATAAGTGATCCCACTCTACGTCCACATCCAAACAAGGAAAAGGAAGTAAAGTAATGACCACAAATTCTAAGTCTATAATTTCTAGGTTATATATAACCTTAAAGTATCCACTTAGGGACTATAGACCTATTAATAGGGATCTATTTAGTTTTCATATAAGTTATGATATTACACAATACTCCTATAGTATTTGAAACTCATGTTCAGTTCTAATGTTCTCATTGTGGTAGTGTTGGTAAGTTTTTAGACTTGTTGCCATATCACAACTATGGTCAGAAGTGCAGATCCCCTCTGTGCTGCGCTGAGGTGGGTGACACTCAACTAGCTAAAGGACGAGTTCCTGATAGCACCCTCACTGGTCCGGAGACCATTCGTGTCACACCCCCAAACCAAGGATGGCGGAAACGTTCGGGGGTGGAGGACTTCATGTAGAGTATCACAGCAATGAGTATAATAGTGCTCAAAGTAAATACAACCAACACAAATATAATTGAAAACGTTACATCAAAGCACATGTTTACATGATTCACATCAATTACATTATAATACAAAATGAACTGTTTGACGATTTATCGTCCCATCCTCAAAACGTTGTTGATTTCATGTTTTCACTGAATTCCTGAGAATACAAGTAGTTTTGAAAAGTGTCAACACAAAGGTTGGTGAGTTCATAAGAGATTTCGTTGGAAAAGTAAATCGTTTTCCTTGTAAAAGCGTTAGAATATGTATCCAGAAAATCCGATATTTTCTTTAAAATCTGCGTAATGTAGTCTTATGACTGAAGACCAAAATGTATAAGTAACCTTTCTTATTAATAGAAAATGTTATGCACTTAAATGGACATGGACGCGTTTGAATTAAATGAAATTTCTGTATGTTCTCATGTTCGTTAATACTTTATATATATGTAGTCCTAAATTAGAGGACCGAGAAATAACAAGTATTGACCATACTTAAAAGTATAAATGTGGTTTCAAATGATGTGTAGTCGTAACTACCAAAACCAAAAGTGTACAGTAATATCTGTACTCATAGAGGTAAAAAGTGATTTTAAATCGACATAAAACTCATTTAGGTTTTAAAAATAAAATCCCGTAAACTTATGGATTGTTATATCCCTATGTGAGTCGCTATAATCATACTATGACTATGTGAACCTGCCACGATGTTCTCAGGTGTCGCGAAAAATAAAATGACATTTGTCACCCGTAGACCTGCAGGTCCAACTGTAGCTAGCAGCAAGGTGTGGGGTGTCAAACCCAATATAGATCTATATACAAGTATCATGTTCTCCCTCAAGGAGATTCTGATTATAACTACCAGGAATTATATCCCGCACTCGGACGTACGGGGAGAGAGAGAGAGAGAGAGAGAGAGAGAGAGTCTCACAATATAGGTTAACAAGTTTACGTGAAATGTGTGTGAATATAAATCTTTCTTGTATGGATGTACCCTTTTTGTACGAGTGTGTTGAGTGATGTATCATAAACTATACCTATTATAGTTTATCTAAAATGTATGTAATATGTATGAACTCTTTTATGGATATGTATTAGTGTTATGAATTTATCAAACTATACTTTTTATAGTTTAATATACGTGTTCTAAAATGAATGAATAAGATTTATTATGAATGACTTAGTTTAAGTTCATGGTGATAAACTAACAAAGAAACACATTCAATAATTAGAACTTATGATTATACACTTTGCTCAACATATTACAAAGTGTTATGATATTTACATGTTGTTGTTGTTTGAAATGATAGGCAGTTTTGTAAAAATCACCATAAATTGTAGAAAAATCGTATGGAGATGTGCAAGTAGTCATTTTAAAGCTAAAAACTTTAACTATTTGCACCTTGTACCGGTTTGAAAATAAAAATGTTTAAGATGCCCAAAACAGTCCGTGAATGGAGTTGAACTTTTCTGATGAAGGCTGTTAGAAAAAATTAGTTATGTTCTTAGTGTTTTAACTTGTATTCCCCCCCTGAAAACTTGAGAAAACATGAAAATGTAGGGGTATGAACTCACCTTGAGTGATTTCAGTAGATAAGTGTTGAAGAAGAGAATTGTTCAACCCAAGAACACTTGAAGAATCACTTGAAGATTCGAAGCTCTAACGCTAATCTGACGGAGTTTGTGTAAGATATTCATGATTTGAGTAGAATGAAGTGAAATAATCATAAGGAGGATGAATCATACTTACTAAGAGTGGAAGAAAACTTGAAAGTCAGCCTTGAATCTCGAAATTGGAGTGGGAAAAGTTTGAGAGAAAGTGGTGTTTGATACTTAGTGAAATGAGGGCAAATGAGAGAAAATGAGGAGAGAGGATGTTTGATCCAGCTCTAAAAACGTGGGAATGAGTGTAAATTGAGTGTAAGGGACATTGAAGTGACTTAGGTAAGGTGGGGAGGTGTGGTTAGTCAAAGAGTGGGTGTGGGGTGGTTGCTTGTGACATTGGATAAGACAAAGTCAACACTCCACCTTTAATAATTCACCCATTTGATTTTTATTATTTAAATAATGATTTTCATCAAAATATGTTTAAATTATGAATATTTAGAGTTTATTATGTTAAAATATAATTTCTGGAGAAAATCCCGCTTTAAAATCACGAAAAACGGGCTTAAAATGTTAAAAATATCAAAAATAGGCTAAAAGTGACAAATTTCCGAATTCTGGCCGAGGTTCGGCCTTCTGATGCTGAAACCGAGAGGAGGGAGGCAGAAACCGAGAGGGAAGAAGAGGGAGGGAAGGAACCGAGAGGGGGGAGGAGAGAACAGAGCGGCGCGAAGAGACAGAGAGGAGAGAAGAGACAGAGCGGCGGAGTAGAGACAGAGGGGAGAGAAGAAGCAGAGTGAGAAGCGAACAGAGGAAGCGAACAGAGAGTGAGAAGCGACAGAGACCGAGGCTCGGTCCTCGCGTGCATTAGCCAACAGAGGCTCGGTCCTCGCACGCCTTAGCCAACAGAGGCTCGGTCCTCACGTCTTAGCCAACAGAGGCTCGGTCTTTGGTGTCTTAGCCAACAGAGGCTCGGTCTTCGATCCTAGGGCCTTTTTGGTTCTTAGTCTCGGCCTTAAGGAGCTTCGGCTCCTTAAGAAGGGTTTCGGTTCCTAAGGTCCCGTTTTCTCGTTTTTACCCCGTTTTAAGCCGTTTTTGACCCGGTTAAGGGTCGGAATGACCCGAATGATTCCAAAAAGTTACGGGAAACTTTTGAGAGAGATTTGACATTCTTGGAGAGATTTCTCATACACAGAGATATTTGCGAGAGTTTTCACATACTTGGAGAGATTTGACATCCTTGGAGAGATTTCTCATACAGAGAGATATTAGAGAGAGATTTCACATACTTGGAGAGATTTGGGAGAGATTTGACATTCTTGGAGAGATTTCTCATACACAGAGATATTTGCGAGAGTTTTCACATACTTGGAGGGATTTGGGAGAGATTCGACATTCTTGGAGAGATTTCTAATACAGAGAGATATTTGAGAGAGATTTCACATACATGGAGAGATTTGGGAGAGATTTGACATAGAGAGAGAGAGATAGAGTGAAAACGATTGAGAGAGGATCCATGTGTGACAATTGTGAGTGTCCGGCATCGCAATGCATGGTTCGTAAACCCTGTTAAGCCTTGTTTAAGGATCTTACACACTCCCGATGAGTATGCATCATTGCTTTATCGGTTTGGCTCGCCACGTACCATAGTTTTAGGTTAAGGAGATCTAGATGTTCGCACTTTTTGCTTTATGATTTCTCATTAGAATAGAAGTTATGTAGAAGTTTCATAGTGTGAATTTTAGTACTCATGGGCAAATTGAGTCAAACGGTTTGACTTGCTGACTTTAGTTGACTTTGACTTGACCGAAATTTAACGGTTGTCACAGTTCGAGAGACGACCGAGAAGATTGTACAGATACGTGAATGACTAAATGCCGCTAGGGATCGACAGAAAACCTACGCCGACAAACGAAGAAAACCCTTGGAATTCCCGGTGGGGGACCGAGTCCTTTTGAAGGTCTCACCCTGGAAGGGCACGATACGCTTCGGAAACCATGGAAAGCTGAACCCAAGGTACATAGGGCCTTTCGATATTTTAGCTAGAATCGGCCCCGTAGCTTATAAACTCAACTTACCCCACGAGCTAAGTAACATACATCCTACCTTCCACGTTTCAAACTTGAAGAAATGTCTGTCTGACGAGACTCTAGTGATCCCCCTCGACGAGATCAAGGTAAATGAAAGCCTCAACTTCGTGGAAGAGCCTGCGGAGATTATGAATCGAGAAGTAAAACGAACGAAACAAAGCCGCTTCCCAATTGTGAAAGTTCGGTGGAACGCCAAACGAGGACCGGAATTTACTTGGGAGCGCGAAGACCAAATGAAACTCAAATATCCCCATCTCTTCGCTTAGTAGTATTGTAATTCTTATCTGTATGAATTCTAAATTTCGGGATGAAATTCCCCTAATGGGGGGATGATGTGACAACCCCAAATCTATTGTCGTTACAAATCTCATCTTCACTAACGGAATGCGTCGATATATGTTATTTTTCCGTAATGTTGGAGTCGTCAATAAACAAATATCTAGTTATTTATATGTCCCGATATTATCATAAGTAATTATAACTTGTAAGTGTTAACCCCGTTTAACTAAATAGAGTTATATTACTTTTCAACCACTTCACCCAGGTAGAAAGTTTTTACCCCGTTAAACTTTAGCATCGGGTAGCCGTGTACCGGGTGCAATACCCGAGACATATATAAGCAAATGAACACCACTTTTAAGCCTTTTATCACTCATTCACTTTCTCTCACTACTTTCTCTCTCTAGACCCGAACCCGACTCCAAAACCGCAAATTCCGGCTTCCAAAAGTAAAGGTTTCTTCCCTATCTTATTCTAAACATACTTTATTGTATTTAGAGGCCAAAAATCATAGAATTTAGGGAATAAAAAGGAGTTTACGGCCAAGGAAGCCCCTTAGGCCGTAAACACCTAAAACCTTGCCAAAAGCCCCATTTTTCCTTCCTTTAAGCTTGTGTACTAATTAAGGGATTTACCTAGGTGAGTTTGGACATGAAAACATAAGAGTTTGAAGCCTAAAAAGGAGTTTACGTCCCAATCTTATGCTTAGGCCGTAAACACCCAAAAACCTTTGATAAAAGTCCCAAAAACTCATCTAGGGCATTTAGTAATTTAGCTATGAACCTAGGAAATGTTAAGGCCATTAAACAACACCATTTGGAGTCAAAAAGAGGAGGTTATGGCCAAGCCTAAGCTTGGGCCGTAAACACCTAATAATTATGCAAAAATGTCCCTAAAACTCCACTTAAGGCCTTCAAAAATTTATCTAAGGTATAGGGAAGTGTTTTGGACCATTTAACACATCATTATGAAGAACAAAATGGAGTTTACGGCCCAAGCACAAGCCTAGACCGTAAACTCCCCAAAATGTTACAAAGTGAGGGATTTACTCCTCCAAATTAGTCCAAGACACTTGCTAGGAATTTAGGGAAGTGATATAAGGCCTTAACTTGCAATTTTGGAGGACCACATGAGTTTACGGCCAAGCCTAGGGGGCTTACGGCCATAAACTCCCAAGGAGTGGCCTTTGGGCCATAAAATCAAAGGGAGTGAACTCATGGACTCCCCCGTAAACCTCTGTTGGCCTTGTACCACTCCCAGGAACCCCATCTAGGCCCTAAAACATCGAATTGATGCTAGAATGCCTAAATACTTAAATGGAAAGCATAAAATGATTAATTTCTTGTAAAATACATATTTCATGTGACATTAGGGTCCTAAAAGGGTGCACAAGTCGTTATTTGGTACAAAACGCTCACCCAACACTTTTACCCGATTTACCCGATTCACCCGATTTACGCGATTTCAGGTGAGTTCATACCCCTTTAATGAACCTTTCAAATGTTTTATATGTTTTAGGGGGGATACAGGTTGATTATACATATTTATGGAAAGTTATACAAGACAATTATTCATGTTACGGAAATTAATCACATGTGATTCACTATCCGTAGTTCAAATCACATGTGATTTATCACTATGCCTTATAAATAGATTATTCGTTTTAAAAAAACTATTTTGGATAAACAAACAAGTTTTAAATGTTTCTTTTGGACAATACTTTTATTAAACAAATCTTCTTATAAAATGTAACCACACTGATATATTTATATAAGTAAGACTTGAAGGACTTAGGACCGCTACCTCGCCTTATTTCCTGTTCTTGTTTGATTGTGGGCTTAGGGTAGTGGTTATCCGTCCGACTGTCATTGATTTCTTAGTTATATATCTTGTATATTAGTATGGATTACGAGTATTTCTTATTTCATTAGATGCCTAAATCACAAATCTGACAAGAACCATACACACTAAGTTAGCTATAATAGGTATAGTTAAGGCCTCTATTACTCGCTTTAGCTACTACTCTACACACTATAATACTCTCTATTATGAAACTATTCACTAATAAGAGAATACAAAACGAGTGATACAAAAGACTACACACTATAATACAAGAGAATGCACTAATCATGAAGTAACACATTAACCCACTACGAGATACCCTATGCGATACGCACTACGCCCAGAGTTTTCGGATAGGAAGACGACGCTATATGTATAGATCTATACGGGGCAGATGCTATTACATCCCGACTGTTAAATTCAGTCTGAGCCGCACATGTGTGACAATCGTCAATCTTGAGTCAAGTCAAGTCATCAAGTCAAGCCGGTCAACTCTATTAAACCTTGTGTATTAGGGTTTGTGTTATGTTCGTACTGTATAACTTGCTATATTAATGGGAAAACATCACTGGAGAAAAGTTTTGTGTTAAAAATTTCCTAAGCCTTAGTACTAATCAATGAATTAAACTGATGAAAACCATGTTGCATACTCATTAGGAGTGTGTGGGATCCTTAATCATGACTTAACGGGCTCAAGAGACTCGCATTACGGAACCAAACACTCACAAATGCCACACTTGAAATCTCTCTCAACTATCTCTCTGTATGAGAAATCTCTCCAAGAATGTCAAATCTCTCCTAAATCTCTCTAAGTATGTGAAATCTCTCTCAAATATCTCTTTGTATGAGAAATCTCTCCAAGAATGTTAAATCTCTCCTAAATCTCTCCAAGTATGTGAAATCTCTCTCAAATATCTCTCTGTATGAGAAATCTCTCCAAGAATGTCAAATCTCTCCTAAATCTCTCCAAGTATGTGAAACCTCTCTCAAATATCTCTTTGTATGAGAAATCTCTCCAAGAATGTCAAATCTCTCCTAAATCTCTCCAAGTATGTGAAACCTCTCTCAAATATCTCTTTGTATGAGAAATCTCTCCAAGAATGTCAAATCTCTCCTAAATCTCTCCAAGTATGTAAAATCTCTCTCAAATATCTCTCTGTATGAGAAATCTCTCCAAGAATGTCAAATCTCTCCTAAATCTCTCCAAGTATGTGAAACCTCTCTCAAATATCTCTTTGTATGAGAAATCTCTTCAAGAATGTGAAATCTCTCCCAAATCTCTCCAAGTGTGAGAAATCTCTCCCAAATCTCTCTCAAAAGTTTCCCGTAACTTTTTGGAATCATTCGGGTCATTCCGGCCCTTAACCGGGTCAAAAACGGCTTAAAACGGGGCAAAAACGAGAAAAATAGGCTTTAGGAACCGAAACCGGAATGAGAGGCTTCTTAGGACCAGAGACCGAGCCTCTGGTGGCTAAGAGACCAGAGGCTGAGCCTCTGGTGGCTAAGAGACCCGAGATCAACCGAGCAATCGGTGCCTCTCGGTCCGCCTCCCTCTCGGTGCCTCTCGGTCCGCCTCCCTCTCGGTGCCTCTCGGTCCGCCTCCGCGCTCGGTTCCCTTTCTCTCGCTCGGTCTCTATTCGCGCTCTGTTCCCTTCTCTCCCCTCTGTCTCTCGTGCGCTCTGTTCCTCTCTCTCCTCTCTGTGTCTTCGTACTCTCGGTTCTTCCCTCCTTCTCCTCTCCTCTCGGTTCCGCCTCCCTCTCTCTCTCGGTTCAGCATAAGAGGGCCGAGCCTCGGCCAGATTTCGCATTTTTGTCTTTTTCAGCCCGTTTTTGATATTTTTAACATTTTAAGCCCGTTTTTCGTGATTTTAAAGCGGGATTTTCTCCAGAAATTATATTTTAACATAATAAACTCTAAATATTCATAATTTAAACATATTTTTATAAAAATCATTAATTAAATAATAAAGATCTAATGGGGGATTTATTGAAGTAGAGTGTTGACTTTGCCTTAACTTATGACACAAGCAAGCACCCCACACCCACTCTATGACCAGCCATACCTCCCCACCTTACCTATGTCACTTCAATGTTCCCTTACACTCAAATTTCACTCACTCCCACGTTTTTGAGCTGGAACAAACAACCACACTCCTCATTTTCTCTCATTTCTCTCATTCCACTAAGTAACAAACACCACTTTTTCTCTCAAACTCTTCTACACAAATTTTCGAGATCCAAGGCTGATTTCAAGTGTTCTTCCACACTTAGTAAGTAAAAATTCATCCTCCCTATTACTATTTCACTTCATTCTACTCAAATCTTTGGTTGCTTACACAAACTCCCTAACTATGATGTTAGATTCTTGAAAACCTTCAAGGCATCTCCAAGTGTTCTTGAATTAAACACTTCCATTCTTCAACAATCATCTACTGAAATCACTTAAGGTGAGTTCATACCCCTACATTTTCATGTTTTCTCAAGTTTTCAGGGGGGGAATACAAGTTAAAACACTAGGAACATAGCTAAAATTTTCTAACAGTCTTCATCAGAAAACTTCAACTCCATTCACGGACTGTTTTGGGCATCTTAAACATTTTTGCTTTCAAAACTGTACAAGGTGCAAATAGTTCAAGTTTTTAGCTTTAAAATGGCTACTTGCACATCTCCATACGATTTTTCTACAATTTATGGTGATCTTTACAAAACTGCCTATCATTTCAAACAACAATCCGGACCAGTCTGTGATTATGGACTTTTTCACCCAACTTAGAGGTCATATTAATTTGTAAGAAAAATGATGAGCAAACTAGACACATTTTGTGAACTCTCAGAATTTACGGATCTAGTTTTCGACTTCGTATGATTTTTCTATGATTTTTCCAAAACAGGGCAGAATTGCTAAATTTTGCCAACAGCATGTAAATATCATAACACTTTGTATTATGTTGAGCAAAGTGTATAATCATAAGTTTTAGTATTTGTATGTGTTTCCTTGTTAGTTTATCATTATGAACTGAAACTAAGACATTCATATTAAATATTAAATATTATTCATTCATCTTGGAACACGTATTATTAGACTATAAAAAGTATAGTTTGATAAATTCACAATACTAATACATTTCCATAAAAGAATTCATACATATTACATAAATTTTAGATAAACTATAATAGGTATAGTTTATGATACATCACTCAACGCACTCGTACAAAAAGGGTACATCCATACAAGAAAGATTTATATTCACACACATTTCACGTAAACTTGTTAACCTATGTTGTGAGACTCTCTCTCTCCCCGTACGTCCGAGTGCGGGATATAATTCCTGGTAGTTATAATCAGAATCTCCTTGAGGGAGAACGTGATACTTGTATATAGATCTATATTGGGTTTGACACCCCACACCATGCTGCTAGCTACAGTGGGACCTGCAGGTCTACGGGTGACAAATGTCATTTCATTTTCGCGACGCCTGAGAAACGTTGTGGCAGGTTCACATAGTCACAGTATGATTATAGCGACTCACTTAGGGGGATAACAATTCATGAAGTTTACGGGGTTTCATAAAACCGAAGTAGGTTTTAGGTTGATAAAAGAAATTTACTTTCCATAACATTTTAAACTCACAACATTTCTACTAAGAAACGATGATTTCTCATACACTCTAGTCTTTGGTTATAAGGCTACATTTCTCGGATTTCAAGGGAAATATCGGATTTTTCTGAAACAAACGCGACATTTACATGTGAAATACTTCTACTAAGTTTATTAATAAAAGCTTATGAACTCACCAACCTTTGTGTTGACACTTTTCAAACAACTTGTATTCACAGGAAAACACTAATCAGGTTATCAAGTGCTTTTGAGGATGGGACGTTAAGGCGTCAAACTTTTCACATTTTGACAACATATTGTAATTGATTTTGAAACATGTAATTCATACAAGTGATGTACTTTTTCAATTATATATATGTTGGTTGTGTTTGCTTAAATTACTATTAAAATTGTGGTTATGATGCTATACATGAAGTCCTCCACCCCCGGACGTTTCCGCCATCCTTGGTTTGGGGGTGTGATAGATTGGTATCAGAGCACGGTTTATAGTGAATTAAGTATGTCAACCACATAAGATATACAAACTATAAACACATTTGGGACTAAAAGTCTCTGATTCTTAAAGTGATTTAAAGAGTTGTACTTTTAGAAAACAAATAGTTTCTTGTTTTAAAGTATACTTGCATGCATTCTATACTAGCATGGTGTCATAACTTAGGAGAACATAAATTGAAAGAGGAGGAGTCGAACATTATTAATACGCCTTAGCATGTGTAATCAGTTCTGGGAAGGATATAGCCTGATCAAGTATATCCGTCCAAGAAGTAACTTACGCACACTAAGGAATAGTCGTAATGAGCGACAAATCTGAAAACCTAATAACACTCCATAAAGAACACGCTAAGAACCAAATATAAACATTTAAAAATACTATAGGAGTATTTGTACGTTTCTATAGCGCCAAATTATTATTTTCCGATACGTACTTCTTAACCCCGTTTCTCGTGCAGACAACATGGCAGGATTTCACATACCCGGGGACCCCTATTTTCCCAATCAGGGAAACGCGGGATGGATCGAAGACGAGCCCGAGGAGAATCCCGAAGAGGAACCTGAGGAGGATCCCGAGGAGAATCCCGAAGCGGATCCCGAAGAGGATCCCGGGGAGGATCCCGAAGAGGATCCCGAGGAGGAGCCCGAGGAGGAAGACGAACAAGAAGAAGAAGAGGAAGACGACCAAGAAGAAGAGGAAGAAGAGGAAGAAGAGGAAGGTGATGAGGTAGTCATGGTTGGGAACGAAGCGAAGGAACCACCAGAAGTATTCAACCCTCCCTACATCGCGAGGGTACCCGCGCACCGTTTTGGTTACAACGGACCTGAACCCCCTTGGGTAACAACGATCGAAAGATGGAGCCGGCAACAACGCCAACGGTCACCATATGGCTACCAACGAGGTTACTATGATCTCACTCATGGTGGACCGGCTGACAGGGCTCTCCCCGTCACGATACAACGAATGGCAAGAATGGATGATCGTGGTAGGACAACGACAGATCAGGTCCGGGAGTTAAGTGCCATTGTACAGTCTACTACGGATCGCACCAGAAACCTGGAACGAGACTCCCACCACCGAGACCAACTCATTCGAGACCTTCTCGTGGCTCAAGCAGAAACAAGAGAGTATCGGGAAAGATACATGGCACTCGAAGAGAGAATGGTTGCAGCCGAACGCAAATTGGCGGAACTACAGGGCGCATCGACATCATCGCAGCCTCCGTCAAAGAAGGGTCGCAGTGATTAGAACTCGTTGCTATTCTCCCGTCTTGGTAGTAGAATTTTATGAGTACGCGTTGGTGCTACTCCTTGTATGTAGGTCGACCCTGCGACTATGTGATTACACTATTCAAAGGGCTTTTTTAATGCCAAAAACTACCTTTTGTAACGATGTAATGTAGACCCTTATGAGGTCAAACTTTTCTCTCTAAACGTTATGTACTAAAAGTTATCAATGAAATTTGGCATGTGTTTTATTTATTGAATGTTTGGCACTATACATAATAACCTGATCACACAAACAGTTTACGAATAATAAAGTTATGATAAAATACAAGAGGGATGAAACCAGTAACACTCGACTCGTTATCACTATTGAAGTCTTACCGACTAGTCATTTTTTTTATGACAGAACCATGCGACCAAGGAAAAGACCAAGGCCTTCCAGCAACCCAGTGCCGCCTCCACCAGCACCTCCGCAGTTTGATCCTGCAATGTTCCAGGCTGCAGTAACGGCAGCCGTGGCGGCAACAATGTCGCAAATGGGAACCCATGGTTCCGGCGGTTCTGGATCCGGAGCTACCAATTCCATTCATGGGGACAGTACGGGGCGTACGAGGGAGTGCTCTTACAAAGACTTCACGAATGGCAAACCCGATCCTTTCAATGGAAGCGGGAGCGTTATCACACTGGTTCAATGGTTCGAAAGGACCGAGGCAGTTTTTGAAATCTGCGCTTGTCCCGAAGCGAGCAAGGTCAAGTTTGCGGCATTCACTTTCACTGGAAAAGCACTTACTTGGTGGAATGGCCGAGTTAAGTCACTTACTCCTGCAGTAGCTAACGCGATCAGCTGGGAGGATTTGAAAGCTCTAATGTTAAAGGAATACTGCCCGAGGGGCGAAATACAAAAACTTGAAGAAGAACTTTGGAACCTCAGGATGACAGGCACTGATCTTGAAACTTATACTGCCCGTTTCAACGACCTAGCACTCCTCTGTACAACAATGGTCACTCCAGAAGAGAAGAAGGTGGAACGATATCTCTGGGGCCTATCATCCCAGATTCAAGATAGTGTCTTGGCCTCGAAACCCACTACCTTTGAGAGTGCCAAGGAATTGGCACAACAACTCATAGATCACAGGGCTAGCCGTGGTACAGTGATAACCACCACCGACCGAACAAAAGGAGGGAACAACAAGAGGAAGTTCTGGGGCTATAAAAGGAAACAACCAATTCATGACCCCGCCAAAAAGCAACCGATTGTTGCTGTTCGCGCCGCCACTACTGCTGTCGCACCAGCGCCACCAAAACAGTATACAGGAACTCTTCCCAAGTGCAACAAGTGTAACTACCACCATAACGGTGCTTGTCGAGAGTTACACTGCAATAACTGTAACAAAAAGGGGCACACTGCACGATCCTGTAGAGCGACTACCCAACCCGCCACACAAGTCGCTACGACCGCCAACACTGGAGCAAGCCAAGCCTGCTATGGGTGTGGTGAAACGGGACACTTCAGGAGGAACTGCCCCAAGGCACGAGCCCCTAATGCTGGGGGTGTAGGGAGAGTCCTAACTTTAGGGCAGGGAGAAGCAGTCAAGGATCCCTCTGTGGTTACTGGTACGTTCCTCCTCAATAACTCTTATGCATGCGTACTTTTCGATAGTGGGGCGAAAAGAAGTTTCATAAGTCACCAATTCAAACATATACTTAAGCAAAATTCTCAACCACTAGAAGATTCTTACATCGTAGAAATGGCAAATGGAAAGGTTGAGCGCGCTAATGATGTTTACATAGGGTGTACTCTCACTCTAGAAAACCATTTTTTCAAAATTGACCTTATGCCGGTCACCATAAAAAGCTTCGATATAATCATTGGTATGGATTGGTTAAGCCTTCATCGTGCCGATATTCTATGTTACGAAAGGGCCGTCCGCCTCAATCTGCCAAATGGCAACGTTCTCACCGTTTATGGCAATAAACCTAGTGCGAACCTACAAATCATCTCTTGTGTTAAAACCCAAAAGTACCTCCGAAAGCAATACCATGTTTTCTTAGCCCACATCGTAGACAAGAAGCAGGAGGTGAAGGACATCAAAGAAATTCCAGAAGTATGCAACTTCCCTGATGTTTTCCCAGACGATCTGCCTGGTGTACCACTCGCACGACAAGTCGAATTTCGGATCGACTTAATCCCAGGAGCTACCCCCGTCGCCAGGGCTCCCTATCGCTTAGCACCGGCAGAAATGCAAGAACTATCCAGCCAATTGAATGAACTATTGAGCAAAGGGTTCATCAGGCCAAGCTTCTCACCCTGGGGAGCACCAGTCTTATTTGTAAAGAAGAAGGATGGGTCTTTTCGCATGTGCATAGACTATCGAGAACTAAACAAACTCACTATCAAGAACCGTTATCCCCTACCCCGAATCGATGACCTCTTCGACCAGCTCCAAGGAGCCAGCTACTTTTCAAAAATCGACCTGAGGTCGGGCTATCATCAACTGCGAGTTCAGGAAGAGGATATCCCCAAGACGGCATTCAGAACTCGTTATGGGCACTATGAGTTTGTAGTGATGCCATTCGGGTTAACAAACGCGCCTGCGGTGTTCATGGATTTGATGAATCGAGTGTGTCGACCGTTCTTGGATAAATTCGTCATCGTATTCATCGACGATATCCT
Organism: Lactuca saligna; assembly: GCF_052625555.1. NCBI lineage: Eukaryota > Viridiplantae > Streptophyta > Magnoliopsida > Asterales > Asteraceae > Lactuca > Lactuca saligna. Next base: position 151,309,955 of record NC_136417.1, read on the forward strand.
GGTCTATTCGAGGAGCGAAGAAGAGCACAGACATCACCTACGACTAGTTCTGGAGGTTTTAAGGACCGAGAAGCTTTACGCTAAATTCTTAAAGTGTGAATTTTGGCTCCGAGAAGTAGGATTCCTTGGCCACGTAGTAAGCAAGGAAGGAATACATGTAGACCCCTCGAAGATCAAGGCAATCGAAGATTGGTCAACACCTACAACGCCAACAGAAATCCGACAGTTTTTGGGACTCGCAGGCTACTATCGAAGATTCATACAAAACTTCTCCAAAATCGCTAAGCCTCTCACCACCTTGACTCAGAAAGGGGTGGTGTTCGAATGGGAAGATAAACAAGAAGCCGCCTTCCAGACACTAAAGCAAGCCCTATGCAGCGCACCAGTCTTGTCTCTTCCAGAAGGAACTGATGATTTTGTGGTGTATTGCGATGCTTCAAATCAAGGCCTCGGCTGTGTGCTCATGCAAAGGGGAAAAGTCATCGCTTATGCATCAAGGCAACTGAAGACACATGAAGTTAATTACACAACCCACGATCTTGAATTGGGAGCTGTGGTGTTCGCCCTGAAGATTTGGAGGCACTACCTCTACGGCACCAAGTGCACCATCTTCACTGATCACAAAAGTCTTCAGCACATTCTCAATCAGAAAGAACTAAACATGCGCCAAAGAAGATGGGTGGAATTACTGAATGACTACGAATGTGAAATTCGCTACCACCCGGGCAAGGCTAATGTAGTAGCCGATGCCTTAAGCAGGAAAGAGTACTCGGGTCGCCGAGTAAAATCCCTAGCCATGACCATCCACTCCCAACTGGCCACCCAGATAAAGGACACCCAATTAGAAGCCCTGAAACCAGAAAACGTGGCAAGCGAAGCACTAAGGGGGATGGATAAGAATTTGGAAGTCAAAGGGGATGGAACTCGTTATCTCATGAATCGAATCTGGACACCGAAGTTCGGTGGGTACCGAGATGTTGTAATGAACGAGGCCCACAAGACTCGATACTCCATTCACCCTGGGTCAGATAAGATGTATCTAGACCTCAAAAAGTTATACTGGTGGCCAAACATGAAGGCTGAAATTGCTACCTATGTGAGCAAGTGCCTCACTTGCGCCAAAGTCAAGGTGGAATATCAGAAGCCATCAGGACTACTTCAACAACCGGATATACCCGAGTGGAAGTGGGAGCGAATAACCATGGACTTCGTAACCAAACTGCCTAAGACATCAGGTGGGATGGATACCATATGGGTGGTTGTGGACAGATTGACCAAGTCCGCGCACTTCTTGCCAATAAAGGAAACAGACAAGATGGAAAAGTTGACCAGGACGTACATTAAGGAGATCGTGCGACTACATGGTGTACCAACATCCATTATCTCGGATCGAGATAGTAGATTCACCTCACGTTTCTGGCAGTCCCTACAAAAGTCTCTGGGAACCAGGTTAGACATGAGTACGGCCTACCATCCACAAACGGACGGACAAATCGAGAGAACCATCCAGACGTTGGAAGACATGCTGAGAGCCTGTGTGATAGATTTTGGTAAGGCATGGGATACCCATCTACCGCTTATCGAATTCTCTTATAATAACAGTTATCACACTAGCATTGGAGTCGCTCCATTCGAAGCTCTCTACGGTCGCAAGTGTAGATCACCACTGTGTTGGGCCGAAGTTGGAGATACTCAGCTAGCCAGAGGGCAAGTCCCTGATAGCACCCTTACGGGGCCGGAAATCATAAGGGAAACCACAGAAAAGATCATTCAAATTCGGGAAAGACTAAAAGCGTCTCGTGATCGACAAAAGAGTTACGCGGATAAGCGACGCAAACCTTTAGAATTCCAGGTCGGAGACCGGGTACTACTAAAAGTTTCCCCCTGGAAGGGGGTGATACGTTTCGGTAAACGGGGGAAACTAAACCCAAGGTACATCGGTCCGTTCGAAATCCTTGCTAGGATTGGTCCTGTGGCGTACAAACTCCGACTACCACAAGAACTTAGTAATGTGCACCCTATCTTCCACGTGTCCAACTTAAAGAAGTGTCTGTCTGACGAGACACTCGTAATACCACTCGAAGAAATCGAAGTTAATGAAAATCTCCACTTTGTGGAGGAACCCATCGAGATCATGGATCGAGAGATCAAGAGAACAAAACAAAGTCGCATTCCCATAGTGAAGGTTCGTTGGAATGCGAAACGAGGGCCTGAGTTTACCTGGGAACGTGAAGATCAAATGAAGCAAAAGTATCCACATCTTTTCCCAAACCCTTGAAGTCCCAGCCGAATTTAAAATTTCGGGACGAAATTCCCTCTAACGGGGGGATGATGTGACAATCGACAATCTTGAGTCAAGTCAAGTCATCAAGTCAAGCCGTTCAACTCTATTAAACCTTGTGTATTAGGGTTTGTGTTATGTTCGTACTGTATAACTTGCTATATTAATGGGAAAACATCACTGGAGAAAAGTTTTGTGTTAAAAATTTCCTAAGCCTTAGTACTAATCAATGAATTAAACTGATGACAACCATGTTGCATACTCATTAGGAGTGTGTGGGATCCTTAATCATGACTTAACGGGCTCAAGAGACTCGCATTACGGAACCAAACACTCACAAATGCCACACTTGAAATCTCTCTCAACTATCTCTCTGTATGAGAAATCTCTCCAAGAATGTCAAATCTCTCCTAAATCTCTCTAAGTATGTGAAATCTCTCTCAAATATCTCTTTGTATGAGAAATCTCTCCAAGAATGTTAAATCTCTCCTAAATCTCTCCAAGTATGTGAAATCTCTCTCAAATATCTCTCTGTATGAGAAATCTCTCCAAGAATGTCAAATCTCTCCTAAATCTCTCCAAGTATGTGAAACCTCTCTCAAATATCTCTTTGTATGAGAAATCTCTCCAAGAATGTCAAATCTCTCCTAAATCTCTCCAAGTATGTGAAACCTCTCTCAAATATCTCTTTGTATGAGAAATCTCTCCAAGAATGTCAAATCCCTCCTAAATCTCTCCAAGTATGTGAAATCTCTCTCAAATATCTCTCTGTATGAGAAATCTCTCCAAGAATGTCAAATCTCTCCTAAATCTCTCCAAGTATGTGAAACCTCTCTCAAATATCTCTTTGTATGAGAAATCTCTTCAAGAATGTGAAATCTCTCCCAAATCTCTCCAAGTGTGAGAAATCTCTCCCAAATCTCTCTTAAAAGTTTCCCGTAACTTTTTGGAATCATTCGGGTCATTCCGGCCCTTAACCGGGTCAAAAACGGCTTAAAACGGGGCAAAAACGAGAAAAATAGGCTTTAGGAACCGAAACCGGAATGAGAGGCTTCTTAGGACCAGAGACCGAGCCTCTGGTGGCTAAGAGACCAGAGGCCGAGCCTCTGGTGGCTAAGAGACCCGAGACCAACCGAGCGATCGGTGCCTCTCGGTCCGCCTCCCTCTCGGTGCCTCTCGGTCCGCCTCCCTCTCGGTGCCTCTCGGTCCGCCTCCGCGCTCGGTTCCCTTTCTCTCGCTCGGTCTCTATTCGCGCTCTGTTCCCTTCTCTCCCCTCTGTCTCTCGCGCGCTCTGTTCCTCTCTTTCCTCTCTGTCTCTTCGTACTCTCGGTTCTTCCCTCCTTCTCCTCTCCTCTCGGTTCCGCCTCCCTCTCTCTCTCGGTTCAGCATAAGAGGGCCGAGCCTCGGCCAGATTTCGCATTTTTGTCATTTTCAGCCCGTTTTTGATATTTTTAACATTTTAAGCCCGTTTTTCGTGATTTTAAAGCGGGATTTTCTCCAGAAATTATATTTTAACATAATAAACTCTAAATATTCATAATTTAAACATATTTTTATAAAAATCATTAATTAAATAATAAAGATCTAATGGGGGATTTATTGAAGTAGAGTGTTGACTTTGCCTTAACTTATGACACAAGCAACCACCCCACACCCACTCTATGACCAGCCATACCTCCCCACCTTACCTATGTCACTTCAATGTTCCCTTACACTCAAATTTCACTCACTCCCACGTTTTTGAGCTGGAACAAACAACCACACTCCTCATTTTCTCTCATTTCTCTCATTCCACTAAGTAACAAACACCACTTTTTCTCTCAAACTCTTCTACACAAATTTTCGAGATCCAAGGCTGATTTCAAGTGTTCTTCCACACTTACTAAGTAAAAATTCATCCTCCCTATTACTATTTCACTTCATTCTACTCAAATCTTTGGTTGCTTACACAAACTCCCTAACTATGATGTTAGATTCTCGAAAACCTTCAAGGCATCTCCAAGTGTTCTTGAATTAAACACTTCCATTCTTCAACAATCATCTACTGAAATCACTTAAGGTGAGTTCATACCCCTACATTTTCATGTTTTCTCAAGTTTTCAGGGGGGTAATACAAGTTAAAACACTAGGAACATAGCTAAATTTTTCTAACAGCCTTCATCAGAAAAGTTCAACTCCATTCACGGACTGTTTTGGGCATCTTAAACATTTTTGTTTTCAAAACTGTACAAGGTGCAAATAGTTCAAGTTTTTAGCTTTAAAATGGCTACTTGCACTTCTCCATACGATTTTTCTACAATTTATGGTGATCTTTACAAAACTGCCTATCATTTCAAACAACAATCCGGACCAGTCTGTGATTATGGACTTTTCACCCAAGTTAGAGGTCATATTAATTTGTAATAAAAATTATGAGCAAACTAGACACATTTTGTGAACTCTCAGAATTTACGGATCTAGTTTTCGACTTCGTATGATTTTTCTATGATTTTTCCAAAAGAGGGTAGAATTGCTAAATTTTGCCAACAGCATGTAAATATCATAACACTTTGTATTATGTTGAGCAAAGTGTATAATCATAAGTTTTAGTATTTGTATGTGTTTCCTTGTTAGTTTATCATTATGAACTGAAACTAAGACATTCATATTAAATATTAAATATTATTCATTCATCTTGGAACACGTATTATTAGACTATAAAAAGTATAGTTTGATAAATTCACAATACTAATACATTTCCATAAAAGAATTCATACATATTACATACATTTTAGATAAACTATAATAGGTATAGTTTATGATACATCACTCAACGCACTCGTACAAAAAGGGTACATCTATACAAGAAAGATTTATATTCACACACATTTCACGTAAACTTGTTAACCTATGTTGTGAGACTCTCTCTCTCCCTGTACGTCCGAGTGCGGGATATAATTCCTGGTAGTTATAATCAGAATCTCCTTGAGGGAGAACGTGATACTTGTATATAGATCTATATTGGGTTTGACACCCCACACCTTGCTGCTAGCTACAGTGGGACCTGCAGGTCTACGGGTGACAAATGTCATTTCATTTTCGCGATGCCTGAGAAACGTTGTGGCAGGTTCACATAGTCACAGTATGATTATAGCGACTCACTTAGGGGGATAACAATTCATGAAGTTTACGGGGTTTCATAAAACCGAAGTAGGTTTTAGGTTGATAAAAGAAATTTACTTTCCATAACATTTTAAACTCACAACATTTCTACTAAGAAACGATGATTTCTCATACACTCTAGTCTTTGGTTATAAGGCTACATTTCTCGGATTTCAAGGGAAATATCGGATTTTTCTGAAACAAACGCGACATTTACATGTGAAATACTTCTACTGAGTTTATTAATAAAAGCTTATGAACTCACCAACCTTTGTGTTGACACTTTTCAAACAACTTGTATTCACAGGAAAACACTAATCAGGTTATCAAGTGCTTTTGAGGATGGGACGTTAAGGCGTCAAACTTTTCACATTTTGACAACATATTGTAATTGATTTTGAAACATGTAATTCATACAAGTGATGTAACTTTTTCAATTATATATATGTTGGTTGTGTTTGCTTAAATTACTATTAAAATTGTGGTTATGATGCTATACATGAAGTCCTCTACCCCCGAACGTTTCCGCCATCCTTGGTTTGGGGGTGTGACAACATGTCCAGGGATGCTACTACTTTACTACACTGTGCATGACCGGGAAGTTCATGGGATCCGCTATTACTCAAACTATTGGTAACATACAAGAAATACACTACAACTGCACTAAAATACTAAACTAAAGGTAAAGTTAATACCCCGAAGTAAACAAGTATCTAATACTAAAGGAAGTTGCACCACTATTATTGACTTCAAGCATAACTTACCATATTGAATTAATTATTGGTGAGTCACTATTATACTTTCACGATAAATGGTTTTCAAAGATGAAAATGACATGTTTCTTAAAGGTTTTCACTTACAACGTATTTCTGGAAAATATAGGATTTTCTAGGTTTTACTTCTACTTGTCACTGTAAATTTCAGCTTTTCATACTATCAGTTCTAATGCTTTTTATACAAAAACTCACACTAAACTCTTATGAACTCACCAGCTTTATGCTGATATTCATTTTCAAAATAACTTGTATCCTCAGGTCAAAGAAATACAGGTACAAATGCAACATTTTTGGAGAAGATGGATCATGCAAGACCCATCTCTTATTTTTGGTTTACTTTTGGTATTTGTTGAACAATACAAAACATGCTTGTAATTAAATTCACTATGTAAATGCAATGGTTGTATGTTTCCTTTTTTACTATTATACAATTGTGATGATATTGTACATGATGTTCCACACCCCGAAATGTATGCCGCCGTTATCGGTTTTGGGGTGTGACACATACCCACCACTACTCATCGCTACCGACCATAACCACTCATCACTTCCACCCACGTCCAGCACTACCCGCCACCACCAGCCCCACCCATCACCCACAAAAACCACCACTCGTCACCACCATTGCCACCTACATCCACCACCCATCATCACCATCCCCACCCACCTCAATCACTCATCACCACCAACAACCACCACCCACCACCTATCACCTACCACCATCACCACCCATCACCATCCACCACCACCACCCATCACCACCAATCATCACCACCACCTCCACCGACCACCCACCAAAACCAACACCCGCCACCACTATCACCACCACCCATCACTACCATCCATCACCATCGACCACCACCACCCATCATAACCACCCGCCACCACCACTAGCCCCCATCACCACCCACAAAAACCACCACCCAACCATCTCCACCACCCACCCATTACCCACCATTATGACGACCACCTTCTATTACCACCAACCACCACCTACTACCCGTATCTACCATCCATCACCACCCCCACCACCACCCCACCTATCACCCACTAAAACCAACATACACCATAACCACCAACCGCCACCCACCCACCCACCCACCACCACCACCTATCACCTTCACCCGTCTCCAGCACCCATCACAACCACCAAGGCTGGTCCAAAAGTATATGGGGTCCGGGGTAAAAAGAAAAAAATGGTCCCTCAAAGGCAAATATAATAAAGATTCAAAAAAATATCATTTATTCTTCATTATAGACATGTTCAATTAGCAATAAAAAGCAATCCAAGTTGTTTATCTTTTGAGCTAAGTTGAGTCTGAACCAAATTTAGGCCCTAACAATCATTTAGACAATAACATTTTTTATATATACATTATATTGCCTAAAAAATTAGGCCCCCTGGAGACGTGGCCCCTAGGCGGTCGCCCGGGTTGCCCACCGTTTGGATCGGCCCTGACCACCACTCACCACCGCCACCTACCACGCACTATGAATACTACCCTACATGTCACCCCACCACCCTTCACCACCACAATCACCTACCACCACCAAACATCACTACACACCACCACTACCACCTGTGGTTATGTGTATATAATCACATGTGATTATTTGTATTTAATCACATATGATTTATATGGACAATATTCTTTTTTCTCCATATAAATCATATGATTAGATACATATAATCACATGTGATTAGATATATTTAATCAAATGTGATTAGATATATACTTAATCACATATATCATTATTGCGTTCTCGATTCAATAATTATGTTTTGTCAACTTTAATCATATGTGATTAAATATGTATAATCACATGTGATTATATATATCTAATCATATATGATTTACATGAACAATATTCATTTCTGATTTTTCGTTTCAATAAATTTTCTCATATATTTAATCACATGTAATTACAAGTTTTTAATCACTTATAATTAATGTGAACATAAATTTGTTTCAATGTTCTTGATTCAATAGTTATTCTCGTGTATATAATTGAATGTGATTATATATATATATATATATATATATATATATATATATATATATATATATATATATATGTCATCGCTTATGATTTATTGAATCAAGAACGTGAAAAAAAATCTTTTTTCACATAAATCGCATGTGATTAAATACACGAGACCAACTATTAAATTAAAAACGCAAAAATAAATTTTATCTACAAAAATCATATGTTATTAAATACATATAATCACATGTGATTATATGTACCTAATTACAGCCATAACTTCCTAAACCAAGGCACAATATACTAGATCTGGGCTGATATCATCTGTTGGACACGTAAAGTCCCGAGCTTTCCTTCCATGCATGGTCATTTAGGGCTAAAAAGACCATGTTCTTGCATCGAAGCTTGCATGAGGCTTCCATGGTCATAAATTTTGCACTTTTATGCCATAGAACCCTTCCTAGACTCCAAATCTAAGATATAACTCACTTGGGACGTCCCGTTGCCAAGGATCAAGGTTCTTGAGCCAAAACATTCATTAAATGGGAACAAATAGATCTAAGAGGAGAAGGATCAAGTTAGAGACCTGATTACCATAAAATATAGCTAATGGAGTGTAGTTCCTGGATCTACTCCTTCCCATTTGAGCCTTCTATATCCCTCTTCTTTCACATGCTTTAAAAGGCACAAATAATACTCAAAATGGCAAGAAATAGCTCAAAATCACTCAAGGTGGATTAGGGTTTTGAGATTAGGGTTTAGAGGTGATAGAGGCTGGGATGGAGGCAAAATATGATATTTAAATAGGGTGCAAACCCTAAAGATTAGGGTTTCCTCCTGATGGACCTACTCGTCGAGTCAAGGTGTCGACTCATCGAGTAGACCACTTAAACCTCGCGTCCAAGTTGGCATCTACTCGACGAGTTAGCACTACTACTCATCGAGTAGCTTTTACAAAATGAATATTTTAACAACTCAAATGCTTACCAGGAATGGGGCATTACATTTGACCAATTAGTCATTTCCTTCCTCGTTAACATCTGGCTCGTGCGAAGGTTTCGAGCAAAAATAGCGAGCGTGTATTTGGTGTGTCAATCTTTCATTAAATTTCTTTCAATTGTATATCTAGGTCTCTAGGCGTTCGTACCCTTGTCTGTTCGGTTGTTGGATTATTGTTTCTAGCATGCTCATGTTTGATAGTTTTATTGAGGTATCGCATGTTTGGATGATGTGGTGACGTTGTTCAATTACTAAAGTGTGACCTTGTGCCTACAAAAAGTCTAGTTTTGGGATGTTGTGTCAAAATGATTGGTATTTCTATCCATCCATGGGGATTATGAAAGCATTTTGGCTGATTTTTGAATTTTCCTCTAAATTTGGGAGTTTTATCGGGTTACTTACATATTGATGGAGGTTTGTTCATTCTTATATAAGGTTTTGGGATCTTGATTTAGTTGTTTACGAGAATATTTTTTTATGGTTGATGTTCTTCAAGTAGTTAGACTCAATGGTATTGCACCCTTTGAGTAAGGTTGTGATGAAGAAATAACGTAGTCGACTTGAGGCATGTAATGTTAGCATTGCATAAAATATTGTCATGATGGGTAAATATAGACTGAATAAGATAGCTTGGAAACACTTGGTCCAACTTTATGGAATGGTTCTCATTTGCTTTATTGTTGTCGAGTTAGAATAAGCTTTCAATTCTCTATCTAGTTTTCGTCTGATGTTGCGTTGGTAGCAGGTTAGGTGGAAGGATTTGCATGTTATATAGTTTTAGAGATCTTGTTGTGTTTGGCAAGTGTTGGGAGGGGTGTTGATTGGGTTCCTGCAGGTATGGTGGATGATGGATGTGTGCCTATAGGCCCGCTGAGGTGTTATTCGTGAGTCTCCATGCCCATGGTTGGATGATGGTAGAAGTGGTGTGGTACCATGAGCTTCTCACTCCAATGATTAGATGTCTTCATGACATAACCATCGTGGGTTCGACTTATGTGAGTTGGAATCGAAAGTTATGTAGTGGAGGCTCATAAGTTAGTTTATTAGTCTGTTGGCATAGTTGGGTGTCTGAGTAGTGTGTGGATACTGTTGGCGGCTAAGTAGTCGGTAGGTTTGGGTCGGGCATTGATAAGAAGTTAACTTATTAGAAACTCATGGTTATAGATTAGTAGTTCCTTGCTGAGTTTCTTCTTAATTGATCCCTTTTTATTTTATGAGAATAATTTCATCTGAGTTAAGTTACCAGTGATAGAGTTTGTAGTGAGTCTCTTGGATAATCTATATGGTGGTTACAGAACTAAGCTGGGATGATGTCTAGACGCAACAGGAGATTTTGATTCATTCAATGTTATGCTCATGGGAGTGGTGGATTAATGATTATTTTCCAGGAAGGCAGGTGTACATCTGAGGTCCTTCAGTCATAAATTTAAAGAGAGAATAATGGTTTGGTTGAATTTTATGATCAGAATGTTTGAGTACTCATTTCAGCAAAGTATGGTGGTGTTCTAGTCATAAGGACTAAGGGATGTGTATTTTAGAAAGTGATCATCAGTCTAAGAGTATGATTTATGGGGTGGCCGAATGATGGGTTCCTAGTTTTCTGAAGTTATCTTTGTGTTTGGTTCGTGTTTGCAGTATTGGTGTTTCTGTTTGGAGTGTTTTTACGAATAAATTGTTGGGGTCACCAGTGGGAGAGATGAAATTGTAATAGTTTGTGTAAAACTTGTGGTTGGATTATTCTAGTTGCACAGTGTCGGTTCCATGGGGTTATGTAAACCCTTTTGCGGAGGTATCATTTCTTTTGGTGGCAAGTCTGTCGAAGCCTGTTGGATTTGTTTAACAATTAACTTTCATTATAGTCGAGGTGGATTTCGAGGACGAAATCTATTTCAAGTGGGTGAGAAATGTGAAACCCAGTTTCCGATTATGGTCCAAATGAAACTAGAATGATGGGGAGAAGTATGAAACCATTAACTGCAAAATCTAAAAACTATGAAATATGGGATTTTACCCAAAGGCGTTGTGTGCTCCTTTAAGATGTGTCACATCATCTCCAATGGATTGAACGTTTTATTCAAGGTTTCGGGGGTCTTTAAAGGCCATTAACCCATAAGGTCTGATGATTCTCAACATCCATGACCCTTTGGTTGATTTTTCATAAACCCTAACACTCTCCTTCTCATATTTTGAGCTTGTGGTTGATTTATGAGATTATTTCCCCATATTTGAGTGAACCATGAAGATCAAAAAGTTATCCAAGTTTCTTTAAAGGAAGTTTCAAGCTTGGATCCAACAAAGTTACTTCATTTCTAGACCATTGTGAGTACAAAGTTCCTAATTTGCTCTTTGGATTGCTAGATCCTGTTGTTGGTCGTATTTGTCACTTTTTGGTCCATTTTCTTCATGATGTTGGAGTTAATATGGCTCTAGCTCCTTTTGAGCACCTAGGAATTCTCAATAGACCTATGGGACTTAGAAAGTTGATGATTTATGCATGCCTTTTTGTCCATGCAAGCTAATTGGACCATTCTAATGGATAAAGTTGGAAACTTTATCCATTAGGATGCAATTAAGTTTTACATCGGAAATGTAGGAGGTGTGACTTAATGCAATAAGCCAAAATTCATTTTGATAAAGGGTTGGATGCAATGTGTCAACTTAAGGTGCAACACGCTTTTCAATTTTTCTTGAACACGTCTCATTTTGAGTCGGATCTCATATATTTTGTCTTCTCATGGGTGTGTGAAACCTAGTGAAGACGTAGGGCACTTGTTAACCAGATTGTTGACTTTTGACCAGTTTGAATTTTGGGTCAAAAGTTGTTGGATTTAAGTAATTGATTATGGATATAGTCTCGATTTGGAATTAGGTAGCTTGTGTTAGGTATTGTTCTTGTTGAGGTTGTTGTTCCACTATTTAGTTCACGTAAGATTTTGTTGGGTTTTAGTTCAAAAAATAGTTTCACAAACTCATAAAATGGTAAACAGAAGACTTGAATTCCGAACATAAAAAACAAGCTACAACCCACCATGGATCATCTTGCAAGTAATGGAAAGATAGCAACACAACCATCAAAGGAAGATGATGATAACAACCTTTTTTTTCCTTTGAGTCCTCTTGGGAGCCTTGAGTTTTGATGAAGAATGTAGAACCTTTGAGACACCAACAAAGCACCAACTTGATGTAGAATGCTAGTTCTTTAGTAAATCTTTAGCTTGAAAGTTAAACCAAGTGTTAATTTAAAGAGAGAAATAATTCAAGTAACATAAGAAACTATTAATACATAAAAGGAAAAAGCTTGAGAGGGAACTTGAAGCCCATATGCATCTACGGTTTTCATGCGGGTATGAAGATCAAACTGAAAGCCTCACTTAAGGCATAAAAAAAATTAATAACCAAGAGTTATAAGATCCATGTCTCTACCTCATTATCATGTCTCAAGCATGCTTCCTTATGGTGTGTTCTTTTGATTAATTATATCAAAAGGCCATCCCTCCCTTATCAAGGACAAGGTACGGTTTTGGAGCACTAAGGGAATCAAGTTTTGGTTAATTTTATAAAACTAGGTTATAAAATATAAACCTTAACATTTAGGTAAAAGAAAAAAACCCTTTCTGGTCCAAAATGTTGTACATGACATGATTAATTCATATTCAAGATCCTCAAATATTATTGAAGCCTCAGGATCCTTAAACATATCTCGGGATCCTAACTATTACCATTGATATTTCTAACACTTTTAACAGCTATATTTTCTTTATTTATCTCACCTGTTCAAAACATGTCAACACAATACCCATTCTCAATGGTGAGTCATCTTAACCAGGCAAAAGACCCAAATACCAAGTCAAACAATGTTCATATGCTAATTCTGGAGGACCCTAGGATTATTGGAATTCTTGTTATTAGCATTAGATTATAAATAGCACATGTAATTAGCACACTAGGGACACACTGAGCTGCTTCACAATACTTGTGCTTACATTTACACATTCATCTTTGTATTCAACATTTTATATCAATAAAATTATCAAGGCACGTGATCATTATCACCTCCCAAGGCTTTATGCTGGAGATCCTATCAAGGATCAAGGGATTTTCTTGTAATTCAACTGTGTCACTTTGATTATCATTTCTTACTTGATTTATCACTAACATCATACCCTATTATACAATTTTGTTAGATTCTACTTAGTTGATTTTTGACCAAAACAATTTGGCGTCGACCGTGGCTCTGTGGTGTTCAAAACCTTTTGGAAAATCATGTCTATGCAACCATCCATATCATCTTCATCCATTCCTCCCATTTCCTCTAAAAACCTTCCTCCACCTCTAGGGGGAGCTCCCAAGAAATCCTCTGAGGAACTGAAGAAGAACACCTCTCTAGTCGCTACCAAAGGACTCCAAGATCCTCCTATGCTGATTTACAATAATGAAATCTTTGCTACGATGATAAGAATGGAACAAAAATTCACAAAAAAGTAGGAGGATAACAAGGTAATACTCAAGGAAGTGGAGAGATTGAGGGAAAAGATCTACAAGCCTCAAGAAGCAGCACCCTCGATCTTGCAGCCTAAGATGCTGAACTTTGACAACACTGGGTCCTCAGCAAATCATCACAAGAAAGGATCCTCAACACCGAACCCTGTTCCCGCTTGGGGCGCAACTCCAAGATAGAAAGCTCATACGAACTTTAGCAATTAAGACAAATGATCTTGAACGTACCTGAAGTAATTCAAGCTATACCAGATGTATCCCCCATAAGCCACAAGTTCTCAAGATTCACTCCTAAGATAGTTGACACTGAGGTCCCAAAATGCTTCCAAACGAACAACACGAAGCATTATGATGGGACCACGGATCCTGAGGAGCATGTTGCATAATACAGGGAAAGAATGGAGATCATCCCCATTCCCACACACTTAAAGGAAGCTTTCCTTTGAAAGGGTTTTGTTTCGACCCTTACACGGTCAACCTTAAAATGGCTTCTTAACGTTCCTCCTTAATCTATTACTTAAATTGCTCACCTAGTTAATATGTTTAACAATCAATTTTCTTGTAGAATAACATTCGAAAAGATCACTAGTGATCTTCATTGAGTGGTTCAAGATCCTAAGGAATCCCTTAGAACTTTTGTGAACAGGTTTGGCAGGGAAGTTCTAAGTGTCCCCAACATTAATATGGCAACTGCGGTTGAATCCTTCAAAATGGGCTTGCAGAAGAAATCTCCTTTCTACGAAGACCTTGTAATGACCCCATGGAAGAGAATTGATGAGGTCAGAAGTAGCGCATTAGGATTCATAAGGGTCGAAGAGGACAAAGAGATCTAAAAAAGGAGTAACCCACCAAGATCATACAATCACCACAATAGGAAGGCCAACTCATTGGAACAAATATCCTACAATTTAAAACTGTATTCTAAACCTAATCATCATAGGGTTAACAACCTTGAATATGAAGAAGAGGAAGAATAATTTCTGAAGATCACTGACTATTGCTTTTTTGTGGATATTTTAGGTATAATATTTGCTATGCAGGATCTTGGTTACAAAGCAAGATGACCAATGAAGGGAGAAAGATCCACCACTTGGAAAGACAAATCCAAATAGTGTGCATACCATGAAGACCTTCGTCACATCACGGAGGATTGAATAGCTCTCAGGAAGGAGATCAACTACTTATTAAGCAAAGGATACCTCAAATAAATCCTTGGAAGAAGAAAGGAAAATTCCAAAGAGAATGATTACGATCCGCAGAAGATTCTTGATAAGCCAGGAACCCCTCTTGTTGATGCTAATGTAATCAATGTGATATACGTATTTTATAGAAAATTGAAAAAGAAGAAAGGCCACGGAAGAATATGTCAATCACAAATGAGAAGGAGATCACCTATAATGACATAGATAGACAAGACATATACAATCCTCACCACTACAGATTGGTGATCACTCTTCATATCGCCAACCATTTCATCAGAAGGATCCTTGTTGATGGAGGATCCTGTTACAATGTTATACTAGGTAGACCATGGATTCACAAAAGGAAGGCAATCCCATCAACATATCATCAATGTGTGAAGATGCCCACCCAATGGGGGATGGTGAAGATCACAGGTGATCAAAAGGAATCCAAAGAATGTTACAAGACCTCGATGAAATCTTCAACAATACCATGACAAGCATAGAAATTAAAGTAGGGTGCACAAGACATGCCAAGAACAAGAGAGAAAGAACCAAAGGAAGTGCCCTTTAATCTTGAGGATCCTGATGCCAAAGTTCTCATAGGATCCTCAATACCATAACCAATCGAAAAAGAACTAATAAAGTTCCTCAGAGCTAGAAGCAAGACATTTGCATGGAAGCATGAGGACATAACAGGTATAGATAAAATATAATAACCCATAAACCTAATATTGATCCTTCTTTCAGACCAATACACCGAAAGTGAAGGAAGTTCCCACTAGAGAGAAACCAAATCATACAAGAAGAAGTAGAAAAACTTCTTAAAATAGGAATGATCAAGGAACTGAAGTTCCCAATGTTACTAGCCAATGTGGTGGTAGTACAAAAGAAGAATGGAAAATGGATAGTGTGCATGGATTATACGGATCTTAACATGGCTTGTCCTAAGGATCCTTTCCCTATACCACACATAGACTCCATGATAGATGCCATAACTGGTCATGAGTTACTAACATCCATGGATGCATCAACAGGGTTCCAACAAATCCAAATGGAACCATCTGCCCAAAAGGATACATTATTCGTAACCCCAATAGGTATATATTGTTATACTATCATGCCATTTGGTCTTAAAAATGCAGGTGCAACATATCAAAGGCTAGTAAACAAGATGTTCAAGGAGAAACTGGGGGACACTATGGAAGTCTACATTGATGACATGGTAGTCAAATCGAAGAAACCTGAAGACCATTTCAAGGATCTTGAAGAAGCCTTTGACATATTGGACGAGTATAACATGAAGTTGAACCCCACCAAGTGTCACTTTGGAATGAAATCAGGCAAGTTCCTTGGGTACATGGTGACCAAAAGAGAAATTGAAGCAAGTCCTAAGCAGACCAAAGAAATCATCGTTCTAAGATCCCCATCCTTGACAAAGGATATTCAAAGATTAATAGGAAGAGTGGCAGCCTTAAACAGATTCATCTCAACATCTCAACTAAGGAGCACTAAGTTGCTTTCTAGGAACTTAAGAAATACATAGGTTCAACACCCCTATTGGTGAAACCATTAGATGGGGAACCACTTCTTCTCTCTTTTTCAGTATCCTCAAACGCAGTGAGTGTAGTCTTAGCTAAGGATCTTAATGGGGGACCAACATCCCATATACTATGTAAGTAAAAGTCTCTTGAATCTTGATACCAGGTACTCTTACCTTGAAAAACTTATACTTGCACTAGTAAGTGCTTCCACAAAATTAAGACACTAATTGAAAACACATCCTATAAACTTAAGAGGTAATTATGCTATTAAGAATGTTAATAAGAAAACCATAAATGTCAGGAAGGATGGAAAAGTAGTCCATAAATCTAAGCACATACGACATCAAATATGAGGCAAGATCCTCAATAAAACACCAAGCATTGGCGAACTTTGTGGCTGACTTTAGTAATGATCTACAAGCTGAAGTAGAGATAGAAACTAAATGATTCCTAGAAGAACAAAACACCAAAGATGGATGTTATTCACAGATGGATCATCAACCCAAATAGGAACTGGATTAGGGATCATACTAAAGTTTCCACAAGGGGATATCCTACCCCAGGCAGTTAGTTGTGAGCTCGATGCAACCGATAACGAAGCTGAATATGAGGCACTAATCATGGAACTACAGCTACCCAAGGATCTTCAGATCAAGGATCTTCAGGTATATGTTGCTTATTAATAACTAACCATTTTAATGGATCATACGTAGTAAAAGGAGCAAGACTATAACTATACCTCCAAATGCTCAAAAATTTAGCCTTTGAATTCACGAATTTAACCTAAATCAATTTCCTAGAAAAGATAACACTAAAGCAGATGCCTTGACAAATTTAAGATCTTCCCTTAGAATCCCACCAGAAACCAGCATCCCGATAATCCTTGTGATTATCCCAGCAATCGAGGATCCTACCAAAAGACAGAGGGATCTCGACAATGATGAGGTAAGAACCAGCATCGGTATAATTGAAGATCCTGATCCTTAACTTCCTCGTCAGGATCCTAGCATCAAGGATCCTTCCCTAAACTCAAGATCCTGGATTCAACCCATTGTGTAATATCTCTAAAATGGTAACATCTCGAAGGAAGAAAAAGTGGCAAGTCATTCAGAATGAGGGTCTCACATTTTGTGATGATCTCAGGTAAGTTATATAGGAAATCCATGGCAGGTGCACACCTTTGATGCTTGGAAGCTCATGAGGTTGCGGAAGTCCAAAAAGATATACATGAAGGAGATTATGGTAACCACAGTAGGGGTAGATCCTTGTGGTAAAAGGTGTTGAGGACGGGATAAAACTGGCTAACCATGGAGAAAGATTCCTTCTTTTATGCTCAAAGATATGATTCTTGTCAAAGACATAGCAACATCCTAGACCAATTAGCAAAAACTCTACATCCTATCATTTCCCATTGGCTATTCAAGAAGTGTGGGATGGATATAGTTGGAAAATTACCTAAGGCACCAGGAGGAAAAGTCTTCATGTTAGTAATGACAAAATATTTCTTGAAGTTGATCGAGGCTAAGGATTTTGTTCAAGTAAGAGATAAGGAGGTGATGTCATTTATAAAATGTAATATCTTGATCAGGTTCAGGATCCCTGTTGAAATTATATGGGACAATGGATCCCAATTCATAAGCAAGAGGACTAGGGACTTTTGCACAAGTTGGGGAATCAAAATGATAATGTCCACCCTTGTTCACCCTTAACCCAATGCTCTAGAAGAATCTAGCAAAAAAATCGTAGTCAATAACTTGAAGAAAAAGGCTAGATGAAAAGAAACGGAGATGGGCAAAAGATCTTCCTTTCATCGTATGGGCAGATAGGACCACTTACGAAGTAGCCACAAGACAAAAGTTGTACTCTTTGGTGTTTAGAGAAGAAGTGATGATCCCCACTGTAGTGCTGATCCCAACAGCAAGATATCTATTTCAAGATCAAGAAAACAATGATAGGATCCTAGCCTAGGATCTTAATATTATTGATGAACTCAGGGATCTTGCCATGATCCGCATCTCTACCAATCAAAAAAGAATTACCAAGGCATACAACAAGAAAATCAAATTCAGAAGATTCCAGATAAGAGACTTGGTCTTAGGGAAAGCATTCCAAAATACCAAGGATCCTAGTGCAGGTAAATTAGCACCTAAATAGGAAGGACCGCATCTCATAGATTCTGAAGCAGCAAAAGGGGCATATTGGCTAGAAACCCTTAAAGGAAATATCTTGCTAAGATGTTGGAATGCTATACATCTTAAAGCGTATTTCATGTAAGTCAGATTAGCCATTTTCCAAGAAACTCAAGGTACACATACTCTTTACCTTTTACCTTTTATTTTCATTATTATTATTATTATTTACTCTCCTGAAAACCATTACTAACTTAAGCATCAGAGGGGCATTAACCAAGCTAACACCCACCCCAAGATAATGTTTTATATGCATAGGAACACAAGGATCTTGATTCTCAAGGATCGTGACACACGACGATCCAGCCACTCGAAAATCCATGGATCTTGATATTTAAGGATCCTTACATTCAAGGATCCCAATGGATAAAACATTCTAAGATCCTCATGAAGACAATACGTAAATGCATAGTAACTACGAATAGAGACTAATCATGTCTCATACGAATAAGGGTACTTAATCCCTCTAAGGTTTTAAGAGTTTATTACCTCTTTCATACAAGTTAAGGTTTCTACACATTTCTTGGACACATGATATATAACTATGGGATGTGAATAAGGGGACCATTTCACGATGCAGTGACTTGGAAACCCTCCTATCTCTAAACATAAGTTAAGATCCTAAAGTTTGAATCTAAGATTAGTAACATTAACATGTTATCTCAAGTTGGGATCTTCCCTAGAAAACACATAAGGTTTATAACATTGACATGTTATCTCAACTTTGATCTTCCCCAGAAAACACACAAGGTTTATAAAATTGACATATTATCTTAAGTTAGGATCCTACCTAGAAAATTTCCTAAGAAACATTGATATGATATCATACGAATTGGGATTTTCCCTAGTAATCTACCGACATTTGTAACATTAACATGTTACGTTGAATTGGGATTTCCCCAGTAATTTACTAAAGATTGTAACACTGACGTGTTATCTCAGGTTAAGATTTTCCCATGATATTTTCTAAGAGTAATGACGCCAATGAATTGTATAATGTTGAGACGTTCACTAAAAAATACACAAGAGTTACAACATTATTGCACAAGAGTTTTTCTCAGGTATTTTCGAAGTCGAAGTTATTTCCAGTTGACTGCTAAGGATGGATGCTTCCCAAATTCACTAAGTCAGATCCAATCAAGGACCCTCCTTGATGAACTCTTAAAGTAAGGATCTTCATGTATCATACTAAAGGACTTCTCCTAAGTCTAAAGGTTATAGAGCCTAAGGATAGTTAGGTTCTATCTATCCTTTAAAATTAACTTTTCCTACATAATGATTAAGATCTTAACTATTTTAAGATCCCAATTTGATTACTAACCATTTCAGGGTATTCAAATCTTGGGAGTTGTTACTCTTTAGAATCTTATTGCATAATGATCCTCAGAAGATCTATAATCATAATGAGCATATAAGTCAACCACGTAGATAGAAATCTAAAACAACCATACGTAAACGGAGAAAATGGTACATCGGTTCCAAAAGAACCAAACATTTTTTTTATAAAAAATCATGAAAAATATTCCTATCTGACATTCCTAGATCGTAGTCTGCTGATCGTCTCTTGGGCTCTTCTTCTCGTCATTTTCCTTAGGATGTTTCCCATTAGGACCTTCGTTGGTATTGACTGATTCGCCCTTTAATTCAGCAAGGGTTGTATACCACCCAACAAGAATCCAGAATCCTGCATTGGCCATATCTTCAGCTATTTTGATCTTAGCCTCCTAAACAACTATGACTAAACTAACTATCACTTCGATGATCACCTCTACCATTTTTGCATTGCGCTCCTCTTCTTTTTCAGACATCTGCTTGCTCAGGAGTTCCACTCGTTTCAAGAGATCCTAGTTGGTCGCCTTCCAAATTTTTTCTTATTCTCTTAAAGCTACTTCATCCTTCTCAGCCTGGATCCACAAGTCTATAGAGACACGATCAATGACCTGGAGCAAGAGATATATTAGAAAGGGTGAAAGCTAGAGCTTAAGAAACAAAAACAACACTAACATCTATAGATTGAGAAAAAGAGACCAACCTCTAAAGTGCATCCTTGGCTCCAAGATTTTCCAAGTTCAATTTATGGATTTGGGAGTCTTCCTCTTCCGGGATCCTAGAGTTTTTGTACCCAGATCAATATGGACTTTTTTTGAGGCAAGGGAGGAGTTAGTTTTCTCTTTCTTCACAAAATCTGGCCACTTGACACAGTTGTTCCAAGATCATAGAGGGATAATTGAGCATTGGCACGTGTGGCATTAGATCCTACTAAAACCAAATAAATTTTAATAATTTCTCAAAGGATAAAGATGAAGGTGCTTAAGGATCCCTATCGGTAGACATGGGATGATAGCGGTTGGGCTTTCTTGATGGCTGGAAGGATTGAGCTTCAATGTCCTGACAACCTCAGTCGGAGCAAGTGAGTCCCTGATCCTATCCCCAGTATCTTCAGTAGGGGGGACTAATTCGTAAAACTTGAAAGCTGCAAAAAAAAAAAAAAAAAAAAAAAAAACAAGAAGTGTGAATATTGATATCCTTAATGTGAAAATAAGGAACCCCACCCTTTTTAACCTATGATTGAGGTAAAAGATATCCACAAGGAATCAAGTCATGTTTTACGAAAAAGTATATTCCTTTCCAAACATCATCATTATGCTTGGAGTTTAGAACATGTAGTGATCCGTCAATTTTAAATTTCAACTAAAAGTGAGAGTTTCCAAAGGTAGAAAGATCGTAAATGATCCCGGAAAAAGGTATAGGAAAGGCCTAAGGTAAAGGGATACTCAAGAAAACAAACCCAAAACTTCAATACAGTCATCATCGATGATACAAGTTTCCTCATAGGAAAGGAGCTTCTGATCTATGAAATCATCATCATGTATGGCTATGATGTTTGCACAAGACCGAGCTCCTTTCTTGGACATTTTAAGAAAAAGGAAACTAAGAAGGAAGAAGGACAAAACGAATTAAAATACTACCTTCAATGATGTTCGATGAACATTTGAAAGAAAGGTTAAAAGTAAGATGGAATCAAAGAAGCTCCATATCTTACTTATATACGAATGAATGAGAGGTAAAAAGGTGATTTGACACTTCTCAACTACTAGAAATTTACCCATTGAGGTTCAAATTATCCATCCGTTGAAAATTCTTACTTCAATTTTTATTTAAAAATTATACATTTAAATATTTAAAACGGTAACAATTACATTTGGCAGGTATAATTTGGAGGCAATTGTTAGGGGCAGGATCCTTGACTCATATTCAGGATCCTCAAATATTCCTGAAGCATCAACATCCTTAAACATATCCCGGGATCATTACTATTACCACTAATATTTCAAACACTTGTAACTTCTATATTTTCTTTATTTATCTCACATGTGTAGAGCGAGTCAACAAAAAACTCATTCTTGATGAAGAGTCATCTCAATAGGCAAAAGACCCGAAATACCAAATCAAACAATGTTCATATACTGATTCTAGAGGATCCCAGGATTATCGAACTTCTTGTTGTTAGCATTAAACAAAAAAATGGCACATGTAATTAGCACACTAGGTACACACTAAGCTCATTCATGATACTTGTACTTACATTTACACATTCATCTAGGTATTCAAAATTTTATATCAATAAAACTATCAAGGCATGTGATCATTATCACATCCCAAGATTGTCGTAGATCCTATCAAGGATCAATGTCTTTCCTTGTAATCTAATTGTGTCACTTTGATTATCATTTCTTACTTGATTTATCACGAACATCACAACCTCTCATACAATTTGGTTAGATTCTACTTAGTTGATTTTTCACCAAAAAAAATATGAATTATAATGTTACTTGTATTGTAAAATAATTATTTTCTTGAAATAAATATTTTCCTTGTTTATTATAAGAGTTAACGAATATTTATTGAAATCAGTTTATAATAAATAATCAATTGTATCAAGTTGTTGTTTGTGTGACCCTTAGCTCATATGTTAATTAGAAATATCATTCTAATATGACTCTTTAGCATATTATCTTGTGACATCCCCATTTTTACGGCCAGAAAATACCGATTTGTTTATGCTTTGTTTGATAAAATCAGAGTAATCTTTTAAAGAAAATGGTTGCGGAATTTGTTCCCAAAACAAGATAAGATAATAACGTATCAAAACATTTCTCAAAGAGAATGTATTTTCATTTAATAATAAAACCTCGGGATGTCATGTTCCGATACAGACATATAAGCATAAACAGAACTTACATTTAATTACACAATTGATTTATATCTCCTTTAAATCTCTCTGTGAAATATGTCTTCGTATTAATACCTGATATACAAAGAAAACTGAGTGGGTCACTTGGGAGCCTGGTGAGCATATAGGGTTTTCATCCCACAATGTTATATCATATATTTATAAATATAGAACATTCAAACTTGTACAATTTCACCATATAATGGCAACTCTTATCCCACCCCATCGATCCTCACAACGACACGATCTAAACTCTCGTATCTAAAATTTTCCTCTTTACCTGATCCCTACTCACGGATCTAAAACTAACCTTTTTCACCTGATCTGTACTCACGGATCTAAAACTACCTGATCCATACTCACGGATCTAAAACTAACCTCCTGATCTGATCCATACTCCTGGATCAATAATTGTACCTAATCCATACTCCTGGAATAAGGACAATTAACTATACCTTAATCCCGATCTGATCCATACTCTCGGATCAATAACTGTGCCCAATCCATACTCCCGGACTAGGGACAATTAACTTAGTCTTAATCCATACTCCCGGACTAATAAGAAGTTTTATCTCTTTACCTGATCCATACTCCCGGATCTAAAACTAACCTCTTGGTCTAATCCATACTCCGCTGAATAAGTAGATCAACAACAACAACATCGACGCCTCTCATCTGTTTATCACACATCAACTATCTACTCATGTTCTACCGAACATATTAGTAGATAAAAATATATATTTTTATACATAGTTTAAAACCTGTATAGCATTCTCATTCAATACCTATTCCACATAACAAATGAGGCATACCCACATAACACGTATTTCATAGAGAATAAATCAGATCTATGAGATATAAGAAAGTGAATATACATTCACGCATATAACAACAAAATATACACATAACACGTATTTTATATTAAATACTTAATAATTATGCGTTAGAAGAAAGTAACCACACACTCACACATATAAACAACAATATATGTAATACACTCAAATCATACTTGTATTATTATCGTGTTTATGAAAGGTAGTATACACTCACTTGATCAGAAGATGATCGGACAGCACTACGACTTGCAAAAGTAGTAATCCTCAGCAGATCTGGAAGATCACTACAAAAATCGAACTTCTCGCGGGCAGAGCTTCGGCTCGGAAACCGCACTTCTCGGGATCTTCGGAATCTCGGGACTTGCTTCGGGACTTAGGAATATTACCAGGGCTTCGGGGTATTTCTGGCACGCAAATCGATGCAAAACGGGAGAGAGAAGGGAGAAAAATAGCAAAGAAGTCGGCTGCCCTCGCATCCTATTTATAGGAGGCTGATGCCTCGCAGTACGCGGGGCGTACAGCAGTATGCGGGGCGTACTGCCTCCGAAACGTCACTGCAAGCGTCATCCGAAGTACTCGAGTGCGAGTGTCGACACTCTTCACTATACGCGGGGTGTACTCCGGATGAGTCCGGTGACTCGCCTCTGGATAATACCGAGGTTTAATAATTAAATTTAATTATTAATTATTTAAGAAACTTCTAAAATTCATATCTTCCTCATACGAACTCCGTTTTCGACGTTCTTTATATCCACGCGAAGGTGAGACTACTCTCTACAACTTTCATTTAGACTCCGTCGACTAATTTTGAATTTATTTTTATTATTTATTTTTAATACGCCGGGACAGAAAATTTCGTTATAAATTCATAACTTCTTCGTTTGACGTCCGTTCTCGCCTAACTTTTTATCGCTTTGATACTAACAACGAGATCTTCGATTCTCGTTTAGATCACTAAGGCTAACGATCGCTCTAACGTAAACTTTACTTTTTACGTCATTCAGCGTTGCCGGTTCTGTCGCGAAACTTGACACGTCATAACTTCCTCGTTATAACTCGGATTTCGGCATTCTTTATATCTTCGGAAACCTTGTTTCAACTACTACAACATTATCTAAAGATATCAAGTTTATTTGAAACTTAAATTTTGACGCTTAACATCTCTAATTGACTAGCCTGGATATACGGGCGTTACATATATCTTTCAATCTCCCACATGCGCAAGACTCGTATTATATTGACAAAGACAGTGGTGAACATCTAGCAACATTCTGCTCCCCCCTTCAGCATACGACTTTGTGGCATTCTATGAACGCCTAATTTCCCAGAAGCCCAAGGCTACAACTGGTGTATAAGGTAAGTTGATCATTTATCCCATTGCTACAGACATCATGCTGAACATGAGATATAGATCATAGTCAATCTCGTATAAGTGTTTAACTCTACATCAGGCCTTAGATGTCTAACTCTCAACAAATAATAGGAAAAAATACCATCTTGACCACATGCGCCTCTTATATGGTTCACATCATACCTGATAATAGATTTTATAACTGTATGTTTAAAGAACAACATTTGACTCCATCAAAGCATAACACACCCTACACTTAAGACCCATATATGTATCTCAGGTGTTAAGGATATACATATATTACCTTTTATCAAGTATCATTCATAACAAAGATCCATGAAGTGATCTTGAACGGGTCAATCCAATACTTGTTCTCTATCAAGTACCTATGAAACTAGTTACAATACTTTGTCAACCATTCTAATTCATATTAGTCTTATTTCATTATTTCTCCCACAATAATAACCGAATATGGATTTTAGAGTGAATAAATTTACTTAAGAATTAAACATGTTAATAAATAACTCAACAAATATTTAATCAAAAGATCATATGTCATATATATCATAGTACATACAATAGATGATGTCACATAATGTTCAAATGCTCAATACTAATACATAGATCAAAGCCAATCACTAGAATAACGAAGCCCAATTCCTCTAGCATAACCTTAAAACTTTGCCTGAGGAAGGGGCTTCATGAAAGGGTTCACCAAATTTTGATCATTGTGAACTTTGTGAATACTGATTTCACCACCCTCAACTTTATACCAAATAAAGTTGAATCTCCGAATAATATTCTTGGTCTTCTTGTGTGATTTTGGTTCTTTTTCCAAAGCAATTGCACCCTCATTGTCACAAAGACTTCTAGGGGATCCTGAATAGAAGGAGTTACGCCTAGATCTCCAATGAATTTCTTCATCCAAGCAACTTACTGTGTAGCTTTTGAAGCAACAATATATTCTGACTCTATAGTGGTCTATGCTACAACACTTTACTTGGAGATCTTCCAAGTCACTACACCCCCATTGACAATGAACACATATGTTGATTATGACTTACAATCATCTCCACCTGTTATAAATAAAGCATCAGTGTAACACGTTACACTTAAGCTTTCTTCAACACCTCCATAGATGAGGAACATGTCCTTATTTCGATGAAATTACTAAAGGATGTTCTTCACAACTAACCAATGCCTCTCTACTAAATTTTGTTGGTATTTTCTTACCATGCAAATAGCATAAGCAAGATTAGGTCTAGTTCAATTCATGGCATACATGATGGATCCAACTATCAAAGCATATGGAATATCTTTAATCTTGTCTAGCTCAGAATTTGTGTTAGAACACTTAACCTTTCACTAATTCTGGAGAAAGGGGACTTTTTCATCTTTCCACATAATCAAGATTCATATATATTAAATGACTCAGTATCATTTGCCACCAAAATTCTACTCTTTTGGAGTTGGGATATGCACTTCTTATTTGTGTATCCAAGGTGACAATGCCATAATATGTTTGGTTCCACCCTTGTTTGATCCTTTTGGTGTTAACATGATAAAGGGGCTTATTGTTTAAAGTGTCGTCAAGGTTTAATTCATAAATTACATTTATTGGTCTAGCCTCAAAATAGAATATTCCATCCAAGATGGAATGAATATTATCATCAACAAACTGAAAATTAAAACCAGATTTTCGTAAACAAGAAATTGATACAATATTTCTAGTGATAGAAGTAATCAAACACACATTGTTTAATGTCAAATACAGACCAAATGGTAAACATAAATCAAAATATCCTATTTCTTGGACTGCAACACATGCTCCATTTCCAACATGTAGCACCATTTTATATGTCGTCAATTCGCTACTTTTTCAAAAATCCTACAACGAATTACATATATGAGTTCCACAACCAATATCAAATACCCACATGTTAATAGAAAAAGTAAATAATCCATTTCATATGGATTCAGTTCACTACTTTTTCAGAAGACCTATCCATGGTGTCAATGAATACCTTTTTATGTCCAATACCACAATCTTTGTTAATATGAAAAAGGAAGTAATGGAATCAATGGTCTTTCATCGAGTTGTTCAGATCTTGTTAATCTATTTTCTAGATCTCTTTCGGGTGATTGAGATCCTGAAAGGGTTAGTCTTAATTCAGTAGCTTTAAAGTTGAGCCTATTTTTATTAACTTTTGATATGGTGGAGACATTTGAACTGTCAACAAGGGAACAATTAGAAAACCTGAGGTAATTTATTTCGGTCAATCTAGGGATTTTATGGAATTTGGATTCCATGGAGCATGTGGAAGTCAGGAAGGAGATGTCCCCATGTATTTCCCTATGATTGCCTAATGGTGGTGAAGATATCAGATGCTCAAAGTTCTTGATTTGTTAGTCAAAGCTTCTACATAAGTAAACCATTAAAGTATGAAATCATAAAGTCGATCAATTTAGACAAAAAAAACATATTTGAGAGTATTAAAATTTCATTTCTTCTTAAAGTATCATAATTTTAATGGATCATTATTGATATCCCAAGTCTTCTTTTGCATTTTATCAAGAGTATGGCTGATGAAGATCAATTATACATTATACTAAGATTTTGTCTTTATATGAAATATAAAAAATAAAGTAGAAAATGTTAGTTTGGCATGACTGACTTATTTGATCAATACCAAAATTTAAAGCTCATTGCTAAAAAGGAGAATTTTCTTTCACTAATTTATTAATTTATACAACAATTCACCATATTTTACATTTTATAATCTTACAAGAAATATTACAAAAAAGGGTAAAGCTGATGGGTTTTATACAAACAATCTTATGTGAACATGCAACCCTAGATTTGGATCTATGTTTTCACTATTAGATACACAACATTATGAACACATGAATAAAACCCTAATATGGCCTACTATTTTCGAAATTCACTTAGAAGGTTAGATCACATACCTCTTGTTGTTATATTGCAATAACAACTTAAATCTTCAAACCCTAAGTCTTGAAAGCAAGCACCACAAGTGTAGTGCCTCTAATGGCTCACAAACACCACAAGCAATTGGAGAGGCTATAAAGAAAGAAGGGGAGAGGTAGAAATCGGGCTTGGGATCTCTTAGAAGCAAGTGGACTATTTCTCAAGGCCTAGGGGTATTTATATAGGGTTGAGATTAGGGTTTCAGTCCTTATCCTTATCTAGTTGCTTGCCACCCAAGCAATCATAAGATAAGCCTTGATAACCCTTATCTCTTGGACCTTTTGACGATTTCAAGGATATCCAATCCTTTGAATTCGTCCATCCTACTACTAGGATAACCATTGCCCTATTTTGTAACTATCACATAATTACAATTCAGCCCCTTTAGTTTAATTACTTACACTTGATCATAAAATCAATTCCTAATTAATTATTGACCAATATTAATTAAACAAATATGATTTCTCCTTTAATATATTATTCTTATAACATATTAATAAATCATAATAACCTCTTTCTCTATTTATTTCTCCAGTCAAGTTGCTTTTGTGAAGGCAACCCAAAAGGACCATGCACAACTAGGTCAAGTACTTACCAAATATGGTTACGGGCTTAGACACTAATCCACTAGTCTCCCACTTGGATAAGTCTAGTAACCACAAATGTAACGTACAACTCGATTAGCAATCGTATATCTCAAAGACATTGTCGAACTCCGATCTTATCAGTAACCTGTCCTTTAGATAAGGGATCATAGAGTCCTCTATTTTGATATCATGCAGACAATCTCATGAACCAGTGTCATACTTATTGTCTAGCAATTAGTTTATCGATCTCAGATTTATTTGACATAGAACTTAATTGAACACATCAATTTAGTCCTTATCGGGCCCGACACATAAGTCAAATCAAATCATCGAGCGGCCGTGATATCGCTTTTGCCCTCTTAGGATAAAAGTAATAGATAAACTTCGACTTATATGCATTTACTATTCATTAATCAACTATACACAACAATGCGTTTTATGACATCAATTTAGTGATGCGGTTTCGCATTATCAATGCACAACCAATTAGTAAACAACAAACCATATATCTTGGTTTTAAGACCATATGATATTATCGTCTTGCGATCACTTGCGATACATTCCATATAGTGATTCTAGCAAGCGCGGGTTTATTCCAATGCTCAAAACTTATTCATAAGCACCCATGAAAGTGGTAGCAAACCTTTGCTATGTCTAATACCATTTAGACAATCTACACCCCGATTCATGACAATCTTCATTCATACCTACTTCCAACACATGAACGATTATGGACTGTTTGAATAATTCGATTATTCTTAATAAACTCAATTATTCTGGAAGTCAAAACATGCAAAGTGAAACAATAGGCAAACAATGAACATAAGACAAAACCCTTAAATAATACTCCTTTATTTAATCATCAAATGTAAATTACATTTATCTATTACATGTTTCTAAACTATCTAATCCAAACTAACATCATCCTTTAGCCCAATGCTCCTAGCATGCTGCAAGTGCTTAACCCTACTCTGTCCCTTCGTAAGCAGATCTGCTGGGTTATCTTCTGATGATATCCTCTTAACCACGAGCTATCCTTCTTCTACTCGATGTCTAATAAAGTGATACTTTCTATCGATATGCCAAGATCTATAATGATCCCTCGGTTCCTTGTTCAAGGCAACCGCTCCTTCATTATCACAGAAAATTTCCATAGGCTCCTTTATGGCAGGTACAACTCCAAGGTCACCAATGAAGTTCTTCAACCATATCGCCTCCTTTGACGCTTCGCTCGCTGCAATGTACTCTGATTCGCACGTTGAATCAGCTACAGTTTCCTGCTTGGAACTTTTCCAAGTCACTGCTACTCCATTTAGGGTAAAGACCCAGCCCGACTACGATCGGTAGTTGTCTTTGTCGGTCTGGAAGCTGGTGTCACTATACCCTCGCACCTTTAAGTCATCACTCCCTCTGAGGACTAAAAACCATTCCTTGGTCCTCCGAAGGTACTTAAGGATATTCTTAATTGCAATCCAATGAGCTCTGCCAGGGTTCCCTTGATATCTACTGACCATGCTCAAAGCAAAGGCCACATCAGGGCGAGTACAAGTCATAGCATACATGATCGAGCCAACTGCGGAAGCGTAAGGTACTCGACTCATCTATGCTATCTCGGTTTCGGTACTTGGACTTTGAGTCTTAGTCAACTTGGCATTACTCTGTATCGTTAGTTCTCCCTTCTTCGAGTTTTCCATACTAAAACGTTTAGTACCTTATCCAAGTAAGTATTCTGACTAAGTCCTATTAGTCTCTTACTTCGTTCTCTCACTATCCTTATTCCTAAAATATAGGAAGCATCTTCGAGGTCCTTTATAGCGAAGCACTTCCCAAGCCAGGACTTGACCTCCTGCAGAGTCGGGATGTCGTTTCCTATGAGTAGTATTTCATCAACATACAAAATGAGGAAGCTAACTATACTTCCATTGGCCTTCACATATACACATGATTCATCTTCACTTCGTACAAATCCAAACTCTTTGACTTTCTCATCGAAGCAAAGATTCCACCTGCGAGATGCTTGCTTAAGTCCATAAATGGACTTCTTAAGCTTGCACACTCTATTGGGATGCTTCATATCGACAAAACCCTATGGCTGAGCCATGTAAACATCCTCAGCCAAGTTCCCATTAAGGAAAGCGGTCTAGACATCCATCTGCCATATCTCATAATCATGAAATGCAGCAATGGCTAGCATCACCCTAATAGATTTTATTTTCACAACTGGTGAGAAGGTCTCATCATAGTCAACTCTGGGAGTTTCAGTAAAGCCCTTCGCCACCAATCGCGCCTTATACGTGTGCACATTCCCATCCACGCCGGTCTTCTTCTTGAAGATCCATTTGCACCCAACCGTCTTACGTCCGGGCACATTGTCAACCAAATTCCAAACTTAGTTGTCATACATGGATTGAATCTCGTTGTCTATCGCCTCTTTCTATTTAGCAGACTCCGGGCCTGCCATGGCTTCCTTATAGCTGTTAGGTTCATCTAGATTTACTAGTGTAGTTTCACTAATATACGTGTCCCTTTCGGTAGTAATATGAAAACCATACAATTAGGGTTGAATTCTAACTCTTTCGGAACGTCTAAGAGGTCAGGATTGGTCAATCGGTTCAACCGGAGTTTCCTCATCGGGTTAGGCGCCAGTGTTAGAGGTTTCTTCATCGCTCGATTCTTCAATCTCTTCAAGATCGATTTGCCTCCCACTGTCTCCTTGGATTATGAGTTCTCGCTCTCGGAAAACCCCTCTCCTTGCAACGAAGACAACATTGTCACTCAGTTTATAGAAGAGATATCCAACGGATCTATGTGGGTAACCGATGAAAATACATCGCTCACTATGAGGTTCGAGCTTGTCGTGAGTCTCTCGTCTTACAAAAACCTCACAACCCTAAACCTTGATATGTGCCAATGATGGAGCTTTCCCTATCCACATCTTGGGAGGTGTTTTGGCAACCTTCTTTGTAGGGACTCGGTTAAGGATATGGGCGGTGGTCTCTAAGGCATAACCTCAGAATGAGATAGGTAGTGAAGCACGACTCATCATAGAATGGACCATGTCTAATATGGTTCGATTATTCCTTTCTTCCATACCATTCAATTGTGGTGTCCTAGGTGGCGTCAATTGCTAAACTATTCTGCATTCCTTGAGATAGTCATGGAATCCAAGACTCAGGTACTCTCCTCCTCGATCGGATCGAAGCATCTTGATTTTCCTACCCAATTGATTCTCCACTTCATGCTTGAATTCCTTGAACTTTTCAAACGTTTTTGACTTGTGCTTGATTAAGTATATATACCCATATCTACTATAATCATCAGTGAAAGTCATGTAGAAGCGGTTCCCATCCTTTGTGGTGGATCCAAAGGGCCCACATACATCGGTATGTATGAGATCCAATAAACCCTCACCCCTCTCACAAGTGCCAGTAAAGGGTGACTTGGTTATCTTTCCTAGTAAACAAGATTCGCATGTGTCATCTTCCCTAAGTTCGGATAACTCCAACACTCCATCCTTTTGGAGTTGGGCTATGGGCTTCTTGTTGACATGTCCAAGACAAAAATGCCACAAACATGCTTTATCCATACTACTGGAAGAATCCATACACAACACATCATTTCCTAGGTTATCTACAACTATAAGAGTTTCATAAATTCCATTACAAGGCATTTCTTCAAAGTATAAAACACCATTTACACAAGCATAAATAGAACCATTCTCATTATTAAACGAATATCTAAATTCTTGTCTAAACAAACCATGAAATGAAATGATGTTTCTTCCCATATCTGGCGAGTAGCAAGAATTATTTAAATCTAAACCTAATCCATTACTAAGCACTAAAGAATACACTCCAATCTTGGTTACAGGCGATGATCTTCTGTTTCCCATGATTAGATTTATTCTTCCATGCTCCACATCCCTATTTCCTCGTAGTCCCTACAAATGAGAACAAATGTGGTAACCACATCCTGTATCAAGAACCCAAGAAATAGCATGAGATGAATCATTAGATTTACTTGTGTAAATACCTGCGAAAGACAGCTTGATCTTCCCATCCTTGATGGCTTGCAAATATTTCGGCCAGCTTCTCCTCCAATGCCCTATTTTGTGGCAATGGTTGGACTCTGCCTCCATTGGGTTAGATTTGAGATTAGCAGGGCCATCCTTGGTCCCACTAGAAGAGGAACCATCTTGCTTGTGGTGGCTTTTTGACGGAGCCTTCCTCTTCTTGCCCCTTCTTTGCCCAATTGCCAAAATAGTAGCAGCAGGTGGAGTGGGAGTTGGTGCAACAGACTTTTCCTTGAGGTTGCTCTCAACATTCTTTAAGAGCCCTTGGAGTTTACTTAGGGTGACCTCTTCCTTGTTCATGTGTTAGGTCATCCTAAATTGGTTGTAACATGAGGGCAAGGAGTGAAGAACAATGTCGATGGCCAAATCCTCCCCAAAGTGAACATCTAACTTGCAATGACGATCAACATATCTTTGCATCTTTTGCAAGTGCACAGTATGAGATTCTCCACTTCCCATATTAGCGGTGATCATGTTCGTGATGATCTCATGGCGCTCTTGCCTCATGCTTTGGTGCTACCTCTGTTGGGTTTTGAGCATTCTAACACTCCTAAGTATACATGCAACCCTAAATACCTTGTATCTATGTTTTCTCTATTATACATGCAAATATGAACATCCAAGGTATTATCCTAAACTAGCATACAAAACAATGAATATAACAAGATAGAATACATAACTCTTTGATGTAGAATGTCTTCATGAAGCTTGAGTTCCTAGTGCCTCAAGTATGACACCTCAAATGGTTCACACAACACCAAATACACTTGGAATAACTTAGAGAGAAACACCACACTTCATGAAAATCGACTAGCCCTATCACTCGCTCATAGTGGCTGATTTTCCCAAGAATATGATCTTTATAAAGTGTTGCAATTAGGGTAAACCCTTAATTGTCATGGCTTTCCATTTCCTTGGATCCATGGGTTCAAATACACCATGGAGCATCCTATGGGTTTTAGCCCAACTTGATAATCCATGGAGTATTAGCCCACTATTCAAGTATGGATGATTTACACAATCAACCCATATATTTAATTAGTCTTCTTTTGATCACTTAATTAATTCTAAATTAATTCTTGATCAATACTAATTAAATAATCTTATTAATATATTAGAACTTATAATACATTAAATGATCCTTAAGTGTTATTTCTCTCGTTATGGTCTATCCAAATGCATGATGCCATGCTACCCAAATGGACTTAGACATTAATCCAACAGTCTCCCACTTAGATAAGTATAAAACTATTATTGCGTATGACTTCAAGAACCGACTGGCAATCGTAGCTCTCAAAAGCTTCTGTCGAACTCTGACCTTATAGATGAACTCTGACCTTTGTCAATGACTTGTCCATTAGATAAGGGATCATATATTCCTCCATTCTAGATATCATATGGACTGAGACATGGATTATAATCATTCTCTCTGTCCATTTTTTGTTTCCCGATTTCCGATTTATGACGACGGACTAATTAAACAAATCAAATCAGTCTTGGCCCCGCCGAGCACTTCCATTTGTCATCATCAAATCATCGAGTGGACCACAGATATCGCTTTTAACCCGAAGGTAAAAGGAATGCATAAACTTCAACTCATATGGCTTGTTCTACTACTTGTTGAATCATACACAAAGGCACGTTTTATAACATCGAGTTACCAATGCGTTTTCGTGCAATAAATGTACTATCAACTCATAGTAACAACTCATATCTCTAGGTTTGAAGAATATAATATATTATCGACTCATGATCACTCATGATAAAATCCATGAAGTGATTCCAATGAGCGCGAGTTGAATCCAATACTCATAACTTATGAGCACTCATTAGTGTTGTAACCCTTTGTCCAACATCTTAGACCTCTACAAGCCAACCCATGACAGTCTTGATTCATATCTACTTCCAACATATGACTGACTGTGGATAGTTTGAATAACTTAGTCAATCAGGAATAACAACCTAGTTATTCTGGAAGTCAAAACATGCAAAATGAAACACAATAATAATCGAATCCAATATGGTCTCAGAACTTATGAATATAAATACAACACCTTTTATTTATCACCATATGATTACACATTATTCATTGCATACTGTTTCAGCAATCAACTTTATTCTTGAATTTAAAACAATAGTTGTCCCATGCTCCAAGCATGTACACTATGTTTTCTAAACTCTAGTCATGCCATACACCAAGTATGCATACTATGTTTGTCTATGATATTTACTTTGTGAATGAGATCAACTGAACATAAATCCAATGATCCTCTTTTCACAGTCCCAAATCCTTACTGCAAATGCAAGAATTCCAAATTCAAGTCATTTACTGCAATCTGTTAGATTCTAAACTTATATGCATTGATCCTCTTGTAATGATTATGCACAAATTCACCAAGACTTGGCAACAATAATTACATAGTATTCAAAAGGAGATCTACTCCTTGGAAATATCCTTCTTGCATTAAGTTTCCTAATCTTACACAGATTGAATAATTTCTAACTTTGAAACATTTCCATATTCCATTTTGACTATCACTTCTTAACAAGAGTTGCCTCCTTACAGATTATGTCAATATGGTCCTTCCAAAATTATCACTATACTTCCAACTATCCTTGAGCAACCAATCTTTGGTAAACCTTAGATTGTCCTCGACAATTGTTTATTTCTTTTAGTCATATCCAGTTCTAAACCGTTTCCCTTCTTAATGCCCCATGCATTTGGAAAATTTAAGAAAGGATGAGTATATAGCACATGTAATCGATCCTCTATCCGAAACATATGGGACACGATTCAAGATGTCTCACATAAAGACTAAACCAATCTTTTGCTATAATATTTCCATTTCAATTTGCCATGTTCTCATAATTCAGATTATGAAAAGGGATGCCGTAATCATAATCGAATTTTAGAACGCAAATAATGGACCCATATACAGAATTTCCTTATGTTGAGCCATTCCAACATGAAATTCATATATATATCCTTGACTAAATGATTAAAACCTCACGATATAAGCTTATAGATTTGAGATGAAGTATAATTTCCTCTCCCTTAATTATAGCAAAACAACTCTTTCCCAATTGAAACTTTTGTTTTCTATAATTAACATTGCTAACTTGCAACTTTTATCATAATTATCATGCTCCTACTAACATGAAGATTATTAGTATAACACTTATGCTCCCACTAGCTTTGACATGTACTCAGAAATTAATTGGACTTCTAGAAATCAATACTTTATTGAATTTCTTACCAAAGTTCAGATTTCTGATACTAGATTGCTTTGATAAAACTTTATCAAAATCATACACCTTCCCTTAGATAACTCATAGCTGTGTCTAAACAATTATGAAGAGGGTTGCCGTAATCATAATGGTTTAGACCTTTTTGACACTTCTCACAAGTCCAAGTTACTATGCCGGTAAACCACACACGCTCCACTAACGACTTTGAGAATGCAAGTATCACAATTTCTATCTAGCTAAAATCTAGTTAGTGAAAATGTTTCCTCACCATCATTTTCATGAATCGGAGAGAAACCTTATGACACTTAGATTTAATAGTGTATGTGTTCTTATCCATGTGAGTTGTCAAATCATAGTCACAAGTCAAGGATAATGACAAATCCAAGCTCATATGGACTGAACTCAATCTTAATTTCTTGCCACTTAGCAGCTCAAGGGCCTACCATTGCTTCCAAGTTGTTGTGCAACCAATTGAGAACTCTAAGAATTCATATTCAAAGCAAACTTTAACTGGAATGGGCACAGAATATGTTAACATGATTGGTTATAAACCTCAAGTCGTGTGCTAGTGAAGAACTTCAGGTTTTATTCTTGATTAGTTCTTGATACTTTCAATACATTTAAGACTCTCACTATCCTCTTGACATATAAGACTCTCTTGTCAGATATTTAAGAGATAGTGTGGATTCTAATCAAGACAAACACGTCACACAATTGGCCTTAATTGGTCTTTGTTTTATCCAAAACATCACAACTTACCAACTTCAAATGTACGAGAGTAGAAAACTTTTACTCTTACATTTGACA
Organism: Lactuca saligna; assembly: GCF_052625555.1. NCBI lineage: Eukaryota > Viridiplantae > Streptophyta > Magnoliopsida > Asterales > Asteraceae > Lactuca > Lactuca saligna. Next base: position 151,346,674 of record NC_136417.1, read on the forward strand.
AGTGTTTTAAACCTTCTTCAAGACATGTCGCTCAAATTACAATCTTGGAGTATGACTCTAAAACTTGTCTTCGAACAAAGTATGACTCATCTTCTTGACTTAACCATTTCAACAATTCAAGTTCCTCTTCTTAGTCATAAGAATGCACCAAGATTTCCTTAGAGAACTAATTTTGATTTAGTTTCTTATTCATTAAGATGATCACAGAACTGATACTAAAGTACTCTTCCATCTTTTCAGATTTGAGAAACTTTTATCTTTCTGCCTAATTTGACTATTCTTATTCGTTCTGCCTTACATTGAAACTTTTCCAATGTTTCAGAATTATACTTAAACTTGTAAGTATAACTATATTTACTGAACTTAAGTAAATCATGATGAATAGTCTTATCGATCTTTTGTGGTGGACTTAATCAGTGCACAAGAATGTGTACTCTATCCCTTAGTCTGTTACTTGACTCACACATCCATGTGAACAAGTAGTTAGTCTTAACTTTTCCAATGCTTGAAAGTTCTCATTCATCATGCTATACAACTTTCATGATTCCAAGTTTTGGTCCAATTGAAACTTGGGTGATGAGAATCTTTCCTTATTTGGTAAATTTAGACACTACCACAAATGAAAGAATCAAATTCACTTTCCAATATTGCTATTAGTGGAATCTTATAAGCAACAACTTTTCACAGATGCCATTGTGAGAATACTTAAAATAAATAAAATCAAAACCTTTTTCATTTATTATAAAACTTTGTGGAAAAACTTATCCTTACAATCCATATGAAAACCTTGTTGTTATCTATTCCTAAGCAATATAAATATCATAACTCTTAAGTAATAGCCCAAAATTCTGATCACTGAACCATGCGATTGAAATCCATCTTCGCGATTAGAATTAGCATGTACTTAATAGAGTTAGATAATGGACTTTACCTGAAGTAGAGCCAAACTTATTGACTTTAACATCCTTAGGTAAATTTGGTAACTTTGCAAACAATGCCCCTCCCTTTGGCAATATTTATCTATGGACTCTTGATAATAGGACTATCTTAGACTTAGCCTCTCTCTTTACCATTTGGTCAACCGAGTTGACTATGGCCGATCCCTTTCCATTGGGAAGAGAGAACTTTATTGGATATCCAATGTCATCAATGTCAATATCCACAGCGTTTTAGGAAGTTGATCTTAGCAAATAGATAAGATTATTAAGGGTCTTCTCTTAGTCTGTTTCATAGGATTCCCAAAATATATCACTATGTGACTTAGAAAGTAGTTGAGCCACCAACCTTCTCAAGACTTTGACACCCAACTCTCCCGGCTTATCAATATGTGACTACATCTCCAAGATGTGACCACACATAGACCTTTACTTGCCAATAGGGCTTGAGTGACCTTAAACTTTTCAAGAACTTGTGGGTTAGGGAAAATAATTGGAGGAGGTGAAAGAAATATGATTTCGATGGGACATCATCTTCATTTAGGAAAGCTTCTTTCAAGAGATTTGGGAAGATCATAGATGTCTAAACCAGACATCTTTTGGTAGATATTCAAGATAGTTGATCTAAAGTCCTTAATATGACACCCAATATGAAATATTAAGACTAGGACCCAACAAACTATTTTATAACTTAGAAGAGGGATGTCATAATCTAAGCTATAACATATTTGAAGGTAGGTGAATGACGATTCACCAATTTCCACCAAGATAAACGAAATGTATTATTAGGTTTTAATTGGATTTGAATCTCCTAGATTCTTTTGAGATTCATTGAACTGTTCAATGGCATGTTTCAATCTTGAGTGTGCCCTTCAGTTTTTGTGACTGGGATGCTGAGGATCACAAAACAAGGTGTGAAGTAACCATGCAAATTACTTGGTAACCTTAAGTGTTTACCCCTCAATCGATGTGCCGGTTAACCACACATGCTCCATCGATACTATGATAAACATTAAGTTACCCTTTGCCTACCTTGTTAAATACGAGTTAGTGTGCCGGTTAACCACACACGCTCTACTAACCAACTTAAACAAAGTGCAAAGTGTAATTTCATGGATTAGCACCTTATTCACATTTTCCTAAGTAACTAAGATTGGGCATTTATAAAAGGTTTAGTTACTTAGTATTTATCATTAATACTTTTAATGAAGGGAGAATTATAGTCCTGTCAAACTCGTTCGGCTAACGACCCTCCATCAGTCAAGGAAGCGGTGGGTGAGAGTGGACACCCATTAAACTACCATTTTATAGGCAGTAACCTTATACCCCCCCCCCCCCCCTTATAGACCGGCGTCGTGAATGAGGCCTACTAACGGTAAGACTGACTTTACTCTTATACATATATATATATATATATATATATATATATATATATATATATATATATATATATATATATATATATATATATATAAATATTATTAACTATAATATTATAAAGTATAAGGGTTGAATTTGAACTTTTAAAATTCTAAGGGCTAACTTGGAATTAAAGTATTCATTAGAGAAAACTTTAAAAATTCCAAAACTTGAGGGCAAGTTTTGAAACTATTCAAAACTAATTAATTCCATAACTTATGTGTTTAAAATAGTTTTAATCCAAAAACTCTTCAAGTTCCATAACTTGAAGACAAGCTATGGAAGACTTTAAACATAATAAAAGAATGTAACTTTTCTTTATTTTATAACTTATGGAATTATTATGGTTACACACTTTATTCTTTAATGAAGTGACTCTTGAACCTCCATAACTTGAGGACAAGTTATGTAGTCATAAATACAATTAATGATGACAATACTCTTCATTTTTTGTAACCATTGCCAACTTTTATAAGTTTTATGAATCTTCAATGTGTCTTTTAATATAACTTGAGGACAAGTTACAAAAACACATTTTAGCATCAACTCTTAGATTAAAATGGATCAAACACATAATCAATTAACTTTTCTATTAATCTAAGCAACTCATCAGAACAAGATAATTCAAATCAAAAAATTTCATGTAATTAGTCTAAACTTTAAACTAATACAAAACATGAATCTATTGACAATTATCTTTGAAATTGGATTAGCATGGACATTACCACATCAAAATCAAGTTTATAAGTCCAAAAACATCTTAGGGTAATGTTCCTAGTCCAATTCCAGCCAAAAAAGTTGAATTTATGTTGTTTGGGGGTCCAACTCGTCGAGTGCATGAACCAACTCGGCGAGTTGGATCGATTTGATCACTTTTTAGGCATGAACTCACCGAGTCTCTGGGTGGACTCCCCGAGTCTGATGATCAGACAGCAACAACTTCCATTTTTTTAAGCAGTTTTGCAAATATAACAAGAAAACAAGCCTAGGCTCTGATACCACTGTTGGGTTTTGAGCATTCTAACACTCCTAAGTGTACATGCAACCCTAAATACCTTGGATCTATGTTTTCTCTATTATACATGCAAATATGAACATCCAAGTTATTATCCTAATCTTGCATACAAAACAATGAATATAACAAGATATAATACATACCTCTTTGATGTAGAATGTCTTCATGAAGCTTGAGTGCCTAGTTCCTCTAGTGCGACACCTCAAATGGTTCAAACAACACCAAATACACTTGGAATAACTTAGAGAGAAACACCACACTTCATGAAAATCGACTAGCCCTATCACTCACTCATAGTGGCCGATTTTCCCAAGAATATGATCTTTATATAGTGTTACAATTAGGGTAAACCCTTAATTGTCATGGCTTTCCATTTCCTTGGATCCATGGGTTCAAATACACCATGGAGCATCCTATGGGTTTTAGCCCAACTTGATAATCCATGGAGCATTAGCCTACTATACAAGTTTGGATGATTCACACAATCAACCCATATATTTAATTATGCTTCTTTTGATCACTTAATTAATTCTAAATTAATTCTTGATCAATACTAATTAAATAATCCTATTAATATATTAGAACTTATAATATATTAAATAATCCTTAAGTGTTATTTTTGTCCTTATAGTCTATCCAAATGCATGATGCCATGCAACCCAAATGGACCATGCCGGGTCGGGTCAAGTCTTACCAATTATAGTTATGGACTTAGACATTAATCCAACAACCTCTTCATAAAGTCTTGATGCATTTCATACGGATACATGTCCTCATAGGACTTTTAGAATTCTTGGTTCATGGTGGCTATCATGATGCAATAGACTTTCATTGCATCACGTTCGTGGGTCTCAAAGACAACCATTTGCTCGTAGCGCACAATCGTGCGAATGTATCTTATCCATTCGCTAAAGTTCGATCCATCAAAGGTCACTTTTTGACAAAGACTCATTAGTGTGAATGAGTTAGCAGTAGCGTTGTTTGCATTAGCCATCTCTTAATAGAAAGGACAAAGTTTGATTAGAACTGAATCCCTAATTAAACACCCAAAATGAAAAATTAGGGCTAGGATCCAACAACATTATTTACATATTAGAAAAGGGATTCTGTAATCCAACACACAAATAATTTGGAGGTAAGTGAATGACTTCACTAATTCTTCACCATGAAAAACATAAGCTTAAGTTTTAAATGTATTAAGAATTCCTAGATTTTCTTGGAGATTCATTGAACTTTTCAATGGCATGTTTAAATCTCAATATGCACCTCTCGTTTGTGACTGGGATGCCGAGGATCACAAAGTGGGTGTGAATAACCATGCAAATCCACATGGTGCCTTCATTTTTACAATCATCTATTCGATGTGTCGGTAAACCACACACGCTCCATCGAACTATGACAAACAATGAATCACCATTTACCACCTTTGCTTAGAACCCATTAGTGAGTCGGAAAACCACACACGCTCCACTAACTTCTTAGCAAGGGTGCAAAGTGTAATTTCATGGGATTGCATCAATTTCACTTTTGCCTAAAGTAACTAGGATTGGGAATTTGTAAAAACGTTTAGTTACTTTATATAGATTCATTGTACTTATTAATGAAGAGAGGATTGCCCTATCCTACCTGTTCGGCTAACGACCCTCCACCAGTCAAGAAAGCGGTGGGTGTGAGTGTACACCCATTAAGCGTCATTTTATAGGCAGCAACCTTATACCCACCTAATAGACCGGCTTCGTGAATGACGCCTACTAACAGTAAGTCTAGCATTTTAATTATACATACATATATATATATATATATATATATATATATATATATATATATATATATATATACACACACTCATATGTATTAAGCTTGTAATAATATAATAGTATAGGGTGTATTTTAAACATTTCAAAATACTAGGGTTTTAATCTTCAATTTAAAATTTTCGAATTTAATACCATTTAAATTAAAATTTTAAATATTAAAACTATTGACTTAATAATTATCTTAAATTAAACTATTAATTTAAATTATCAAATCATAAGGGATTATCTAAATCATGAGGATAATTACCATTTAAATAGTTAACTTATCCTTTAATCCCTCTAAATTTCGAAAACAAGGGGATGGGATAATTCAAAACCTTTAATTATCATATTTAACAATTAAAAGATAATTACAAGATATGGGATTATCCAAATCCCTAAAATTTAGGATCTTATCTTGGGGAAGGAGGCTAATCTCGAAATCTTAGGGTTTTCAAACCCTAGATTTCAAAATCTTGGATTAATGGAAAGGATTCAAAAAACCTTTTCATAATTTTCACAAATTAGGGTTAGGAAACCCTAATCTCGAAATTTCTTGCCCCTAGGGTTTATTGGTTATAAACCCTAATTTGTCAAGTTCATACAATTGTATAATACTAACTGAAAACAAGTTAACCAAAGGCTCTGATACCACTGATGGGTTTTATACAAAAAATCCTATATGAACATGCAACCCTAGATTTGGATCTACGTTTTCACTATTAAATATACAACATTCTGAACACATGAATAAAACCCTAATATGGCCTAATATTTTCGAAATTCACATAAAAGGTTAGATCACATACCTCTTGTTGTTATATTGTAATAACAACTTAAATCTTCAATCCCTAAGTCTTGAAAGCAAGCACCACAAGTGTAGTGCCTCTAATGGCTCACAAACACCACAAGCAATTGGAGATGCTATTGAGAAAGAAGGGGAGAGGTAGAAATCGGCCTAGGGATCTCTTATAAGCAAGTGGATGATTTCTCAAGGCCTAGGTGTAACATCTGGATTCCCAGATATGTTATTTTATTCATTTATTTTGGAGTTTGTAGAGGGACTTAGCGAGTTGGTGCTTAGACTCGCCGAGTAGGGTCGCGGATTCTCATCCGAGTTCATGATCGAACTCGGAGAGTCCATGAGTGGACTCGGCAATACCACACTGCTTAATGAAACCCTAATTTACCGGGTTTGGCACCTATTTAAAGGCCCTTAGGGCCATCATTTGCGGCTACCAAATCCCAGAGAGACCCTAAGAGATCTAGAGCGTTTATGAGGGAGGAGAGGCCACTTTTGATCATTTTGTTGGTGTGATTGCAAAAAGGAGGTGACCAAGGCAAGAGGAGGCTAAAATAGCAGCGGATCTGGTGATTTCAGAGTTCAGAGACTTCATCTTGAGGTATTTATTCAGACCTTCTTCTGTTTTGGTGTTGATTCTTAGATTTAGGGTTTTCTAACCCCTTTAGAGAATGGATATGTGGAGCAATTGGTCCCTTCTCGAGTTTATGCTTTGGATCTGGACTCAAAGAGGTCCAGAGACCTTAACCCTTGGAGCTTTATGGGTTATTTTGGGAGCCATGAACTTAGGAGTTTATTTTTGGGGCTAAATCACCAAGTAGGACCATCTAGATGTTATATGAGTGTCAAGGTCTGAACTTTACGTGATTATCATGCTTGGGAAGGTCAGATCTATGGGTTTAAGGAACAGATCTGACCTTAGGAGTTCAATGGAGTTTTTGCATGGCATGAACTCGCCGAGTCCAAAGATCAGACTCGGCGAGTAGGGTTAGGGTTTCCCGTAAATCACTCAGCGAGTAGACTCACCGAGTTGGGGGAATAACTCAGTGAGTCAGAGAGGGATTAGAGGACTGGAGTTCAAGATGGAACTCGCCGAGTTGATCTTGAGAAACGGTGAGTTGAGTCGGGGTAGCCCCGCGATTCATGCTAGGTGTGACTCGAGTAAGGGGAGGGACTTGACATGCCAAGTGAGAGTAGGGAGTTAGTGGACACGTGTGGACTCGCCGAGTTGCCCAAGTGCACTCGACGATTCAGGTCAAAGTTTGACCGTTGCTTTGGTTGACTTTTAGGGTTTGGTCAACAATGAGGGCCTTTGAGCCAAATGCGGGGTAAAATGGTGTTTTACCCTTCTGAGGGTGCCTAGAGAGGGTTGAGTCTAGTCCTGAGAGTTATATTTATGAGAGTATTACTTTATGTGATTAGGTGGAGGCTAGATCGTATTTCTACCGAGTCAGAGATTTACCGAGACATCTGAGGTGAGTCTTCTCACTATACTTTACCTTGAGTGGTAATTAGAGTCATGTGACAGAGTTACTGTATGCTATTATGTGATGTGTTGCACTGCATTGTGTCTATGTGATTTATGCCATGTGTATATTAGAGTATATCATAGTTAGAACCGGAAGGTTCACAGAGCTAGGACTAGAGGGTCCACAGAGTTAGGGCCCATGGGCCCACAAAGTTATAGCCTCGATTGGCTAGTATGTGTTATGTGTGGTATTTTGGAAAACTCACTAAGCTTTATGCTTATAATGTTATGTGTTATCTGTTTCAAGTACCAGTGATGATCGCGGGAAGGCGTCGACATGATTCGTACACACAAACGGGTTTTTATGTATTTTGATCTTGGGAAATATTTTGTGAAACAAAGCTATGATAAATGGGATTTTGTTAATAAATGTGTTTGGATAAATGTGTTTAAAAATGCAAAAATTTATTTTAAATTTTACGGTGTTACACTAGGGGTCTTTATAGAGAGTTGAGATTACGGTTTCAGTCCTTATCCTTATCTAGTTGCTTGCCCACCAAGCAATCATAAGATAAGCCTTGATAACCCTTATCTCTTGGACCTTTGGACGATTTCAAGGATATCCAATCCCTTGAATTCGTCCATCCTACTACTAGAATAATCATTGCCCTATTTTGTAACTATCACATAATTACAATTCAGTCCCTCTAGTTTAGTTAATTACACTTGATCACAAAATCAATTCCTAATTAATTATTGATCAATATTAATTAAACAAATATGATTTCTCCTTTAATATATTATTCTTATAACATATTAATAAATCATAATAACCTATTTCTCTATTTATTTCTCCAGTCAAGTTGCTTTGGTGAAGGCAACCCAAAAGGACCATGCACAACCTGGTCAAGTACTTATCAAATATGGTTATGGGCTTAGACACTAATCCAACAAAAGCATATTACAGATAAAAGATAACAAGACTCATGTAAATCCTAACTAATGATAAAACAAATGAACAATAATATTCAACTTGGTTCAATTGCATATAAAGGAGATCTATAGCACAAAATGAATACAATCATTACAGGTTTTGTCTACAAAAGGAAATAGAAACATGCAAGTTAATTACATACACATCTAGCCTAAGTAATGTACAAAAAAGCTATGATATACTCGATTATGAATGCAACATTAGATCTTTAAAAAAATAGAAGGGTTTATGTGATCTGTTTGTTAAAGAATCTGATTAATACCCTTAATTAACACATCCTGTTTGCCATATGATACTTTATCATGATCTGAACCATCATTCCAATGTTCTTGAGTGGCATAGATTGTCCAATAAAATATTTTAAATTGAAGATCATCATTCGAGTAAAATCAACAAATTACTACGAATTAACCAACCAATGGCTAAAAATAAAATCACAAACAATGGTTATGACTGTTTTATAGATTGTTATCATAAATCCTAAAACTAGACTAAAAAAGTAAACAAAAGAACTTATCCATCATCAATTTTCTTTTGATAAAATCCAGAACATACATAGAGGAAGCTGTAGATCTGTTTTCCACTTTTATATCAGGAAAAAATAAAAAACGTAAAATAATTGTCTTATGTATATACTTATTCTTATGTATGTGCATATAGTTAATTCTTATTCTTATGCATGTGCATATACATATTCTTATGCATATGCATATACTTATTCTTATTCATATTTATACACCTATTCATATGCATATGCACATTCATATACTAATGAATATGCATATGTCATATTATACATATTCATATGTCATATACTTATTCTTATGCCTATGCATATGGAATGGTTTCCGTTATTGCCCGTAACAAACCTTCATCTAAAATGTTCCTATGTGGTTTATGTGAGGAAAAATATATGTAATCATGTACATGATAATTAACTACTAAAAATATCCATTTTTTATCCTTTTTCTTGCTAATGTGTTCTGTTTTTAGTAGTGTAACACTTCATCAATCAAACACATAAGATATTTTTTAAAGTTTACTTCAAATTAAAAGATTTCCAATCACCGTACAATGATTTAGAAATTAGGTTTTTATGAAACAAATAGGAAAAAAAAAGCAATACAACAACCAAATACATAAGATTTTTTTAAAAGTTTACTTGAAATCAATAAGTTTTCAATCTTGCGTACGTTCAATCGCTTCAAAGAAAATTATATAACTCTTGTTTGTGTGCCTTTTGTTAGTTGCACACAAGTAAAAAATCACCATTTTAGAGTTTACATTTTTTTTTCTTTTTTGCTCCTTGTATCTACGTGATCATCATAATTAATAATAAAAGTCATTGTTGTGCATTAAAGCCTTCTAAACCTCTTTACACAAACACATAAACGCATTGATATTTTGGCTTTGTAGGCACAAAAGTCATAATAAGAAAAAATAATGCATTAATCAAATGCATAAGATTTATTTTATGTTTACTGCAAATTAGTAAGTTTTAAATCTATTTAATCGAACGTTAGTAATTAGTTTGTTGGTTATTTTCTTTAATTGTGAAGAACGAAAGAAATTCATAAAAGCAAATCAACCGACACATGGTATTCCATGGCTCATTGGTTCGCTCCTTCAATGGAGTTCGTCATTGATCCACTCCCTCTCTCTCTCTCTTATATATATATATATATATATATATATATATATATATATATATATATATATATATATATATATATATATAAAAGTACACCCATTGCTCTAGAATCTAAGGAAAGTGGATTTGGAGGGGAAGTTTAGGAATTATGTTTGTTTTTTATTTTTTGAATTCTAATGATTTTTTTAACCAATTTTTTGGGATTTTAGAGAGCGTGTGTAAAAATCTCAGTGCATGTCTTTATAGGTATTATGTTATCCCTCATTTAGACTTAATTGTTGCAAAGCTTCTTTCCAAAGGAATTCCCTTGATCTCTATCCTCTCTTTTCATGAAAACTAGACCTGGCAATTTGAGATACGAATACACGAATATCAAAGAGACACGACCCGACATGAATACATCTTGAAAATTGAGATACAATTATTTCTTATCGTGTAATCGTATCGTATTAAATTCGTGGCTGACACATTTTCATGATACGAATACTAGAATTGACAGGTCTAATGCAAACTTCCCCGACTCACCCATTCAACCACCCATCCCCCAACACTCCTAGGTATACCATCGCTCCTACCTCTCGATAGTACCCTCTCTCCCTATACTCAAATTCGAACAATCGCTTTTTCACCAAATCAAAGTTTTTTGAAGATCATATTTGATTTCTTTAAGATATGATCCTTTATTTACCATTTCATTTTTTGGAAGTTAGGGATATACTCAAGTTGTGGTGGGTTTTTCTTTATCTCCTTTAAATTGAACTGTTTCTTTTTCAATTGAAGTGAATTTTTTGTTTTACCCTAAAAATCTCGATCTTTTTTTGTGATTTCTTAAATGGATTTTCCTGGATTGAAGTATTAGGTTTGGTAGTGCGAGTTATTTTGTCCTTCGTTTCTCTTCCCCGATTTTGTGCAATAAGAATGAAGTCGCCGCCCATTCCTTCTGCGTCGCTGCTGATATCGTACGTCAGGTTATCGCTACTAATAAACTTATCCAACATCGGATGCCACCGCCTGCTTGCCTTAATGAAGCCACCTTCTGCTTCCCAACAAAATGTGTCTATCTCTCCTTGTTGATAAGGTAAATGTTATAGTTACATATTGCGCTTTCACTCTTTTTCCTCTTAATAAATAATAATGAAAATTGAATTGTCTTCTTTGGTCCTTCTTCTCTCATCTCTCATTCTCTTATTCTTTCTTTGTTTGTTTAACGAGGGTTCTTAACTCTTCTATTTCTTCATCCATTTGTCTGCAATACACAAACCCTAAAAAATGAATTAATTTGTATGGTATTCTCCGGTAGCCTTAACGGTTCTCACACTCCTTTTGTGGTTTCACTTTACACTTGAGGAGGTTTTCGTCTTTTTGTTGAAATAATAAGTTGTCTCGATACAGAATATACTATTATTTGAGACTATCCCGATAGACAATATACTATCATTGGAGACTGTCTCGATAGATAATATACTATTATTAAATTCTTTAAGATATGAACTTTTTATTTTCCATGTTTTTCTGTTAAAATAATAAGTTGAACTTACAATTATTTATGTTTATTAGGGTTAGTATAGTGACTGATTATGTGGCAATTATGGAAGTTACAATTATATGACAGTTACGTCAGCTATAGTTATATCTACAATAAAATAAAGGGGTGTGATGGTTGGGCTGAAGAGTCACGTTTAGTTTCTATATATACATATGTAAAATGTTGTTCTTGGTGTTTTAATAAGAAAACTTTATGTTGTTATTACAAGAACTCACATTCTTCATAAATTTCTTGCATCAATCTCTCCTACAAATTCTTTGTTTTCTTTGGTTTGCTTCCAAAACTTTTACAAAGAAACAAAAAAAAATCACAATAAATTATAAAAAAGTACTTCGAGTCATGAATCCTAAAAAGATATGGTTATAAAAAAAATGTTTAAAATTTTCCATTAAATTAACAGCTTTAGCCTTATTGGTTTCTTATTTGATTGTAGATTATGGTAGGTAGATGTGTTCTTATCAAAAATGATCGTAGGGTTTAATGATGCGACCATACGATTCTCATTCTCTTTTCGGTTTTTCTTCAATTTTCGCTATTCATTATTTGTTCTCTATCTACTACCAACCACCATAAATCTCACTTCTTTCTTCATATTTCTTTCCTAGGGTTTCATATGAAGACAAAAACTTTAAATATGAACCAGGTGAAGCGGGTTTCAGATGCTCAATCGCTTACTGCTCTCTCGACATTTATAGGTGTTTGTTTCTATGCTTGTTTGCTTGAAAATATTATGTTCAAAATTCGTCTTTTACATGTTGTTGAAATGCTTGAGAGAAGAAGGTCAAGTTTTTATGACCTTCCTTTCAAATTATTGATTGCTTATTCGTAATTAGCTATTTAGTTGCATCATAGGATGAAACAGAGAGGAAGGCTCATGAAGAAGCAACTCTTAATTTGATGAAGATGTCACCAAACCAAATGACTAGTTTGAAGAGGCTTTACATAGGTAAATTTCACTCATTCTTCACAATTCTTTCATTAGTTTATGGTTAATTTACCATTTTTCCTTTCATAATTCAATTAACTTTTTGAACCTACATATCACACCACCGAACCAGAATGGTGAAAACGTCTGGGGGTCAGCTGACTTCATCTTGTAATATCATCACAATGTAAATAATTGAATCAAGACAACATCATCATCACACATACAATAATACAACCATCATTGTTTACATAAGTGTATTGGATTACAAATTACATTCCAAAATAATAAGTGTATGATGGTAATGAAAATACAACAAAATCCACGTGTTCTTGATGACCAACCCGCTTAGCGATTTCCTGAAAATACAAGTTATTTTGAAAACATCATCAGCCTGTTTGTATTAAAGTTTTGTATCACATTGTAAATGCCAGAAAATCCAATATTTTCTGTAAAAATTATTAGAAAGTTTTGTGTCAAATCTTGAATTAAAGTATGCGTGTTTCTTTTTTGAAAATGTATAAAGAGAGTATTCCAGAAAATCCTATATTTTCTGTTGTAAGTAGAAGATAATGTATAATGTAAACTTCCCAGAAAATCCAATATTTTCTGCTTGTAAAAGTGTTGTGGTCTTAAGACTGTAAGACCGTAAAATGGTGTTTGTATAGTTTCATAACTGCAGAAATATATATGTATTCTGTAAATTTTATAGTGGGGTTAATCTCTATGTGAGTCGTTATAATCATGCTTGATATAACCGATCTGGATGTCATGACATTTTTCAGGCGTCGACTTGTTTAAGGTAAGACATTTGTCACCCTAGATTGGCCTAGTCTAGCTGTAGTGAACAACTCAGGTGCGGGGTTGTCAACCCTGTATATATCTATACACAAACTCTCGCTCTCTGGTTATAACTATAGGACTTAAGGTTGTACACTAGGTAGGTACGAATGAAAGAACGTCTCATAAGAACTTTAACTAAATTTATGCGAGCAGTGTATCACATTTGTTTTAAAATAATTTTTGAGTATGCATTTGATTATAAAACATTAGTGATGAAAATACTATTTGTTTTTATCAAAGTGTTAAGTGTTGTTCGTTATTGGCCTGATTAACATAAAATGTGTCGAGAGGCCCAATAAGAAAACGAATGGGCATATAAGGCCCACAAACATGAAATGAGTATGCCCAATCCAATAAGCATGTAAATGGGTCACTAAGGCCCAATAAAAATTAAATGTGTATACATGGCCCAATAAATATGTAAATTGGTCACTACAGCCCAATAAACATGAAATTTGTATACAGGGCCCAATAGAAGTGAAAATGATGTAATTAGCCCGTTTGTTACTATAATGCATTGTTTTAGCTCAATTTTCACTAAAATGGCATAAAAGGCGTAAGTTTGTTGAAAATGACATTCTTGGCTCATTAAGCCAAGAATTTAAATTATAGACCCATTTTTTTTGTTAAAAATGACACTTTAGGCCCATTAAGACCGAAATCTTACATTTAAAGCCCATTTTTGGTAAAAATGACATTTTCAACTCACTTTTAATAGAAAGAACATTTTCGGACCAATTTTAATGGAAATGACATTTTCGGCCCAAATATATTGGAAATAACAATTTCGGCCAAAATTTAATAAAAATGATATTTTCGGCCCAAATATATTAGAAATAACATTTCCGGCCTAAATTTAATGGAAATGACATTTTAAGTCCACAAAGGCCACAATTTACGTTTTAGGACCATGAAAACCGTGAAGGCCCAAATAGAAGCCTATTTTGGGAAAATTAACACTTTTGGCCCATTTAAGACCGTGAATATCATAAAGATCCATTTATATCTAGAAATGACTTTTTTGGTCCTCTCAAAACCGTGAATTAACATAAAGGCTTCACTTTTTGTTTATTTGTCACATATGACCCCTCATACAGTTTTTAGTTAGTTTTCAAGTATTTCTTAACATGCTTAATCCTTTTCAACTTCATAGTAAGTTACATAATGTGTTTTAGTTTACAAACATCACCAAGTTTTTGTAGATCTTTCGAGATTTAAGAAGGTTTAACATATCTTCATAGCATAATCATAACATATAAATACTTAGATCTGACACAAATACTTAGATCTGACACGCATAAATACTTAGATCTGACACAAAAGCAACTTGTATTCTCCCCCCAAAAATATATTAAAACCGAAAACAAGGGGGTATGAACTCACCTTGGGTGACGAATTCATTTTTTGATGAAGAAATGAAAAGGAATGGAGGTGTTTTTGGTCTAGATTTCTCCTTTGATGAGATTTTCGTACTTAGGAAGTTCTAAGAAGCAAGAAGAACGAAATGGAGTGTTATAAGTGATAAGTTCAACATAAAAATGATGTTAAACTTCTTGAATAGAAGTAGCTTACCAAGAATGAATGAGCTTTGATGAAGTATCCTTGAACACACACATAAGCACACACAAATTTTGAAGAGGAAGAATGAATGAGTTCTTTGTAGATTTAGAGAGAAATGAGAGTTTGAATTTGAGATGAAATGTGAGTGGTGGTGAAGGGTTTCGGCTAACGATAAGAAGAGAAAAAGAGTGGGAGATTAAGTGGTTTTTACATGATGGTTTAGTGTCTAGAAACATGAGAATTTCTTGCTTGGATTACCACTAAACATTTGTGAGGCATCACCAATTTAAATTTATTAAATATCACTTTTTTTGTACATACATATATACAACCGAGAATAAGGATGAAGGGAGGAAAGAAAGAATAAACATTGAGCTTAATTTAAATAGAAACAAAAAATGTATGGCCCGACAAGAAAATTTTCGGCCCATTGGGTTCACATATGTGTGTTTACGGCCTAAGAAGATAAAAGGAATGGGTTTTCGGCCCATTGTAATTAATTAAATGGTTTTCTGCCCAATAAGGCCCATGAAGACAAAATGAGTAATTTTTATCCCAATAAGGCCCATGAAGAGTCTTATGGCCCAAAATTCTATTTTTTAATGAATATGAGTCTAACTAGGGCCCAAATGTATATTCTTAGCACAAAATAATCAATTTGATGGTTTATTGACCCATTAGGCCCAATAAGAGAGTCTTGGTCCAACAACAGGTTTGAACTGGGAAGTTAGGTTACAAACCTAAAGTCGAATATATGTAGCATATGGAATTAGGTTTAGGGCTACACGAGTGAGTTTACATTCGAATTGTTATTGTTGAATGAATAACATGCATAACTTTAAACTTATAGTTACTAGATACATAAGGAGTTAATTATACACAGAAAAAATTTCCTAGCCCAAAATGCTAGATGTGACATCATCCCCCCGTTGGAGGGAATTTCATCCTGAAAATCTGTTGAGAGTTATTCTTAGGAACAAGAGAAAAGATGAGGGTACTTTTGCATCATTTGATCTTCGCGTTCCCATGTGAATTTCGATACATGCTTAGCATTCCATCGAACCTTCACAATCGGAATGCAGCTTTGTTTCGTACGCTTCACTTCCCTATCCATTTTTCAACTGGTTCTTCGACGAACAAGAGATTCTCATTCACTTCAATTTCATCCAAGGGGACAACGAGGGTTTCATCTAATAAGCACTTTTTTAGATTCAACACGTGGAACACGAGGTTTACATTGCTGAGCTCCGCAGGTGGCTGTAGCTTATATGTCACCAGACCAATCCGGGGAAGAATCTCAAATGGTTCAATGTATCGTGGATTTGGTTTTCCCAACTTTCCAAATCAGATCATTCCATTCCAGCAAGAGACCTTTAATAACACTCGATCTTTGACTTGAAATTCCAGAGGCTTTCGCCGTTTGTCAGCATAACTCTTTTGTCAGTCTCGCGATACTTGGAGTCGTGCCATGATTTGAACTATTTTCTCTGTTGTTTCCTGAATGATTTTAGGTCCTATAAGAGTGCTATTTGGTGTTTGCCTTCATGCCAACTGAGTGTCTCCCACCTCAGCCTAGCAAAGAGGTGACATGCATTTCCTGCCATACAAAGCTTCAATGGCAAGTGGGTATCCCATGATTTGTCATAATCAATCACACAGGCTCGGAGCATGTCTTCTAGCGTATGAATGGTTCACTCACTTTGTCCATCAGTCTGGGGGTGGTAAGCAGTGCCCATGTCTAGTTGTGTTCCTAATGCTTTCTGGAGCGACTGCCAAAATCGAGAAGTAAATCAACTATCTCGATCGAAGATAATAGAAATCAGCACCCCATGTAATCTCACCATTTCTTTTATGTAGATTTGCATTAGATTCTCCATTTTATATGACTCTTTTATTGGTAGTAAATGAGTGGATTTGGTTAACTGATCGAGAATCACCCAGATAGCGTCCACTCTATCTGTTGTCTTGGGTAATTTGGTTATGAAATCCATGGTAATCCTTTCCCACTTCCACTCGGGTATTACTGGCTGTTGTAAAAATCCTGAGGGCTTCTGATATTCCACTCTCACTTTGGCACAAGTGAGACACTTGCCCACATAAGTGGCAATCTCTACTTTCATGTTCGGCCACCAATGATGTTGTTTAATGTCCAGGTACATTTTATCGAAACTTGGATGGATAGAGTATCGTGTTTTGTGCGCTTTGTTTATGACTACATCCCTGAATCCTCCAAATTGTGGGACCCAGATACATTCCGTGAAGTAGTAAGATCCGTTTTCTTTGACTTCAAGATTCTTATCCATTCCATGCAGTGCTTCATTCTCGAAATTCTACGGCTTCGATGCCTCCAATTGAGCTTCCTTGATTTGTGAAGCTAGATGGGACTGGATGGTTATTGTTGGTGTTTTCACTCTGCATCCTGAGTATTCCTTCCAACTCAAGGCATCGACCACCACGTTAGCCTTGCCTTGGTGGTACTTGATCTCGTATTCATAATCATTTAGCAGCTCGACCCACATTTGATGCCTCATGTTTAGCTCATTTTGATTTAGAATATGTTTGAGGATTTTGTGGTCCGTGAAGATGGTGCACTTTGTACCATAAAGGTAGTGCCTCCAAATTTTTAGGGCGAAGACCACAACTCCCAGCTCGAGATCATGGGTGGTGTAATTTACCTCGTGTGTCTTCAATTGTCTGGATGCATAAGTTATCACTTTTCCGCATTGCATAAGAACACAGCGTAACCCCTAATTTGAAGTGTCACAGTATACTACGAAGTCTTCGGTTCCCTCTAGCAAGGATAATACCGAGCACTACAGAGGGCTTGCTTCAGGGTTTGAAAGGCAGTTTCTTGTTTGTCAGTCCAATTGAAGTGTACGCCCTTTTAGGTTAGAGTGGTGAGGGGCTTGGAAATCTTGGAGAAGTTTTGAATAAACCTTCGGTAGTAGCCTGCAAGGCCCAAGAATTGCCTAATTTTTGTTGGCATTTTCAGGATCGTCCAACCTTCAATAACTTTGATCTTGGAAGGATCCACATGAAATCCTTCCTCACTGACTACATGACCCATGAAATTCAAACTGCAAATTCAGAACTCGCATTTGGAGAGTTTTGCATATAGCTTTTCAGCTCTAAGAGTTTCCAAGATCTAGCGTAGATGTTGACCGTGCTCCTCCTTACTTCGAGAGTATATGAGTATGTCATTAATGAATACGATTACAAAATTACCGAGAATGGGCGGCAGACTCGATTCATGAGTTCCATAAATGTTGAGGGAGAATTTGTCTGACCAAAAGGCATAACAACGAATTTGTAATGTCATATCGGGTTCGGAAAGCAGTTATGGGGGTATCTTCTTCCCGAACTCGCAACTGATGATAATCAGACCTTAGATCTATTTTATAAAAATAACTGGCTCCTTGAAGCTGGTCAAATAGATCATCAATCCGAGGGAGTGTATATCGATTTTTGATGGTGAGTTTGTTCAACTCCCGATAGTCAATGCGCATTCTTAAGGATTCATCCTTTTTTTTTACAAACAAGATCGGGGATCCCCAGGGTGAGAAGTTCGGCCTGATGAATCCTTTGTCTAAGAGTTCGCTTAATTGACTTGATAACTCCTGCCTTTTGACAGGAGCTAACCTGTAGGGTGATTTGGCAATTGATGTTGCTCTCGGTATTAGGTCAATTCGAAATTGGACCTGTCTTTCTGGGGGAATTCCCGGAAGGTCTTCAGGAAATACATCCGGAAAGTCACATGCCACTGGGATATCTTTGATGTTTATTTCCTCTTTTGTTTTATCCACAACGTGGGCTAGGAAGGCATAATTTTTATTGTTTAGGCATTTTTTTCCTTGATGCACTAGATAAGATGGAGATTAGCGCTAGGTTTATCATCGTAGATTATTAGGGTTTTGTGGTTAGGGAGATGAAGGAGAACAACCTTCTCGTGGCACATAATATCAGCATGTTGGGGGCTTAACCAATCCATGTCGATTATCACATAAAAACTCCTAATATTAACTGGCATCAAATCTATTTGAAATGAGTGGTTGTTTAATGTTAACGTGCATCCTACGTAAACTTCTTTGGTTGTTTCGGTTTTCCCATTAGCCATCTCCACCGTGAAAGCTTTGCTTACCTTTTGGGGTTGTTGTTTTAGTAAGTGTTTTAATTTAGTACTCACAAAACTCTGCTCAGCCCCGCTATCAAATAGGATGCATGCGCAAGTGTTGTTAAGGGGAAACGTACCAGTAACAATCGTTGGGTCTTGAACTGCCTCTCCTTGACCCAATGTTAGGATCCTGTCTGATCCTCCTACTCCTTGGTTGTTAGATTTGGGGAAATTTCACCTAAAACGGCTAGTTCCTCCACATCCATAACAATTATGACTAGCCCCAGCGTTATTGTTGTTGTTGTTGTTGTTTGGCTGTTGGTTCTGTTGGGATTGACATCTGCAGTACCGGGCGATGTGCCCCTTACGGTTGCAGTTGGTACACTGGATTTCTCTGCACTTGCCATTGTGGTGGTAGTTGCATTTGTTACATTTTGGTAATGCTCCTGAGTATGGTCTGGTAATAGTTTGCGCAGATGAGGTTGGAGCAGTTGGGGCTGGCGCAACTTGAGCAGTAACAGCGTGGACTGCTACAATTTGCTGCTTTTTAGAGGATCCCTAGTTCTGCACCCCTTTCGTTTGTTCTCCACATTCTTATTGTTATTCCCTTCCTTCTTGGTCTCATTTTCAGCATTTTAGGTACTCTTCTTGTTGCCATGATCGTAAAGCTTCTGAGCTAGCCTTTTCGCACTGTCAAAAGTCTCAGGGTTTGCTACAATCATGTTTCCTTAGATTGGGGACGTTAATCCCTAAATGAACCGCTCAATCTTATTTCCCTCCGAAGTGATCATACCCGGGCACAAAAGGGCTAGTTCACTGAATCTTGAGATGTATGCCTCGATGTCTGAGTTTTGCACTGTGAGGCTCCATAACTCTTGTTCTAGTTTCTACACTTCCCCACGGGGACAGTATTATTCCATCAACATCTCTTTAAGTTCTCCCCAAGGTATAGCGTTTATGACTAGCAAAGTCATGGCCTTCACATGACCATTCCACCAGGATAGGGCTTGGTCAACAAATGTGTAGGCTGTGAACATCACCTTGTTTTCCTCCGAACATTTGCAGATTTCAAAGACAGAATCGGTCTTTTCAATCCAGAGCTTCAAGGCTATCACGCCATTGGTTCCATTGAATGTTCGAGGTTTAGCATTTGAGAAATCTTTGTAGGTGCAGACTTTTGTAGGCCCTTGGTTCATTCCTTGGTTTGAGCTCCCAATTCCTTGACTATTACCGCCACCATTGTTTCCATTATAAATATACACCAATGTTGCGGTGACCGCAGCTGATACTGTTGTCTGGAATGCAGTAGAGTTCACCTCCGGTGAAAGCGGCGGTGGTGGTGGTGTCATGTTGTTGTTTCGGCGTATCGGTCTTTGAGGCATCTTCTATCATGGAATAGAAAGATGGTGAGTACATAATAGTTTTTGGTTTCGAGTTCCTTTGGCATATAGTGGTTTTGTGGTTCGGTTGTGAATATAAGTGAATTCATACAATATCATGAAACAAGGATAATATAACACATAGCAGATAACAACATCACAAATAAAACATAGAAGCCTTTCATTAATAACAAACTTTGTGGTACAATGCATAAAAATTCACCTTTCTAAGGCGTACAGTACATAGAGAAAATAATAAAAACAAATTTGTCAGCATAACGACTCTATGAGTAGTGTAGCCACTTAATCATAGAGTCGATCCTACATATAATAGTTCATGAGAAGAGATAGTCCTATCAATATGGGTGATGAAGAGAGAAAATCCTAGTCACGACGTACGGCATCTAGTGGTGCTGATGATGAGGTGAATGCACCCTGGAGTCTGGCCAAATGATGCTCAGTGGCACGTTGTAACATCCGGACTTCCAGGTATATTATTTATTTATTTATTTATTTATTATCTATTAAGCTGCTCGATGAGTCGGTGCTCCAACTCATCGAGTAGAGTCGCGACGTGCCACGTAGGGTTAATTGCCTACTCGATGAGTCCGAGAGCCAACTCGCCGAGTGGATGTTGGGATGAGAAACCCTAAATCCCCGGGTTTGGGGCCTATTTGAAGGCATTTATAGCCTCATTGGCGGCTACACTTCTCTGAGAAAAACCCTTATCGCCCTTTGAGCTTTTAGAGAGAGTGTGTGAGCTAACTTTAAGCATTTTGGTGTATCTTTGGAAGAGAGGAGGAGGTTTTCAAGCAAGGAGCAAGAGGAGGCTATTAGATCTGTTGTTATTCAGCTAGGAGCTCCTGTTAAAGGTATAAAGTTCGAACCTTTCTCATTTGTTTGGTAGATCTCAAGTTTTTGGAGATTAGGGCTTCTTTTCTATATATTATTGGGACTTTGATGATTGTAAGTTCATGTGGAGGTTTAGACTTCAGATCTGGACCTTGTGAGGTCCCTAGCATCCAAAGGTCCCTACTTTATTCAGCCTTAGTGGAACTCTTGAGTGAAAAACCCATATTAGAGCATGTTCTTGGCATTTCATGCCCAAAGTGCCATGCATGAACGTAAAGCCTCTGACCTTACGTGATAAATGAGCCCTAAGAGTGTATATCTAGAGTTTGGGCAAGTCTTCTGCCTTAAAATCGTCTGGCTAAGGAAAGAGTCTGAATGGACTCTGTCACACCCCCAAACCAGAACGGCGGAAACGTTTGGGGGCGAAGGACGTCATGTCAAGTATCATAACAATTGAATAGTAAAGAAAGTACACACCACCATAATATAAATATATTTGAAAAGTTTACATGATTGTATGTGTTACATGTTTGCAAAAGAAATCAAATACAATATGGTGACCCAAAATATGTTACTAACGCCAACGCGTTAGTCTTCAAAATTAGTTGCTACCTGGTTTAGCGGTTTCCTGAGAATACAAGTTATTTCAAAGAAAAAGTGTCAACATTTAAGTTGGTGAGTTCATAAGTAGTGTTTTGAGGAAATGTATGTCATTCGAAAGTGCGTGTGTGTTTTCCTGGAAAATCCAATATTTTCTTATAAAAGTATGAAATGCATGAGAATACTTGTTGTATAAATTGTATGTATCTAAACCAGGAAAATCCCTTATTTTCCTAAAAGTGAAATGCAGTCTCAAATGACCAAGACAGTAAGCTGTAAGCAACTATGACATGCTCAAAAGAATGATGCTGTAAATCGTTATTGTACAAAATGAATGTATATGAACAAGGAAAATCCTATATTTTCCTAAATGTGAAATGCAGTCTCAAATTACCAAGACTGTAACCTGTAAGCAATTATGACATGCTAAAAAGAATATGTATAGTTTTATTGTTAAGTAAAACTAGTTGTGGAAGTGTTTATCCTGAGTTTTTGAGTATGCTGATAATACCTTAGAATATAGTTATTACCCCCCAAGCATGATTGAGTTATGTATTACTACGTGCTTGAGTCATTGTTTTTGCGTGTTGTGAGTTCCTCATAACCATACTAGACACAATACCTATGTTGACATTTGTCACCCCTAATGACGGACTGTAGCTAACAGTCAAGGTGCGGAGTTGTCAGCCCCGTATAGATCTATACACACTTGTCACGCTCTCCCTCCAAGAGACTCTGGTTATAGGTGGGGACTTTCGTTTGGTACAAACAAAGCCATATGGCATCACATGATTGCTAACAACGATTTCACGAGTAATATGATGAAAAATCGCTTGTATGAAATGATTTCGTTTTCTACTATGTTACAAAGACGTGATGATGAGTTGAGTTTTCTTGTAAAAGCATCATGTTATAGTCAAAATGGTTGCCCTTGATATGATGTAGTATGCAAACGTATAAATAAAACATATTTCTATTTATAAAACATATTGTATCCCAAGAGGGTAAAGTTGTGTTGTGAGGTATTTTGCATGATAATAACTTCATAAGATAGTTAAAACAACAGTATGAAAAGTATAGCAAAAGATCGATGTTTCACATGATTTTAGTAGTGTGTTTACTTGTATTCCCCCCTTTAAAAGTGTATAAAAGCATTTACAAAACATTTGAAAACGTAGTTATAGGGGTATGAACTCACCTGATTGATTGAAGAAAGCGAGATGAAAATCGAGTAGAACTTCGACACAGAAAAGTTGATTTTCTCGAGATTCTCAGGAATCTCGAAAATCCCAGGAATCTCGGGAATGCGAAACCTTCCTTCGGGACTTGAGGGTGAAAATCGGGGCTTTGGGAGGGTCTCGGGGGCTTAAACGCAGAGTTTCGGCGCGAGAAAGAAGGGAACTGAGCAATGAAAATTGGAGCCCTTGAAATCTATTTATAGGGGCATTTTTGGTGTGCCACGTCGTGGCTAAGGCTGGCCACGTCGTGGGGAGAAAGTCTTATCCTCTTCCATTGATTGGACGCCATCAGTCACTTGCCGGGTCGCGGAAAAACTGTGCCACGTTGTGGCAAACCTGACAGCCTCGGATTTCGGGCCTCGAACTTGTAAAATCCGTAACTTTCGCATACGAGCTCCGTTTTTTATGTTCTTTATATGCATGTGTAGATGAAAATATGCTCTACAACTCTCGTTTAGACTTCATTGGCTAATTTTGATTTATTTTTAATTATTTATTTTTAACAGGCCGGGACACGAAAATTTCGTTAAAAATCCATTACTTCTTCATCCGATGTCCGTTTTCTTCAGACTTTTCATCGTTGCACTACTATTGTTGAGACCTTTGATTTTCATTTAGGTTGTTTTGGCCAAAAGTCTCTCGATCTCTATTTCGAGTTTTTAGCTGTCTACTGCTATATCCGGATCTTGGAAAAATCATAACTTCTTCATACGAAGTCAGATTTGGACGTTCTTTTTATGTACGCTCGCGGTTTAATGTTATCTACAACTTCCATTTAGATATTTAAGGCTAAAAACTATTGTATCGAAACTTCGCGTTTTTTGTTTAGTCGGTGTTGCCGGTTTTGTCGGGAATTTTAGAATGGTTATAACTTCCTCGTTATAACTCGGATTCTTGTGTTCTTTATATGTATGAAAACCTTGTTATGATTACTACCACTTGATTTAACCCAACTAGGATTTTAGTAAAGTTATATTTTGACCTAAATTTGACTGGTTTTACATTACATTATCTCTAAATATCGGGTTGTCACAGACTCACTGAGTGCAGGAGCCGACTCGACGAGCTGGTTAGGGTTTGTCCTGATGAGCTATCAATACTATTACTCGGTGAGTTAGGGGTTAACTGGACGAGCTGGACCATCACAAGGACCTCTGGGTAGCGACTGGATGCGACGAGTCATATGAGTGCACTTGGCGAGTTAGGTCAAACTGGTATTGTTGACTTAAGTTGACTTCTGTAGACTTTAAGGTTTTGCCAACAGAAGTAATGGAGACGTGGAAGGGTAAAATGGTCTTTTTACCCATTCCAAGAGTTAGAAAGAGAGTAAGAGAAACTTTTGGATTATTTGAGTTAGAGTAGGGTATTGATTAGAGACGCTTATCTAATGTGTTAGGCGGAAGCTAGTTCGGGATTTCCGAGTACGCGACTGTTACTTGCTAGTTTTCGAGGTGAGTCTTGTCACTATACTTTACCTAGAGTGGTAATTATGTGTGACCAGAGGGTCTTATGTGTTGGTTTTTGAGCATTCTAACACTCCTATGGTGTACATGCAACCCTATAAACCTTGGATCTATTTTTTCTCTATTATACATGCAAATAAGAACTTTCCAAGGCTTTAATACTAACTAGCATATTATGAAGATCTCATACTACAAATTACTAGTTAGATGACATACCTTTTGATGTATCTTGATGTCTTAAAGCTTTAAGAGCTTAGCCCCAATAGTGTGGAAGCCTCAAGTGGAATCACAAATCACCAAAACACCTTGGAAGACTTTAGAGAATATGGATACTTGGTTCTCACTAGTGAAATCAGCTAGCCCTTCATAGTGTACCCACACTAGTGCCAATTTCACCAACCAATGACATCTTTATATAGTATGGAGACTAGGGTTAAACCCATGACCTTTCATTTCATATGATCCATGGGTTAAACACTCCATGGACTATCCATGAAAGCTTAGCCAACCTAAATGAACTTGGCCCATTCCATATATATAAGAGTCCATATTTAATTAGTTCATTTTGATCACTTAATTAATTCTAAATTAATTCTTGATCAATACTAATTAAATAATATGATTCCATATTAATATATTAGAACTTATAATATATTAATATTAATTATAAATATACTATTCTCAAAAGACTATCCATATAAATTGTGTTGGTGAAGTGCAACCCAAATGGAGCATGCCGGGTCGGGTCAAGTACATACCAAATATAGTTATGGACTTAGACATTAATCCAACAGTCTCCCACTTGGATAAGTCTAAAACTATTATTGAGTATGACTTCAAAACCTAACTGGCAATCGTAGCTCTTAAACCCGTTGTCAAACTCTGATCTTGTCAACGAACTTGTCCATTAGATAAGGGATCATATATTCCTCCATTCTAGATATCATATGGACTGAGACATGGATTATAATCATTCTCTCTGTCTATTTTTTGTTTCCCGATTTCTGATTCATGACAACTGACTAATTGAACAAATCAAATCAGTCCTGGCTTGGCCAAGCACTCACATGTGTCATCATTAAATCATCGAGGGGCTCACATATATCGCTTTTATCCCGATGGTAAAAGGAATGGATAAACTTCGACTCACATGGCATGTTCTACTACTTGTTGAATCATAGACAAAGGCACGTTTTATAACACCGAGTTACCGAGTGCGTTTTCGTGCAATCAATGTACAACCAACTCATAGTACCAACTCATATCTCTAGGTTTGAAGAATATAAGATATTATCGTCTCATCATCACTCGTGATAAAATCCATGAAGTGATTCCAATGAGCGCGGGTTGAATCCAATACTCAAAACTTATGAGCACTCATGAGTGTTGTAGCCCTTTGTCCAACACCTTAGACCTCTACAAGCCAACCCATGACAATCTTGACTCATATCTACTTCCAACATATGACCGACTGTGGATGGTTTGAATAACTTAGTCATTCTGGAAGAATAACCTAGTTTATTCTAGAAGTCAAAACATGCAAAATGAAACACAATAATAATTGAATCCAATATGGTATCAAAACCTATGAACATAAATAAAACACCTTTTATTTATCACCATATGATTACACATTATTCATTGTATACTGTTTCAGCTATCAACTTTATTCTTGAATTTAAAACAATAGTTATCCCATGCTCCATGCATGTACACTATGTTTTCTAAACACTAGTCATGTCATACACCAAGTATGCATACTATGTTTGTCTATGATCTTTACTTTGTGAACTAGATCAACTGAACATAACTCCAATGATCCTCTTTTCACAATCCCAAATCCTTACTGCAAATGCAAGAATTCCAAATTCATGCGATTTACTGAAATATGTTAGATTCTAAACTTATATGCATTGATCCTCTTGTAATGATTATGCACGAAGTCAGAAAGACTTAACAACAACCATTACAGAGCATTCCAAGGAGATCAGCTCCTTAGAAACATCCTTCTTGCATTAAGTTTCCTAATCTTAAACAGATTGAAAAATTCTAACTTTGAAACATTTCTAGATTCCATTTTGACTGTCACTTCTGAACAAGAGCTACCTCCTTACAGATTATGTCAATATGGTCCTTCCAGAATTATCACTATACTTCCAACTGTCCTTGAGCACCCAATCTTTGGTAAACCTTAGATTGACCTCGACAATTGTTTAATCCTTTTAGTCATATCCAATTCTAGACCTTTTCCCTTCTTAATGCCCCAGGCATTTGGAAAATTTTAGAACGGATGAATATAGCACATGTTATCGATCCTATATCCGAAGCATATGGGACACGATTCATGATGTCTCACATAAAGACTACATCAGTCTTTTTCTATACTATTTCCATTTCAATTTGCCAAGTTCTCATAATTTAGATTATGAAAAGGGATGCCGTAATCATAATCGAATTTAAGAACGCAAATAATGGACCCATATAAAGAATTTCCTTATGTTGAGCCATTCCAACATGAAATTCATATATATATATATATATATATATATATATATATATATATATATATATATATATATATATATATATATCCTTGACTAAATACGATTAAAACCTCACGATCTAAGCTTATAGATTTGAGATGAAGTATAATTTCCTCTCCCTTAATTATAGCAAAAAACCTCTTTCCCAATTGAAACTTGTGTTTTCTATAATTAACATTGATAACTTGCAACTTTTATCATAATTATCATGCTCCTACTAACATGAAGATTATTAGCATAACACTTATGCTCCCACTAGCCTTGACATGTACTCAGAAATTAACTGGACTTCTAGAAATCAATACTATATTGACTTTCTTTCCAAAGTTCAGATTTCTGATACTAGATTGCTTTGATAAAACTTTATCAAAATCATACACCTTGCCTTAGATAGCACACTTGTGTGTCTTAACAATTTAAGAACTATGAAAAGGGATGTCGTAATCATAGTCTCGATTATTTAGACCTTTGCCACTTCTCACAAGTCCAGGTTAGTGTGCTGGTAAACCACACACGCTCCACTAACGACTTTGAGAATGAAAATATTACAATTGCTATCTAGCTAAAATCTACTTAGTGAAAGAGTTTCCTCGCCATCATTTTCATGAATCGGAGAGAAACCTTATGACACTTAGATTTACTGGTGTATGTGTTCTTATCCATGTGAATTGTCAAAACCATAGTCACAAGACAAGGATAATGACAAATCCAAACTCATATGAACTGAACTCAATCTTGATTTCTTGCCACCTGGCAACTCAAGGGCCTGCCATTGCTTCCAAGTTGTTGTGCAACCAATTGAGAACTCTAACAACTCATATGCAAAGCCAACTGGAATGGGCACAGAATATGTCAACATGATAGGTTATAAACCTCAAGTCGTGTGCTAGTAAAGAACTTCAGGTTTTATTCTTGATTAGTTCTTTAGACTTTCAAGACCTTTAAGACTCCCACTATCCTATGGACCTATAAGACTCCCTTGTCAAACATCCAAGAGATAGTGCGTATTCTAATCAAGACAAACACTTCACACAGTTGGCCTTAGTTGGTCTTTGTTTTATCCAAAACATCACAACTTACCAATTTCAAATGTACAAGAGTAGGAAACTTTTACTCTTACATTTGACAAGTGTTTTAAACCTTCTTTAAGACATGTCACTCAAATTACAATCTTGGAGTATGACTCTAAGACTTATATTGGAACGAAGTATGACTCATCTTCTTGACTTAACCATTTCAACAATTCAAGATTCCTCTTCTTAGTCATAAGAATACACTAAGATTTCCTTAGAGAAATAATTGTTCTATGGTTTCTTAATCATTAAGATGATCACAAAACTGATACTAAAGTACTCTTCCATCTTTTCAGATTTGAAAAACTTTTATCTTTCTGCCTAAGTTGATTCTTCTTATTCGCTCTACCTTACATTGGAACCTTTTCCAATGTCTCAAAGTTACATTTAATATTGTAAGTATAACCATATTTACTGAGCTTTAGTAAACTATGATGAATAATCTTATCAATCTTTTGTGGTGGACTTAATCAGTGCACAAGAATGTGTACTCGATCCCTTAGTTCATTACTTGACTCACACATCCATGTGAACAAGTAGTTATTCTTAATTTTCCAATACTTGAAAGTTCTCATTCATCATGCTATACTACTTGCATCATTCCAAGTTCCGGTCCAATTGAAACTTGGGTGATGAGAATCTTTCCTTATTTGGTAAATTTAGACATTACCACAAATGAAAGAATCAATGTCATATTTCCACTCTTGCTATTAATGGAATCATATAAGCAACATTTTTTCCTCAAATGCCATTGTAAGGATATTTTAAAATAAATAAAATCAAAAAATTTCCTTTTATTTTAAAACTTTGCTGAAAAAATTATCCTTACAATCCATATGAAAATTTGTTGTTATCTATTCCGAAGCAATATCTCATAACTCCTAAGAAGTAGCTCAAGAATCCAATCTTCAAACTATGCGATAGAAATCCATCTACGCGATCAGATTCAACATATTCTTTCTTTAAGTTTCTTCACTTTTCTTTGATTCTTAAAACATCACCATGATAGAAACTTAGCAGAGTTAGATAGCGGACTTTACCTGAAGTAGAGTCAAACTTATTGACTTTAACATCCTTAGGTATATTTGGCAGCTTTGCAACTAATGACCCTTCCTTTGGCAATATAAACATATGGACCGTTTGATAATGGTACACGGGACTATCTCAGACTTAGCCTTTCTCTTTACCATTTGGTCAACCGAGTTGACTATGGCCGATCCCTTTCGACTGGGAAGAGAGAGCTTTACTAGATATCCAATGTCATCATTGTCAATGTCCATAAAGTTTTAGGAAGTTGATCTTAGCAAATAGATAAGATCATTAAAGGTCTTGCCATAGTCTGTTTCATAGGTGTTCCAAAAGAACTCACTATGTGACTTAGAAAGTAGTTAAACCACCAACTTTCTCATGACTTTGACACCAAACTCTCCCGGCTTGTCAATATGTGACTACATCTCCAAGATATGATCACACCTAGACCTTGCCTTTCCAATAGGGCTTGAGTGACCTTGAACTTGTGGGTTAGGGAGAATAATTGGAGGAGGTTAAAGAAGTATGATTTCCAAAGGACATCATCTTCATTTAGGAAAGCTTGTTTCAAGAGATTTGGGAAGATCATAGATGTCTAGACCAAACATCTTTTAGGAGATATTCAAGATAGTTGATCTAAAGTCCTTAATATGACACCCAATATGAAATATTAAGGCTATGACCCAACAAACTATTTTATAACTTAGAAGAGGGATGCCATAATCCAAGCTATAAAATATTTGAAGGTAGGTGAATGACGATTCACCAATTTCCACCAAGATAAACGAAATTTATTATTAGGTTTTAATTGGATTTGAAACCCCTAGATCTTTTGAGATTCGTTGAACTGTTCAATGGCATGTTTCAATCTCGAGAGTGCCCTTTAGGTTTTGTGACTGGGATGCCGAGGATCACAAAACAAGGTGTGAAGTAACCATGCAAATTACTTGTTACCCTTAAGTGTTTACCCCTCAATCGATGTGCCGGTTAACCACACATGCTCCATCGATACTATGACAAACATTAAGTTACCCGTTGCCTACCTTGTTAAATATGAGTTAGTGTGTCGGTTAACCACACATGCTCCACTAACCGACTTAAACAAAGTGCAAAGTGTAATTTCATGGATTAGCACCTTATTCACATTTTCCTTAGTAACTAAGATTGGGTATTATTAAGAGTTTAGTTACTTAGTATTTATCATTAAAACTTTTAGAGAAGGGAGGATTATAGTCCTGTCAAACCCGTTCGGCTAACGACCCTCCACCGGTTAAAGAAGCAGTGGGTGAGAGTGGACACCCATTAAACTGCCATTTTATAGGCAGTAACCTTATACCCCCTTATAGACCGGCTTCGTGAATGAGGCCTACTAACGGTAATACTGACTTTACTCTTATATATATATATATATATATATATATATATATATATATATATATATATATATATATATATATATATACATATATATATATATATATATATACATATATATATATTATTAACTTATAATATTATAAAGTATAAGGTTTGAATTTTAACTTTTAAAATTATAAGGGCTAACTTGGAATTAAAGTATTCATAAGAGAACAATTTTCAAATTCCAAAACTTGAGGGTAAGTTTTGAAATTATTCAAAACTAATTAATTCCATAACTTATGTGTTTAAAGTAGTTTTAATCCAAAAACTCTTCAAGTCCACAACTTGAGAACAAGTTATGGACGACTTTAAACTAATAAAAGAATTAATTTATCTTTATTTTATAACTTATGGAATTAATTTAGGTTACACATTTTATTACTTAATGAAGTGACTCTTGAACTTCCATAACTTGAGGACAAGTTATGGAGTTATAAAGTCAATTAATGATGACAAGACTCTTCATTTTTTGTAACCATTGCCAACTTTTATGAGTTTTATGAAACTTAAATGTGACTTCATATAACTTGAGAACAAGTTACAAAAACACATTTGAGAATCAACTCTTAGATTAATTTGGATTGAAAACAACTATTTCACTCAACTTTTCTATTAATCTAAGCAACTCATAAGAACAAGATAATTCAAATCAAACTTTTTCATGTAATTAGTCTAAACCTTAAACTAATACAAAACATGAATCTATTGACAATTATCTTTGAGATTGGATTAGCATGAACATTACCACATTAAAAACATGTTTATAAATCCAAAAACATCTTAGGGTAATGTTCCTAGTCCAATTCCAGCCAAAAAAGTCGAATTTATGTTGTTTGGGGGTCCAACTCGTCGACTGCATGAACCAACTCGGCAAGTTGGATCGATTTGATCACTTTTTAGGCATGGACTCATCGAGTCTTCTGATGGACTCGCCGAGTCTGGTGATCAGACAACAACAACTTCGATTTTTTAAGCAGTTTTGGAAGAATAAAAAGAAAACAAGCCTAGGCTCTAATACCACTATTGGGTTTTGAGCATTCTAACACTCCTATGGTGTACATGCAACCCTATAAACCTTGGATCTATGTTTTCTCTATTATACATGCAAATAAGAACTTTCCAAGGCTTTAATACTAACTAGCATATTATGAAGATCTCATACTACAAAGTACTAGTTAGATGACATATCTTTCGATGTAGCTTGATGTCTTCAAGCTTTAAGAGCTTAGCCCCAATAGTGTGGAAGCCTCAAGTGGAATCACAAATCACCAAAACACCTTGGAAGAATTTAGAGAATATGGATACTTGGTTCTCACTAATGAAATCGGCTAGCCCTTCATAGTGTACCCACACTAGTGCCAATTTCACCAACCAATGACATCTTTATATAGTATGGAGACTAGGGTTAAACCCATGATCTTTCATTTCATATGATCCATGGGTTAAACACTCCATGGACTATCCATGAAAGCTTAGCCCAACCTAAATGAACTTGGCCCATTCCATATATATAAGAGTCCATATATAATTAGTTCATTTTGATCACTTAATTAATTCTAAATTAATTCTTGATCAATACTAATTAAATAATATGATTCCATATTAATATATTAGAACTTATAATATATTAATATTAATCATAAATATACTATTCTCAAAAGACTATCCATATAAATTGTGTTGGTGAAGTGCAACCCAAATGGACCATGCTGGGTCGGGTCAAGTACATACCAAATATAGTTATGGACTTAGACATTAATCCAACATTATGTGCTTACTTGAGTTGTGCATTTTTCTGTGTGATATATATGCTATATTATTTAATACTGAGATCGGACCAGAGGGTCCAACGAGATGTGAGACCGGAGGGTCCTCACTGAGACACATAGATCGAAGGGTGTTACAGAGTTATAGCCTCGAGTGGCTAATGTGTTGTATGTGGTATTTTGGGGACCTCACTAAGCTTCGTGCCTACTGTGTTATGTGTTATGTGTTTCAGGTACTTCCAAGGATCGTGGGCAGGCACTGGCTTGACTGTACACACACCAGAGCTGGAGTTATATTTTTGGTGGATCCTGGATTAGTGATAAAAAATTTTGGAATATATATTGATATTTGATACTTGAGGTTTTTTGAGAAAATGTGACATGTGTTTTATGGTATTTAAAAAAGAAAATTTTGGTTTGAAAATTTACATTGTTACACACGTAGCGGGACCTCCAATGTTGCTTGTCTCTCCTGGTAGTCCATAACCACCTCATGAGTCAGTCCCTCTACACACTCAACTGCAGCCCTCATCGTAACCATCTGACCGACGGTCACCTGTGCCTGCTCACCTATATCATACGTCCTCCTAACCATAACTAGTAAGACTCGGTCTGCAGGTCCGCCATGACTAAGGCCGTAATAGTCCCTCTTCATGCTGAATGGGGGACGCACCCCCTACTGTCGACTCCATCTCTAGATCTCATGTGCCCATGGGGGCGTAGGGTCGTTGGGACCCATCCTATGCGGCGTAAGCCTAGTTACGTAAGGCGAATTCATGACTTCGGACTCCGCGTCCAAGTCATCCGCATCATCCCCGTCAGACTCCTCCCCCTCTGAGTCCACCACCAGTTATGTGGGTCCTTCTTCAGGTTTGCCCTCTGGTTCCACTTCTGGTTCCGGCTCCAGCCATCCTCCGTTCCCCTGTGTTACAACTGTCAGTTCAGGTCATTCTCGGACTCATGCATCTTTATAAAAACCATTCATGCACAACATGCCATGACCTAGTAATATAAATTAGGTCAAAAATCTTGCATAAACTAGTATCCAACTACGGTTTAGGACTAATATACTTGATACTTACAATTCTAGTAAGTTGCTTAGCTACAATAGGAAATGCCAATACTATAATTGGAATAAAGCTTCAAGCTTTGTTATAATTGAAATAGGGTATAAAACTCTAAAAATAAATTAAAACATTCTAATTATACTTCAACATCTTGTTGAATATCAAACAATATTCCAAAAACCCTAAAGAGCCAAAAATCCAAATTTATAAATCTTAAAGCTTAAAAACTTTATAAAATTTGGCTATAAACTTCCTAATATCAAATTTTATTAATCAAATTACGGATTATACCAATGAAATAGAAATATAAATTATCATGCATTAATCATAATTTATTAGTTAAAAACAAGATTTTTAAATAAATCAAATTGCTTAATAAACATTTTATAAAAATGAATGTTTTTATATAAAATATAAGAGGGAAGTTTATAAAGTTTAAAATTTAGGAGAGAGGAGGCCTAAATGCATGCAAGAGTCGGCCATCCCCTCTCCCCATGCACTCTCTTCCCAAAACTAATGATTAAACTCCATCTCTAGATCTCATGTGCCCATGGGGGCGTAGGGTCGTTGGGACCCATCCTATGCGGCGTAAGCCTAGTTACATAAGGCGGATTCATGACTTCGGACTCCGCGTCCAAGTCATCCGCATCATCCCCGTCAGACTCCTCCTCCTCTGAGTCCACCACCAGTTATGTGGGTCCTTCTTCGGGTTCGCCCTCTGGTTCCACTTCTGGTTCCGGCTCCAGCCATCCTCCGTTCCCCTGTGTGACAACTGTCAGTTCAGGTCATTCTCGGACTCATGCATCTTTATAAAAACCATTCATGCACAACATGCCATGACCTATTAATATAAATTAGGTCAAAAATCTTGCATAAACTAGTATCCAACTTAGGTTTAGGACTAATATACTTGATACTTACAATTCTAGTAAGTTGCTTAGCTACAATAGGAAATGCCAATACTATAATTGGAATAAAGCTTCAAGCTTTGTTATAATTGAAATAGGGTATAAAACTCTAAAAATAAATTAAAACATTCTAATTATACTTCAACATGTTATTGAATATCAAACAATATTCCAGAAACCCTAAAGAGCCAAAAATCCAAATTTATAAATCTTAAAGCTTAAAAACTTTATAAAATTTGGCTATAAACTTCCTAATATCAAATTTTATTAATCAAATTATGGATTATACCAATGAAATAGAAATATAAATTATCATACATTAATCATAATTTATTAGTTAAAAACAAGATTTTTAAATAAATCAAATTGCTTAATAAACATTTTATAAAAATGAATGTTTTTATATAAAATATAGGAGGGAAGTTTATAAAGTTTAAAATTTAGGAGAGAGGAGGCCTAAATGCATGCAAGAGCCGGCCATCCCCTCTCCCATGCACTCTCTTCCCAAAACTCATGATTAAACTCAAACCCAAACTCCACCTCTTTTCTCTTCACTCTTCTCACTTCACTCTCTTCACAGACTTCACTCTCTTCTTCCTCTCTCTAAACTCACGAAAATCCTCTCAATCCTCTGCAAAATTTCCAGATTTTGAAGCCCTTGAAGTGTTCTTACTTCTATCAAGGTCAAAACCAAGGTAAACAACAACATCTTCTTCCATAGTTTCATGGTTAAACCTCTTTTTCTTCTTAGTCTTCTCTACTTTTTGGATTCTATGCCTTTCCATGGCTAGAAATCTTTATTCTCCCCTTGTGGTTTGTAGATTCTCACCATAACACAATGAATGTGTTTGAAATGGTGAAAATACGGGATCAAACCCATGCAAGGAGTGAAAAAGATGCACATATGATCATGTGACATCAAAATCTAATATTTCATGTTCTTCTCCATTTCTTTTATGTTCATGCATGACCAAAAGCATTTAAACCATTTCTAGTACATCTTGGATGCTCATTCATTCCATGCATGTGTTAGAAATCGGATCTTACCAAAGGCATGCATGATGTTCTTGTTGAAATACCCTAATAATGCACACAAACAAACATGCAATCTGCCAGATTACTTTGTTCGCCTTTGAACGGCCATAATTCAGTCATTTCTTAACCAAATCATGATATTCTTTTTGTATTGGTTAGTTCCATGAGTTAACTTTCAAACCAATCTGATCTCACTGTAAAATATTAAATATCCGATTTTTGGCATATTTTACAAAAAGGTTGCGCATACAGCTCTTTTTCTGTGATCACTATTTTTATCTTGCTTAAACAATGGCCTTAACCCAACCATAAATCTGAGGAAAAATGCCTTAGAAACTTAACATATCTAGTGAATGATGGTTGAAATTTCATGGCTTAAAACCTCACTGAATGGGCTACACAAATTCATGAACTTCAGCCACATCTACACTTCATGCATTATTGCATGCAACTTTTCTGAAATTGTTTGGAATTGTTACCCTCATTTCTCTTCTGAAAACATTCTTAACATTTTTCCTTATGAAAGCACTTGCATGGATGAGATAATCTGGAAAATTTCAAGAGCTTTTGTTATTTCTTTGATTTATTAGAATTATTGCTAAAACCAAGGTCATAAATCATATAAAATACTTCCAGATGTCAATAAATCCTAAATAAATTCATGCATGATCCTTTCAGGGAGTAATGACCCCTCACCAAATTTCAGCAATTTTTGTTACTATTTCATATGATTTCTAATTGTATTTTGTTTAGGGCATGATAAATTACAAAACCTCTTTACAGGATGTGAAAATTGTATCTAACAATTTTCGCATACCTTACCTATGATATGTGACTCCAGAAAATAATTTCAAGATTTTTCATCATGTCTAGCTATTTTTCCCAATTTTTGGTAATTATAATGGTCTAAAAATGGGAAAAATAGTTCTGATTATCCAAAATTAATGAAAATTTACCAGGATATCATATTATACCGTAGGAGGTTACATAACATTTTTGAGGATTTTTCTCTACAGTAAACTATTTTTCTCTTATTTTCTAAAGTTAATTGCATTAAAATGCACTTAAATACACATAAATACCCAAAACCAGTTTATACATTATAAAAACCACTTTTGATATTTTTCCCAGGTTATTCATGCTGTAAACGATGTTACAAAAATTTATGGTGATTTATTTTAACTGTTTAATATTATTTCTTTAATTAATGACTATTTAAAGAAATAAAACAAGGAAAAATAGAAATACCCACTGAAAAATAGCTTTTATATTTTTCCCAGCCTAATTATGTATAATAACAATTAAATAAAAAATTTGGGTCATTTTGGAAACTGTTTTCTATTTATTTCAATTTTTATTGGAATAAATGCCCATAAATCATAAAATATAATTAAACAGCTTGAAAATCCATTTTTATATTTTTTCCAGCTTTGTATTGTGTAATATCAGTTAAATAAAAAGTTTGAGAATTTTTATCCCTCGAATGCTATTTTTCGTGAATTTATGTTGTTATAGAGACTTAAAAATTTGGAAAATTAATATTCCAAAGTTGTAATTAATCACATGACTTGTAAAATTCAATATTTCAGAAAAAGTGTAACCAATTGATATAAAATCCAATATTAAAACATAAATTGGCATTTCCCTATATGTAGAGTTTAGTATATTAGCATTAGATTTCGACATGGAAACTCACTAGTGTGTGTGTTTGATGTCGTAGGATCCCGATAGTAAGACGTTGGTGCATCCCGAAGTACCGCTTGTGCCTACACGGAACATCGTGAGTATTCACGCACTCCCCAATTTTCAGTTTTTATGTTTTGGGGTGGAAAAGCATGTTCATAAAAATTATTGTTTGCATGATGTATTTAAATTGTTTATTATCAAACTGGATTGCTATTGTATTGCTATGTATCTTTATGTATGTTTATGCAACACGGAACATGAGAACTTATCGTACTAAGGCCCTTCCCTTATCTCTAACCATTAACTCTTTGAGCCAATGGTCATTATGGATAGCGCTATTAGGAATTGTCAACTCCTCACTCGCCCGAATCGCTGGAGTGCATGATACCATATTCATCTATGGAACGATAAGCATAGATCTCGATAGGGCTCCAGTCATAGGTTTGGTTGAGACTCATTGTTTGCTCATACACATACGTCACTATTATCCCTCGATGTAATCCCCCCGCCTCGGTAGAAGAAGACCCATCAGAGGATACGGAAGATACTGGGAACTCGGTGGAGATCAGCAATGACAACGCCCCGAGTCAACAACGCGAGGCATCACCTACATCGGTGTTGCCACAGCCACCGCTTTTTGGGCTTCACATTCGGAGGACGGCAAGGACGAGTGTTCCCATTCCAGGAAGGATAGCCACTAGCACAGCAGGACTTGGCACGGCAGGACCTAGCGGAGCAGGACCCAGCGATGCAGGACCGAGAGCACCCTCACCACAGCAAGTTATAGGGATACCTGTCAGGCAGCCAGGTATGACCCCGGAGGAGTCCCGGAGGATGTATTCGATGGCAGTAGATATGCACCACAGTCTCGTTGTAATAGCCGGGCAACAGGAGGTATTAAACGAAGTGATGATAGGGATGGAAATCCTGTATCAGCATTCGATGGAGACTGCTAACACTGCTAGTGCTGCTAGACGAGAGGCAGGTCATGCGATGACAACATATTATGTGTTTGGTGGGTTGTTCCTGATTGTGGTGTTGATGCTTCTTGTTGGGATAGCGATTGGCTTTTGGTTCTGATTTCAGTATTTTATTTTATTTTGTTATGAAATGAAAACCCATGTTGGGTGTCTTTTGCAAAAAACATTTAAAACTTTTTGGGATTGATGTATTGGTTTGGTTTTAAGAATATCTCAAATGGTAATGAAGAATTTTATTTTATGTTTGAAAACTTTTACTATGAGGTCAAACCCTAAACTTTATTTGATAAATGGTTGAATAAAAAGAGATTTTTCTTTTCTTTTCTTTCAAAAATCTATATGCCTAGTATTAATGCAAACCAATGATTTGACAACACTTACGGTTTTCAAAATAGTAGTGAACTACATATTATACATTATTTTATGTATTTATACGTATTTCTTCTCCTGTGTCATAGAACCATGGCAGGAAGGCCTAGTCGCGGACACCCACAGAACGAAACACCCGATGTTGCTCAAATGGTAGCACAACAACTCATGCAAGCAATCCCAAACATTGTTACTCAAGTAACTGCAGGACTTAATGCTAACCAAGGAAGTAGTGGAGGAAACCGGGGAAACAATGAAAGAGAATGCAACTACAAGTCCTTTATGGCCTGTAAACCTAAGGAGTTCCATGGAAAGGAAGGTGCGGTTGGATTACTGAAATGGATTGACAACATGGAGTCGTTCCTTCACATTAGCAAATGCCTCGAGCGCAATAAGGTTGAGTATGCAACTTGCCTACTCCAAGATAGGGCCTTGACCTGGTGGAATACCCTAGTGCAAACCCGAGGCCGTACAGCGGCATACCAGCTAACTTGGGAAGACCTAAAGAAGCTGCTGATAGAGGAGTATTGTCCCAAGGATGAACTACAGAAGCTTGAATCTGAATTCTGGAACCACTCTATGGTTGGAACACAAATAGAGAAGTACACAGTCCGATTTCATGAACTAGCAAAGATGGTACCTCACATGGTTACTCCTGAGGAGAAACGGATAGATCGTTACATCTAGGGTCTGGCATCAGAGATTCGGGGAATGGTTACCTCAGCAAACCCAACTACTATTCAGAATGCAGTAAGCCTAGCAAATCGACTAACCAATGATGTGATAAGGATGGGAGCATCAACAAACGAAAGCTCTAGTAGCAAGAGGAAGCCAGCAGATCAGGGAGAGAAGAAGTATGGAGGCAAGTCAAGGAGGAAGCAGAAAGTCTCAAGAAACATTATGGTAAGAGCCCAGGAGCAAGAACCAGTGAAAACTCAAGAACGGGAAGTGCAGGAGCGAAAGCAGTACTCAGGGCCGCTTCCGAAGTGCAATAAGTGTAACTTCCATCACAAGGGAGCTTGCCTAGTGTGCCAAAACTGTAAGCAAACAGGCCATTACTCGAAGTATTGTAAGGTGAATAAGGAGGCAAAAAGGGCATGTTACGAGTGCGGGAGTACTGATCATCTCCGTAGAGCATGTCCCAAACTGAACAATGGACCTGGTAACAATGGACAAGGCCAAGCCAGGCAAAACTTTCAAGGAAATGAAGTTGGACGGCCAAGAGGTGTAGCCTTTGTGATTGGTGCAGAAGAAGCTCGTCAGAACCCTGAAGTGGTAACAGGTACGTTTCTCCTGAACAACCATTTTGCATTAGTAATATTCGATGCAGGAGCAGATAGGAGTTTTGTTTCTTTAGCATTTAGACCGTTAATTGTCTTGAAATCGGTAAAGATGAGGAATGCTTATGCTGTTGAACTTGTTGATGGATATGAAATTAGGGCTAGTGATATAATTCCTGGTTGTACTCTAAATTTAGCTGATAAGCTCTTTAGCATTGACCTAATTCCGATAGAGCTAGGTAGTTTTGATGTGATAGTAGGGATGGATTGGTTATCCAAAAATAGAGCGGACATTGGTTGTTACGAGAAAGTCATTAGAGTGCCTCTCCCTAATGGAGAAACCCTTATCATACACGGTGAAAAGCCAGGAAGAAGTTTAAACATAGTATCAAGCATGAAGATTCACAAATACCTGAAGAAGAATTGTATTGCATTCATGGCCCACGTGCTAGAGAGAGAACCTGAAGTTAAGCAACTCAAGGAGATTCCAGTGGTTCAAAACTATCCCGAAGTGTTTCCGGAGGAATTGCCCGGTCTACCCCCTTATAGGCAGGTCGAATTTCGGATAGACTTAGTTCCCGGAGCGGCACCGGTAGCAAAAGCACCATATCGCCTTGCACCATCCGAGATGCAAGAACTATCCGGGAAACTTCAAGAACTTCTAGACAAAGGGTTTATTCGACCAAGTTCTTC
This sequence comes from Lactuca saligna, assembly GCF_052625555.1. NCBI lineage: Eukaryota > Viridiplantae > Streptophyta > Magnoliopsida > Asterales > Asteraceae > Lactuca > Lactuca saligna. The sequence goes on from NC_136417.1 coordinate 151,387,119, forward strand.
ACCGTGGGGTGCCCCAATGTTATTCGTCAAAAAGAAAGATGGTTCGTTCCGAATGTGCATTGATTACAGAGAACTGAACAAATTGACAATCAAGAATCGATATCCCCTCCCTACAATAGATGACTTATTCGATCAGTTGCAGGGCGCTTCCTACTTCTCAAAAATCGACCTTCGGTCAGGGTATCATCAGTTAAGAATTCACGAAGAGGACATTCACAAAACAGCATTTAGAACCCGTTATGGACATTATGAATTCTTAGTCATGCCTTTTGGACTAACGAACGCACCTGCTGTATTCATGGATTTCATGAACAGGGTCTGTAGACCATACCTAGACAAGTTTGTAATTGTATTTATCGATGACATACTTGTTTACTCGCGGACCAAAGAAGATCACAATAGACATCTGAAGCTAGTGTTGGAGCTATTGAAGGAGCAGAAATTGTATGCCAAGTTCACTAAGTGTAAATTTTGGATTCGGGAAGTACATTTTCTTAGTCATGTGATTGGCGAAAAAGGAATCCATGTAGATCCAGCTAAGATCGAGGCAATCAAGAAATGGGAAGCCCCCAAAACCCCGATAGAAATACGATAGTTCTTAGGATTAGCTGGGTACTACAGACGCTTCATTGAGAATTTCTCTAGGATTGCTCAACCATTAACATCTTTGACCCAAAAGGATAGAAAATTTCTCTGGGAAGAGAAACATGAAGAGGCGTTTCAAATCCTAAAAAACAAGCAGTGCAATGCACCAATTCTGGCTTTACCAGAAAGATCAGAAAACTTTGTGGTGTATTGTGATGCATCTCATCAAGGGTTAGGATGTGTGTTAATGCAAAAAGAGAAAGTCATTGCGTACGCTTCCAGACAACTCAAACCGCATGAGAAAAATTATACCACCCATGATCTAGAACTTGGAGCAATAGTCTTCGCCCTTAAGATATGGAGGCATTATTTGTACGGAACCAAGTGCACCATTTATATCGATCACAAAAGCCTTCAGCATATCCTAGATCAGAAAATGTTAAACATGCGGAAGAGAAGATGGGTAGAGTTGTTTAGTGATTATGATTGTGAGATACGATATCACCCAGAGAAAGCTAACGTAGTAGCCGAAGCTCTTAGTAGGAAAGAAAGAGTGAAACCTTCCCGTGTGAGAGATTTGGGAATGGTAATTTAGACAAGCTTGAAATCTCAAATCATTGATGCCCAGGAGAAAGCATTATTCAAGGAAAATCTTCCAGGCGAGACCTTACATGGTTTGGAAGAGAGATTTGAAACCAAACCCGATGGAGTTCGTTATTTTAAGGACATGGTCTGGATTCCAAGGGTTAACAACCTGAGAGACATGGTACTAGAGGAGTCTCATCGATCTAAATACTCAATCCACCCTGGAGCAGATAAGATGTACAAGGATCTTAAAGAGTACTATTGGTGGCCTGGAATGAAAAAGGATATTGCCTTGTATGTTGGGAAGTGTCTTACATGCTCAATAGTCAAAGATGAACATCAAAAACCATCAGGCTTGTTGCAACAACCTGAAATTAACCAATGGAAATGGGAGCAAATATCTATGGATTTCGTTACCAAACTTCCTAGAACTGCTAAAGGTCATGACTCAATTTGGGTCATATTGGATCGACTGACAAAATCTGCTCATTTTCTCCCCATTCGGGAAGATTTCAAGATGGAAAAATTGCCCCAAATCTACATCGACAAAATTGTTTCTCTGCATGGTGTACCCCTATCTATCATTTCTGATAGAGATAGTTGTTTCACATCTCGATTTTGGTGGATGTTACAGAAGGCACTAGGAACCAAGATAGATTTGAGCACAACTTACCACCCTCAGACAGATGGGAAAACATAGAGAACAATACAAACATTGGAAGACATGCTACGAGCGTGTGTCATTGAGTTCAACGGAAATTGGGATACTCATTTGCCTCTAGTTGAGTTATCCTACAATAACAGTTACCATACGAGTATCCAATGTGCTCCATATGAAGCATTGTATGGATGCAAGTGTCGTTCGCCCTTATGTTGGACAGAAATTGGAGACAGACAGTTGACTAGACTCGAACTTGTCCTGGAAACATTTGACAAGATTGCTATCATCAAGGATAGGCTTAAAGCTGCTAGAGATTGTCAGAAAAGTTATGTGGATAATCGTCGAAAACCATTAGAATTCCAAGTAGGAGACAAGGTACTTTTAAAAGTGTTGCCTTGGAAAGGGCTTGTACGTTTTGGTAAGAAAGGAAAACTAAGCCCGAGATATGTTGGACCCTTTGAAAGCATTGAAAGGATTGTTCTGGTAGCTTATAAACTCCAGTTGCCCCAAGAGTTAAGCGTCATTCACGACACATTCCACGTCTCCAACCTTAAGAAATGTCCAGCCGATGAAGCATTGATAGTACCCATGGAGGAAATTAAGATCAATGATAAGCTAAACTTCATTGAGGAACCGATAGAAATTCTTGAGAGGGAGGTAAAACAACTTAAGCGGAGTAAGATCCCGATTGTGAAAGTTCGATGGAACTCAAAACGCGGGACGAAGTACACTTGGGAGCGCGAGGACTTCATAAAGGAAAAGTATCCACAACTTTTCCCTTGCGACAACAAACGATGACATAGAATGAATTTCGGGACGAAATTCTTTTTAAGTGGGTGATACTGTGACAACTGTCAATTCAGGTCATTCTCGGACTCATGCATCTTTATAAAAACCATTCATGCACAACATGCCATGACCTAGTAGTATAAATTAGGTCAAAAATCTTGCATAAACTAGGATCCAACTAAGGTTTAGGACTAATATACTTGATACTTACAATTCTAGTAAGTTGCTTAGCTACAATAGGAAATGCCAATACTATAACTGGAATAAAGCTTCAAGCTTTGTTATAATTGAAATAGGGTATAAAACTCTAAAAATAAATTAAAACATTCTAATTATACTTCAACATGTTGTTGAATATCAAACAATATTCCAGAAACCCTAAAGAGCCAAAAATCCAAATTTATAAATCTTAAAGCTTAAAAACTTTATAAAATTTAGCTATAAACTTCCTAATATCAAATTTTATTAATCAAATTATGGATTATACCAATGAAATAGAAATATAAATTATCATACATTAATCATAATTTATTAGTTAAAAACAAGATTTTTAAATAAATCAAATTGCTTAATAAACATTTTATAAAAATGAATGTTTTTATATAAAATATAGGAGGGAAGTTTATAACGTTTAAATTTTAGGAGAGAGGAGGCCTAAATGCATGCAAGAGCCGGCCATCCCCTCTCCCATGCACTCTCTTCCCAAAACTCATGATTAAACTCAAACCCAAACTCCACCTCTTCTCTCTTCACTCTTCTCACTTCACTCTCTTCACAGACTTCACTCTCTTCTTCCTCTCTCTAAACTCACGAAAATCCTCTCAATCCTCTGCAAAATTTCCAGATTTTGAAGCCCTTGAAGTGTTCTTACTTCTCTCAAGGTCAAAACCAAGGTAAACAACAACATCTTCTTCCATAGTTTCATGGTTAAACCTCTTTTTCTTCTTAGTCTTCTCTACTTTTCGGATTCTATGCCTTTCCATGGCTAGAAATCTTTATTCTCCCCTTGTGGTTTGTAGATTCTCACCATAACACAGTGAATGTGTTTGAAATGGTGAAAATCCGGGATCAAACCCATGCAAGGAGTGAAAAAGATGCACATATGATCATGTGACATCAAAATCTAATATTTCATGTTCTTCTCCATTTCTTTTATGTTCATGCATGACCAAAAGCATTTAAACCATTTCTAGTACATCTTGGATGCTCATTCATTCCATGCATGTGTTAGAAATTGGATCTTACCAAAGGCATGCATGATGTTCTTGTTGAAATACCCTAATAATGCACACAAACAAACATGCAATCTGCCAGATTACTTTGTTCGCCTTTGAACGGCCATAATTCAGTCATTTCTTAACCAAATCATGATATTCTTTTTGTATTGGTTAGTTCCATGAGTTAACTTTCAAACCAAGCTGATCTCACTGTAAAATATTAAATATCCGATTTTTGGCATATTTTACAAAAAGGTTGCGCATACAGCTCTTTTTCTGTGATCACTATTTTTATCTTGCTTAAACAATGGCCTTAAACCCAACCATAAATCTGAGGAAAAATGACTTAGAAACTTAACATATCTAGTGAATGATGGTTGAAATTTCATGGCTTAAAACCTCACTGAATGGGCTACACAAATTCATGAACTTCAGCCACATCTACACTTCATGCATTATTGCATGCAACTTTTCTTAAATTGTTTGGAATCGTTACCCTCATTTCTCTTCTGAAAACATTCTTAACATTTTTCCTTATGAAAGCACTTGCATGGATGAGATAATCTGGAAAATTTCAAGAGCTTTTGTTATTTCTTTGATTTATTAGAATTATTGCTAAAACCAATGGCATAAATCATATAAAATACTTCCAAAGGTCAATAAATCCTAAATAAATTCATGCATGATCCTTTCAGGGAGTAATGACCCCTCACCAAATTTCAGCAATTTTTGTTACTGTTTCATATGATTTCTAATTGTATTTTGTTTAGGGCATGATAAATTACAAAACCTCTTTACAGGATGTGAAAATTGTATCTAACAATTTTCGCATACCTTACCTATGATATGTGACTCCATAAAATAATTTCAAGATTTTTCATCACGTCTAGCTATTTTTCCCAATTTTTGGTAATTATAATGGTCTAAAAATGGGAAAAATAGTTCTGATTATCCAAAATTCATGAAAATTTACCAGGATATCATATTATACCGTAGCAGGTTACATAAAATTTTTGAGGATTTTTCTCTACAGTAAACTATTTTTCTCTTATTTTCTAAAGTTAATTGCATTAAAATGCACTTAACATTTTCCCAGGTTATTCATATTATAAAAGTTTATGGTGATTTATTTTAACTGTTTAATATTATTTCTTTAATTAATGACTATTTAAAGGAATAAAACAAGGAAAAATAGAAATACCCACTGAAAAATATCTTTTATATTTTTCCCAGCCTAGTTATGTATAATAACAATTAAATAAAAAGTTTGGGTAATTTTGGAAACTGTTTTCTATTTATTTCAATTTTTATTGGAATAAATGCCCATAAATCATAAAATATAGTTAAACAGCTTGAAAATCCATTTTTATATTTTTCCCAGCCTTCTATTGTGTAATATCAGTTAAATAAAAAGTTTGAGAATTTTTATCCCTCGAATGCTATTTTTCGTGAATTTATGTTGTTATAGAGACTTAAAAATTTGGAAAATTAATATTCTAAAGTTGTAATTAATCACATGACTTGTAAAATTCAATATTTCAGAAAAAGTGTAACCAATTGATATAAAATCCAATATTAAAACATAAATTGACATTTCCCTATATGTAGAGTTTAGTATATTAGCATTAGATTTCGACATGGAAACTCACTAGTGTGTGTGTGTTTGATATCGTAGGATCCCGGTAGTAAGACGTTGGTGCATCCCGAAGTACCGCTTGTGCCTACACGAAACATCGTGAGTATTCACGCACTCCCCTATTTTCGGTTTTTATGTTTTGGGGTGGAAAAGCATGTCCAGAAAAACTATTGTTTGCATGATGTATTTAAATTGTTTATTATCAAACTTGATTGCTATTGTATTGCTATGTATCTTTATGTATGTTTATGCAACACGGAACATGAGAACTTATCGTACTAAGGCCCTTCCCTTATCTCTAACCAATAACTCTTTGAGCCAATAGTCATTATGGATAGCACTATTAGGAATTGACAACTCCTCACTCGCCCGAATCGCTGGAGTGCATGATACCATATTCATCTATGGAACGATAAGCATAGATCTCGATAGGGCTTCAGTCATAGGTTTGGTTGAGACTCATTGTTTTCTCATACACATACAAACTCGTTTCTCGTTATAGCAATAAACTTGTATTCCTTAATAGCAATCAACTTGTTTATCATTAAAGCAATGTACTTGTATTTACGAAAAGCCTTGTTGTACGCTCGATTTTATAAACTTGTGAACTCACCAACTATTTTCATAGTTGACGCCCGTTTTACATGCTTTTTCAGGAAATAATTAGTAAGTGGATGTAAAGATTCATCATCATAGAGCATGATGCATCGTGTTGAAGCTATTATGAAGTTATATTTTGAACAATGTTATTTTGAAAAACTTGTATTTTGTTTCTTTTGATGCTATGGGTTGTAAACTTTAAATACTGCTATGGTGATGTATCTTTATCTTTTGCAATGAAACCGTTATCGCTGTCAAACCTTGCGTTTCCGCTTTAGCGGGGTGTGACACCCTGGTTCGGGAAGTAAGGTTCTCTACGGAGATGAAATCCAGCCATAGAATATGTACTAAGAATATGTAAGTACAAGAGAATAGACGACGTCTTAAAATACTCCTATAGTATTTTATTTGTTTATGTTTGGTTCCTTAAAACTTTTTGGATACGAGGTTGGTAAGTTTCTAGATTCATTGCCCACCACGATCACTACCAAGCACATGTTGGTTGTTTTTTGACTAAATATAGTTGATTAGGCTGTATTTACCCCCAATATGATTACATAACTGCCCAGGTTTAATCGCGATGTTCAACTCCTCTAAAGGCTTTTATTGTTTCTTATTGTAACAGTAGCCTAAAATGCACACATAGGTATGTCTTTTATTTTTGTTTAGAGTATTTTAGTCCCAAATGTATTCATAGTTGCATATCTTGTATGATTAGATATGCTAGTTCACTATAAGCATTGCTCTAATACCAATCTGTCACACCCCCGAACCAGAACGGTGGAAACGTCCGGGGGTTGGGTGACTTCATTTTGTAATATCATCAGAGTGTAAATAAGTGAATCAAGATAACATCATCATCACACATACAATAATACAACCATCATTGTTTACATAAGTGTGTTGGCTTACAAATTACATTCCAAAGTAATAAGTGTATGATGATAACAAAAATACAACAAAATCCATGTGTTCTTGATGACCAACCCGCTTAATGATTTCCTGAGAATACAAGTTATTTTGAAAATGTCAACATATGTAATGTTGGTGAGTTCATAAGCATGTTTGTATGAAAGTTTTGTATCACTTTGTAAATGCCAGAAATCCGATATTTTCTGTAAAAATGGTTTGGAAGTTTTGTGTCAAATCTTGTATTAAAGTATGTGTGTTTTTGTTTTGAAAATCCTATATTTTCTGTTGTAAGTAGAATGTAATGTATAAAGTAAGTTTCCTAGAAAATCCAATATTTTCTGCTTGTAAAAGTTTTGTGGTCTTAAAACCCTAAGACCGTAAAATGGTGTTTGTATAGTTTCATAACTGTAAAAATGTATATGTATTCCGTAAATTTTACAGTGGAGTTAATCTCTATGTGAGTCGTTATAACCATGCTTGATATGACTGATTTTTCTGTCATGACGTTTTTCAGGCGTCAACTGGTTTAAGGTAAGACATTTGTCACCCTAGACTGGCCTAGTCTAGTTGTAGCGAACAGCTCAGGTGCGAGGTTGTCAACCACGTATAAATCTATACACAAACTCTCGCTCTCCCTCCAAGAGACTCTAGTTATAACTACAGGACTTAAGGTTGTACACTAGGTAAGTACGAATGAAAGAACGTCTCATAAGAACCTTCACTAAATTTACGCGAACAGTGTATCACATTGTTTACCGTTTTAAAATAATGTTTCGAGTATGCATTTGATTACAAAACATTAGTGATGAAAATACCATTTATTTTTATCAAAGTGTTAAGTATTGTTCGTTATTGGCCCGATTAACAAAAAATGTGTCGGGAGGCCCAATAAGAATACCAATGGGCCTATAAGGCCCACAAACATGAAATGAGTATGTCCAGTCCAATAAACATGTAAATGGGTCACTAAGGCCCAATAAACATGAAATGTGTATACAGGGACCAATAAATATGTAAATGGGTCACTAAGGCCCAATAAACATGAAATGTGTATACATGGCCCAATAGAACTGAAAATGGTGTAATTAACCCATTTGTTATTATAATGCATTATTTTAGCTCAATTTTCACTAAAATGGCATAAAAGGCCCACTTTTTTTTGAAAATGACATTCTTGGCCCATTAAGCCAAGAATTTACATTATAGACCCATTTTTTGTTAAAAACGACACTTTAGGCCCATTAAGACCGAAATCTTACATTTAAAGCCCATTTTTGGTAAAAATGACGTTTACAGCCCACTTTTGATAGAAATAACATTATCGGCCCAATTTTAATGGAAATGACATTTTCGGCCCAAATATATAGGGAATAACAATGTCGGCCCAAATTTAATAAAAATGATATTTTCGACCCAAATATATCGGAAATAACATTTTTGGCCCAAATTTAATGGAAATGACATTTTAAGTACATAAAGGCCACAATTTACGTCTTAGGCCCATGAAAACCGTGAAGGCCTAAATAGAAGCCCATTTTGTGAAAATTAACACTTTTGGCCCCTTTAAAACAATGAATATCATAAAGATCCATTTTCATCTAGAAATGTCTCTTTTGATCCTCTCAGAACCGTAAATTAACATAAAGGCTTCACTTTTTGTTTATTTGTCAAATATGGACCCTCATACGGTTTTTATTTAGTTTTCAAGTATTTCTTAACATGTCCAATCCTTTCAACTTCATAGTAAGTTACATATTGTGTTTTAGTTTTCAAACATCACCAAGTTTTGTAGGTCTTTCGAGATTTATGAAGGTTTAACATATCTTTATAGCATGATCACAACATATAACATGAAAACACACACATACATGTATAAATACTTAGATATAACACAAAAAGAAACTTTTATTCTCCCCTAAAAACATATTAAACTGAAAATCAGGGGGTGTAAACTCACCTTGGGTGATGAATTCGGTTTTTATGAAGAAATGAAAAGGAATGGAGGTGTTTTTGGTCTAGATTGCTCCTTTGATGAGATTTTCGGACTTAGGAAGTTCTAAGAAGCAAGAAGAATGAAATGAAGTGTTTATGAGTGATAAGTTCAACATAAAAATGTAGTTAAACTTCTTAAATAGAAGTAGCTTACCAAGAATGAATGAGTTTTGATGAAGTATCCTTGAACACACACATAAGCACACGAATTCTGAAGAGGAAGAATGAATGAGTTCTTTGTAGCTTTAGAGAGAAATGGGAGTTTGAATTTGAGATGAAATGTGAGTGATGGTGAAGGGTTTCGACTGAGGATAAGAATAGAATAAGAGAGAGAGAGAGAGAGAGAGAGAGATTAAGTGGTTTTTACATGGTTTAGTGTCTAGAAACATGAGAATTTGTTGCTTGGATTACCACTAAACATTAGTGAGGTGTCACCAATTTGAATTTATTAAATTTCTCTTTTCTTTTGTACATACATATATACAAGCGAGAATAAGGATGAAGGGAGGAAAGAAAGAATAAACATTGGGGATAATTTAAATAGGAACAAAAAATGTATGGCCCAATAAGGAAACTTTCGGCCCATTGGGCTCACAGATGTGTGTTTACGGCACAAGATGATAAAAGGAATGGGTTTTTGACCCATTGTGATTAATTAAATGGTTTCCGACCCAATAAGGCCCATGAAGACAAAATGAGTAATTTTTGGCCCAATAAGGCCCATGAAGAGTCTTATGGCCCAAAATGTTATTGTTTAATGAATATGAGTCTAACTAGGGCTTAAATGTGTATTCTTGGCCCAAAAGAATCAAGTTGACGGTTTATTGACCCATTAGGCCCAACAAGAGAGTCCTGGTCCAACAACAGGTTTGAACCGGGACGTTAGGATTACAAACCCAAAGTTGAATGTATGTAGCATATGGAATTAGGTTTAAGGATACACGATTGAGTTTAGATTCGAATTGTCATTGTTGAATGAATAACATGCATAACATTAAACTTATATTTACAAGATACATCAGGAGTTAATTATACATAGAAAAATTTCCTAGCCTAAAATGCTAGTTGTGACACTGCAGCTCCTCCATAATCAAATTACTAACCTCAAGTGAATTATCTCACTCTCTGTTGAAAATTAACAAAGAATCTAACTGATGTTTTCTTATTTGCTTTTGTTGTAACATTTGAGAAGATTAAAGACTGATGAGTTCAAATTCAAAATGCCTATCACTTGAATTCAAACAAGGAATTTAACTTTATCCTTATATGCTACATTGAAATAGCATTTTTCTTTATTCCAGCTAAAATCTATTATTTTTTTTATCAGTTAAATAATGGGAGTTTCACCATGTCAAAAGGACGATGAAACACATGTATACAAGTTATCTAAAGGATTACTTTTTATAAATGTTAATCTTCACATCCTCGTCAACAATTAGTTGAACTAAGATATGGAAATGTACTTTGTTTTCTCATTGATATATGCAATGTACTTTAGTTTTATCGTAATTTCATTTCCTTACCCATTATAAAAATGTACTTTCTTTTCGTTATCAATGACAGAAGCATACTTGGATGTTTATTGATAATAGTAATATACTTACGATTTATTACTCATAATATCAATGCACTTACACTCTTTCAAAGTCTCGGACAATGGTCATGAATCTACCGAAATTACCTTTCCTCGTCCCTACTTACCACGACCATTTTTATTTCACTAGTGTGTATGTGTATGTGTGTGTCTATATATATATATATATATATATATATATATATATATATATATATATATATATATATATATATATATATATATAGAGAGAGAGAGAGAGAGAGAGAGAGAAAGAGAGAGAGAAAGAGAGAGAGGGAGAGAGAGAGAGAGCTAGGTTCAAATGTGGATTATCTATTGTGCGGATGTGTGGACAATGCTATTCTATGAGAATAACAAAGAAAATATGTTGTTTGATAATGTGAATACGTTCAATCTTACATAACTATTGTCATTATCAAGCATTCTCACAAATTAAGTCGTCTATAATGTTATTATAGACTTTTTATTATTATTCACATTTTGTCAGAATGTTGTCAGGATGTTTATTGAGTCGTATTCTGTAAGAATGAAAATGAGTGAAAAAAGATGTGTGAGAACAAAAATGAACAAGAGTTAGTGAGAATGAATGAAAATGACAATAATTGTGTAAGGTTGACATATTCACATTACTTAACAACGTATTATTTTAGTAATTCTCATAGAATAACATTGTTCACACGTCCACACAATAGTTTTCAATCCACATTATAACATATATATATATATATATATATATATATATATGTATATATATATATATATATATATATATTAGATCTCTAACCGCGCAAAGCGACAGCGGAAAATACCTTTTTGAGAATATTTTCTTACGGAGAAATAATTATTATATTTTATTATTAGTAATTCTGTAATAAAATTTTACCACTTTAAAATAAAATATTTGTATTTATACCTTATATTTATATTGTTTGTTTATACTATTAGTGTTAATTAATTAATATTGGTGTCTAGTTTAAGAAATATAAATGAACTTATATACATGAATTTAATATTTTAAAATTTTCATTTTTCTTCAAATTGAATTTTTTTAATTACTTTCCGTAATTTGAGTATTCATACTTTTAGCAGGTATTAATGAATTATTTATACATTTTTGATATGTACAAAGAGCTTTGTAACTTATACTTTTTAAAATTCAAGATATGACTAATATGCTTTAATATATATATATATATATATATATATATATATATATATATATATATATATATATATATATATATATATATATATATATATATATATATATATATATATATATATATATACATGCAGATATGTTTATATGAAATTTTACTCGGGTGTGTTAAATTTTATATTATTATAAAAGTATAGTTATTTTTGTACACACGAAATTGTTATTTACGAAAGCATGTTGATTATTATGTTTGAAAATCGTGTTATTATAAGTGCTTTATTTTTAACGATTTTGTAAATTGTTGGTTTTATGAAAATTGTTGGTTTCACATTGGTTGAAACGTAGCTTTTGGTCATAACACAGACCTCATGTTGTCCGATTTTTATCACAAGAATGAATATAATTGTTGTAATGTCAAGTTTTTTAAAGTTTTACAATTTAAGACTCGAACTGTCGTTTTCCTAAACTATTGTAACTGAATTAGTCTAATATTATTTTAACTAAAAGTGTGTGACTAGGGGGCCGTTTGATAGTTGTTGTCTGGGAAAGTGTTGTATGGGAAAGTGCTATCTGGGAAAGTTTTCTGACTGAGAAAGAAACAATATTGTTTGATTGTACATATAACTGACTATGATGAATGATGGAAAAATGACCATATTACCCTGCTGTTCTATTGTGTGTTGTATGAAGTTGTTGAATGATTATAAAAACATATAAATTATCATACAAAATCAAAATTACACAATAATCATTTAAAATTTCGAATACAAATTGTCTTACAAAGTAATTAAACATAAATCAATCGAAATCCAAATAGAAACATACTAAAATTGAAAATAGCATACTAATTTTCATACATCTCTAAAGTAAACCGGGTGAAAGTAGTTGATTAGCAATCTGCTCACGCAAAGTAGCTATGTATTCAACGGCTTCTAAACCCCATTCTATGCCTTGTGTGTTTTCACCTTCAATTCCTCCACCGTGCACATCAAGATTAACCATAACGTTCTCTTCAAAATTTTCAAATAACTCATCTTGGATATTGTATTTCCTTATAAAATTATGGACCGCGACACAAGCAATGACTATGTCTCTTTGTATCGGAAAAGGATAAGGAGCCATTTGTTTTAAGATTGGGAATCTCGCATTCAATACATCATAAGCATGCTCAATAAATTTTCTAAGTTGTGCATGAGCAAGATTGAACGTTTCTTCTTTAGTTAAAGGTCGACGTCCTTGAAAATCGGCTAACCAATACCTAGTGCCACGGTATGGAGCCATGAATCCACGAGTGTTGGTATATGCAGTATCAAAAATATAATATTTATCTGTAGGCGAGTGACATTTATTATATAAATAATATAGATAATAAAACTTATATAAAGAATATAAATAAACTTATATAAATTCTACAAACCTGGTGGAGGGAATGGAAATCCGGAAAACGGATTGAATGCAACTTCTTTCAAAATTCTTGAATCATGTGTTATGCCTTCCCATCTAGCCCATACAAAGGTGAATATCATATCAAAATCACAAATTCCTAATACATTTTGATAACATTCACCTTTTCCTCTTCCCCTATACCTCGTTTGTTGATCAATGGGCACAACTACATGTACAAGAGTTCCATCTAGTGCACCTATTACTCCGGAAAATATAGCTTTCACCATCTTTGTCGTTCTAAGGCATGTCTTGTTGGATTAGGATTTGTTGGTACTATAGTTTCTTTTTCAAAACACATCATTGCATTTAAGACCTCATGAAAACATCGATGAATGGTTTGTGTGGAGTGATGAAATCTTCCTTTAACCGCTCGAAAACGTTCATTATGTCCTATAACATGTAAAAACATAGCCATCTTCTCTTCAATGTTTATTGTTCTACTAGCTTTCAACCAACTTCTTTGCGTAAAATGATTGCATAATAATACAAATGCCTCTTGTGTAAGACGCATCATATCGTAACATTCGATAGGGTCCCTGTGTATCAAATCTTGCGTATTCGCATACCCACTCGAATCGTTATCTCTTATTCTATGAATTTTTTTAGCCTTGGCCGGTTTAACCTCAACCAATACAAGACAAGTAAAAGAAAAGCTAAAGTTTCACCATTAGAAATCATACTTGACCTATAAAATACAATTACATATAACATGTCAAATATAAAATAAACAACCAAAATATTTATAACATGACAAGTATAAAGTAAATAACAAAAAAATATTTATCTAATAACACAAAAGTGATGCACCAAAAATTATCCAATAAAAAAACCCATACATATAAAATTCATCAAACGTAACATAACAAAAGTCATAGAAAAAGTCATCAAACGTAACATCCAAAAGTCATGCAACAAAGAAATAGTAAAATTAAACAAATGTAACATCTAAAAAGTCATCAAAGGTAACCAAACTTCATTCCTACACTCCTCACCCATGACTCACAAGTAGTAGGCGTAAGTCGTAACCAAACTTTCCTAATATCGGCACTTTCAACAAATAACAAAAGAGCGGTCTTGTGTCTTTCATCTTCTTCTCCCCATCCCATTTTTGCCAATTTCTCCATACACACATCTATGTCCTTATCCATTTCACTTCTTTGATTTTGTTCACTTCTTTGGTTTTGTTCCACAAGTGTCCTTGCAAACTTGATGATTTCCTCCTCAACTTCTAGTGCCCTTATGTTTCTCTTGTTTCCACCAGCTCTTTTGTTTCCACCTACTCCCCTATTTTTCGAATGTCCAGAGGATTATTCACTTGCAGCTACGTGTTGGGTTGAGTCAGAAGTTTTGATTTGGGTGCATTGAACCTCATCAAAGTCATGCTCAGTGTATTCAGGAGTAGGACGAGGGAGTGTAGAAGATGCCCCCAACTATCAAAGCCGGTAGAGGTTGAACCTTCAAATAATTGTGTGCATAGATCAGGGAAAAGGAGGGGCACAGTTTTCAAAGCTCCTACAATCTTGTTCAACTGTTTAACATTTTTAAATTATCAAACTATTAAAAGAAAATAATCATATTTCTACTATTTGTTTTATAATTAGACGAATATATATTACCTTCGTCTTCGTCTCCCATTGTTCATCAATCAAATTAAATTTATTTGTTAGAGGATCATATATTTCCGGTTTTGCTTTTAAGTTTCACCCAAGCTTGATACTTTCCTTTGTAGTAGTCGTAGTGGTTTCTCATCTGTTTTTGGTCAACGACTAAACCGTGTTCCTTTAATAATTTTTCGCCTACAGTTTTCCATGAATTTGGTTTTAGGGCACTACCCTCACGACCATTTGTGGTTAGTTCTTGGATACAAGCCTCAAGAAAAGTTTTGTCTAAACTTTGGTCCCAAATGATTCTAGATTTCCTTTGTGATATGTCTATAATAAAAAACATCAATAACTATGAAATTTCAGCATATATATATTCAAAAAAAACAGCATGTATATACACAATTCAGCATATATATGAAATTCAACATGTATATTAAAAAAACAGCATATATATACACAAAGCAGCAATTATTTTCAAAAAACAAAAAATAAAAAACAAAATCAGCATGTATATATACAAATCAACATGTATTTTTAGCATCTATGTAAAAAATACATCATATATCGGCAGAAAAAAAAAAAAAAAAACATGTTTCAATATTTTTGTTCATCTTTCCGAATCAACATGTATTTTCTTCACCTATGCACAAAAATCAGAAGAGAAGAAAACAAGATGAAAAACATGAAACAAATTCTGATTTTGATACAAAAAGATGAACAAAAATCAGATTTCTAACATACAACTGAAAGAGATGAAGCATAAAAATCAGAAGAAAAAAACATAACACAAATGAAACATACAATCGAAATACAATCAAAAGAAATCATAATTTTTGATTTTAATCCCCGGAAGAAATCGACAAGAAATCGGCAGAAAAAAAAGGAAGAGATCACCTGTGGGAGGAGTTGCAGGGCGGAGTTGGTAGCGATGGAGGCTGCTTGGCGGGGGGAGGCTGGCCGGAGAAGACGTGTGATGAAAATCGACGAAGGGAAGACGATGATGACGAATGGAGGCAACGCAGGGAATACGCTTCTCTTTTTTTGTTTGCTAGGGCATAATTGTCCAACGCCTTTTCTTTTCCATCCAGACTTGGGTTTATTGTTTTGTGGGAAAGAGTCATCTTACCGAGAAAAATGATTTTTTTGGTCCAAATTAAACGGTCTTTCCGACCCATTTAGCTGGAAAGATTTTTATGGGTCTGAAAACATGTTTATCAAACGGGACCTAAGGCACTTCACACATTGATAGGCTCCATTTCACTAACGGTTTTCTATATGAGCTATCTTTCACTCAATCAACTAATACCATAAATCTTAATAAAAACTATATGATTTATAACCATTAATCTGCAAGGAATGAGGGGCGACATATATAAGATGGATTGTACATATTTATATGAGTGACAAGCCCCGCTTGTGGTAGCTTGGTATGACCATCGTCTGACGACTCGATGTGGGCCTTGACATTCAATCCTTACTTATTTTGTGATGTTGATAAAACGTTGGTGTTGATTTTTAGTATGCTCCCTTAGTGTTAGTACATAGGTTAATTTGGCTACAGTTCGGTTATTTGCTCAATATAGACAATGTAGTTTGTTTTTTATTTAGTGTGTATATATATATATATATATATATATATATATATATATATATATATATATATATATATATATATCTTTACTATCTTATAAAGGAAATCTAATTATTTTTAAAAATAGATTGATTATAATATTAATATTTTTTTAAGACGTTCAAATCATGAAGCTAACAGTACAAGTAACTATCAATAAAATAATAATTTTTTAAATCGTACAAAACATACAAAATAAAGTACAATTACTTAATGCATATATACCAAATCGATAGGCTTTTGACCCTGCATAGTTAATCTTCTTCTCCCCTTTGACTAGGCATATATCTTTGAATCACACATTCAATTTTCAAAATTTGAAGTCTACATCCTTAAATCGTGTAATTTGAATTTTAAAATCCCTTAAAAAGGCACACTATCAATCTCACGCCCCTTCAACCTAAGTTAATCTCACATCCTTCAACACCGTTACACCGCCTTTCTCGGCCACCGTCGTACTACCCACCGTCACTACCATCTACCATCGGCCTCCCCATATTTAACCTTGAATCAACCTAGACCTAAACATTACCCTCAAATTCGATGACAAACATCATCCAGTTTCTTCCTGTGTGGACAGTATCCATCATCAACTGTAGCACCCCTGCCTACGACCTTCACGATTATAGGGGTTTATAGAGAGAGGGTTAAAAATCGAGGGTTTGGGAAGGTGATAATTATTTCATAAATGAAATATGTAAAGTTATGTTACTCTACCACTGGTAGGTTTTTCTTATCCTCTTCACCTTCTTGATTTGTTGTGTTTGTTCTTCTGATTCTTATATGTTGCTTGAATTTAATGGTGATGCTCCTTTTTTCAGTTTTATTGTATTATTTTATATCGAGTTTCATTGTAGATCAATCTCTGTAATTTGTGTTGAATTGAAATGGTGCTTCACGGTTTTCCTAAAGTTTTTAACAAGTAAAAGTGAAATGATTGAAGAAAGGGGGTCAATGGTGAAGATGATGGCTAAAAATCAGCTAGAATGCTCTCCATATAGACGTCAATTGGCTTTTTCAGTTTAAATCGTTATGCAAGGTAACCTAATTGCTATTAACCTATAGATTCACTCTTCAACTTTGATGTTTATTCCTCTTTTCGTTGTGATTCTCAACAGGAATTTAGAACATTGCTGTTGTTTTTGAATGTTTTCTTTTGGATGAATGGGGCAAAGAGAGAAAGATGATAAGTAAGGTTCTCTTCAAGAGTTGCTGAAAATTTTATATTCATGCACATGTACATCTCATTATTGCACTAATTTCTCTCTTTTAATCTAATCAATCTACATGTTTGTGCATTTATCAATAAGGGATTGTGATGGTAAATGGAAAAGATTAGCTTTTACTACCCAAAACATTTACTTTGTTGGCAAGTATTTTTGCTAAATTATACATACATTTTGTTAATTTTTGCTGTATCTGATCTTTAGGCTCAAAATATAAACTTTATCCTTATAAACCTGTGGAGGTTTCATTTGCAGCAATTGCATACATGTTGGCATAATGTCATCAAAACTATGGATGCTCTGACGGGAAAGTCAAAAAAATCTTTTTTTTCCTCTTTATTTCTTAATTCCAAAGGTCTCCAATGTTCATACATTCTCTTTGATAAAATTAGTAGCCTGTTTTTTATTAATTAAATTATGTCTTATAAGATTACAATGATTAAGATGATTCTTGATTATAAAAATGTATATTTTTTGCAGGCTGTTAAGGGTGTTAGGTTACTAGGTGACAAAATGGGATCTTCTTTACCTACAAGAAAGCCATTGCACTACATGAACATACATATTTCAATTCAACCACTTGATGTTCATTTAATTATTTATGTCTTGACGACAACTTCTGTTACGCCTTGCCTTTTATTAATAGATGATCGTTAAAGAGGACCTTTCTATACTTGGTAATTTATTTTTTATGCATACATATAATCAGACCTTTTATTTAATATTTCGTTAATATGCAAACAATTTGGTTAAATGTGATGGGGTGCAACCGTACATATAGTCATCAGATACCATCACATATGTTGGTGTTTTAATGTTATATATTTAAAATTTATTGAAATTAGGTTTTATGTCTTTCTTATACTATTAAGGATGGCATAAGTGTAAGCAATTTAAAGAAGATAACTGTAGCAAAACATTGTAGATGATGTGAGTGATCTCCCTTTTTTTTCATATGTTATCAAAACCTAAAAGTGTTGTTTTAATTCTTTTGTTTCTAGAATTTGTAAGACTCAAATTGCTCCGTTATCTTTAAAGAAGTTATCTTTAATTCTTTAGGGAAAATCAATAATTCACATCAAAAGGTAAATTGAGCATCATATCTCTTGAGAAATCGCATCTATATGTCTATTGATACATTTATATTTTTATAATTAATTTATTAGTGGTATTTTGGGTATTGAAGGATTTGTGTAATATGGATTTTTTTTTCTTGTTAACCGAATTGGGACATGTAGCACTTAAATTTACGTATAAATGCATAAATGGCAATCTACTACTTTTTTCTTATTATATATACGGATAAAATGCATGGTTGATCAAACTGTTAATTTCATTCAACAATATTATCATTTTCAAATCATCACCATTTATTTTGGTTTCATAAAAACATAAATTATAAGTTTTATAAAAGTTCCTTAAAGGAATTATGGATATGGAACTCTTAGAAAATGCCTTAAACCAAAATGTTCAATTATATTCTAATGCTTATATTTTTTTAAATACCATTTTTATTAAAAATAGTTATTATTTTTTTTTAATTTTTTATTTTTGTAATCAGAGTACTTGTATGTAAATTTTGAAAAAAAAAAAAAAAGAAGAAGAAATATTTACCATTTTACTTTTTGACCGGCTTGGACCTTCGATAACCACCAATGATCGATTACGATTAATTGGATTGACTAACTTTAATGATATACAGTAACCGCCAAGCGCCTATGTTTGTTAATACAACACTTGTATAATACACAGTTTATATTAAATCTCAACTCTTTAGTTTTTTATTCTTATTGATTTTATATTTGCTAGCATGAGTTATTGATAATATGATGTAGTATTTAAACGAAAACAAAAACTATTCCACTTCAAATTACATAAATAAAAAATATTTGATATATATAGCTACATAAATGAGCATAACGTTATCATGTTTCCGATTGGAACTAATTTTCGAACGAAACTATTTGCCGCCGCCGCTTTGCGCGGGTTTACGACTAGTATATATATATATATATATATATATATATATATATATATATATATATATATATATATATATATATATATATATATATATATATATATATATATATATATTACCCTTATACGCGTACACATAATACTTACACATAATACTATTATGATAAGAGAGAAATCCTCCAAACCACAACACCAAAATTTTACAATAAACATTAGTGAATAAAATATTGATTTAACTCGAAATTTATAAAAAAAAAAAAAAAAAAATCTAAAAAGAATGTATTTCGTTTCAAACATGCAAAGTGACGTTTCTTCGTTTGTTAAAAAGTTATTTAATATATTATTTAATATTAACATTTAAATATTTATAAAGTATTTAAAATAACTTTTAGTAGAAAGGTATAAAGCAAAATTACTAATTTTTTATTTAAGTTATTCAAAATTAATAACTTTTTTATTTGAGTTATTCGATAAAATAACATATCCGTGAGGTTATTTATACTCAAGATTAACTTTTTCACATACTTTTTCCTACAAAAATCATATTGTTTCTAGTCGACTAGTTTGGAAGTTGAGATAATGGTTTAAAAGAGTAATATATTTTTTATTTGTATATATTTGATCATTATGTTTTTTTTTTATTATTTTTTTTTTATAATTATAACTTGTTAAACTGTATACGTTTAGTCTTTATGAGCGGTTACATATTTAATTCTTAAGATTTTTTATTCAAAAATTAATCCTTGTTGTTTTTGTACATATTTAATATTTATGATCGGTTTCTTTAGATTTTTGCTATTGATGCTTATGGCCACCACAACATCGTAAGCATGGTGTTTAGGTCTTATAGTTTGACTTAGGTCTTGTGTTTTGAATGTCGTAACTTTTTCATATGATCTCGAATTTTAACGATATTTATATCCACATGTTTGTAATTGAGTCTACTATAATTTTTGTTTAGATTAATCTCGTTTAAAACTAATATATTTTTACTTACGATTTTATAAAATAAAAAGAAATAAAATAAAATAACTTCAAACATACATTTATAAAGAACACATGATATAAAGATCGTAAGTAACAATCTATGTTACTTTTAAATCGGAGTAATCAAAACGAAAGTTGAAGTAGATTCAAAAGAGATCATATAAAGAAGTTGTGACGTACATAAGACTTAAATCAAACCATAAGACATAAGTAACCAAATAGTCGAAGTTGCAATGGTCATAAACATCAACAACCCTGTACACCTTCTTAATTATTGTCTCAAGTATGATGTAAAAAAAAAAAAAAAAAAAAAAAAAAAAAAAAAAAAACTAGTCATAAGTATGGAATGTGTACAATAACAACAGACTTATTTTACAATAAAAAAAATATTAAAAACTAAATATACATAAAAATATATAAAAATATGAAGCACTAAATGCATGTAAAGTGAGAAATATATTACCATGTTAAGTCATTTTTCCTGTTTTACCTAGAATAACCGGTCATAATGACAGAATATGTATAGTTTAACAACTTAAAGTGATAAATATAGACGAAAAAAATTAATGACCAAATATGTACAAATCGAAAAAATATATTATCATTATCCCTTTTAGATTTCATCTATAAACTCATACAAATTATTAAAAAAAAGTATAAATCTCCCTATTCTAATAAATAAATAAATTTATTCTCGACAAATGTCACAATATTAAAAATCTTCATTAATATTATATATCACTTATCAACCTATTAATTCCATTTTAAATTTTAAATTTTAAATTTTCCACTATAATTATATTAAATTAATAATTGATTCTTCATTTTAAATTTTAAATTTTAAACTTCGCACTCTAATTACATTAAATTAATAATATTAGAATAAAAAATAAAATTAAATTAATATATATGTAATTGTAGTTAGAAACCTAATATTTTTTATCATCTAATTTTTTGTCTATGTTTTTTATCGAAAAAAGAATTAAATATATTGATATTCATAATTTTCTTTCTTATAGACATCCATATTGACATATAAAAAATAATTTATTTCGAAAAAAAAAAACACATTTCATTTTTGTTTTTTTTTTTTCAATATTTAGGTTTATTTTTTTTATCCATAACAAAAAACTAGATATATCAAAATTTTCATTTTTTCATCTAAAAATAGAAATAAACATCGATATATATTAAAACAATCATCTTAGTTAGCCGGATTCACATTGTAAATCTGAACTGTAAATAATTTATTTTTTAACATTTAAAATTTGAATACAGCTTTCTATTTCTACTCTTTGATCATTCATAAATTAATTTAGTGAAATTTACATGTGAATTGAAGTATACTTCCTTCTAATTTTATAATATTTTAACGTTTTGATTATTTATAAATTAGTTTTGTAAAATTCACCAATGAATTTATTCACATTGTGAATCTGAACAGTATAAAATTTAGTTTTCAGAATTTACAATGTAAATCTAACTTAATATTCTTCATATTGTAAACTAAATATAATTCAGTTTTCAACATCCATAATGCGATCTGAGCAAAAATTAAAAAAAAAATGTTTTTATGCATCAATATGAATATCTATATAAAGAATACAAAAAAAAAAAAAAAAAAAAAAAAAAAAACTTTGATAAATTTATTTTTTTGGTAAAAACATAAATCTAAATATTAGAAAAACATGAAGTGGGTTATTTTAAAAACTAGTTTTATAAAATTCTCAGTTAAATTCATTCACAATGTATAATTCAGTTTTAAGGATTCAAAATGTGAACCTGATTTATTATTATTCACATTGTAAATTTGAATTGTATAGAAATCAGTTTTTAGCAATTACAACATGAAGTTGAGCTAAATTTTCAAATAAAAAAAGATTTCTTTTTTGTTTTTTTACATCAATATAAATATATATTTAAAAAGTACCAAAAAAATATGAATTTTGATATATTTATTAATTTTTTTGATAAAAAATAAATTTTAACTTTTTTCAAAAAATAAATAAAAACGAAACGAGTTTTTTTTTTTTGAAAAAAACGTCTTATATATATATATATATATATATATATATATATATATATATATATATATATATATATATATATATATAGTTAAAGAGCACGAAAAATCATAAACATTGGTATGTTCGATTTTTTTGATGAAAAACATGGTCTAAAAAAAGTAAAACTAAATAACAAATTTGTGGCGTGAATGAAGAAGTCTCATTCTATTAGTGTTCCTACTGCTCTTGTCCTAGCCATTCATGAAGATAAAGGAAAGAAAAGGAAGACTATCTACCAACCCAAGTGAAAAAGGAAAGCCCATATTGGAGATTCTAGTAGTAGGTCAAAGGGGAAAGCCAACTATGAGATTCCCCTTGTCAACGATCCGAAGGAGGCCATTTTCTTTCATGCTTTAATTAGACAAGGATTTTGTTACTTATTTGATAATGATATGGTGCAATTTTGGTTTATAAAAATGGTGTTTTTATTTTCAAAGTTTATCCTTGTAATGGCGTGTATGAAAATGTTGTTTGTGTGAATAATTTGGGTAATGGTGGGTACAATATTTATTCGTTAAATAGTATAAAGTCTTGGGCATTTAAACAAGAAACGTATCACCCAACTCTAAAAGGATAGAGTGTTGAAATCATTTGACTTATGGACAAATGATGAATATGAATCTTGTTTATTATTCAATATGACCAGATCACTTTTCACATGGACTTGTTCGAGAGGTGAGGAACTATTGGACTTAATTCATACCGATGTGTGTGTACCTTTAGATCCACCACAAGGGACTCTAATCGCTACTACAAGACATTTATTGGTGATTTTAGTAGATATGGGTATGTGTATTTGATTTAACATAAGTCAGAAACTTTTGAAAAATTCAAAAAGTTTAAGCCTGAAGTAGAGAATAAAGTGGGAAATAAGATAAAGATTCTTTGATCCAATAGGAGAGGTGAATATCTTAGTATCATATCTGATGACTATCTAAAGGAATATGAAATAGTTTCATAATTGACCTCTCCTAGGACACCATAACTTAATGGTGTGCTTGAGAGGGGAAATTGAACCTTTCTACACATGGTTCGTTTTATGATGAGTCGAGCTTCATATAATAATGGGGGTATGCCTTAGAGTCAGCCTCCTATTTCCTAAATCTTGTTCTTACCAAAAAGGTTTCCAAAACACCTCATGAGATGTGGAACGGAAAACCTCCCTTACTTGCACATATCAAGGTCTAGGGTTGTGAGGTTTTTGTTAGAAGAAAGACCCAATACAAATTAGAGCCTAGAGACGAAAGGTGTATTTTCATTGGTTACCCACAAAAGTCATTCAGATGCTTTTTCTACAGACCAAATGAAAATGTTGTCTTTGTAGCTTGAAGGGGAGTTTTTTGTGAGAGAGAGAGCCCGTATTCAAGGAGGATAGTGGGAGCATAATTGATCTTGAAGAAATTCAAGATTCATCTAATTAGGAAGCTATGGATAACACTAGTGCTCAACATGAGGAAGAAACACATGTTTTGACCATTGAAGTTTTTTACCTCTTCAGCGATCTAGTAGCGTTTGCATGCCACCCGATTTAACGGATTTCATAAAACTGCAGACGAGGACATGTTTTGTAGTGATAAAACACTAGTAAATTAAGATGTGTCAGCTAACTACAAGGAAGCGAGTGCAGGCCTTGACACTACTCAATGGAAATAGGCTATAAATAGTGACACTCATTCTATGTACGATAACCAAGTTTAATTTGGTTGATCATACACTCGATGTAAAGAATGTAGGTTCAAATGGATCTTCAAGAAGAAGACTGACATGGTAGGGAATGTACACGTGTTCAAAGCTAGGCTGGTTGTGAAGGTCTTTACTTAAACCCAACGGGTTAACTATGATGAGACCTTCTCGTCAGTAGCTAAGATCAAGTTGATTAGTATAATACTTGCCTTTTATGATTATGAGGTATGGAAAATGGATGTTAAAATTGCTTTTCTAAATGGGAGTCTTATTGAGGACGTCATATGACTCAGCCAAATGGTTTTGAACATGCCAAATATGCTAATAAGGTATGCAAGTTTAAGAAGTCCATTTATGGACATAAACTTTCTAGTTTTGAATATTCATGACATACTCCTTTTAGGAAACGATATTCCAACTTAGCAAGAGGTGAAATCTTGGCTTGGAAAATGTTTCACTTTGAAGGATCTAGGAGAAGCGACATACATTCTTGGAAGAAGGATTTATAGGGATAGAAAAAACATCTGATAGGACTTAGCTACAGTACATACTTGGATAAAATATTGAATCGTTTCAAAATAGAAAACTCCAAGTAATGGCATTAGCCCATACATCATACTGTTAACTTGAGTAAGACTTAATGTCCCAGTTGTGATAAAGAAATAGATGTTATTAGTAGATTCTTATATGTTTTGGCTATTGGATCGATCATGTATGCTATAACTTGTACTTTTATTCATGTGTTTGTACCTTGAGCATGATTAGTCGATTTCAGGACAATCCTAGTCGACCTCATTGGAAAGTAGTAAAGAACATTCTAAAGTCTTTACGAAAAACCAAATAAATGTTCTTAGTTTTTGGTGGAAAGAAAAAATGAGTGTTATACTGATTCCAATTTTCAAATGGATCTAGATAACTTTTGTTCTCAACCGGATGGATATTCCTACTGAATGGTGGAGTAGTTACTTAGAGCAAGAAATTATGGAGAAAAAGTGCAAAAATCAGGATTGGGGTTGCTTTGTTCTTCGTGTGTGCGTATGGTTGGCAAATTGTATGTTTTAGTCAAAGATTGGGTATAAACTGGTCCCCCCATGACTTTTCAGGGTACACGACGTGGATTTCTAATTCACATCGTGGACTTATTTGTTGGGCTAAATATCATCGGGCCAAATCATTTTAACATGAGGTGACTATTGGGCTAGGACTTGTTGTCGCTAAAAATCTAAACTTTTGGTTCTTAACACTTCAATTTAATTACCATTTAATACAAATTAACCCCACACTTAATTTTTACCATTTTCTAGAATAATTAAGGTGACTTGATGATTAAAAAATTTAATTTCCTAAAATTCAATTAAAAATGCAAAAATAAAAAAATTCAAACGAATAGTAAAATGCAAATCGAGCTTGGTTTGCCTCCTGAGAAGCGCTTCTTTTTGTTGGAGTCATGAGGCCCACTCCATGCCGCCTCATGTTGACTTTGTAGGAGCATCCATCACCAATTGCATCTTTTGAGCTTTCCATTTTTTATTATAAGCTTGAATGCGACGAAGATAAGCTTTTTTAGAGTTCTCCTTTTTACTCTTGGCATCCCCTTCTTCAAGCTTTCTTTTTACTCCTTTATTAACCACAAGTTTATTCTCTACTTTTTCTTCATTCTTTAGCTCCATGGGTACCATCTCTTTGTCCAAAGTTAATCTCTTTTCTTCGGAAGTAACCTCATCCTCATCACTTGATACTAAATCTTCTTCAATTTCCTTACTCACCAAAGACGCCGGAGTTTTATAAGCAATTACTTCTAGGATTGTTGGAATGGATGCTCTCAGCTTTGTGCGTTTCACTTGTTGAATCTCTTTTTCCAAAAGCTTTTCCAATTCCTCAAGTTCATTTTCTTCATCAATGTTGAAGACTTCAGCATGAGCATCATTATTTTGAAAACCATCTTCCACTCCAAAGGTAACTTCTTCATCTCCAACTCTCAAAGTAAGTTTAGATTCACGAATGTTAACCAAGGCTCTAGCAGTATTTAGTAAAGGGCGACCAATAACTATTGGGACATTGATATCTTCCTTCATTTCTAATACGAAAAAATCAATTGGAAAAATAAATTTACTAATTTTTACCAATATATCCTCCACTATGCCTCAAGGATGAGTCTTTGAACGATTTGCCATGTGAATCGTCATTCTTGTAGCCTTCAAATCCATAAGATTTAGCTTTTGATAGAACGAGTAAGGCATTAAATTTATGTTTGCCCATAATCGGCTAAATCATAAGTCTTCATGTTATTTCCAAATTCACACAGAAGAGTGAGGCATCCAAGATATCCCATCTTCTTTGGTAGCTCACCCATTATCACTTTTGAAATCTACTCACTAAGGATCACCATGGTATTCTTCTCCAATTGTTGGCGGGTATTGATTAAGTCTTACAAAAGCTTAGCATATTTAGAAACTTGGGATAATGAATCGATAAAAGGTGTATTTATTGAAACACCCTTTACTTTCTGCATAAATTTCAGATGTTCCTGCTCTAATGGATGAATTCTTGCCCGAGACGGAAATGGTAAAGCAGGAAGATAAGCTTCTGTATCGTCAAAAAATTTCTGATCAGACTGCTTCCATTCATGGAGATTGAATCTCCACGTCGTGATCTCGATGTTGTAGCACTAAATTTTTCTTCAATCTTAGTCTTCTTCGGCTTTTGTCCAGGATGATGTGGCTCGACTTCTAGAGCTTCTAAGAACTCAGAGATGGTATATTCTTCAATCTCAATCACCATAACTTGTGGTTGAGGGTTTTTGTCGGGAATTTTTGGAGATATACTTTCATTAACCAAAGTGGTTAATTGGCCAAGTTGAAACTCAATGCTGGAGATTGATGCTTGATGATTCTTCAGCAAAGCTTACTGGTCTCTCATGAGAATTTGATGGTCTCTTATCACCGCATCAGTGTCATTATCTCTCTTCTCCAAAGCCTCCATGAATCTTGTTAACATGGACTCCAATCAACCTTCTTTTCTGGTGGTTGCTCTTTTTGATAAAAGCCTCTATCAGTTTGCCTAAACTTTTCTTCCTTTTTGTTCTTATACTTATCATATGGAAACCACTCTTTCTTTGACTTCCTCCAATCTGCATCATATTTATCCCTCCTGAGTAACAAACTCGAGGTTTTTTATTCCCGTTTTCATCCAAGTGGCAGTCTTTGGTTAGATGGGGACCATTTCATCTTTCACAACCAAATCTAAGATCATGTATGGATTAGTCCATCTTTATCATCCTTCGATCCATACTATTTAGTATAGCTAGAACATCAGGCATATCTTCAGAAGTGCCACCCTTAATTCCTTTTGCTCCATCATTCCTGAGATTGTGATATTCACGTGAATGCTTAGAAATCTCTTCAATTAATTCCTTGATTTAGGCTGGATCTTTCTTGGTTAACAATCCTTGAGAATCAAGGAGTTTCCTTGTCATGACATTAACCCCATTATAAAATATTGATACTTCGTGTTGTTCATTTAAATCATTTTGGGGACAATTTCTTATCAATCCCTTATAGAGCTCCATGCCTCGTATAGTGACTCACCTTGTTGTTGCTTGAAATTTGATATTACTTTCTTGAGTTTAGCAACTTTTGAAGGTGGGGAAAATTCTTCTAAGAATTGCTCTCGCATCTGCGCCCAAGTAGTAATTGCACCGTGTGGAAGTGCTCTCAACCAACCTTTTGAAGCTCCCTTGAATGTGACAGGTAGCATTCTAAGTAAAACTGTAGTGCGTGGAACATTTTGGATGTTAAAATAATCAACAATGTCATTGACTTGATCAAGGTGTTTGTAGGCATCCTCATGATCTTTCCTGGAAAATGGAACTTCCTTAAGTGCGGACAGAATGTGTCCATTCATCTAGAATATCGTTGCAGCTGGAATTGCAGGTTGCACTAGACCGGGACCGATGTCCTCTCAGATTCTCTTCATATATGCCTCCACAGACATATACGCAATGTTTGCCATCTCGTTTTCCGGCTCGTCTTCGGGTTCACTTTCTTCTTTTTCTAATTCTAGTTCAGACTCGTATTCGGATTTGTGAGGATTAGGATTTTTCTCAAAGCTTTCTAATTTGTTTTCGCTCTCTAAGGAACTGCTTGATTCACCCACGTTCTTCCCTTTCTTCTTTCCAAAAACTGATTTAAGGTCCTTGAAAAGTGACTTCTTTGGTGGGTTGGTGGTTGTCGAGACCAAAAAAATTAATACCCTAAATATTACACACGAGTGTATAGTGGTAAATGGATCGTATCCAAATAGATTGGTTCAATTTAAATCTCTATGTAGGTCACTTGTTCAAGCACTTGTAAAACAAGATTAAAAGTAAAATCGGGGGTTTTAATTCTTTTTGATTGTTGAGAAAATGAAAGCTAAGCTACAATGCAAATATGAAAAGTAAGCAAGTAAAAGATTTGATTAAATTCAATGAAGTGAAGTTGGTTGATTTTGGGATACCCCATATGAATGACATACTTGACTTATCATTAGACTACATGGAGCAACACTTATGAATTAGTTTATCTTGGATATAGCAATTCATAAGCACAAATTACCACAACTCTTCATTTTTATTAAAATGGTTAGAGGAGCTCTTAACACATTTCCTTAATTAAAGTCACAAAATCAATGAAGCATACAATCTTGTGAAAATCAATTAGCTTTAATTTCTAAGAGTTACCAAGTCCAAAAGATAATCAAATGCTTACATTATCATTACGGAGGAAACATTTTCATGGTATAAATGAAATGAAAACAAACATATAAACCATTTGTTGCTTACTAATTTGAGGGTCCATTACTTAACCAATAAATTAGTCAACAAAAAAATAAGCATTCATTCATCAAAGCTCATGATCAAAGATAAATAAACACAAGAAGATTATTGACTAGAAAACATTTCCATAAATTTCAAAAACAAGATAATATGAAGTCTTCAAAGCAACTATTCATGCATGAGTTAAACCCTAACCAACCAAATGTGAGTCTAGCCAAGCATGGCCAAAATAAAAGAAATACAAGATAGTTTAGAGGTACCAAACATGATTCAAGTTGCAAGATGAAATGAAATTACACTAATCTTCAAAATATTCAATTTCTTCCAAACGTTTCTTGAGAGCAAAAAGAGTAGTTCTTGAGAGAGTTCTTCTAGGTTTTTGATGAGTTTATATAACTCTTTGATTGATTAGATCTTCTAATAGGTAAATAAAGAATGTGAAAAACAGTAAGATAAAGAACGAGAATGAATCTGAATATGTCGAATGATTCAATTACTTCGATCCTCAGCAGAGCTCGATTAGGAACTTCCGCTGTAGAGGATTCTAGGGTTACAAAAGAGAAGAACGATGAATGCTATAAAATCTCTATCAAAATCTCATGTTCTAGGATGCATGCAAGCATCTATAAATAATAAACCCTACAAAATAACTCAGGGATGAACAGACCCACACCGGAGACAAAACTGGACTAACTAGTGAGCCCAAAGACGCAACACCTTCTGGACCTAACAATCTCCCCCTTTGCGTTAATTGGAGCGAGACTGTTACTTCTTCTTGCTGGATCCAGCTGCCGGAACCTTCTTAGTGGTGTCAAACAGACGTGGGATACTAGCAAGAATTGTCTGTCTGAAGCGAATGTACCACTGAATCATATCATCGAAATAATTCTTGTCATCTAATGAGTTTTGCTTGCAACGATGAATGATACCCAAAACATGTTCCAGGCATGCAGTGGTATAGAGATGTTTGTCTGCCAAAGCGAACATGCATTTTTGACCTTCGTTTCTGGTAAACGTAACGGAATTTCTCTTCGGGTCTATCTTCCCCATCTGCATCATGTTCAGGTCACTTGCTGAGCCAACAGGAGAAATGGTAGGCTTCTTCTTGAAAATTCTGGCAATCTCCTGATCCATCTTGGTGACTTCCATGATGTAGCAAACAACCATCCTCTTTTAGTGATTAATTATTGGACCATACTCTGCTTCATTTGTGAGAAGGATGTTGTGCAGAATTATCCAATCATGTGGATTCAAATTGGGAAGATCAGCAAGCGAAAGGGCATGTTCGGTCTTGGCAGATCCTCTCAGCACCTTGAACCGAACGTTCATGAAGATCCCTTCCCGAAATGGCTTGAGGACCCGAACGTTGATAATTTTCTGAGCGCTCTAAGTTTGATACTGTGGTTGGCCAGCCCTCAGATAAAACTCAACCAGATCCCTGTCAAACTTTGGATGAGGATGAGGGATATCTGCAATGTTGTCAAAGGCATGAAATATGAAGGCCTTTTGGGTCAGTGACATGTCGAACTGAGAATCGATAGAATTAATACGATCTAGTGAAATCACCGGTTCGAGGCATAAGATGCTTGGGGTTTCAATTGCTTCTTTCAGCAACTTCTCAAGAGTCCATGGAGGAAAAAGAGTTTTCCTACTCTCAAGAAGGTCGTGAGCGTATTTCTGTTTTCTTTCAGCAGCCTCAGCCTCTCTGGCAACTCGAGCACTCACATCTGCATCCTTATCTCGACCTTGCTTCTTCAAGAGATTAGCAATCGTCTCTTGATCGTCATCACTATCTTCTGCAATCTGTTTCCCTTTATCTTTGACACCCGAACCTGAGGCTTGACCTGTTGAAGGAGGTTCGATTGTTTTTGTTGCTATAGAAGTAGGAGGTGGTGGTTGAGATACATCCTCTCCCCCTTGTTTTGGAATGGACACAAAATCAAGGAGCCCTTCAATCTTGATAAGAAGTGCAAGGGCGGGAGAAAGCTTTTCTGCAAGAGTACGCCTCACCGAATAGTTTAGTATCGGATCATGGGCTTCTAGGATGTTGGACAGAGCTGCGTGGACATCCGAAACACCCGATGAAATCACCTCTCTTTCAGATCGAAGAGACTCAATCTCCTTTTGAGAATTGGAGAGTTGAAGATTCTTGACCGTGAGAGTAGTGGTCTCTCGAGCAAGAGCGTCCATGAGAGAGTTCTTAGCAGCTAGATCTGCATGGAGCTTAGTCAATCGATCCTCAATCGTCGCCTTAAACGATGAGTTGTCGTCAGTGAGAGTTTGACGAAGAGAGGCGAAAGACTACAGTTCAGAAGCAACTGAGGTAGCCAGCTTGTTGACAATGGGGTCAAGCTTCGTTGCAGTGGCATCGGCAGTTACCTGTAAAGACTGCAAAAGAGAGGAAGCATCAGTAAAGAGTTTTTCGACTTTTTCGGTCGCAGCCGCATAGGCTTTGGTGGAGGCATCTATTGCGACAGTTGCTGAGCTGATGGAGGCTTCATGTGCCTGAGTAAATGTATCAATGATCCACTGAATAGTAGCATTAGACTGTGATGGAGAAGAGGAGGAAGCGATAAGAGAATCAATCTTCTCATGAAGCTCCTTGATATGCTTTTTGGTTACGGGGGCATCATCATCATCGTCACTCTGTACTTGATACGGACTGAAGTATACCGAATCAAAGGTCATATTTTCCCCACCAAGAAACGGTTCCTCATCTTCAGCTGACTGAGTAGGTGGAGGTGAGGGTGGAGGCTCAGTAGTGGAAGTAGGTTCGGGTGCATCAGTAGGAGCCCCCGTATCAGATACGTTGGTTCTTACTTCTGCAGTTGTGGTGGTTGCGGCAGTGAAAATTGGAGTTGGTATTGGGATAGAGGTGGATGGTATGGAAGTGGTGGAGGTTATGGGGGGAATGTAAATAGAAATGGATATTGGTGGAGAGGAAACAGGTGAACAAGAAACATGTACCTCCGGGGTAGGCGATCGTGGTGGAGTGTTACCACGGAGGGACTCTTCAGAGTCAAAACTCTGTTCCTCACATTCGCTTGAGGAGGACGCGATTATCAGCTTTCGCTTGGGTTGGGTTTTCCTCTTCTTTGGAGGAGGGGATTGAACAGCCTTGGTAGTTTTACGTTTCTTGGTAGAAGGGCCTTTCGCTCCTTTGCCAACCTGCTTGTCTTTGCCCTTTTCATTCTTCTTTCCCATTGGAGTAGGCTTGTCGGCTTCGTGAATGGATTGGATCATCTCAGGAGTGAGCTCTCTAGGATCAGAGCAGCGAAACTCCTTGTAAGTTCGAATGATACGTCTGTCGGCAGGAACATCTCCAAACATCGACTCAGGGATGGAGCCAATGAACTGAAATTTGGATGCATCAGAGACTATTATCTTCGTGGTATGGAAAGTACTAATCGAAGATAGTGGGGAACCAGCAACAATGGGGATGTGATACTTGGCCATCACCCATTTTGTGACTAGAGTCCAGAAGCGAGCATATGAAATTTCGGAATGCCGAGATGTAGAGGCCAGACTCTGAATCAGTTGCTGCCATAAGACCGACCCATAGTCTAGGTTGATACCGTTGTAAACCCCATAAAGAATCATGATAAATAGATGACTCGCTCCGTCTGATCCTGCACTGCGTTCAGATAACCCTTTGAACAGCACAGTAAATAACCCATTCCATTGAGGAGGTAGGCACGATTTCTTGAACTTGGTGACCGTTGTCATCACCTCAGTATATCCATATTAGAGAACATAGAAAACATGTGACCCACTGGAATGGATTCAAGGTTAACCCTAGATGAATCGGGTTCAAACCCTAAAAGTGAGCAGAATCGCTGCTTGGAGAGTGGCGCCTTGTGATCAAGAATGTCGAAGAAGATCCTATCGACAGACTTATCATAATGAGCAGTGGCGAAAATTTGGGATAAACACTCCATAGGAACAACTTCAGGTTTGGTGAGAGCGGGGGCAAGCGGCGAATACTTGAGGCATTCGATGATCGGGAACATGAAAGCATCATAAGCATGAGGATTAAGATCGATGATCAGACTTTGTTGAGGACGAATCGGTAGGATATTGGAGGTGGCATGAACAGATGATGAATCAGCCATTACAGTGAAGAGGTTGGGAGAGATGATGAATAGTAGAATTCGCTAAGGTTTTCTTGCTTCAGAATTTTTGGGTGCAGTAAAGAGGTAAATAATGGTTGATGT
The DNA here is from genome assembly GCF_052625555.1 of Lactuca saligna. NCBI lineage: Eukaryota > Viridiplantae > Streptophyta > Magnoliopsida > Asterales > Asteraceae > Lactuca > Lactuca saligna. Next base: position 151,420,501 of record NC_136417.1, read on the forward strand.
TACCTTTTATATTGTGGGAAGAGGAGAGAGAAGAATCTGTTCCCAAATCATCAAGGGAAATATGAAGGGTTTTTCAGAGGGTAATTGATGCGTGACAGTTGGTAGCACCTATGATTACGTATGAGAGAGAATAATCGTCCCGATCCACACTCCTTCCCATCAGGCGCCGTTTAACACGGTTCCACTTCACCCTCCTGTCATTCAAGCGCCATTTGAAAATCAAATCGATTGGACTCCCACCTGAGTCATCATCTTATCCCTTTAGAGGGAACGCCATCTTAAATAAAAATGACCACGTGTAATAGTATGAGCCACAACTCTTTTATAACTTCAATTTCCAAAAAAAACACTTGTAAGTAATGAAACCGGAATTTTGGAAAATCAAAAAGATTTTCGTGCTTAGTGTGTAAAAGATAAAGAAATAAAACAACACATATGTGGGAATTTGTGATGTCAGTAAAGACACGGAACAATGGATCCCGGGCACGAATCTCTTCCTTGAAAGTCAAGAGAGACTTTAAAGTGTTTGTGTGGTTTCCCGTTGAATAACGATCAGACACTTATTGAGAAGTGATGAAAGGCTTCTTTTAATCAGGCTAATTTGGGTGTCTTACGATTCAGTTCAGAATTCCTGAGCTTGATATAAGACAGAAATCGAACGAAGGACTTGTAAGACCAATGTAGTCTGTTGAACAAGTAGGTTTGATATATTTTAAGTGGCAATGAAAAATACTATATGGGAAATCTCAAAAAAAATAAAAAACTGGATTCCAAGGGAAGAAATGTTATGGGATTTAACAATTCATAGGAATCACAGAAAAAGAAATTAGAGATTTCACGTTACATCCCCATGGATAAGTTCATCCAGACGTTAGTGAAAGCTAGAGCAAAGTTGATTGTTCACCGTCAATGCATAGTAAGTATTGAATTGTGGGTTTCACTTAGCACGTAGTGGCACGAAGCTAAGATCATGAACACAGAAATTGTGTAACCATAAACCTCAGTGGTAATTTCTGAGAGTCTCAAGGGTTATGTTTATGAAGCGAATGAGATGGAGAAAAGTAGTGTAGATGGTGTAAAGAAACCAAAGTACCTCTATTGTAAAATAAGGACCAAGCAGAAAACTCTTATCTCATGTAAGAAGAGAGTTAGGTAGCTCATGATTAGAATAAATATGAAAGCCTAATTGGGAAGACAAGGTTTGTATATACCAAGTCAGTAAGGCTATTATTTAGAATCAGGTGAGGCTTTGGACACATACAGCAACATGCTTCTAGGGACACTTAACTAATGAAAGAATTTCCCCACAAAAAAAAAATTATCGAACACATAATAAAAAAGTGTTTTTGGAGTTTTTGATTTGAAAAAAAATAAGGAAAGAAAAATAAAAATGAAACACAAAAAAAAAAAATTGGAACCGAACCCGAACGTTCGGTCTATTTAGTTGCAAAAAAAATGAGATTGAAAGAGAAAAGGACTTTGAAAATAAGATGGCTGAAATTTCAAAAGGATACAAAAGGTTTAGAACCAAAGAAACTACCTTTAAGTGATAAGCAAAGATAAGAGAATAGGACCGAACCCGAGCGTTCGGTTCATTTCGGCACACTCGTGAACCGAACCCCAGCGTTCGGTTCATTTCGGCACACATTGGAATCGAACCCGAACGTTCGGTTCATTTTGCTTTCGACAGTTAATTTTGAGAAGTAGTTTTTGGTACTGACTCCGATTCCATCATTCCTAGCCCTTGTAGAATTTTATTGAAACTCGCTTCAGGAAGAGCTTTGGTGAAGATATCGGCTAGTTGATCAGTGATTCGAACAAAGTGAATTTCGACGTTTCCATCTTCCACATGATCCTTTATAAAGTGATACCTCAATGCTATATGCTTGGTCTTGGAGTGTTGCACTGGGTTATGACAGATCCTAATTGCACTTTCTGAATCGCAATATAGTGGGATCTTTTTCATATTTAGACCATAGTCACGGAGTTGGCTTTGGATCCGGATTACTTGAGATGTACAGGAGGCAGCTGCGATGTACTCGGCTTCGACTGTAGATAGAGAAACACACGTTTGTTTCTTTGATTGCCAGCTAACCAACTTCCCTTCTAGGAATTGACATCCTCCTGTAGTGCTTTTCCTGTCTAAACCACGTCCTCCAAGGTCTGCGTCTGAATAGGCTTGAACAAAGAGACCTGAGTTGGATGGATACCATAGACCGAGAGAGGTGGTTCGTTTTAGATACCGGAGTATGTTTTTAATTGGTAGCATATGTGGTTCATGAGGATTCACCTGAAACCTGGCACAATAACACACAGAAAACCTTATATCGGGCCTGCTAGCTGTGAGATACATTAGAGAACCAATCATCTGACGGTATAACGTTATATCGACTGCCGGTTTTTCCAAGGATGGTGTGAGCTTGGTGCCGAACGCCATTGGTGCTTTGACCTTTGAGTCTACCATCATGCCGAATTTAGCAAGAAGAGTTTTGTTGTATGCTTCCTGGTCAATGAATATGCCTTCGGGTCCCTGTCTAATATTTAAACCAAGGAAAAAGTTAATCGGATCCATTGAGCTCATTTCAAATTTAGTCTCCATCAGCTTTTTGAATTCAGCTGTTAAGCTAGGATTCGTTGAGCCAAAGATGATATCATCGACATAGATTTGAACAATCATAAGGTGGTTACCTTCCTTCTTACGAAAGAAGGTTGGGTCAACCGAACCTTGTTTGAATTTTGATAACTTTAAGAACTTAGTTAGTGTTTCATACCATGCCCTAGGTGCTTGTTTCAGACCGTAAACTGCCTTGTCCAGAATATAACAGTGATTGGGGTGCTTTTCATTGACAAACCCCGAAGGTTGCTCCACGTAAACAGTTTCTTCAAGTTCTCCATTCAGAAAGGCGCATTTTACATCCATTTGGTAGACCTCGAAGTTCTTGTGTGCAGCGTAGGCAAGAAATATTCGAACATATTCCAGCCTAGCTACTGGAGCAAAGGTTTCCTCGTAATCAATTCCCTCTTCCTGGCAGTATCCTTTCACCATGAGCCAAGCTTTGTTTCGAATCACATTACCTTGTCCATTTTGTTTCGGAATACCCATTTGAGACCAACAACTGAGGCATATTTAGGAGTTGGAATGAGGTGCCATACCTTGTTTCTGTCGAACTCGTTGAGTTCATCTTGCATAGCTTGAACCCAGTCAGAATGATCAAGAGAAGTATTTACTGTCTTTGGTTCAACTTTTGATACGAAAGAATTATACATGCAGAACTCAACTTTGGAGAATAGAGATGATTGTTTTGCCTTCAGTTAAGATCGAGTCAGGACCTTTTCAGAGACATTACCCACTATCTGAGATACATGATGATCTCTAGTCCATTTAACAAGAGGAGGGTAATTTGGATCATAAGATGGATCCAATTCAGTGTTGACCATCTCTTCCAATTCAGATTGACTATCGTCATCATAGAACAAATCGGAATTCTCCCCCTCGACCGATGAGCTTTCAGGTGTAGCTGGATTTTCTGGTGCTACAGGACTTTCAGGTGTAGTTGAGCATTCGGGTGCTATAGGACTTTCGGGTGTAGTTGAGCTTTCGGGTGCTATAGGAATAGAATGCTCCCCCTGAAATTGTGAGTTCAGTTGATTCTCCCCCTCAACTGAAGCGCCTTGCTGAGGAGGTTCGTTTAGAACTTGTTTTCTTTTACCCGCTCGGTTGGCTGCATCTTCGACAATTTGCTTCAGATGATCAACGTTGTTGTCTATTGCCTTGGTTTCCGAGAGAGTAGCTTTCTCAGGTTCATCGAATAATTCCAAAAACTAATCGAACAAATTAGCAATCGGGGCCGTTACTTGACCTGTTTGAGAGAATATCTCTTCAATTGCTTCTCCAGCAGTCTTTAGCTTCTTGACGTAGCTATCATCGAAGTTCACATAATATGTTTCCTCAATTTTTCTAGAATGCTTATTTAAAACACGGTATGCTTTTGAAGTAAGAGAGTATCCCAGAAAAATTTCTTCATCAACTTTACGTCAAACTTGTTACGATGCGCTTTGGAGTTGAAGATGAAACATCGTGAACCGAACACATGGAAAATTTTTACGTTCGGCTTCCTGTTGTTGATGATTTCATAAGGAGTAAGAGAGAAACGCTTGTTGAGATAAGACATGTTTTACGTAAAACATGCTGCATCAATAGCATCAGCCCAAAAATATAAAGGAAGAGAGGCGGAACTTAGCATAGTTCGGGCTGCCTCACACAAGGATTGGTTTCGTCTTTCGACAATTCCATTCTGTTGAGGTGTGTAGGGGGTTGAGAAGTTGTGACTGGTTCCTTTTTCTGCCAAAAAATCTTCAAATTCTTTGTTCTTGAACTCCAGTCCATTGTCGTTCCTAATGTTGCGAACGACTTTTCTCAGTTGCACTTCAATCTGCTTGATAAACATCTTTAGCTTAAGAGTAGTCTCAGATTTGTGCTTCAGAAAGAAAACCCATGTAAAGCGTGAGAAATCATCAACAATAACAAGAATATACTTGCTACTGCCAATGCTTTCGATTGATGATGGACCACACAAGTCAATGTGAAGCAACTCAAGTGGTTCAACAACTTTTGTGTTTATAATGGATGGGTGACTTTGACGACTTTGTTTCCCCATTTCACATGCAGCGCACAAGTGTTCTCGTTCAAACTTGAGCAATGGGAGACCCCGTACATGACCTCCAGTAACAAGCTTGTTAATGTCCTTGAAGTTGAGATGTGAAAGCCTTCGGTGCCACAACCAGCTTTCGTCAGAATGAGCTTTGGATAAAAGACATATAGCTGGATTTCCTTTGATTGGTTTGAGATTTAAAGGAAACATTTCGCCTTTGCGTTCTGATTTGAGAATAATTCTTTTTGATTTCTTCTCTATGATTTCTGAACCTTCATCGTCAAATGAAACTTTGAGACCGGTACCGCCTACCAGTTGAGACACACTGATGAGATTATGTTGTAGCCCTTCAACGTACGCCACCTTTCTTATTGTCAAGTCTCCATTGGTTATCATTCCATAACCCTTTATCGTCCCATAGGAATTATTACCATACTTGACATTACCACCATTTTGAAGAGATCGATACCCCCTTAGCTCTTCCTTCCTTCCTATCATGTGACGAGAGCAGCCACTGTCAATGTACCATTCTTCGTCGAACTGCTCATCACTGATAACCTGCAAAAATTAAGCAGATTTAGGAACCCAAATTTTCTTGGGTCCACATGAGCCTTTCATAGGAACAGGAATAGTAAGAGAAACATCAATAAGATATATTCTTTTTATTAATGTTGTTTCATCTTTCTTCTTAATAGTGAACACTTTGATTTTGTTAGGATTTGCAACAGTCGTTTTGGTTTCGGATTTTGGTGTTTGAGCATTAGACCGCTTTCGGTCATCCTTGACTGAGGAAATCTTCGATTTTCCTTTCAAGTTCGTTGAGGATTTTGAATGAGGGAATTTAGATTGGGAGTTTTTCCTAACTTGAGGTTCTAAGTGACCTTTTTGTTTATGGTCATCAGTGGGACCGAACCTGGATCTTCGGTAATTATTGCTTTCGGGACCGAACCTATCCTTTCGGTTGCTGTTGCTTTCTGATCCGAACTTATCCTTTTGGTTGCTGTTGCTTTCATGACCGAACCTGTCCTTTCTCTTTGGCTGTGAATTTTTGTCATGATAGGAGAAATGGGTGTTTTGAGATCGCCAAAACTGCTTTCGCTCTGAGAGGTTCTTTTTGTATCTCAGATTCCTCTGCTGCTTTTGATTTTTCACTTGTTTCGGCTGTCTGTGGATGTTTGCCTTCTGTTTCAGCTTCTTGTCAGCCGGTTCCCTTTTTACAGATGAGGTTTCGCTTGTGGAAGTGACTTCTTCTACATGTATTTCTTTTGTGCCACTTGTACCTGGCACGTCAAAGTTGTCAGGCTTATTCAGCGGCTGTGGTACATATCTTCCTTTAATTTTCCAGGACGTTCTTTCTGACAAACCAACTGTTTCGTCTGCATTGTCTATAGGAGCAGACCAGAAAAACTCATCAGATCCATCTGCGTTATCTTCGTTCACTATGGTAGTGAGTTCGGCTGTTTGATGCTCGGTTACTCCTGTGACCTTATACACTTCATTTGATGTTGTTCTCACCTTTTGGTACACAACAGCCTTTTCTTCAAGAATCGGGGACTTATTTTTAGACAAACGAGCAAACTCCACAGAATTTTCAGAAATCAGATTTTTGTGGTTTTTGGGTTCGCTTTTGACAAACTCAGAACAATCGACTTCATCCTCTACAAAAATTTCACTCATATCATCGTCCTTATTAAGTTCAGATGTGTTTTCAACATCAATTTTAATTTGTGAACTTAAATTGGCACTCAATGAGTTGAATTTTTGTATGGTTTCGGTCTTAAGTTTCAGCTTATCATTTTCATCCAAAAGATTTTTGAGCATTCCTTATGGTCTTTGGACTTAATAAAAGATTCGATTTTGTCCAGACCATACATATAAGTAGGATTCACATCATCAGACGATACAACACTTTCACAGTTTTATGCATCAACATCGATTTCATCCTC